>NC_046333.1:27803942-28428942 GCF_000738735.6 Corvus cornix cornix
TTAGACTTGAGGGCCAAAGAACTATATTTCAAGGAATTCAGCTGCTTCTTTCTGAAGACATGGAAGATTAGAAACAGTGTTTTTAAATAAAGAACTTGGGAGTCAACAAGCAGACAATAGTTACATGCACTGGAAGGCATTGCTGTGCAGACTTTCCTAGGGCTGGCAAAGCAGGGGACATAACCAAGAAAGTCAAGTAATACAGGCAGGACGAGTCCTTAATACTACAGCTGGATTTGCTACCAAGATTTGCATCATTCCATATTCATCTTCCACTTCATTTTTCATGGTATCTCACCTGCTTTGAATAAATAATGAACTATTGCCTCAGATACTTATTTTTACATACTTCTCAGTAAGAGTCCTGCAAGCGCTCCCAATCACTGTACAGCCCATCTCTGAGAAGGCTGATATACTGCCTGCTTCTCTTACACAAATTCCTTTTCTTTAAAAGCTGTGAACCTAATAGCTATTTCATACTGAGCCCCCTATTGCCCTGGAAATTTCCAGTGACTCAGACAGAAGTAAATGATCTGAGTGAATATTCTTGCCGCACCACCCAGCTTTTGCTTTTCCCTCTTCTGTTCCAAATATTCAATTATTTGATTCCCTGTGTTTTAACTCACTAACTACTTTCCTAGATTTCTAGCTCAGAAGAGGAAAAAAGGCAGTATAAAACACAAATTGTTAGGAAAGTAGCAACCTATGTAATACTTCCCAATGATGGTCTTTCCCTACTCACTAACAGCCCATTTTTATTCTTCCTAATTTAGCTTTTCTGCCTAAGCCTTCTGGCCAAGGGCTGCAGCAGACAGGATCCACCCCGTGTCAGTACCTCAGCCCTCCAGCCAGACTGTGGCAAAGGCCAGCCCCTTTGTTGACAACTACATTCCAAAGCAAAACAAACCATCATTGAAAGCCATACTCTGTCCTGGCTTCCAGCTGAAAGGTGTCCTTCCAGCCATGTTTCTGAGTTTCCCATGTTGGTGCCTCTTGGCCTGACAAGCGACTGGAATAACCTGGGTTTCCACTGCCGGCTTGCTCTGTCCCCGACAGCAGGAGAGTCATCCATCCTCACAATTAGCTCTGAAACAGGACAATGCTTTTTAACACTTGGAAGATGCCTCCAATCTCTGCCTTGGCTTAAGAAGAGATGACTGGATGGAGCAGACTGAGCCAGATGCTGATTAGTCTGGTATTGAAGCTGCATATCCCAGTACAAGGAGGGGGAAAGGGAAGAACACAAATAGGCACATACACTCTATCGAAGCCCTTAGGATCTCCTTTACTCAGTTTTCCAGTGACTGTGAAAGAACATCAATGTGTGAATTGAACCTTAAGAAGCACTCAATGAGGCACACAAGTGGTAACAATGCAGGGAAGGCAGAGTGCTTGACCAGTCTCTGTAAACCTCTTCATAAGCCATCTTGTAGTCAAGGGAAACCAGAGCCTTCACCTGTATGAGTGAGGAAGAGGGGAGAGGCAGGGAACAAAACCTATACATATGGGATTCACAGGTACTGTGACACCACAAATGATTACAAAAGCATCATACATTTGACTCCTGAAGTGCAGGATGCACAACAAAATCAATAAAGCAAAAGGGATGAGGGAAACAAAGTATTCAGAAACACATGGACATGGATCAATGAGTTAATAAATTGGCCTTGCAATGTTGGACAAAGGTTATTTGCAAGGCATCTCTGATAAACTGAAATACTAGTGAGAATCTGCATTTCCTTTAATTGTGCCTTATCCCTAAACTAACATCATCCCTTCCTCTGCTACTGATTTTTCTTGGGCCATCCTTTTCCTATACAGAGATGCAAAGTAGCACTGACAAGATTAAATCAAGCACCTGCTTTTAAGTAAGCTATTAGTAACACTCTAGGGAGGCAGGGGCCGGGGAGTATAAACACTGTCTGTTTGACTGTAGTACAACAGTAGCTTTTCTTGCTCAGTAGTTCACTACAGAGATGGCTTTTCTGGGTGAAGAATTAGTCACAGCAGATCTTATTACTTCCCATACTACAGAGTGATAAAGATGACTAGTGGAATAATTACATTATGCTATAATTACATATAGTAACCACTTGTCAAGGGCACGGCAATGCTCTGGAAGTACTTTGAATTCTAAACACTCTGTGTTTCTCAGGCAGCTGTTAAGGGCTTTCCTTTATTAAAAATTCCAAGCCTATGACTTATCAGCATATGAAAAGTGAAACCCAAGTGCACAAGCAGTGATCCCTCCACAACAGCTCTGTGGAGAATTGTTCCAGAGACCTTTGCACCATTCTCAGGGTTGGGAGCACCCTGGGTCGTGCTGCAGAGGCATTCAGGTCAATCAGGATAAAGACATCCCAGGGGACTCCTCTTCAGGGTGGGCTCAAAGTTGGAAAGGCAGCAGAGGCTGGGAAGGAGACAGGAGGAAAGACAAGGCATCATAGTATCTTTGAGGGAATTTAGACAGAAGCACTGCAACCTGCAATTCAACCAGAAACCAGATACATCAGACAGATTTGGTTCTGGAACCAGCATGGGAAGGAAACGTTATATTTGATTGGGTAGAAATAAAAAGAAACAAAAGGTAAAAATCAGTATTTCTGTCATTGTTTTTCTTATCCTCCTTACGACCTCTTTAAGCAAGTCCTGTCTTAGTTAAGGAAAACCAATTCCCTCTTTTTGCACTGTGTTTCTACAGTGGAGAAAAGTTAACATCAATTATAAACAGTATTAAAATATCAGTCACAACTACAGGCTTGTAACCCACTCCATAACCACAAACTGGACATTTGATGTGGAAGCTGCTTGATATAGAAGGATGCAAGAGAGCAGATAAAAATCTGCATCTATTTACACCAAAGATGCATCTCCACTTAATTTTGAGTACAGTCCTCTCAGGATATTTATCCAGACTAATCAGACTAACGTATCTATGGACTGTCCTGTATGATGGATTGTCTGAATTTCTTACCTAACATTTGCATGAAATGCGGTGGCTTGTTTGTCTGGAGGTCAAACAGGAGATTTGATCTGAAATTTTGTTTGCACTTTCTGTAGTTCAGAGACACAACTGTTTGAAGTTCCTCTGAAAAGCACACATTCACTGTAGCAGTTGCTCACCTGGATTGGTACACATAGCTAAGTGAAAAGTAAACTTCAGCTCTGTAAGCATGAAGATTCTTATTTTCCTTGAAAAACATAGTGTTATGCCTTGCAATGTGCATATCAGCAGTTAGGAAAATGCAGGACAAATAATTACAAAGAAAGAATAGTGTACAGTTTAAAATTGTCAGTTTATTGAATATATAGAAAACAATGCCTAAGATCTGAATCTATGAATCAGATATATATTGATGCAAAAATTAGGACATACTGCTTTTTCCCTATTACTTTTAGCTTTTGCTGCCTTCTTTAGAAATCACCAAGAGAATCATAACATGGTTTGGGTTGGAAGGGACCTTAATGACCATCTAGCTCCAACTCCTCCATCACAGGCAGGGACACCTCCCATTACAGCAGGTTGCTCAAAGTCTTGTCCAACCTGGCCTTTAACACTTTCAGGGATGAGGCATCCACAACTTCTTTGGACAACCTATTCTGGTGCTTCACCACCTTCACAGAAAAGAATTTCTTCCCAATATCTAATCTAAACCTGCCCTCTTTAAAGCCATTACTCTTGTCCTATCCATACGTGCCCTTGTGAAACTCTCCCTCTGGAGAGGAATTTTTTATTTTGGACTCTCCAGAGGCCTGTCTGATTTGGGGGGAAAAAAATCCTGGAACAGTATTAGTGGCAACAATCAACTCAATATGCCAATACTGAAGAAGGAATGTTGATATCAAGATTCAAATTAGGCCCATTCTTAAACCATATTTTTAAACCATATTTTTAAACAAGATTTAGTCTATCAATTGTCAAACTTACCAATAAAGTCTTTAAAATTAACTACAAGCTCTTTCCACAACAGATGCAAATCACATCAGGTCACATTGAACTGGTTATTAAAAACATGCAGAAGAAAAATAACCCAATGATAGTAAAATCCAGTTTTGTTTCTAGACTATTTATTATTGCAGATTAAACAGGTTTGAAAGGGAAGCAAACAAAACAATCACCTGTGCTGTTTACATTTAATGGTTAGAGTTACAACTTGAAAACCATATGCCTGAATTCTTTCTTCAGAGTCAAGCTGGTTTCATCAAGGTTACAGAAGCATTTAAACTCATCATCCAAAAAGGAAAACAAAAATTATCTTTGAAAAGCTTTTTCTCAGTAGGTACTCATGATGAGCTCAACCCAGAAAACATTTTTGTTGTTATTCTTAAGTGACACATTTACGATCCCAGACACCTTGGTTGAAATAGCTTTTTGTTCTTTTAGAAAATGGTGAATGACACCTCTCAGGGTTTTTTTTGTTTGTTTTGTTAGTTTGTTTTGTTCCTTTTGTTTGAGTGTTTTTGATGTTTGTTTGGTTGTTTTTTAAATCATGCTGCTTTCAGATGGAAATTGGAATAATAAAAAAATGCACACAACCACTATTTCCCATTTTTAAAAGCAGATGCAGATTTTAGTTAAATTCTAGGACAGGTAGGATTCTCCTGTCTCATCAAATTTAATCCAATGCCATCAGTGGAAGCATGTCATGATATACTTCTCACAAACTTTCTAGCATCCACTTAAAACCACTTCTGCCCCAACTACAATCCATGGATAATAGAACATATAATTTGCACCCTGATTTTATTTGAATCTTAAATTTGGATCTTAAATGAAGATTTTTTTTTAGCTTCTCACTTGTGTTTAGTCCTTTATATATTTATTTTACCTTTATTTCATTAGCCTAAACAATACAAGCTCTTCTAGCCTTTTCTCACAAAACAGGCTGTTGAGCACCCTGCTTATTTTACCAGGGTTTTTTTGAGCCTTTTTCAGGCTCAAGTTCATGTGTTTCGAAGACGGGTTTTCAGAGATGCATGTGGTGTTCCAGGGACGGCATGAAACTTTCTACAGTGGCCCTGAGAGAAATCCTGCTGCTGCCTGTGAAGCCTTCCTTCATCAGGGGATCACCTCTGCTCCTGCTGCTGTCATATTGCAGAATGACACATCTCCAGCGTCATTAAGACTGAATCTTCTGCACATGTGATTGTGAGCCTCAGCTCCGTGATCTGTGGATATTGAGTCTCCTGGCCCAGCCTTTCTGTCCAAAGTAGGATATAGTAACAGGAGGTCGAGCAGGTTTATTGTCCAGTGTATACCTGGCACTTTCTGATAACAACAGTGATTTTCACTTCCATGTGCTTCTTCCCGTTAGCCAGTGTGCTTTTCCCCAACTTCCCCTCTTGTCCTCTTTCCCAAAGCTTTAGGCAGGTTTTGTTTTGCAGTGGAGTGTTATCTTCAATAACCATGCTGTCCTCACGGGCCAGTTTAACTTCTTCATCTTGCTGCATTTTCTAGGTAACTAAAGTACCCATTGCTACATGTAGAGCTGACAGAAGAGAGCTCTAATTCATCTGTATTTTTGCTCATAATCCCTCCTCCTCTTCCATGCTTCACACTTCTTATTAGTTTCCTTTTGGAGTTCACATGGTTATATTTGAAGTCTTTCTTGTCTTTCACCTTTTGCTTCAAAACCAGTTCCAGGTAGAAGTTTTTAAAACAAAAGGGATGAAAATTTGCCTTCTCTTAATTTAGTGCAAAAGCTCCTCTACAGATGGCCTTCTGTTTTCAATTTCTCGAGCCATTTTCTTTTTGAAATACAGTTACAAATTTATAAATAAGCCCCCAACACTGAAATACAGTGCAGACCTTACAGACATACTGTTTGTCTCTACAGTTCACCAGTCAGCTTCTGACCATTCTGTTCAGAAATTACTGTGACCCCCAAATGTACCAGAAATGTTTTACTGTCTACCAGAACGACACTGAAAATACCACATCATCTCATTTCTTCAGAGATTGCATGCTGAAATATTATCTGCCATCCACCAATCAGCTATACCTGGGTTTTACCATTTAAATTGCATTTTTTCCCTCATGCCCAAAAACATGAGTACAAATCAGCTGACCTTATTTTTAGCTCATCGTAAACATACAAAGTAATTTCACATTTTTTCTTTTTAATAATGTAGTATTTCTATTTAATCCTTGCCTGCCATTTTGCCATATTTCCAGTAAATATGTAAAAATCTATCTGTATAGCAATAATAATTGGCTTAGTATTTCTATTTTGCTGCCAAGTTTATTGTACAATAGTCAACAAAGCATTTCAGTTACTCCTTGCTGACTTCATCCAATTTTCTAGCTGGGTTACATATGTTGACCAACTACCACTGCAATCCACATATTATTGTACTTCTCTCTGTTCCATGCTCTAGCCCCTAATTTGTGTCTTTATCCTTTACTAAATAAGCAATTTTATATGCTACAGAGACATAAATATGCTCATCTAACCACCTTTTGCATTTAAAATTAACTGATTTACTGGTTGAACTCAGTAGCTAGAGATAATGTTGATCACTTCTCATCACGAAGCCCTTCTGTACTTTGTCATCATGTCATAACTCATTTTTATTCATACAGTGAAAGAGAAAATAAACCATTTTATTTTTTTTCAAATCTAAGCATTGAACTGAAGTCAAACAGCTACAATAAAATAATAATGATAAAAAATCTCTGACTTTACAGTAACCCCCTATCAAAAGCTTCTTCAGCTTATTCTGGATTCAAATGCTGAGCTAGTAAGGTGGTCAGTTCTGTCTGTTCCCCTTAACTTTCAGCAGTTCATATTTTAAAAAGCTTTTTTATTTACTTTGTATGATTTTAAACCAAACTGAGAAATTTATTAAGAAAGTGCCACATAATTAATTTCAATTAGGTCTACTTTTCAAGAAAAATATATGAATTTTGTGAAACATAAAACCTGTGGTTTTATTTTGCAAATCAGGTTTGTTGTTTTAAATTTGTGATAGTAATACAAAAGGTAGTTGCTAAATCTTAATTAACTGCTGAAAAGTAGGTAGATGACACCGTATGTTTCTAAACTGGATACTCACACAAGTGTCTGACAAGCAGACTTCAAAAACTGTCTTAACTGTCAACAGAGCAACTGGAAGAGACCTCCTGTCTCATCACACTTGCTGCCTGCAGTCCTAGTTAACTACATCCTAAACACCCTTCCACTGAATCATCAAAGACCACAGCTGGGCTCCCTACACTCAGGCACATAATTTGGGGTTGAAATGTCTGGGATTTTGTAGCCTTGCCGAAGTAATTTTCAAGGATGGGTGCCATTTAGAAAGCATGTCTGTGTACTTCTCCACTCATTATTACACAAATACATTTAATGAATGCATTTTTGAAGGTGCAATTTCAAAGTCTGGCTCTCTCATCATGTTTTAATTCAGATTTTTGGTCCAACTATGGTGCTCTTACTTTATCCATACCTCAGACAAAACTCTCAACAAGAAAGGCTCAGGAGCCATTATTTTAAACTAGTGAATCATTGGAAGTAGTGAGGAAAAAAAAGATAGGAGAGTGGGATGGCATGCAGTGAAAAGAAATAAACAATCTATGAACAGATAACAGGATTGGAAGGCATTGGACCTTACAGTACCTTTTGTGCAACTTCTTTACAAGTGAATTTAACTAAAAGAGGGGCAGTGTAAACACCAGTTATATTATTTAGGGACAGCCCCTCTTTACAAATTTTTCCAGAATTTATTAAACCATATCAGACTTACCCTGACCCTTCGAAACATTTTGAGTTTGCCACTAAAAGTACATCACATAAATGATAAATAGTGCTCCCCAAGGGACCTCAGACTTTTCATACTATTTAATTCCCAAATCTAACCAGTCCACCCCACTTTCCTCCTGCCACAGGGAATTCTGAGCTATCCAAAAGCATCTATAAGCTGTTAACCCAGACGTACATTTTTCACACTATATAGAACCAAGTTCAAGAAGAACTTGTCAAAAAATGTCAAATGGAATTATTCTTTCTCATATCACTTTCATTCTCTACCTATGATGAATCTACTCAAACTTCAGGTCTGCAAGGCATTCAGACATAGCACTGACACATCAAAACATTAGACAGGGCTATCCTGTATTCTGTACAGGAGGACACAATCACTGAAGAATCACTGACTTTCACTCTTAGCGCCATGTTATCTATTTCCCTGCACAAAATCCTGAAAGCCTCACTATTTGTCATAAATCTATCTTAAATAATTTCGCTTAAATTAGATGAGAAGTTCACAAATTTATCAATTACCTCCCTTTATTAACTGTAAGAGACGAACTGAGATCTTACCATGGCTTTTGGCCTTCTCTCTGCATGTGGCTGGCTTGGGGAGGACCCATCCTGAAAACCCTGTCACAATCAGAGAATTGCCATCGACTTGGATGGGAACAGCACTTCACACCAGGACACTGCTGCATGGCATTACACTTTATTTGGAGCCTGGTGCTAAGGACTACAATCAACACTTCATCACAAACTGCAGTCAATTGGAACAAACCAATTATTTTTGATGAAAAAGTGTTTGGAAAGACTTTCCAGTGAAGCAAGAGGGTTGTTTTGCACTTAAAGCACTGAAACTCTGAAGGTTCACAGCTAGAAGGGTGCTCTTCTATGGAAGAGGAGCAAAGCAGAAAGAAACTGAGTCTGGCCACAAGCAGCTATTTGCATTTCAGGGCATGTGAAAAGCCGCAGAAATGGTAAAATCGGAGGGGAAGGCTATCTCTTTTGGCTGGACTGTTTCTAACTGTTCCTGGATCATGGGAATGGCTCTTTGGCAGTCACTGTGTGCAGCCCAGGGTTGCAAACCACAGCCAGGGCAGTCCAATGAGGGTGGCACAAGGACTGAAGCATATAGAAACTCAGTAAGTAAAGGAAAGGCATGTGCTTGAATCCCTAACTGCCTGGGGAGAGGAGGAGTTGGCTTGTCCAAGCACTCAACAAATTACAAAAAATATTTGAAAACTTCTCCCCACCCCTATCCAAGATCAAGCCAAATGTATTTTTAAGCTGGAATATGTGTGAGTTGATTTCACTGTTGGTGAGAAAAATGTCCCCTGCAACACCCTGCCCCTCAGACCACACCACACTTGCTCAAGGTCGGGTGGGATCAGAGCTCTTTTGGAATCGCAATGGAGCTTTTAACAAGGTAAAACACTTAAAGGAGTGTCAGACCTCCTCAACCCTCTCTCTTGTTTTATCTTATGAGTGGGAGAATATAATGAAAGTTCAGCTGTGGTATTCAGTTTCTTCCTCCCATATGGCCCACTTCTAGTCTGGGATAAATTCAGGATATCAAGAATATAACCTTATTAATGAAAAGATTTTTTGAATCATTCTAGAGACCTTCCCCACATTCAGCTGTGAAAGCAGCTGTTGGTGCCAGATCAGAAATGCGTTTCTGCAGGTATGTTAGGTACTCATTAGTACATTTATTTGCTCCAAAAACCTGCAAAAAATACAGAACATGCTCCGATGCTTGAGTGTGCTCCACTAATGTACCTGTTAATATTTCCACTAGGAAATGTATCTTAAAGTCCCAAAGACTGTTAACTGGTTTACTGAGTTCTGGTAATGTTAACTAGCAGTTTATGGTGAATTGCCAATTCCTTACTTGAAGGGTAATTATCAATTAACTACAGAGTAAATGCTTACTGAATTAGTTGTTTCAATTGGGTTAATGATTGTTTGGACACATTATACATTACAACAAGACCTGCTGCAGAATTCAGACAAAATAGTCTTAACACCTGTAAATTTACTGCAAATACATTCAAATTTCCATTGAAATTCATCACATTTTTAGCTCCTTGTATGATTTTTTTATTCTTCAACAGATGAATCTCCCATCAAAGCTTAGTAAAGGATGGAATAAACATATTCTTATTTTAAATGCAAGCAGAAAGATTTAAAAACAAACAAAAAACCCCCACCAAAACAAACCACCCTGCACTCCTTCCTAATAAACTGAAAATCTTACTTTTAGATTAAAAAAATACGGTGTCCATGTCTGTGTGCTTATTTTATCCCAGTCACTTCTTCACAACTGCAAAAAAGTGACAGCAGATTTAATTTGCTGATGTGTCTTGGAAATTTTTCTATTTCTACCCTGTTCTCTTTCCTGCTCTCTGCTCCTACCTTGATTTTTCTCTCTTAAAATGCTTACCTTCTCCTAACTTTTTAAAGAGTCTCTGCTTTTTTTTTCTCAGTTTCCATTCCTCATTTTCCTCTCTCCAACATTTCATTTCTCTCTCTTAACTCATTTCATCACATAGGGGACTGTTCCCATTTCTAATTATAACTCCAAATCTATTTCACTTATGGAACTTTTATTATTTTTTAATCAAAGACCATCATAGCTTCTTCAACTGAAGGGAAACCAACAGCACAACAGAATGCAAACTAACTCAGTCTTAAGACTGGCCAGATTTCAGCTGATTTTCCTGCACATCAGCTTATCAAAGATTCATCCAAGACCTGTTTGCTGGACTCTACTGAACACACAAGGAAAACAGCAGAATTGAAACAGAAAAACAGAGCTTCAAATGCTTGCTGATGATAGGGAAAACAGCAAGGATCCAAAAGTATATTACAGTCAGAAAAACAAAAGTAGATGGTATGAAGAAAGGTAAGTATGAGAAACACTCCAGTTTGCAGGAATTTCCCTGCCTGGCTGTAACTAAAGCTGCCAGAATTGGAGTTCTTTCATTCCCCTTCACCCCCTGTAATGGTATTATTCTGCCACTAATTATCTTCTTTCAAAAATGACATCAGAGGTTTCCTCCTGGTATATGTGAATGTAGCTTTTACCATCTTGCACTATTTCTCAGTGCAGCTATAAAAACAAACCTTGTATTTTGCATATTTTGACCAACTCAAAATTCAATTAGTAAAAATAACTATCTGTGCTCCAGAAGCTGCGCTTAAATTTTCCTGTTGGACCCTACCTCTGTCTTGGTTTATAAATAACCTCACACTTCCATGACTTGGTGAACTAACACAGGCAAGTTCAAGTTTGGCAGCTTTAGCTCATGCTTTGTCTCACTGTAAAGCTACAAGAGCATTTAACTTCTCTACTTGGACAATATACATAATTTTCTCTCTTTTCCATTTGGTGGCTGGTACAGCACTCATCTGTCTGTGTGAACACAAACAGAACAAATCCAACCTTATTCCATCTGGACCGTCATCCTTGGAGTTTTGTAACTGTATTTCTGTAAGTGAAGTATAAGCACCACAAGAGCAACTTTATGGAAGGTTGACATGCTATCCCTGGATCATGTATCCCAATTTATTGTGCCTTTTTAAGTTCATAGTTGTGTCAAAGATGAAGAAGCAAAGATTATGGTGGCCTTGGTGAATCTGCCTCTGGAATCTGGAGGTGAGGGAGAATGATCCTGAGTAGTCCACACGCTCCTTCAAAGCAAGGGAACGCACTCCCCAATACACTTGCTACAGGTCCCTGAAAGCATGTCAGAAGCATTCCTCCTCCTCCTCTTTCTCCTCCTCCCTCTCCTCTTCCTCTGCTCCAGCCCACCCACAAACCTTCCTACTTCAAAATGAGGAACAGATTGCATCTTTTCACTCTGCTTCTGAAATAAGAGCTGACTGCTCTTTGACAAAATGCACAATAGAATGATTTGCACAGGCTGACAAGCTCCTTCTTAAAATACTTAAAAATTGTAACATCAGGATTTTGGGGATCTTTTTTCTTGGTTAATGATCAGGTTTGTGTACCTGTTGCTGGCCAGACTTGTGCTTTGGCTGGCTCGTGACCTGCCACACAAAAGAATCAAGTTTATAAAACCCACAGGACATTTGGGCTGAACTTGAGTTTGCAGCAACATTTGATGAGCCACGAGGTTGTGGGTTCTGCAGCTTTGCTGGAATCTGTTCTAATTAGGAGTCCACAGGCAAGGGCATTGAGCCCTGTGCCCTGGGAACAATTTTCTCTTAAATTCTCTAACAAAAAAAAAAAAGGATGCATAAATCCCATTTACATCTAAAAGGACCTATAAACTGAGTCTTCAGCCTCTAGTACCACACTGAAGTTTTCTCTTTTGTGCGAAGAGGCTTAATCACAAAATAACTGTTAAATTTCCTTCTCCAGATTAAGCTGTCATTTTTTAAAATACCTTTTTTGTTCCTTGCACTAGAAATGAAGTTAATTGAATGCATTTCTATTTTTCAAACTTTCCTGTTATTTTCTCCATCACAGGCTGACAGATCAGAGTAATGACTTCTTTCAGAGATTAACACCAGATTAAATTTTTTGAAACTCTTAAAAGTAACTCAATGTCTAATGCAATATAGATTCCACCCTTTCCCTTCCTTGGGCCATAACCAATGGAAGGGAGAAATAAATCTCATACTGCAACATAATATTAAACTGAAATTGGATGCAAGACTAAAATACCACCAACATCATTTTTGTTATATGGTGCACTGTTTTCTTGCATATTCTGCTGTCAAGCAGTTGAGCTTCAGCTAAAGCACTTGTAAAGAAGAAAGCAAGCAACTCGTAACCTGAAAAACTGTCATTTCAAACCTAACCAAAAGAAAGACAAACCATCTCTAATAAAAGTTTGATCTCTTAATTCCTATATACTGTCTCCAAAAGCTAAATTACAAGCAGCAAAATACTGCAAAGGAAAATAGAGTAATACTTTTTTTAAGGAATGAGAATTTGGCCAAATTCAATTCTCAAACCTCCTAGGTAAATGAGGGACTAACTCAGGCTCTAATAAACATACATAGTAGCTCTCAATGACCTCAAAACTCTCAGAATCTCAATGACAGTACAGAAGTAGGACTTAGCTGTTTCTTCAGGTTCAAAAGGAGTAATGTGCAACTCAGATATAAAGAACACACATTACTCAGAAAGATGCAGGCCTGCATAACTGAATTTGTTTTGACTTACCCACCCTCTTCTTCCAAATCTCATCTGCATTTAAACAGATACAGTTTTTCATAACCTGCTACCTTAGTGAAAGCATAAAGAGTGATCTAGAACCGGACAGAGATCTTTTGGGGATTGTTTTTTAAAGGCACATAAAGAACAGCACAGTGCAAGCCCAGAGTCCTGAAATCCTTTGGTTTAAGGAAGATTCTTTTCAACAGGACTTTCCAGACATTTTACATATATTAACACAGCAGGACATAAAACATCTGTACAGGCTGTACATTTGATGGCATATGCCATATTCCACTGGCTTAGTTGTGCACACACCCCTACATACCTATGGGAATGCTAGTCACTAGGCACAATCATTCCAATACAATCAGAATGGCAGTGAAAAGGTGGTTAATGTATGTTTATCCACTCTTTATCACAATACAAGAATTCAGAAGACTCAAATATAACTATCAAAAAGCAAAGCTCAACACAAAAAACCATCCAAAGAACAGATTTTTCTTCACTGTAAACACTTAAACTAGGGAACACATTGCCAAGGGCTTGTGGTGGTGGTTGTTGGTTTTTTTTTTTTTTTTTTGTGGATACTTGCATTCTCATCTATGTACTGTGACAAAAAGGGAGTAGACCAATTTTGGGGAAAATTACATCAATCTATGAAGCTATTAAACACAAAGATACCAGTTCTGACTTAGGAAATCTTTAAGCCATACATTAGAGGGTGATGAAAAAGTGTATCAAAGAAGCCACGTCTGTGAATATTTTTGCTTTCAACAGTATTCTGAACTGGCCCAGCTGAATGAACCTTTGATCTGACCTAGTGTGACTGTCTGTCATGTTCACCTTTACAAAAGTGCCACCAAGCACAGAATCTCTTACAAATTTATGACATATCTGGAACATTGAGATATTGTTACTTTCATTTAGCATGAGTAAGAAATCCACATAACCAGATTCACCTAGACAAGTCACTTGGAAACACAATCTTGACAAGACCTCTGACATACTGTTCAAGAATGGAACCATTTGTGAAAGCTCCTGTTGAATAATTACATGATTATGGCATACAGAAAGCTTACAGTCTAAAATCCTAAATTGCATATACAGTCATATACAGTTTGAACTATTAATAACAGGACCACCCCAGACTTATAAATCATTTTGACTTGATGAACCTCTATCTATGTTAAGACACTAAGGCTCTTTCAATAAGTGTACACCAGTGGAAAAAACAACTTGGATCGAAATCCGGGTGGCACTAGGCACCCTCAAGACATCAGAAGCTGGACTGAGGTAGTTATAGCACTTTTTATACTTGTCAAAGATGTCTTCAGCAGAACATACTAAACAAGGGATTGCTTGGAAGCTTAAGTAGTGAATGTCATGCAGAAGTAGCCAGTCCAACCACAAGACTGAATTGTTTCATATCCACTTGCACAATTTTTACAGTTCCTTCTGAAACCTTAAAACATTTCACAAAGGAATCAGGCCCTAAAATGAACCATGTTCTTCTTAGAAAACTGTTCAGTCTAATAAGAATGCTGTAAATGAGTCAAGCATTTTAATATCTCGAATTTCATCTGGTATCAAAAATTAGTATTAGAAAAAAATGTAACATTCAGGGATAAAAGATGAATTAAAATAGTCACAGAAAAACTCAATGGTTTTCTTTGTTTTAAATTATAGTAATATAACCGAGGGAAGTCAATTAACGTTGTGATTTCTTAAAATTATTAAAAAGTTTGGCCTTGGAAAGCAAGCAGGAAACATGGCCTAAAACATGCAGTTTTTCAAGAAAGTGTAGAAGTTAAAGAGACACAAAAGCACTACATCCGTTTTACAAATTACATTTTGTAAATCTAATTATAGGTGCATCATCATGGAACAAAAATACAATACCCACACCCTACCTATTAAGCATTTTTACAGCCCTGATAACCATTAGCCCCGGAAATGAAAATAGGAAAGAGAAAGTGCTACAGCTGCAGAACTCCCTGCAAAAATAAGCAGCTCTATGGGACTTAAAAAGAAAAGAGAATAGGAAAAGAAGTGGATTTGTAAATAAGTTCACAGCATTTAATTACAGATCGGAAGTAGAGCCTACTAAGTCTACAGCAGCCTTTCAAGGCACATGAAGTTTGCTTAGCAAGAAAGCCAAATCGGATTTTTAATAAATAGCATAGCCTGGATTTCAAAGGGCATTGGATTCAACCTTCTGCTTCTAGGCATAAGTACAGATTTGGTGTAATTTTAGATAATGTCTTTGGACTTAAGACTTCAGAAACAGAACCTTGTTTGAGGCATAACAATACAAACGGCTGCTTTAACTTCAAAGCAGTGTTTAAAAGGTTTCAATAATAGAAACATTCAGCTAAAGCAAGAAAAGGATGAAACTGCAATGACAGAAATATCACCACAAATCCTCCCTGCTTTATGCAGTGTCATTTCCAATACACTTCAGACTGTACAGAAAAAGAATGTCAGTGCATCTATTATGGGATCATATGAACATGCATATTTATCATGAAAGTACAAAAACTCTTCTCAATATCTATTTTAACAATGATAGAAAATACACAGAACAAAGAATATTAAATTGCTATTCTTTATCCTTCATTTATAGTGAAATATGATTTTTAAAAGAAATTTTAAACATGACATTTCATTTCCAGTTGTGATGCAGTTTCATCCAGTTTTAACATTATTTCACTCTAAGAAATGGGGGAAACCATCTCTAATATTTTAATAAATTTTAATAGAAGACTACAAGTACATCCTTGGCAAGCCAATGAGGCAAAACCAAGACCACAGAAAATAAAAAGTAAAGCTGAATAAACTCTGACACACACTTACTTACTCTCTCCCAAAAGGAATGCCTAACTTCTCATTTACACATCCCACTCAGAAGTCTGTTACACAGTTACTTTCCAAAACAGAACGTTTGCCTTTAGATCTGTTCACTATGGCATACTACACCGAACAGAGATAAAATGGATTTATTTGCTTCATGCTTATGAACTTTATTTAAATAAGGTTCCCCAATACAATGGCAATTGTCCTCCTAAAGGCAAAATGGAAACACTTGTCTTGTAATCTCTGCTCAAATAAAAACACCAGAGCAACTGGCTTAAATATATCCCTTTCAGTAAAACCCCTTGGCTTCTGGAATCTGTATGTCAAGATTCCTGTAGTGACATATATCTGTTCTTGCTTTCATCACTTAAATGAGGCAGAAAACCTTCTGAGTCCAGGAGCAACGTCCTGACATGAAGCTGGTGTGATGAAGAGCCAGGTTGTTACTGTGTGGTGAGGATGATACAACTGCTCATAGACAATGCTTCCCACAACCATTAGTTTTGTACACTGAGTTTAACACATCCTACTAATTACCCAGCACTACACTGGGCTGGCTTTGACACAAACACTTCCATATGATTATGTTTTATAGCTCAATAATTAACATCCATAAGCTTTCCTGTGAAAAAGTAACTCTTCTTAAGCAGTGGCATGATATCTTCAGATCGGTAAAAAAAGTCACAAAGCATTAACTTCTGTCAATATAGGTAGCTTTTATAAAATGATAACAATTGGTAAAAGAGAATACTTGAAACAATACAATAATATTATCTAATGATAGTGGCTTACCTTGTCTCTTGGTGTAATCTGCACATGGGTAAGGAAGGATGGTGTGGGAAGCAACCCTGACAACACGGCTTCCCTGAAGTCAATGGTGCTACACTAGTCTACTCACCTGAAGTTCTCCCACAGCCTGTTTTAAGCAGCCCTAATACATTTTGGGTCATGAACACATACAGCATTTCTAAAAGACAGTGACTTTGGAAATTGTCTGTGCTACAGAGGATGCTTTAATGAGCATGTTGCTTTACAAGAGAAGAAACATCCACCTCTCTCCATTTTCTGGTTTATTATATTTTTTGCTCAAGATCTCCTTAGACACTCACCTGTATTTGCCATTCTAATTTTCTGACTATGGGAAATTAATTTAAAAATGCAAAAAATTATTTTTCCTACCATGTACACTAAAACTTAAAATTCTAAAGTCTCTCTGCAATTTCCTCAGTCTTGTATGAAGACCCCAGGCAAGGATTCTGTGGCTAGATTATGCTGTTCATTACACCTTTGCAATCGTGATGCATTACTGCTTCCTTTACAGACTATCAGCCCAGTCCTTGCACAGATATATTAACTCTGTATGAAGAAGAATGGTTCACTACGTGTTCATAGAGAAGATGGAAACTGCACATCACCAGTAAGATGCAACTGAGCCGACAAAAAGGATGCTTTGGCCAGAAAAGTAATCCCTGTGAAAAAGGGTAATACCTACTGTATTCTTCCAGCTCCTACCTCATCCATCTCCCCTCTCTCTCCTGAATGATCCTAAGCATGCATTGTTTTGTAGGACTTACCTACCTATGAACAGCATGCTGTTTATAAAAGCATTAATTACAGAATCATGGAATGGTTTGGATTGGAAGAGACCCTAAAGAACGTCTCATTCCAACCCCCCTGCCATGGGCAGGGACATCTTCCACTACACCAGTTTGCTCAGAGCCCCATCCAACCTGGCCTTGAACACATCCAGGGATGGGGCAACCGAAACTTCTCTGGGTAACCTCTTCCAGTGCCTCACCACCCTCACAGTAAAGAAATTCTTCCTAATATCTAATCTAAACCTACTGTCTATCAGTTTGAAGCCAGTCCCACTGGTCCAGTCACTGTATACTCTTGTAAAAAGTCTCCATTATTCTTTTAGGCTCCCTTCAGGTACTGAAAGGTTGCAATTAGGTCACTCCGAAGCCTTCTATTTTCCAGGCTGAACCATCCCTATTCTCTCAGCCTTTCCTCATAGGAGATCCCTGCATCCCAGTAATCACCTTAGCGACCCTCCTCTGGACTTGCTCCACCAGGTCCATGTCCTTCCTGTGCTGGGGACCCCAGAGCTGGATGCAGCACTGCAGGTGGGGTCTCACCAGAGCAGAGCAGAGGGGCAGAATCCCCTCCCTCACCCTGCTGGCCATGCTGCTTTGGATGCAGCCCAGGACACATTTGGCTCTCTGGGCTGTGAGTGCACAGTGCTGGCTCATGTCCAGCCTCTCATCCACCAGCACCCCCAAGTCCTTTTGGGCAGGGCTGCTCTCGATCTGCTCATCCCCCAGACTGTGCTGATACTGGGGCTTGCCCGTGTCCCATGCTAAACACAGTAGTGCAGCGGTTTCCCCTTTTACAGACTCGCAGAATCACAGAAGAAGCTGAGTTGGAAGGGACCCACAAGGATCAGTGAGTCCAACTCCCAGCCCTGCACAGCATCATCCCCAAGAGTCACACCATGTGCCCAAGAGTATTGTCCAAATACTTCTTGAACTCATTTATTCACAGATCTTGAATTTCTAGTCCGTAGTGAATAGTATTAATCCAAAGCTTTGTATTTTATTTTCACTTCCCAATCTGTAATTTATAGATTCCTGAGCAGTTTTCTTGAGTGGTTCTCCTAGAGATGAACAGCCATCACACATTTCTCCATTCTAAAAAATGAGGTAGAATGTGGAAATAAAGCCCCAGTGCCCAGAGGGAGATTAAAACCCTGCTCTACACACTCCTCCAGCCCCCACCTCACAGTTTGAAACCTTTTGTTCTAACCATTTGATCCCAAGTCCATCAGGGAAGAATTTAGGCAAATTTCATTCTCATACATGAATTAGCAGCAGACTAAGTCAACTACCTCACAAGGATCAAACACTCCTCTTGCAAGTGCAGCCTGCTGCAGAGGTAAGCTGGCCTATCAAGGCAAACTCTGAATTTGGAGAAACGTGCTGTCCAAGATGCCAGGGTGAAGAACCGTGCTCATCACAAAAGCCTAAACAAGTAGGCATGTGAAGTGTTAAATACGAAGCAGTCCGGTAAAGGCAAAACTTTGAGCCCTAAGACTAAGAAAAGTGAGTTTACATTTATGCTGCTCACTGGAAATAAATTAACACAATAAATCATTAAGGAGGGCACTCCATTGGTGTAGCAGAAGTAGTTGACTGTAATTCAATGCTTCGGTGGGTGAGGAAAGAGAGATTTCTCCATCTGCAGCTTTCCTCTAAAAAGGTAAAGTCATATCATACAAATAGCACACAGAAAAACTCTCTCTAGAAAGTATGTGGGTACCCACCAGGTGGGAATCATGGTAAGTTAATCTTTATTTCCCTGTATCTCACCATGCAAAAGAAGTCACAGATTTTTCAGGAAGATTTATCCTAGTTTCTAGATGCTGTCATCTCTAGCAACATATGATCTATTTCATCACCTGATCTATTTCATCACCTGATCACTGAGACCTGTGCAGGACTCAGGCAGTACCGCACTTCCTGTGTTCACTTTAAGCATTAGTACAGTGCCACAGAGCACAACTTCTGGGCTTCTCAGGTGCTTCACAACTGAAGCCTCAAAGAAAGCAATGGAGCCAGAATCACTTAATGACCAATGGAAGCACTAATGGCTTGGATCTTACAATGTTCTATCACACAAAAACTCAAAGGGATTAATTTACCTTGACCTTGTAGTACTCCTTGACTTCAGGCTGAATGGAATCAAAATCACCACTGATGTAGTCAGGCAAGAAGCTGAAAGGAAAGCAATGAGCAGTGAAATGAAAAATTAATCCATCTTACTATATTTAATATTTATTTTCTCAAGAGTACTACGGGGTACAAGCATTAATCTTCTAAAAGGAATATGAGTCCCTTAAAAGCATGTTAAGAGTTGATGTGAGGTGATACAAAATAAGGTAACAGACGAAATGAAAAACTGGTAAATCTATTGTTCCTTTGCTGGGGGAGTTGCACGTGGCTTAGATGCTTATATATCTCTCTGGGTTAGTAAGACTTGCATTTGCCTGGTCCTGGAAAGACAACTCTCAAATGTCTTTCAAATGTATCATTCAGTCAGCAAAGTGTTTGAAATAGCATATCTGAGTGCTGTACATCATTCGTCAGAGGATATCATTTGTCAGAAGATGATGATGATGATGCTTCTTGGACAGCTGGTATGCCATAAATGTTTCAAGGATTTGTATTTTAGTTGTTAGTGATGTCATCTTGATTCCACTCTTCTTGATTATTAAAAATACTCCCAAAATATGGAAGTCAAATGCTCAGTGATTTTTAACTCACATGAACTTAATTTCAACTCCTAACCATCACTTGTACAGTAATACTGCTGCAAAGCACATGGAAATAATTTTGTGATATTTATCTCATCTTGCCGCATTTTTAAATGCAGAATGCTTAAAAATATTTATTATATGAATTTGTATCAAATTCATAATGAAACTTCCACTGTGCTACAGCAAGAACAGTGTAAGAATATCTTTTGAAAAAACCCACCATTCCCCCCAAAAAACTCAACACAGCTTTCCATCTTGCACAATTTCTTGAGTTTTAAGAAGCAGCTGACAGGTGAGAGAGTGTTTCCACTGTTTCAACAGATAAGGCTGCATTGAGTTGTGAAAGAAAAGCTGTGATTTTGGTTAACTCTACTGCTACCATACTTTACAAGGGGGATGAGAGTTCATCAGCAAATTAGTTTCCAGTTCAAACTGAGTTACAAGGAATTGAGCAAAGTATATTGGAACATATTTTTTCTGCTACATGATTTTAGAAGACTGCTGCATGGCCTAGAAAATCCTCATATCAGTAAAACTTATAAAAATTTCATTTTCTGGGTCTGTACAGAGATTTCAAAAGAGACGCGTGGTCACTGGCCACCATTTTTTTGAAAACTGAAAGCAGCTTCAGCAGAAGCCGGTAAGCACAATTGTTGTGAGTTAGGTCATGTGCAACCACGGCATTTCAAATTCCCTGCTCTCTGCTATTACTAAGGTTGTTACAAAAGGATATATTCTAAAAATAATCCCTCTAGAAGTGATGGTCCCATACTTGCAGTGGTGGGAAGTGCAGTCCCTTTCTGCACTGGGTTTGACTGAGGACACAGGAATGAAGTAGGGGAAATGCAAATACTTCAGTGCTCTGTTTCATATGCCTTCATCAGTGTGGTTCAAAACTAAACAGAAAATTAGGTTTGCTCCTTCATTGTAAGACTGACCTTTCCAACGTACAAAAAATACCACATTTTCAAAAGTTGAAATTTAAATAGCTGGTTTTTACCTTTCCATGAGTTTCCTAATTAAATACTTACTGAATACAACAAGCCTAAAAACCTGCAGGTATTGTCTTTCAATTTGTTATTTTCTAATTATTTCTTCCTGATTGAAACAGAGCCATTAAAAGTAAACTCACTCCAGGCATTTCAGTGGTGTCCCTGAATGCAAGCCCTGGAAGTGCTCCAGCAGGTTGGGCAGGAAGAACAGCAGCCAGCTGTCATGGAAAGCCAGGTTGGTATGACAATGACATCCACTGTGATGAAAAAGCTGTTTATCTTACTGAAATGCCATATATAAATCCAAAAGGGTCTTTCTTTTTTCTTTTCCCTCTACAGCAGCTACAGATCACAGTGCTTTTAAATAATCAACTATTTCTCCTGAATGCCTCAAGAGACATAAGTGGGAGCAGAATTAGCCAAAAAAAAAGAGTATCTTCTAAGAATCAAGTGCTCCTTCACAGTTTTTGTTCTCATCCAAAGTAAAACTATTTCCAGTCAAAAAGCTAGTCTGAATTTTTCCACACAGAAGGAACACGCATTTCAGTTGCACCTCCCATGGAGTCTGCTGGGGCTCCTGGTTTCACTTCCTGAACATCTCTCCTCTGCCAGCAAGCTCTGTGTCCATTTTCAAAATACCCTCTCTAAATCACTCACTTGGAGCAACCACAAAACCAGAAATTACTAAAGGGAATATGAAATTGTGGCTGGGAACTTCAAATTTCGAGATGCCTAGGCCTCCCACTAATGATCATGAAGAGAAGAATTCCTTCTTGTTTCCTCCTTCCCTTTTAGAAACATCAGAAACAAGGAAAGATCAGAAAGTCATGCCTGAGGAATTAAAAAAAAATTAGTAAATCTCAACTCCACTGTCTGCCTCACAGACATGAAAGAAAAAGTCTGCTTTATCTCCAGAGGGAGGATAGCTGCTCTTTCTAATTCACTGACAATGCAAACCAACAAAAGTAAGGCAACATTCAGTATAGAGTCAAAGGCTGCATTTGACACAGTCCTTTTTGAGTTCTGTGGAACAAATTGCCTGATCCAGGTGAACAGATTTGAGTCAAGGCTCTTTCCAATTAACACAAGTGAACAAAGTTCATTGTGTGAAGAATTCTCCTTGACTGACTAACCTCAGAGATTATCACTGATATAGAAATAGGAGAAATAGTTGAGATAGAGGTATATGGAAAAAAAACTTCATACTAAAGTAACCCAAGAATATTTTGTAATAATTGGTTTTCACTTGTTTGCTTTCATATAGTTTTGTATTTACTCCTGAGTACAGGCTCTAGTGCAGGAGAACAGGCTCAGGAGAATCACACATTGAGCTTACTTCTATGTGAGTGGAAGAAATTATGTCAGGAAAAAAGTAACAAGAAAGGCCTCTCCATAAAAGTTAAAACAGCTGCCCTTATTTAATGTACAGATTAACAGCAGGTATTCTATTAGTCTAACCCATGTTTTCCTGCCCTCTGAACTCAAATTCATGAATAATTCTTATTCTGATGCATAACTGTATTGAAGATGACATATTCTAGTGACATATCTAACACACATCCTTTAGTGAAGTTTAATTTTTTGCCCATGATGGCAAAATACGTCTTTAATTCCTAGTGCAATTTAAAATTTTAATTTCTAAACAGTCTAGATGATGCAGTCTATTCCATTTCAGAACCATATTTTATCAGTCTCATTAGCTATTAATTACCACTATGCATATAAGGTCATGACCAGCTCAGCTGGCTTGATTCTCTGCTGCTTTATATTGACATATATCAGGAGTGAGCCAAATCCTTAATCCTGATGGGACTGAAAGTATAAAATTCATGTGGGATCAGCCTAGTCTACCAAGTCTTTTCTAGAGCTGTCAAGAAGCATAATACCAGGTACTGGGCAACAAAAAATCTTCAGAGGTTTGGGCCAACTGGAGTTTTTCTTACTCTTTTCAATCTCTTTTGTTTTTTCTGGGTGCTGAGGGGTTTATTTTGTTTGGATTTAGGTTGTTGCTTTTTGTTGTTCTTTGGAGTTGCCGTTTTTTTTCCTCATCAGGGTATTTTAGAATCATACTGCATCCATCTAAAATGAGTAGGGAGTCAGGAGGGCCGGGATTACTTTCAGAAAAGGATGCAAAGGCACTTCCATACCAGACTACTTATCTTTTACCTATGTAACTTTTTTTTTTTAAATAAAACCCCCGTAGTTTCCATATGAAACCTTTAAGGTTTAGCTAGCTTAAAAAGAAAAAACAACACTATTTCTCAGCAGTTTGGAGATGGATCCCAGCTAGATGATTTATACAAATTGGATAAAGGCTGAATGTTGACTGAACAGTTTTATGAACTCCCAGGATGCTGGGCTGGAAAGCAGGGGGAAAGAAAGAGATTCCAGTGAGTTTGACATAGTTTCCAGATACACCAATAAATTTTTAGTCACCAGTACCATAAAGCAGCAACTGATTCTTATCATAACTCTGAGGCTCTTATGCTAAACAAGCACAAGTGTGCCTTTTGCCTTCAAGTAATACATCTAATAAACACAGCAGTATTGTTTTTAAATATTCAACACTAATGAACAGTGTGTTAAATTTAAAACATCAGAATACCTGGCTCTTTATTTGCTCACTTTAAGAATTCAGTGTGAAGTGTTAAAGATATGTTTTCACACAGTTATGAAAAAGAAAAACAAAGAACACAAAAACCCACACCAAACCATCACACTGTAGCAGTTTATACCAAAAATCCCATGCTGCCTTCTTAAATAAAATGCTTGGGCATAACTGCTCAGTTCTATCATTAATTCAAAGTTACAGCTTCCTAGTACTATTGACTTATCTTGTGATGCAGCTCCTTTAGCACATAATTGCATACAATTAACCTTTTTTAAACAAATTTTAACATCAGAGACATGACCATTTAAAGGCAGTATATGCATACCCTTTGATTCCTTCAGCTACAGCACAGAAAATAATCCCATGCAGACAAACTGTGTGTCCCCCAGCTGCATCATCTGAGGGCACAGAGTCGGTTCCCTGTGTTTTTTCTTCACTACTAAAAATAAGTTTAAAAATGGGTGTCTTTTACCCTGGACTAATAGGCACACACAAGCTACATCCCTGGGGAAAAAAAATCAGTGACGATAAAATGCTGCAAACTGAAGATGAAGCAGTCAGCTCTGACTTTTGTAAGCATCTAGTACTTGGGAATACAGAAGATAAAACTCTCTAGCACTACTTCAGGATAAGTATTAAAACCAAAGTTTAGCAAAAAACCCCCAATAAACAAAAATTAATGCTCCCAACTCTTAAGTTTGCTAACTGTTAAGGTGCACTTTCAGCTTGCCCTTCTGACATCTTGACAAGAAGAGTGAGGGCTATTTTCACCAGAAAGGCATTAAATCTGTTTAAATCTGTCAAAAGTATACTGTTATCTGCTGTGAAGATCAAAGTACCTTCTTAACTCTCAGAGACATGTTCAGCACAAGCAGACGCCTTTTATATATTGTCTCAGAGCAGCATATTCAGATGCTCCAAGCAGCTGTACAGAGGTGAGTTTCTGGATAAAGGAGAAATGTCAGATAGTAAGATATATTCAGACTTAATGTCTATTCAACCTCTAAATATCTTCACGCATTACCTGCAAGGTTACCACAAGAAAGGGTCACACCTGCAGCTCAGAAGCCAAACACTAAAATATCAATACAACTAATGAATTCAAACTGGACATAGAAAAGAATTTTGGTTTGATCCATCTTGAAAAAATGCCACAAATGATTCCACAAATTATTATTACCATAAGGCCTTTAAAAAAACAGCTAAACCCCAGTCCTTAGCTTGTCCACCATCTACTTTCCAATCAAGACTCTCTTGAAGTCAGAAGGCTTACTTTTTCTGACTCCGAGGTTCTCATCACTGCTATTTTGATCCCCAAAGACTCCCGTATCACTATACAGTGTTTGTAGTATGCTGGCACTGACAATGATGTGCTAGTTCCGTATGAACTTGGAGAGAAAAAACATCAACAAAAAATCCCCAACAATTTCCCATGCCTTCTTCAAAGACCTTAATAAACCCTAATGTTCATTATACAATTGCTTATACGAAACAATTCCTGAATAGCATTTTGCACACTACAATAAATCCAGGTATGATTTAATAAGACTTAAAAAAAAAAAAAGGGAGGGGGTACAATGACAGCACTGTAAACACCAATTTAACAAAGAAAGCAAGTATATGCATACATCAAGCTACACACAGAGAACCTGAATTCTTTGCACGGACTGTTAGCAAATCTGCATATTACAGTCAGATAGTTCTGTGGTTAAAAGTACTTGAAATATTTGGCAACCTTGAAAAGCAGCCTCTTTTTTCCTTACTTTTTAAAGAGCTTAGTTTAAAGAGCATGTAAGTATTATTTCATTTGCAAAACCTACGATTTAAAGAAAAAGATAAAAGCGTGTAAAGATATGAAGGCAATAATGCATTCATTTATGCTTGTCTGGTATGCAGTGTCACCTTGCAAATAATAAAAAAAAAAATCTAAAATAAATTGAAGAACATATTACCTTCAGCTCAAACTGCTATGCAAAGCACACATCAGGGGGACATCTTCTGCAGGGGAGAGCCAACTTCCTCCCATTATCATTACAAATCTGAAGAAGCTTACACCCTGCCTCAAAACCTTATCCCTCAGTGACAAAGATGCGTATTAATGACAGCTACAACTGTTGCATTTTTCTTTTTAATAGTCAGTATTTGAAACTTTGCTCCAGTTGCAATCGATACTGTACGAAATAAAGTCATGCTCTGAGATTTAAGAACTGCTCACTTGCTTTCCATGGTGCTGAACATCCTCCTGTGTATATCTACTTCATGAAAAACCCAGTGTGCACAGAACAAGCAACTCTCAGGGACTGCTGCTAAGTATCTGTAGTTTTGTTTTTATTACTCATAGACTGAAGTATTTCTTAAAATAAAGAATACCTGGCAGCAATATATGATCTTAGAGCAAATTAACTTGAAACTCTTCAGCACAACTCAGCATTGCACAGGCTCAAGCACCATGCCTTGCTGTTGGACCCATGGCAAAAGGAATTCAAAAGAAGAGAGCTTAGCCATGAATTTTTATCCTTGCACAGGGCAGCATGGCTCAGGGCAGCACGGTTCAGGGCAGCACATTAACTCAGTGGCAGAAAACGCCCCAGTGTCTCAGCATGAGTCACCCATAAGGACATGATTTTGAATGCTAACAAAGCATAAATACTTGTCTGGAAGTGCCAGAATCCAGTCTTCAGGGACCCAAAGCCAGAGGAAAGGGGGGAGAAGATCAGCACTGTAGCCTCTGACAGGTGAGGCTCTCTGACTCACTGAGAAGATAGAGGCTGACATGACACCCAAAATGGTTTTCCCTCTTCATGTCAAAGCAACAGAAGGCAGAATTTGCTCAAAAAAATTGAGGAGAATCAGCCATTACATTAAAGAAATGTAAATTATTTATTAACATTTTATACTGCCTGTGAAGAATGAAAGGGATGTGATCTAAAATGTGGTAAACTTAGAGCAGTCACAAACTACGCAAACACATTTAGAAACCAGTCTCAAAAAGGTGGCACTAGAAGCCACAGCAGGCTCAGGGCTTCATGGAGTGCCACCCAAGTTAGATGCTGCTGCTACAAGGCAACACACTTTTCCAAGACAAGATAAACAATTACTCTTCTTTCCCAGAAGTTCTAGAAACACGCATATTACATTTTTCCACCTAATCAGAGTTACTAACAACGCCTACAGTGCGGCTTGAAAACTCAACTATACAATTTTAAAAGTCAGTTTTAATGAGTAGTGTAGGAACCCAGCGTGATGAGAATATTTCTCTGCCTTTTTTAAGGGTTCTTACCCCTCTGAACAACACTGTTTTAGCCTCCAACCTTGGAAAAAATTACCAACGATCAGACAAGAACTAGAAAATACAGTGGTGTGAATTAGGTGACAGACTACTATGCAAGATTGTCACAGGGTGAAAAATTTAGAGGTTTTGGGCTTCTCTTTGTAGTAAATAGATAAGAGTAAAAAATATCAAAATGGAGGATTGTTGTTCTCTAAACCTTCTTCTCCTTCTTCTACTACTCCATGTTCTGCAGTAAAAGTAGTTTGGAATGATTGGATAGAGAATTCCGCAGTTCCTGGCCGTGTTACTGAATAACTGGTAGAAAAGTGAAAATAATATACGTTTTTAGTAACTATTGGTCAAAATATCTTTAAAAGGCTGTGTAAATCTTGATAGAGAGACTTCACTCCTGCTTTTCTGTGCTCTATACTGTACCTGGGTCAGGCTAGTGGCTCTGTTCTTCAGATAAGACTTAATAAACAACTATCTGGAAGCATTGAAACTCAAGGAAAAGTCTTGGTTTATCTTTGAAACTCCTTGCAAGGACTTTTAGAAAATTCTCTCCCATCAGGAGGAATTTGATTTATGGCACGGTTCAGTGTCAGACTAGTATTTAAACTCTTGGTGTCCTTTCTGTGAGCTTTCACACCACTAAGAACACTTAAAAGTCAAGCACAATCAAAGAGTAAAAAGTTACATGTGAAAGATGTTCACTGGGATTTCCTTGCTTCTATTACTTTACTTACTCTCACCTGAGTACCTTAAGTACCTGCCCCAAATTTAGCATCTGTTTACATACTTACAAAACCAGGAAAGAACATCTTTGCAAGGGAGGTTGAACTTAAAGATGCCCTTTGCTTCTTCAGGCTAGAAACTGAAGTAAGTAGCTTGCAGCAGAAATCCTCTAGAGCCCTTTCTACAGAATGAGTCATGAATGCAACGAGAAGAAATTTATCCCCTTACTTGTTGTAGTGGGTTCGGTTTGTAACCAGGCAGAAACACCAATTTAGTGTAGTGGTTTGGTCCAAAATACTCATTACTGTTTACCTTCTGTGAGATAAGAATTAGGAGAAAAGCAAAGCAGGCACAGAACTTGAAAGAATATAAAGAAGTTATTAACAGACCTAAAAGAAGAAAGAGGGGGAAAAAAAAATCATACCACACCTTCAGAACTCTTCTCCTCCCCCCACCTTTCTCCCTTCTCCCACTGACAATGTAAAAAGACAACCCTTGAGATGTTCAGTCTGTTTACCACTTCCATAATAGCCTTGTTCAGTTCATTTAGGAAGAGGAGTCTCTCTTGCCCATGCTATGAAAACATTATCACAACGAGCCAGCCGCCCGGGTTGGTTCTCTGCTCGCATGCGAGTCCCTTCCCCGACTTGCAGCTTTTCCCACAACTGCTTTCGAGGGTCCACTCTTGAATTACTGGGGTACAATTTTAAGGTTGAGCTGTTTAGAAACAAAAGTTCTCTTCACCCATCTCTGGGAGCATTTCGTCTCTAAGAACAGAGGCCCTCCTCCTTCCCTGGGAGCAAAGGGTCCTCCTCATCTTCATCTCTAGGACTATCTCTGGGAGCATCTCTAGGAACAGAGGTCTTCCCCTTTCCATGTGGAATAAGCATCCTCATCGCTTCCATCTCTCCCTGTTCAAACTTCTCATCAAATTACAGCTGCATCAGCATCTGCCTATCTCAGCGCAGGTGCTTTTGCTCACAAGTACAAGCTGAATGCTCCACTCCCCATGCCTTCATGAAATTACAACAGGTACTCTGATATATCATAGCTTCACAACAGAATTTCAGTTTTAAGCATCTCCTCTTTCTCCTCCCTCAGGTTTTCAGCTCTTCATAGCACTAAAAGGGTTAATCTCACCTAGGCCTTGCAGCTGGAATTTCGATTATTGCTGTTGGTCACATGACCTTTGCCAGACAGCAGGGCAGCTTCAGCTGAATCTTGGCTGCACTGGAGAAGGGGAGCCGAGCCACTCCATCTGCACAGAGCAGGATGGGGGATTGGGGGGGGTGGTCCACAGGTGGAACAGGGCCCATCGGCTCCAGGATGGCCGTGGCCTGGCCCGAGCAGGGCCTGGGCCAGGCCCGCCGGCTCCCGCACGGGGCCCGCAGCCACCTGTCCCAGCACTGGAAACGGGAGAGGGCTCTGCCCAGGCTTTGTCTATTCTTAAGGGTGGATCACAGAGGCGGTCACAATTTAACTGGCTTAAAGAATTGTCCATATGCAAGCTGACCAGCTGGTAGGTTCTGTCAGGTTAGAGGAAGCTGTAAGCACCCCTTTGCAAGAACATCACTTCCGGGACTATGCTTTGCTAACCCATGACACTTGTTCCAAGCAGACAAGAGGAAATCTGCAGGTTTTCAAAAGTCTATATTATGCTGCTCCTGTTTGGGCCTGCATTTTCTTTTCTGATTTTCACTTACACATCATTTTACAGATGGATATTCTGTTTTGTGGCCAGAAAAGAGACACCTCTACACTTAGATAAGTAGGATGACCAGCCATGAAAGTGAATTGTCATATAAAAATTTACTTTAGAAACACCTACACAGAAGATAAGAAGTCTTCAGGAGAAAACCAGAACATCTGATTACAACAAAATTACTGAAAGGCAGAGTTGATTCTGTACAGTTATTGAACATGCTTCCTATCCTAGGCTCTGATTGCCTGTAGAGGAACCACTGAGCAAACCATTTTTATTTCTGGTGAAGATGTGCTTGAGTACCTTAAACATATTAATATGATTCCTTCAAGTTTCGAGCCCTTACGCTGATAAGGTACATAATATTTTGCAGAGAAACAATGCATTGAGGATCCTGAAAACAGCCGGACTACACAGAGGAACAAAACGTATCACTTCATGTTTTTAGGCGGTGTGAGCCCACGTGGCAAGGAATGGAGAAACGACACATAACAGCAGACAGCTGTTTGAAGTCTGTTGTCTCTATATGGCTGAAGCTGGGTAAGTCACTGGGAGGCAGAAGTTTTATTAAACCTTCTGCTGCTGACCTCTGCTGCAGTTTCTCCAGAGCTGACAGAGAACCAGGATATTCCAGCAGAGCATTAGCATTTCAAAAGGTACCTGCACCTCTTGCCTAGCACAGCACAGCAGCATTAATTAGAGAGACAGCAGAAGATAAATGCGCATACAAAATGAGAGTTGGGCTCTATATGATGCTGAGTAACCTCTACCAAAAAGCACCCTCCCTTTCATCAGATAAACTCAAGGGAGGATTCTCCAATTTCTACACAATCTGGCTGTACAATGCATGACCCTATTCCACTTTCTGGAACTTGTGATTTGGACAACAGTGTATTGCAAAGTTTAACAGAAATGCTTTTAAGGTTTGTACTAATTGAAAAGATGAAAGGTATGCCTCAAGCTCTGAAGGAATTGGTGGAAAACTGTTTAGTATACCAGTGTTTCTGTCTTCAGTAGGCCGGAGCATCACAGCTGGGTAAAGCTCCTGCAGCTGGCAGAGATCTTACTTTAATCCTTGCTTTGCCTTTCTGACTGTGTCACCACCTCTACAGAGTCAAGGTACCAGTGCCATAATTTAGTTCACAAAGTCAGCAGGTTTACAGTTATGAATACACACAGCCAGTTCTCTCTTTCACAAGATTAAAAGCGTTTCAAACAACCATTTTCATGATCACAGCTGCAATTAAAATGCCTCTGATAAAGCTCTAATTAAAGAATAAAACCACCTTTTATAGTTACTTGACATATGGATGAAATTAAGAAACAAAATAAAGCTGCTACTCTCATGTATCAATAAATCTGCCTTCTGATCACAGCCTGATGTACTCAACTGAAATAGTTTTTCTAGCAGGGTTTTATTTGTTCAACTTTTTATAAGGGATAAAGAATGAGAGACTGACAAAATGTGTTCACCTAGGGAAAAATCAGCTCTCTTGACATTTTCTTCTGTAAAACATTTAAACTGCTATACCAAGCAGGTAAGTTCATACCTATGCTCTGCACCTCAATAGATGCAAAAGGATGTCTGGTTGACAGTGACTTGCCGGACATAAATCATTATTTCTTTCCACTGCTCATTAGTGAACAAACCTACATGTAATGAAATATAGTAATGTAAGGAAACCTGCCGCAGTGTCACCCTGCCACTATACGGGCTGTCTGCTTTCCCAAAGACTCCCAAGTAAAAGGAAATGCAATTCTAGCTGTTAACATTCTCCTTTAGTTTAGCTGCAGTCAGGTTCCTCCTCCTGGCAGTCAGCACAGCTTCCAATGCCTCCTGGAAAAAAAAAGCCTGTTCTAGAAGTTAGCCATTACCATCACCACCACAGGGAAGCTCCCTCCAGCTTCCCAGGTAGCTACTCTGAAAAGAAGACATAGCAATTACACAGCCATGGTATCCAGTGTAAGGGTGGGAAATGCTCCTTAGGGGAAAAAACTCTAAATTTTGCACTGGCTGAAGGACCATGTCAAAACCTGAAGTCCTTCTTGCTTCTCAGAGCTTCCTTCACCCCTCGAAAGCACCAGCTGTCACAGGGATATTCAGAAGATACAATCTTTTCCTATCTTTAGCTGGAATAACTGATCAGCAGCTAATCAAGCCAAGATAACTTACAAAAGCCAAGGATCTAGTTTATATTAATTATTTCACAATTTAGCCCACAGCTGATAAATATTAAAAGAATAAAGCAAGCCACATCCTTTCAGACTTTATCTCATACCTGTGGAGTGACTACCATGGACACACAGTACTCAATACTACCAAAATTTCACCTTCTGCTTATCAAACTAATTTTACCAAGGAAATACTGATCCTCAGCACAACATAAAATGGCTTTCATAATCACAGGAGTCTGTGCTGGTTTTTATGTTAGCAGTCCTACTGCAGGAGAATTCACAGAATCATAGAATGATTTGCCTTAGATGGAACCTTAATGATCATCAGTTTCAACCCCCCTGCCATGGGAAGGGACACCTTCCACTATATCAGGTTGCTCAAAGTCCCATCCAGACTAGTCTTGAACAATTCCAGGGATGATAAATACATCAAGGCAACAAAATTTTGCAAGAGGTCAAGGTCCGCAAGTAATGCCTCCTTCAGATCACATTAGATTTCTACCACTGTGAAGCCGTTACCACAGCTGTCACTAACAAGCACCAGAAATCTGCATGCATGTGCTGAAATCCTCACTAGGTCCCAATCCTTCAAACCTGCACACTTACAGACTCACCTGGCACACACAACCAGGGGGAGGGAAGCTCTGTATCAGCTCCATCTGAAACCAATACAGCTACATGCAACACAGCTGGCAACACAGCTGGTGAGTCACAACACACATGGAGTCCAATGCAAAACTCAAGCTTAGAAGCAATTTCATCATTACATTCAGAATTGGTAGAGCAGAAGAAGATGTAAAATTATTTTTTTATATTTTAATACATTCAAAACAGAGCAATTTTCCACATAATCTTTGCTAAGAAAAAAAAAAAACATACCACCAACTAAACACAAACCATAGACAAAAAAAAAAAAGAGAAAAAAAAGGAAAAAAAAAGCACCTGAAAGCATGACCAAGAGAAATTTAAGGGCACTGTGAAGGGTCTCCAAGGCTACATTGAGAACTTGGTTGACTGAAGTGTATATAAATCTGAGCTAGCTTTAGAACAGCTCAGAGACTGGTAGTAGAGTAGTTATAATGGCAGTGCTTGCTGTGCTTGTTTCCAGAACATTGCCAACTTCACATATGAGACTCTTAAGTGTGTTCAAGAAACAAATGTGTGTGCCTGTCCATCTCCCCCCACCCATTAGTCAGACTAGGGTGCTACAGTGCATTTTCAGCAGAGCAAGCAGGCATGTGCTATTAAGCTTTTAATACCCAGGCTGTGGCTGGGATCTACCTACCAAACTCCATCTGCCTGTTACTTAAGCTGGCTGTCCCTATTAATGTTTCATCAAAATCAAGGAAATCATACTGTGGAGGGAAGGTTTGAAGAGAACCTGAGCCAGTCCTCCCATTTGTATCTGCAGCACTTCGTTTACTGCTACTTAAGAGCACAAATGATAGCACTGAGATAACTACCTACCTGACAGATAGAAGATCCAGGCAGGTCAATGTATAGATTTGTGCTTATTTGTAAGTGGCAATCACAGAAAAAAAAAACCTGTGCACTGGATTGAGGCATTAGAAACATTACTAACATACACACGATAGTATAGAATTCTCTGTTCTCAATCTCTCCCTGTAGGGTATGCCCAGCCACTGCCCTGGAGGGATGTCTGCTGAGATAAGGAGATTGAGCAATCTCCCAGCAGGACTCCCCTGGGAAGGCAGCCACTTTTCAGCTACAGTGAGAAGAAGACAGACCCAGAATCCTCTGGGAGACCCTATGCAGATCTTTTGTAACCCACTGGCCTTTACCCTCTGACACCCATCCCCTGTATCCCTATAAAAGCTAGCCCTCTACCTCTGTGAGGGGGAGAGTGAGCTCGTCCCCGGCTTTCCCCTTCGCGGCAGTACGGACCCACAATAAAGCTACCTTCCGTGCGGAACCAGCCACACGAGCCTCTCGTCTCTCTCTGGTCTGGCCTGGAGGCTGCCCTGCAGAGCTGAGCTGAAATCACGAGCTGATAATCACTAAAGAGCTGACAGTCTCTGCAAGGGCCCTCCTGCCAGCAGCTGAGGGAAGACACCGGGCCTCGGGAAGGCGATTCCTTTAGGGACCATTTCTCCAGACCAGTCACAGCTTCCTCCGTCAGAGCTACTGACCCCTAACCAGCTGTCATATCTCCCCTCCTTGATCCTCCTTCTTTTCCTCTTTTTGTCTATGTGGGCTAAAAGCACTCTCAGAAAAAAATCCCTCACTCTCAGTAAGTAACGCATAGGCCAAAAAAATCCCTGTCTTGGCCTCTGCAGCAGTAATTTTCTATCAAATGCAGTAGCTGAAAAAAATTTAATGTCAATTCTGATGCTGTTGTTTCCCTGCTTATTATAAAAAAAATGTAATAATATCCCCATATGAGTGTCACAATTTATTATGATTAAAAAATATAACCCTTACCTGCTATTCTACTAAGTTCTATTATTGTCATAACCACTTTGACTTAGTATTTTATTAAATTTCAACACATTAATTAACTTTTCTTGTAGGATGAGAACTAGATCTTAAGGACACAGATTTACCTATAAATAATACAAGTGCAATGATGAGCTCTTATTAAAAGCTATTCCCTTTATATACAGTGAGAGGAGTTGTTCCTCAGGGAAGATATTCAGAGGTCTAATATCCCTGCTGCCATCTGCACCATGTGCACTACAAGAAGGGAGAGGAGAACTCTGAGTGGATGCAGCATTGGAAAGGCTTTGGAAAAGACTGGGCACAGATGAGCTGTGAATCAGACACTTTGAATTAGTGTATACTGAGATGCTCTGGGAGCAGCCTGAAGACTACCACAGGTGACATGGAATGTAACCATCATTAGAGATGTCATTCAACAGAAGATGTCATTCAACTGAATGACAGTGTGGCCCATTCCTTCAGTCTAAAATTCACTACTACATAATTTTTTCCACACATTTTAATACCAGTAGGACATTAATTCTCAGGCTGATAAGTTTCTGAAAAATGTGTAAAGTTAGGAGGATTAGACCTATCTACCTGATAATGAAGTAAGAGACACATATTTTACTGGAATAGCAGAGAAACTGTCACTGAGGTTACTTTAGTAATTGTTCTTGGAGAGAAGCGGAAAGTCCTCCTGAAGATTAACAGAGAAGTTTACTTCATTGTAAGCAAAGCATTGCCTAATTCCTAGGCTGTTAAATACCTGTTAAGTTCCAATGCAAAACAAGGCTGCACCAGCCAGCTACAGCCAGCCAGCTGGTAATAAATTGGAATTTGGACTGACATGCTGATAAAAAGGCACCAAGATTTTGGACCATTCCCGCCTTTAAATTCAGCTCCAGGTACTCCAGGAGGTACAGCACACCCACTCTCTCTACATAGCAATGAACCTCAGGTGCAGTTGACACTGCAGCAGTTTTTGGGGATCCCATAAGAAGTTTCAGGCAATGTGGCTCTTTAAATCTAAAAAACACCACCTCCCTTACCTAGATAGGAATGGCCATGATAGAGAGGGAGGTGGAAAATATCTTTGTTCCAAGCCATCAGGTCGCAGCCAGGTCCAAGGCCCTAGAAGGGCAGGCTGCAGCATTCACGAGCCAGTGCAGCTTTTCCAGAGGCCAAGCTGTGGAATCAAAGGGCAATTTCTTTTCAGTTGTACTCCTGGCTGATGTTGGTGCATGGAAGAGCTCCAAGAAGGAGTACATAGGAGCAGTTTTCCCCATTTGTTTCTTTTACAATGTGGGAAAAACAGTTTACAAATGCAACTTTCAGATGAGAAAATAATTTCAATTACTTTTAAAACACAGAAGTAAGGAATTAAAGCTACAACCTACTGGTAATTCATGCTTTTGGTCTCTAGATTCCTATAATATGTTTAGAGATTAAAATAATTCACTCTTCGGAGCTAACGAAATGGAACAAGCCAGTGTGTGAATGTTGGAATGTTGGCTAATTTACAAAGAAGGTTGGGGAAAACAATAAAGAAAAATCTACACTTGGATTGACAACTTGTGTATGGTCCTGTGCCAGGATCCTGCCTAACGCACTTGAACAGGTGGATATATTAAACCCCAGAAGCACATGAACTAAAAGGGAAATTTTGATGAGCTCTTAAACAGGGACATGAGTATGATTGTATTTCTGCTGATGCTACTAAAAGAAGTCAAAACTTGCCATGGCTTTTCCAGTGTGAACGTGGCAAAGGAAGCACTTTCCCCTCTGATTAAAAATGTGATCCTGCAGAATGGGAAGGCATCACAATCCTGATGAAAGCTCTCTTCAACATACTGGGAACGCTATTAAAGTTCTTGAAACCACTACTGAGGTGTATTACGATCACATATATGCATGACAGCACTGACCACTTAATCCCCATTCTGTCATAGGCAAGTTGGAGAATAAAAATTACACCGACACCCAAGGGTATTTTATAATAGAATACGAAATAAAACAATAAATTTGCAGACGATTTTGGCTTTGCCTCATGGTATTGCATTATGCACCAAATATTCCTGGCCTCTCATTCATTACTATTTAATTACAACAGAATACCTTTCCTTCAGACTTAATTAACCTCTGAAAGGAGTTTGTGACCTTGGGATCCTCCTGCGCATTTGCGACGTGCTGTTGGAATATTGCTCTGCCTGGAAAAACTTCCTTTAATGCTGAGATTTAATGAAGTGCACGGGTTTTTACAGGGAACACACAAAATATGAGAACCCTGTATGTGGTCACTTAATGAACAAGAGCTAGAGCATATCAATTAGAATCATAAATCAATACTAAATTAACATTAAAAGATGCCACAAGAGTATCCCCAGAGGAGAGGCTCATTACAGTAAACGTGATCATGAATGCTCTTCCCTATTACTTTCACTGTGGGGCAAAGAAGAGGGAGTAATGAAATGAGGAGGGATTGGTCCATTTAATTCCTATTTGTTTAAGCTAGCAGAAGCTTAAGTATCCCACTAAGCCAAATGACAGTGTAGCACAGTTCCAGCTCCTGTCTTTGTCAGAAAGTGCCATTCACACTGAAACACTGTGACCCTGAACGGAAATCGGAGAGCAGTAACCTTTTCCCAAGATGAGAGGCAGAACCACAGCTCATGCAGTTGCTTTCATTGCTTTGCTGCAAGCTTTGAACGATGGATTAATGTTGGCCCCTTGGCACCAATCAGAGCAGACTGGTGCTTGCAGAGTAGGTGCTGGTCCAGTAGCTCACTGGCTAGGAATGCTAACTCTTCAAAATGGATTCTTCACCATCCTGAGAATTCCTTCTGAGAGCTAAAAATTGTATCAATCCATGCATGCTCCTCATACAATTCCCTCCTGTACAAAACCACCCCAAAATCACCTCATGCAGTTTTCATTTTTTTCCTTCAATTGAATGCATCAGAAAGAAGAGATATTGACATCCACATCTGTCACTTCATTAATTACAGCCATTTGTTGTCAAACCTCACAGATGATGTTTTAGCAAAAAGAAAAAAAAAAAGGCACTGGATTCTTTACTGACTCTTTTCAGGTGTCTTTTTGGGACAGTCTTTCACCACTCAAAATACCTTCATGTGCACGATTCCAATCTGATCTGTCCACCAGTATTTAACACCCCTGCTGCAGCTTATAAAATTAGAAAACATCAATCCTCCTACAGATACCACTGGAACTTGCAGAGGAAAATAACAAAGCCTTCCTTTCTTTCTTTCTTGCTACAGAATAGCAGTTGCTCCACTGGAGTTATTACCCAGGTTTATTCCAGAGACTTTTCTCCTTTTCAGCTTTAGTATCAAAAATGTTTTCACTCCCTTCCCATCTTTTTCCTTGTGCCCTGCTTTTCTCCGTTCCTTCCAATTTTTGCCTTTTTTAGATTATATCCATGCCTAACCAGTTTAGATCCTCCAAACACCAAGGCAAAACCCCTGCTGACAAAGAAACAGAGATATTCAGAATTCTGTTGCATTGCTGCATAAAGACTCTATGATTCCAAGCCCTTGCAGAGTAACTTCACTTTTGCGCACAGCAAGTGACAACCACAGGCACTGCTCTGGCCCACAGCTGGATACCCACCACCGAACAATGTCATTGGACTTGTAACACACACCAGTTGCAGAAACAATAAATCAATCAATCAATCAAGCAATCACTCTACTACCCACTCACCAGCTTAAAAAAAACCCCAAAAAACAAAAGCTGACCTAGAAGTCCTACCAGTCTCATACAAAACATTTTGAGCTACACCCACGTACCAGTCTCTTTTTTATGCTGAAGGAAAAGGGGAAGTCCAAAGGCATAGCCGTTTGTCTGCTGCCATTGCTACCCCCTCTGCCACTGTTTCATACATCAAGCACTCTAAAAATATGCCTTTTCTAACCTGCTGATCCTTATCAATCTTCTTCACTTGCATCCTATAAGGTCTCTCCACACCAATGGGTTAATCCAGTCTCAAACTGCAAATCCCTACTTTTCCTTTCACTTAGTCACTCTAATTTATGCAAAACACTTATAATGAATAAATGAAGAAGAGCTAAATGATTATTTATTGCTTCTATTCTTTTTTTTTTATATGCCAGATACCTTTTACACAGAGATCAAAACACTGAAGAAAATGAAGATCAAACTTCATGCACATGCATACTCTGTGGTCCAAAACATCTTATCTACATGTTCCCATTAGTCACATGATGTGAGTACCTTCAACTGCCCACTCAACTTAATTTCAAAAGAAAGAAACTTATTCCAGCTGGAGTTCCTTAACCACCAGGGAAAGCCAAGCAGTTTAAGAGTTAAGCAGTTTGTGTAGGTGGGATATCCCTCGAGAGTTAGATCAAGAATAGAGCAAGAACTATTCTTAGACCAAAAATAATTTATTGCTACGGTATTAATTTCATTCCTGGTGTTACTGCTACTATTCTAAATATTCTAAATATTTTAATCACTGTGTGGGCACCTCAAAGTTATTTCACATACAGTAAGCAGTAATAATTTCCAACTATTTCCAATGATGGAATCAGAGTAATAGATGCTCAAACAACATTTACACAGTTAAAAGGTTTTTTGTTTGGTTTGGGGTTTTTTTTAAAGCCCCAGGGATAAAAATGGATTATGTCCCAGTCTCTGGAAGATGTGGTTACTGACAAAGTTACAGTAGGAGTCTCACTCTTGTTCCATCCATTTCACAGGTTGTTGTAACAACACCAGGTTGCTGAAAACATTAGATCCAGCTGTGGCAATTTCCCTGCTTGCAATCACCATGGAGAAGTGATGCATCAAGTAAAACGTTAGTTATAGTGCAAGAATTCAAGGCAATGCATGGAGAGGGTGTAATTGCTTAGGCATCTAGTGCTTAATATCTTACCAATTAAGTCAATAGAACATCCTGAATTTGCACAAAAGGCAATGTGGATCCCTATTCAACAAGCACAGGCTCCACATGTTTCTGTGTTGTGACAATAAATAAAAATACCTAAGTAACACTAAAAAGAGAACAAAACTGACAAGCTTGCATGGAATCACAGTTCCCCTCATTCATCAGGTGCATTTCAAAATCCCAAAAAAAGCCACGACCCAATTTCTAGCAGGATCTTCATGTTGTGTGCCCACAGAGATAGTCACTGGTCAGTCTTGGTTTGTTTCTTCTCTCTCTAGAATGAAACAGAAATTTCGACCATGTTCAGCTGTATTCATTCCCAAGTATAATTTGTCTGACCCTTTTTATTTTGTAGTCAGTTTAATATTCCTTGGTACTCAGGAATAAACAAGGACATTGCTCCAAAGCCAATAAAAGCTGAATGCATCTCTTCCTTAGCCCATTTCAGTAATTTCGTTGTACAGTACATGCACATGTCCCTATTTGAACCAAAAAGAATTACTGCAAGACAGATGCATTTTTTATTCTGAATGTTTCCATGTTCAGACTGCCTCACAACATACAGGTATTTCGGTGGTATGCTACAGTTGTCATCCCCCCCTTTATCTACTGCTCTCTTCTCTCATCTCTCTGAAGTTCACTCTTGTAGTCATATCCTTGCAGTACTAATCTGTTCCTGAGGTGCTGATATGTACACAAGTGCTTACAAAAAGATAAGAAAAATGGAAAATATTTGCAAGTAAAGACATTGCCCACAGCATACAGAACATGCTCATGCTGCCATCAGAAACCATCTTAGTGCCTTAGCGCATACTTCAGTCAAAACACTCCCTATTTCATAGCTGAGTTAATGAGCCAGAGCTGAAGGATGTGCTGATACTGGTCCAGGGTTCTGCAGAGACATCATAACCAGTTTGCAAATAGACTCTAGACTTGATCATGTGTAATGTCCCACACAGGTAGAAAAGCATCAAACCACAACCCCAGTGGACCTTCATGCATTTCCATTTATTTAAAGACACTCTGTAACCTTGGATCTAATCTACCTGCTGTATGATCAGACATCATTCTTCTCAGTTATTCGGGATCAGTAGGCAAGATATTTCTGTACAGCTTATACCATTTCCAACAGCCTTTTGACTATCTTTTAACATTAATGCCTGAGGTATTTTCATTTTATCTGTTATCAAAACCAGATCTTTATTCCCTTGCTCAAAAATCAGAATTCTCTACATTTCTCTATAATTGACATTCACTACGTTTTCAGGTGTACTGAATAAAACTATTTTTTTCCTCCACCATTTTGCAAAAATGTTGCTCAGGCTATTATCTAAATAAGGCAAGTAGTATGGTGGTTGGAGAGGAGTGTGCATACCCATGAGTGTGATTTTTGTATGAACTATGAGTTGAAGGAGATTTGAGTCTCTCTGAATATGTGTATCCAAGGGCAGCTTTGGAGGTACCACTGTACACATTATCCACATGCTTGAACAAATTATTTCTGGTAGCAGAACAAAACTGATTCTGTGATGTCTCAGAGCTCCAATTTTTTAACAAGGCTTAATCCTCTTGCCTTAAATTATGGAATTTGTAGAGCTGGCAACCTTATCTAGCCCAACTTTCAATCAACCAACAATTAATTGATGCTCAACCCTTCATGTGTAAGGAAACTGGTTCTGCAGTTTTTGCTCTATGGTTTATCCTTGTCAGAGGAGACACAGGGTATTCATCTCCTCACCCTAAAAAGTAAATTTATTCAATATTCTTCGTTATCAACTGTAATAAGCAGCCTTGATCACAGCTTGAGAGCACAGTTCCTTGTTCTTGACAGCATTTTCTGTGAAAACAACTGTGGCACAAAACATTTTTAAATGAAAAGCTGAAAGAGTCCATTTGTAAAATGAAACCACTCTTGGAATACAATTAGGTTTAAAAACAAATCTTAGCAGAACAACTAGGAAAAATGGTTTAAAGATGAATGAATTTATATTCTAAAGATTTACTTCTCATTATATTCTACAGTACATAAAGTCCCCCCATTTGCAAGCTTCTGGCTTCACTAACACTAAATTTAAACAGATTTGAAGAATACAATAATCTGTTCTGAAAATAAAAGTGTCCATTTGAATGCAAATTGTTAAAAGTCAGAACTTCTGGCTTTCACATATTTATAAAAATAGAGCAGAGTCTCCTGAAAAAAGAGAATAGGAAAGAAAACCAAGCAATATCCACCCAGAATATGTTTGTGCTCCAACAGTCACTAATAAGTTTACTGAAAGAACATTTTAGAGACAACAAAAGCTAATCTGAATAATTTATCTATGGGTATTTTTTGTCTTCTGTCCCATTATGCAATATCCTGTGATTTGAAGTCACCTGCAAGGTGAAGACTATACCTTCTCTTTCCAAGAATTTTCCAGGCTAGGAAAAAAAGACAGCCAAAAACCAAAAAAGAGAATGGGTGTTAGAGCACTAGGAATCCCTTCCTAAATGTCTGAAGTGTAACAGTGCAGATTAGTCAACTTCAAGGTAATTTATTAACATGAATTCATTTTAAGGCATTAATAGCACATGGATTTCTGTGCTCCCTGATTGAACACTGCTCTTGGCATTCTTCTCAGGTCTTAACAGAGCTTCTTTCAAATCTGAGATCATTCTTGACATGTTCAATATAAAATCTGCACTTTAAATTTTAAATGACAAGTACTATTGCAGCAAAGACCCAGCTTGGTTTAAGGCTTGTAAGAACTTTCTGGTTTTGCTTTGTTGCAAGAATAGGAAAACTCCCAGTCCCCAGGCTGCCCCAAACACCTGTAGAAAGCATTGCTCCATAAAAACAAGCATCGCTGGCTTAATCCTTAATTTCTATTGATAGTCAGACATGCAAAGGAAACGAAGGCATACATTTCACCCAAACACTACACACAAACCCAGCTTGTCCTGGATCCTGAGAATTACTCCTTAGGCACAACAAACCAAACCACTATAAAGTTGTGAGTACTCTTTGGCCAGCTCAGGAATCTTTTCCCAATGGCTTCTCCCAGATGTGACTCAATGCACGGATATTTTATCACTGCAAAATCCTAACTTCTAGCATTGGGGTGGCCATAAATGATTTTTACCATGTCATAAAGCCAGAAATCAGCCAGATGGCAATGACATTCCTCTACTTACAGTACACTAGGGGCAGAGATACAGCTATTTGAAGAATAAACTGAAGCAGTACAAACCCTCTGTTTGAAAGACCTGGGATTAATTGAAAGTGTCCCTTTGTTCTCTTTTTCTCAGCCCCCTTTTTCCCTGTTTTTTTTTCTAGAACTGCTGTTCTGGACAAATCGTGACCCTTTGATTTCCTGGCTGGCAATTTAAACTTGGTTTATAGCATTCTTACTGGGATAGAGCAGTTTTATGGGCAAAGCACCTCACTTGCAGCCAGGAGACCTTGTTTCTAAAGTTGAATGGTCCACCTGTTTTGTATTTGCTCATCACTCCATCTCCCCAGACTTTTGTCCTGGTCCTTCTTATCTACTCCTAAGCAAGATTAGAATCATTCCAAAAAAGCAGAGATTCACACTTAATGTTTGTTGATGTGACTGAAACAACAGTGTCCTAATGCCATCTTTGAATGTATTGAGGTATGCAAAGAAAGAAAGAAAATCAGTGGATTTATGCCAAAGCATGAAGATCCCTGGAGCACTCCTGAAGATCAAGTCTGCTTCCACCTAGGACCTACTATTCATTATTAAATACTGATCTCATGAGGAGTGATACCTGGCCCTTTGATAGGCTCATCTTTTAACAAGGAAATATCAGAAACTCTGATGAGATCATGTGATTAGGAAAGCATTTTACTCATTCTTAAGAACTAATTTCCTGCATTTTAAAGGTGACTAACTGAGAATGTGAGATGATTTTGTAACTCACTGCATGACTTTGAGCAAATGAATAAAGGAACAAAATAAAAGTCTTGGTTCCCAGTTCTCCATTTTAACCTGTAGACAATACTCTCAGTCTTGAGACTGAGACATAACCTGGTACATCTACATCTGCCTCTTGTGAACCATATCCAGAGGTTCTACCTAGGACTGCTTTTTCTTTTCTACTCTTCTCCTGTAAAGAAAGCATGGTCCTGCAGTAAGACAATAACTTGCTTCCATTGTCTCCTGACATAAAAGAAACAAGGCATTCATACATCCACGTACACATGTGTACCTCAGGGATGAAAAGCCAGCCATTTCACAGCTTCTGTAAGGGCATGATGAGACCAAGCCTTCTTTCTATTAGAGATCTAACTTTCAGGGGTCACAACAACAGGCAGGGCTGTCACCTTCCGTAATTTTCAGTTATAAATATTACTATGACTCTACAATTACCCATCTTGACTAGCAAAAGCAACAGAAATTCAACATAAAGAGTAATTTAATCTCAACTAGATATTGCTAATATTTTTAAGACCATATGTTTTATTATTATCTGCTATTTGATTTTCAGTTTGAGGAAATGATAAAAACAAACATGGCCATTTTGTGTTATGGTTTATGTAGTGAGTACAATTAGAAGCACCCAGTTGCTGGTGTCTCTCTCAAAATACATCTCCACTTCTTGTGATAGCAAAAGAGTACTTCTCCTCCTCCTAAAATTCTCAAGTGAATCCGAACTAACGGCTGTGTAACTCCCAGATTTTTCCTTTATAGCATATGATGACTAAGTGAATAGAAATAACTCCTTTTCCAGAAGAATACATACATACTCCTGGGTCTGGCTTATACAACTGTTTAATATGAAGATGAACCTAGCAGTAAAAAAATAGACCAATGATTTCCAACTCTCATAATTTCTGTAAGCATTTGATTCAGAGACCAAATAAGTCTCATATGCCTAGTGATGTTATTGCCCTAATACTTTCAGGAAACTCCTTCCAATACAGGAAGCTAATTTTGGTTTAAATTGAGGACTGAAACTATGCATATTTCGTGATATTCATGTCTTGCTACCTCAACTCTTCATTTTTTCTGAAACAAATCTTGACTTATATTAACAGTGCACAGCTACTGGAATATAAATGTATTTGAAAACGCAATCAAGTGAAAGTAATTAAATTGAAAATATAAATGAAAAAAGCGAAAAACTACATGATCATAAGGTATCTCAAGAATTTCTCATCTGTACTACCTGAAACAAACACATTATTTAACTTCAAATGGATTCATCTTCCCAAACACTGAGATATAAGTTTCTTTGGTTTCTTTAAATTTGTTGTTGCCTGGCTGTTTTCTAAAGATTTAAAAATGGATTCCAAGTCAGGTATTTCCTTGTCCTGGGTTGCAGTGTATTCTATTACCATCCTCATGAGCTGTTGAAATCAGGTGGGGCAGTGTTTCCTTGCCTCCTCCCCCCAGACTATCTTTCTGTTAATGGCCCATCATTGTCCTGCCGCCTGACTCAGAGATAACTCCCTCCGGACCATCTTCTGTTAATGAGCCTAATCAACACTTGGCCTCATGACTCATCACCCCATTGTGAGATGCTCCACCCAGAGGGAGGAACCAAGCATCCCATCGTGGATATAATCTGAGGCTGAACACCAGAGACAACCTTTCCACTGGATTTCTAGAGGATAGGAGCTACCTAGCCACCAGTGGACCGCCTAAGGAAGAGCAGACCCTTTTCTACAGGATCACCACTTCAGAGGACTGCAGCCACCTTTCTACCAGACTGCCACAACAGGGAGTCAGGTTGTATCTTGACTCTGTCAGTTTGAACCAGTGTTCTCTTATTTTTTTTTCTTCCTTTTCTTTAATTTCCCCATTAAGTTGTTATTCTGACTTGGTGCCTCCCACTGGTTTGTTTTCAAACTAGTACATTCCTAAAGGAGGAAACTGTGGATAGGGAGTTTTTTTCTGAACACTCCTGCAGAATTTACTAGGATAAATGCAAGATTCAAATTTTGATCTTTAAACACTGCTATAGTTCTTAGGTCAGGCAAAGATGTCTGATGTAAAAGATCTCCTTAAGCCATTTGACAAATAAAGCACTGGCTGAGCTTTCAACTTTCTTGGTTTATGGACTGTAATCCCTCAAATCAAAGAACTCTTCACTACTAGCAGCAAAGGTGCTAGCTTTGACCTCACAGTTTCAGAGGCTATTTTTTTTTAAACATTATTAACACATATTCTCATATCCAAAACTTCACAAGTATAACTATCTCACATCCTACCCAAATCATACAATGAATAGATTTTAAAGACAGGAAATGATCATTGTGCTCTTCATGTATAACTCTACACTCAGATAACCTCATTCAGTGTTTTCTGCATCAGTGTCCTAAATTTTGCCTGAATATAAGATAGCTTAAAAACAATACTCAGTTTAATCTGAAGAGTTCAAGCAAAGAATTCCTCTCAACTCTACATTAAGCTACATCAATGGCTAATTACCTTCATAAGTACCCTATTTCTAATCCAATATGGAACACAGCAAAGTATGTATGAATTTCTCAGTCTAATAATCTTATTAGGGACCCACTTTTCCATGAGTAGGAGGTTATTCAGGAAAAAAGACAGAAGATCTCATTTTACAGATGGGTTTTGCTAGCTTTTGTCCAACTGTTTCTCTTTTGATTATCTTGACAATGGAGGCACTGGTTCTCAGATTAGTCAAATTCAGTGTAAGCTATAAATAGCCTATTGAAGCAGCCAAGGCACTACTAACCCTCACTAATTGCTAAAATGCACACATGAAACCATCAAAATACACAGACACTATGAGCTATCTTTCCACTTTTCATGCAAGCAAATACATGATGATGATGACTACTTTTCCTCATGGAAGGTACACCAGCTTGGTCTTCCTATTCAAAGGTTAAAATTTTGTTTAGCTTTCAAACTTTAATGCAAAATACGACCATGGAAAATGCATGCAGCTTGGAAGAAAAACACAGAGATGTTTGCAGTTGCAGAGCTACAATCTTGTTGGGATCACAGAAACATGACTGAGTGTTGCAATGAGGAGATGCAGGCTTTTTAGGAAGAACAGGATAGGAAGATGGGGGAAAGGAGTTGCCCTTTCTGTAAGAGAACAGATAGAGTGCACAGAGCTCTGCCTGGGGATAGAAGAAATTAGGCAAGCTAAAGCCCAAGTGGCATTGCATCCTGACAGGGATGTCAAAAATATAAGTTGATTGTAAAAAGACTTTTTTGAGGTCTGTATTTGAAATTTAGCAGCTGCATCAACTGTAAATGTCTATAAAATTTGTTCCTAAGTTTTAAAAACTCCTGTGGCGCTTCTTGAAGCTGTCTGCATTTATGCCCAGTTCAAAGAATTGTATAGTAGCAGCTGCATTTTCAGGTATGTTTAATATGTAGAAAATGCTCCCATTTTCAAGTTTTACTGCTACTCTTATATTTTATACAGTTCACAGGAAGAAACTGAAAGGGTAGTGAAAGTGATGTTCTCAGTGACTGTAGGCAAGCCAACTAGTGTCGCACAGTAAGTGTGAAATGCCAGCCAGAACTCCAGAAACACAGTATTTTTCATGATTGGTTTATCCTTCCTCTTGGAGAGCTCACTGTTCCCCTCTTTAACCTGATGCCCTTAAGACTGCAAAACCTGAGTACACAATGGATTTGATATCTCTCTGGAAAAAGCATCCAAGACGCAAGTACTAATGATTGGTTTTAAAGGTTCCAATGTGATGATAGTTCTCAGTGCATTTTCACCTTTGTATACTCCAAAGCCAGTGATACCCAGGTTAATCAATACCTTAAGATTTAATCAGAAAGTGTTGAGAAACAAGTTCTGTAGTGTGATACAGATAAGCAACAGTGTAATGCTGAAGTGGAAAGCAGTGCTTCATAATGATTCAAGAAAATTCAAAATTGGATAGGCAAGGCAGACAGAATGAGGCAGAGCAAAAAACCCATAAAGATCAGTAACTCGCCTTTAACTCTGATTAGCTGCAAATGTTTAGCAATCAAGAATGGTTTAGCAGTAATCCTTATTTCTAAGTGGGAACTGGTGTCACCAGTCTGTGGAAAATAACCTTTCTGGACTGTAGAGTCAGAGAGAGAAAAGCACCAGCATTCAGTCCTTTTTCACTCCTGTCTTTCCAACAGCTCCCAAGGATCAGCCTCTTTAAGGAAAAGTGATCCTGCCCTTTTGGTTACTCTTCTTAGCCCTCATGCTTTAGAAGGCAATTTGTTTTAACATACCATTGAAAAAATCCAGCATGATTTCTCCTTGTTAGCACTTACAAAAATGAAGGTTTTCTTGGATTGGTTTGTTTTTAAACAAAAATAATTGCAACCCAGACTTTTTGAGAAAATGGGAAAACCAACCAGACATCATAAAAATGACACCACGAATACAGAGGAAGACATATAACACCTTACATATATTAACCTCATGACATAATGTGTCATTGCTATGTCAGCCTGTGCAGTGCTATAGAGAGGAAGGAGTGAACTTCCTTTGCTTGATGGGTCTAGCACAAAAGCAAGTCAAAATATCAGTGGAGAAAACAGGAAATAGATGGAGGCAGGGGGCTCTTGACTCACCCTTTGCTGCTTTTCAACCACCAGCACAGGCCAGCATAATGAAAAGCAAGTTAAAGAATTGTTCAGCACTGAGGAAGAACATGGTAGCAGCAAAAGGAGGCTTAAGAGGGAATACCTTAATTAAACACCAGCATCCAAAGACATAACCAGCAGACAAGACTATGCATCATCCCTCTGCACCCCTCCTTGGATATTGACACAATCAAGTAACTCTACAGAGTGCCTGTACTCCAACACACACAGTATAGGAAACCAACAGGAGGAACTAGAGATCTGTGTATAGTCACACATCTAACTGCGATTATGGAGATGTAGTGGGATAGCTCCCGTGACTGGAATGTTGTCATGAAGGGCTACACACTACTTAGGAGAGACAGACCAGGAAGGTGTGGTAGTGGAGCTGCCCTCTATGAGTGAGGCAACACTGGGAACGTATTGAGCTCTGTCTCGGTGAGGATTACTTCCTTACACAAGATGTGGAGGATCCCACAAGGAATGGTGTGCTGCTTGACCTTATACTAATAAACAGAGAAGGCCTTGTTGGAGATGTGAATGCTGGGCACAGCTTTGCCTGTAGTGACCATGAGACTGTGTAGGTCAGTGTGGGGAAGGAGGAAGCAGGGCAGTGAGTAAGACTGTAACTATGAACTTCAGAAGAGCTTTAGCCTCTTCAGGGATCTTCTTCAAAGAATCCTGTGGGAATGAGGCCTGCAGGAAATAGAGGTCCAAGAGAGTGGGTTGATATTCAAGGATCAATTCCTCCAGTCTCAAGAATGTTGCATCCCAGTGAGAAAGAAATCGGGCCAAGGGGAAAGAAGCTTGTGGATGAACAAGGAACTCCTGTCATTACTCGAGTGTAAGCAGGAAATAGAGACAAAATGGAATCAGTGTCAGGACACTTGGAATGAATACAGAGAGGTTGTCACAGTAAGTATAAATGAGATGAGGATGGTCAAGACCCATCTGGAATTAAAGTTGGCCAAGGCTGTCAATGACAATAAGAAGGGCTTCTTCAGCCCCCTATGGTCCCTTCCAACTTTACCCATTCTGTGGTTCTGTAATATGAACTTATCTCCAAAGAAAGACACCTGTACAACAGTCCCAGGCTGAAAGCTGTTCTTTTCCCAAAATATTATCCCTAATTCCCATTCGAAAGGATTCTTCACAAAATTTAGTGTCACTAAGACTCAAGCCCAAAATATCTGTCAAGTTCTTCATTTATATCTCTTGTGTATAATAATCTCTCTAAAATTGAAGGACTATAGTTTTTTAGGTTTTGATACAACACAATTAGATATCAGGGCTTTGCATAAAGTATAGTTTTAAAAGAAGGTTAAGAGAGCATTAAAAAATTATCAATATGTCAGTAGAGTCTGAGCAGAGGGCTCTTTAATAACAATGGACGGGGAATTTAAAAAAAAAAATACTTCAGAGAAGTAAATGGATATTCTTTCCAGAAGAATGATTTCTTTAAAGACAAAAATCCAAATTATGCACGTCTTCTTTTTTGTTTCAAAGGAACTACTTTGAAGGTAAAATATACCTACCCAAAGCACTTAAGATGAGAAGAAGAAAGATAGAAGAAAAGAATACTCCAAGGGCCAAGTATGTAAGACTGAAAGAACTATTAAGTCAAAGTATAATCATTCATTTTTCCCTGAATTATATTTATTTAATACAAGCATAAAGGTGTGCAGAACAGATGAATGGGTTAGCAGAGAAGGTAAAGCAAAAAATCTTAAATGTTGTTCTTTGGAGACCATCACCATTATCAAAGAAAACTGTTTGCTGCAAGTCAATCTTGAATTCAGACACCTGCTCAAGTTTTTCATGGCTCTGTGAGCAACTACTAGAAAAGGAGAAATAGAATGTTATAGAACATAGTCTACAACAGTAGTGCTTCCCAGACTCCAGTCTCGGTTTTAGCAGTTGAAGAACTTCAGATAAACTTCTCACAGGTGACAAACAAAGAAATTTTTAGTTCAGTTTTTACTTTTAGACTACACTTTTCCTCTCTAACTCTTGCCTTTAGTCTGAAGGAAAGGAGGAAACTGAGCTTCCTCATGTCTCCATCATACACCTCCCATGAGATGAAAAGCAAACTATGTGTCAGATTTTTCTGTATGACTAAAACTGTTCTTAAGCTTGTAAGTTCTACCAGATGCCTTTCTCATTACTTTGCTCCAAGAGTCAGTTTTATCACTTTGCTTTTATGAAACTACTTTTTTATGAAATCTTGCTCAAAACAACTGAAAATCCTAAAGACAAGTAAAAAGAATCCTTAGTAGGCTAAGTTTGTACAATGTTGCATGGTTCCACTACAAAAATAAGAAATCACTTGAATGAAGTATTTTGCATCACAACCCCAGCTCAACACTTCCGGGGCAGAAACCCGGGATGTTTTAAAATTTTAAATGCCATTACGGAAAACAAGAACATATTCTTTCAGTCATATTTCCTCACCTAGTGTACACATTTATAGATAGTCCCTGTGCTTGTCTTTGGTCATTTATAATGCCCTGATGCTAACTGAGAAATAATTCGAAAAGAAGACTTCCTATTTTATCACCCACCTCATTGCACTAAGTAAACAGATTTCCTCTAAGGCCTCACATGAAAAATGAAAAGGACATACTTTGTTTCAGCTCATGGTGACAGGCATCAGATGTTCCTCTAGGCAACCCTTGCAAGGGGCACAGCAAATTTTTTCAGAGGCTTAACACTGATGGATGCACAAAATAAGACAGACTGAGAGCAGAGCTTTCAAGAGGAAAAAAGACCAGTGGGCTTCAGGGAAAATGGTATTTCAGGCTACTTGTGTTTTTAAAAATTTTAGCTGGGAATAAAAATTTAAGATAATGTGGAGAAAATATTATACTACCTGCCACAGTTCATTAAAGTACCATGCAGAGAGCAGGCAGCTACTTAAGTAACTGAACAGATCCCATTCTTCCACATTTTACTTTCATTGAGAAAAGATGACTTCAATGACTTCAAGTGTATTGCTCACATACCTTTCCTGGCTCCCTTCAGTGATGTGGTAGAGACGATTGGCACCTCCATCAGCACAAGCTCTCAGGGCAGCTACAAGTGGAGAAAGAGAACATCAGTGCATTTGTATTATAAACAAAAGCTCACAACCAGTTGACAGTGCTGCATAAACTTAATTGTTCATAGTGGCATAGGGAATAAGCTTGAGATCTTGTATGGCTTTTAGTTTCCTGTACTTGACTGCTTTCCCTGTTTCTCTAAATAGAAATCTGAACTGTTTTTATCAGACTAGTGCCAATCTTCATCTGACTGTGCCACTGTAGTTGCAAATAGCTTATTTCTATCCATCTAAACCTGCTGCCCAGCCAGCTTAAACTACAAGACAGGTAAATATTCAAAACCTGAAAGGACCCACCCTCCACCTATGGATGGATCCTCCACCTTGTCACAAGTGGGAACTTGCACTGTAAACACAACTGTTTCTCAGCCAGGCAGAAAGTTCCCTATGGTGGCTCTACAGCAACCAGCATAACAACTGGGAAAAAAAAAAATAACCAAGAGTTAATCATGACAATACCCTTTTCTCTTTTTTCCCCTCCTATGACACAAAAATGGTAACTTTATTACAGTTCCTGTATTGTTCCACAGACTGTTTGAATCTTCTGATATAAAGTAGGTGGGTCAGATCTTAGCTTTAAATCTTGGACTATCCTGGTATAAAACCACAATAATTTTCAGTGCTCCCAGATAACTTGGGGACCACAGAGGGCATGTGCCACTAATTCCAGTTGATTTAAACAAGCAGAGACATGCTGTTCTCTTGTGATTCTCTTGTGATCCCATTGTTTATATAGACTTAAGTCAGAGAAAAGAGACAAGTCTAACACTATTATTACAAAATCAAATATAAATTGGTATATTTTATTCATAAGCTTCCCTATTCATCATCATTTAACTAACACACAGCTCTTTCATGAGGGTGTTAAAACCTGATAAGCTATTAAAGACTGAAAATGACCATCTTGTCTTAGCAGTCTTTATCAGTTTTGCTCTGAGATGCACAAGTTAGATAACTATAGCACACAAGATAAAAGAAGCCATCGCTTCCACACTGGGGCAGAGTGTTCCTTCCAGGCAAAGAGAGACTGACTGGTAATCCTGAAAGGGCTGAAAGTCACAGGGCTGGGGGGGGAAAAAGAGGAGAGACAAGTTAAAAAAAGATACAATCAATCAGATCAGACACTTCTTGCTGCCGAGAATCCAATTTTCAGCTAAAGCTGCTTTCCTTTAGTGTTTATTTTTCAGTCAGAACCACCCCTCAGCAATTATACAAACCTGTATCTTTCCTTTTGGCGTACATTAGGTGGGCAATCTGCCTCTCCCCCTAGTTAGCCAGCCTATACAAATAGGGACAACAGAGTTCACCTCTATAACTTCTCTTGTCTTTAAGTCATTCTTTCTTATGTGGGTGCTGAACTCCCACCACAGGCAGTGTTTGTAAATGAATATCTACTGTGCAGTACGCATGACCTTGGCTGAGGCTTTTTTGGGGGGAAAAAATAAAAAAGAAGGAAGCAGGACAACACAAAAGCTACCAGTTCATCACAGGTAGCTTTGGGTATGTCAGCTTTTTTTCCTTTAGGCTGAAGCCATGAGCAGAGCAGAGAACCAGCACTGTACTCCTCTGTACTGCTTCTAGCACAGCTTCTGCTCCTGCCCTCTGCAGTACCCACTATGGCAAGCACTACTGCCCTCAGCCTTCTTGTACAGACCGTGCTCTTCTCTGTCTCCTTATACCACTTCACCCACTCCTTACAGCCTCCACCTGAACCCATACTAACAAGCCAAGGTCAAGCAGACTTGATCCTGACAAATCTTATTAGGTGAAGTAATTTCTAGATTATTCTAGAAGCTTGCCAGCCACTTACCATGGTGATTCACTGTTTCAGGCAAGTGCCTCATCCAGTCTGATGAATACAACATCACAAGACAAGAACACCACTTCTTGCCTGCTGTGTTTGACTGGAAGATTTTAACTTCTCCTTTCACTTGAGGTTACAGCTGAAAATGGATTGATATACTTCCTTTCACCTGGGCGTATTTGCTAACTTGTCTCAGGGAGTTCAGCTCACACAGAACATAGTAATGGCCCATTGCAAGAAGAGTGTGTAATACCTGCCCTAAGTCAGCTGTCCTGTCCACTGGCTTATTTAGCAGATAGAAGGCATCTAAGTAAGGCCTAGGACCTAAGGTACATGACCTGCCTAAAGGATGCTTCCCAGGCATTCCCAGACAGTCATAGTGTTTTCCTTCTGAAAACAGTGAGTTTTCCATCTATTCTTCCACATTTGAAAAAAACAGGTACTTTATAACTTCTGGGGAAAAAAAAAAAGAAAAGAGAATGGGATGAGATACATGCAAAGAGATTAAAGTCTATTATCGGTCTCAATTACTTTAACACAGCCAGAGCCTTAACTATTGTAAATTCTCTCAATGGACTTACCACAAATGAAGCCTGGCCCAAGATCTCTTCATCTGATCTGATTAAAACAACATGACCAAAAAACCAAAACCAAACTAAGCATTACAAAACAAATCAGCCTTCAATCAGTCTGGTATATGTAAAAGTACTGAGACTCTCCCAAAGACAGGAAGGTGCCTAAGTAACAGATCTATGACACTTGGATGTTTTTCACACAGATATGGGGCTACTATTTGTTGCCTTATATAACTGCAATTTAAAGCTGTCCCCCACATATTTATTCTTATTTATAAGAAAAAAACCCAACCAAACTTCTGTAGCATTGTGAAGTTATTTAGAGAAACAATTTATGAGGTACTGATCCTTTATCAGCAAGTTAATAACTTACAATGAAATCAAACAAAGCCCCAGCTGCATTAAGGAACTAGCAGATAATTAACAGATTGGCTGGAAGCCAGTAAATCATAATATTTCTACAGCTATGAACTAAGCTTTGCTTGATAAAAAGTAATGATATATGTTAGCTGGAAGAATATGTATCATTATTATCTGGAAGTGTTTAAGGAGATAGTCAGCAATTCTAAGCTTACAGTTTGGATGGAAAATTCTCTATGAAAAATAACAGGAACTGATTTTATACAGTGCCTTTTATATTAGAAACAAAATCGCTTTACAAACAACTATTTGGCCAAGGTGCACCATGGCAACTGTGTAGGCAAATCTAGCAGTCTCTAGGCACTTCGCAACAGCTCACACAAAACCTCATTAATTAATTCAGCAGAAATTGAAAGACCTGAACAAGATTTGGGCTTTGTTTTGCTTGGCTTGGCATCCTGAAAACAGAAACACCTTCTTCTGAGAAATTTTCAACTTAAACAGATGGAAAAAAAAAAAAAATTAAAAGGTGGAAAGTGACACAGAGGGATGAAGTGCTAAGGGTCACAAATGGGTTGAAGGCAAGTTATCTTCCAGGGTGACCAAAGTGGATGGTGGGGCTTATACAGTGAAGAATAACTTAAGTGGCCAGTCAGAATACCAAAAGCCTTGCTCTTACCATCTCTTCTGGCCCAGAGGGTACCATCACATTATTGGAGACCCCTCAAATTTGCCAGGTGGGCTGCACATGGAAGTATTCTCTAACTTATCTACATCAGAAATAACTAAGTAACCAAAGACATTATCTGAGGGTGAGAGGCAATTAACCCTCCTCTGTGAATTGAGACATACTAAGGAATGGTTGCCCATGTAGCTCACTGAGCTCTGGTGGATCAGGAGGACCAACACCTCTAGAAAAAACGTTGTGACATGCAATTGGGAGCTGCAGCTTTTTCAACCAGCACAACTGGAAGCAGAGGAGGCCTGTGCTTTTGGCCACCCAGCTCAGCTGGAGAGCCCGTTTCATGCTTCTGTGATTAGAAGAGATGATGCTAAGAGGATAAGGACACAAGTGTGCTGCAGCCCCAGCTCAGCATGCGAATCTGCACTCCTTGGCATTACCACAAATTACCACCTTTCCTATCTGAATATTCTGTGTTAAGCTCCACTCTTCAGAAATAGCTCCATCTGCCGAATTACCGCCTTTCCTATCTGCTAGATTCCTTTTTCATATAATTCCAGTGTCATTCACTGAACTAGCCAGGGAGACATAATCAAAAAATCAACTGTTTTATTGTGCAGAAGAGGAAACTCAATGTCACTGTCAATAACTGCTTCCCAAGTTATTGGGAGCAGCATGTGTTCAGTCCAGCAGTGTCTGAAATTATGGCAAGAGTTAATACCCCTCAGCTCTACCTATGCCAAGGGAGAATTAGCTAAAGAGCATGTTACCAAGCCATCACATCTAAGAGTTTCTCACAGGTAACATGAACGAAGAAACAAAAGCCTTTCTGAACAATGCCCTTCCTTTTAAATGGTGCATCTTCTGCAAGTAACCAGTGAAGTATTCCCCTTTAGTGACTGAATTTGAGGCACCAATTTTAGGGCTAATTATTAGTTTTTACAAAAATTATTCTAACACAACAAAAATATTGGGAACGATTTACTTTACATTTACATTTGCCCCTATGGCAAATATAAAAAACTTACTGTGAGACAGGATATGAGCAGCATACCAAACACAAAAAGGAAGGTCTTGGCTGTGAGCTAACTAGTTCTGGTGCTTTTTGCAGAAAAGAAGCAAGTATATTATCATATTCAATAGCCCTGCAAATTCAGGTGGGGCAAAAGACTCCACAGAACAGATGTAATTCTTGCAGACTAAGATGAGTGTGTAAAAAGGGAATACATTTATAAACAGTACCAATAGCTGGGAAAGAAAAGCATAACCTCATAATTCCTATTCTATTATTCCTTGCAATTAGCGTTTAAAATATAATCTTCTCCAAACAGATCTTGAAATAAATCAGTGTTTTTTGCCTAAATTCAAATTTGTGACAGCTGTCCTTAAACTGCCTTAGTAAAGCCCCTCTGTTCCTTTTCTAATTTTACACAACTTCTTCTAGGTATGCAATCTGTTTCCCTCATTCATTTATTGATTCAGTAGCCTGGTAACCATAATTAACCTGCCAGCAAAATCTACGCATAAGAGAACTCTGCTTAATTAATGACTTGGAGCGCTGGTAGCAATACATATGTGAAATAAATGGTAGATACGCAGAGAATTGCTTGGTTGGCTTGATACATAGGGCCAACACATTTTTGTCCCAGTATTACTAAAAAATAGCAGTTACCAACAACAAAATACATAATCTGTATTTATGTGCTGTCTGATTTTCTCCTCTGTCCTGCAGAAACTGCAAAAATAAATTTAACAAACCCATGGCTTTGTACAGCTGCAGATTGCTAGCAAGGGGATCTAATTGCATCTCAAAATATTCCCTCCCACCCATGTGTTTCCACCTGTGTTATCAGAACTGTTTGCAACTGCTATTCCGTATCAATTACAGGGCACTGCAGACATCCCTTTTCTGTCAGCTGCAGCTCTGTTTAGCAAATCACCTACCAGTCCATAATAGTTTTCTGCTTTGTGGTTGGACACTGGTCTTGCTATGAGGCTTTTTAACTATTTAAAATAGGTCCATCCTTACATTGCAAATGAGTGGTTTTTCTGCTTAAAGAAATACCATCAAAGACATTGTTGAAAGCAGGGTTTAATATGAATTTGTGAAAATACAACTTTATATAGTTTGATGACAAGGTTCACTCTACTACTTACTACGAAGATGAAAGCATACAAAGGAAGATCAAATTAGAAGCAATTTGAAATGACTTACAAGGAAGCTGGGAATGCTACAGGGGGTAAGGGTGAAAAGGATATGGATGCAAAGATAAGGGTGCAAAAGGGCTTAGCAGCACTCAGTCATCGAGTAATTAATATTTACATAGCAATTCGATGATTAGCAATACTATTATAACAATGATTAACTATAGATTTGAGATGGTAACATTCATACTATAATCAATTTGTATGCACACAGATAAAATGATGTGTACACACCTTTGTATTTGTGCAAAGGTACCTATCATAAATTCCCCTTGAGTTCAGAGGAATGCTCACACCAAATCCCTTTGTGCACCTCGTGAAGTGTGGAGATGGGGTGGGGTGGGGGTATTAGCCCAGGCCTCATTGTTAGCGACAGATCTTTGAGTATCGCAGACTTGAGGGCTTGTAAGCTCTGAGGTGTCGCACTCAGAGGGCTGCTATTCTAAAATTGTCTGTGTATCCAAGAAAGATCCACCAGCTACAAATGTCTCACACCTAGACCATGACTTCTAAACTATCCATATCAAAGAACATAGGTACCCAAGTAGTCCTGAGGCAATTGGATCACCAACACTGGAGCTGGCAGCCTGCTCCCATATGGACAGACTATGGATCTCAGATGTGTAACGACTGTGCTTCTGGTAAGGTAATTACATGTTTCCTATAAAGCTGCTGTGCTTCTTTAATCACTCTGCTTTGAGCTGTAAATGTCATAGAGATCTCAGCCAAGCAGAGGCAGGATTCACTAAGACAAGGAAGACAAGGAAGAAACCAACGTGAGAATGAATGAGGAACACTATTCTTTTTCAGTGCATTGATTCAATATTGACCTAAAGCCGCTTCTCTCTAAAAAGTTCACACAGAAAAAAAAAAAAAAACACCAGGGAAAATGAAACCATTTTTCCCCCAAACAAAAACCACCACTGAATTTTAGCCAAAAATGTTACAGTCACCAGAACAAAATCTTACTTTAAAAGAAAATTCTAGGAAAACTTATATCTTAATGCTCAGTTTGGGAAAAAAAAAGAAAAAAAGGAACAGATAACTCTTTAACAAATAAATTCCTAAGTACCAAAACCCACAAATTCAAGCAAAAAACCTTGAGTACCAGTAAACATAGTAGCAGTAATATGCTGTCAGAGACAGAGGTAGGGGAGCAACTGCGATTTCACTAAAAGTGAGTTTCTGGACTGTCTTCAGGAGCATTTCCATGCAGAGTTCATTACAATGATTCATATTCAAGGCTGCTGGGTTTGGAGCAATCTCTTGTCAGGAGTCAGATTTAATATTCCTACAAGCCTCACTTAGGATATGATTTTGTCTTCTCTTTTCTGTCATTCTCCCATTCTGTCAAACCCAAGAGCTCTGGTACTTGCTGTGCTGCCTTACACCCATCGCTGTAATAGGCTCCACAAGCAAAGCATCCCTGTGCTGTGTCACAGGGAAAACCAGAGAGAGCTCAAACATAAAACAAAGTACTTGATGCCATCGTTTCCATTAAAATCTAAGTGACCTTTTCAGGACAAGATCATGTGGCTTGATGCCACTGGGGGAAGAATCAGGAAAAAGTTTATTCTTTTTATTTTCTTGGGACTTTTTGCTCTCTGTTTGAAAAATGACAGCTAAAGCAATAATATAACATTTAATCAGCTTTTCTTTTTGCCCTGAGCACACATCTATTATTACTAGGTAACAGTAAAAAACACTGATTAGGGCACAGACCAAAAAAAGGAAAAATGCACTGAAGTGCATATTATTAATCCTGACTTTTTTTCCTGATAAACTACTTGTTTTGAGTGTATTTAAAGAATAATTTGTCAAATCTAAGATCCTCACAAATCAAACGAGCTGCTGAAACAAAAGCAGGAAGTCCTACCTGGGCCTTAAATCTGTATTTGCCAGAGTGAGAAGGAAAACAAGCTCTCTACAGCCATATATCCGCATCTTATTGAAGTCTGGTCTGATACCAGGAATTCCCCAGAGATGCACAAGCCCTTCCTGTAGTGCCACACATTGGCAGGCATTGGGTTGGATCCTGGTTTGCAGACCTTGCCTCTGTCGCCCCTCGTTGCTGATGAAGGATCCACCGAGTCTCAAACATCAAACCCCTACAGACACAATGCTGCTGATCCTTCACAATACATCCCATCAGGTAGCCTTTCAAACAACTCCTGCTTTCATTGCTTTGCAAGTACGATGCACCTCACCAACAAAACTTTACTATAACCTGTCTACCGGGGCCCTATACCTACAAACACCAACATTGAAATATAATCGAAAGTGAAATAACTGCAGGAGTGTGCAGCTAGCTTTTTCTGCATCCATTACCTGGTTATCAAGTGAAATGGAGAGGCTTCAACATTAATTTTATTTCTGAAGTTTTAAAATCATATTGTTTAATAATTTGGTGTAACCTCCATTGACTTCAAGCTTTGAATGCAACTTTTTATTTCTTCATTTCCTATTTTCAATTGCTGCAGCATTGGTTTCTGACAGAAGGAAAAGGAACAGCTACAAACATGATTGAATACCCTAACTGCCTGGAATTTTTAATTGCTGGTCAGTGTTGTTATCAGACAAACTTTAGTAACAAGCTGACTCTACTCCTGTATGGAAAAAAACCTGACTAAAAAAATATAATCACCTTTATTAGCATTATAAGTCTACATTTGCACAAAGGATCAGACTGGAAAGAGGGGAAAAAAAAAAAAAAGCAGCTTGTTTTTTTTTTGATCTGGCCTTGCATCAGCAGTAACAGACTTCATTAAATCATTGCTCCCTACCCCAGAATGAGAAGGATGTGGGGCAGGCAGGGAAGCAGTATTTGGAAAAGGGTGGTCAGCTGTGCTAAAACAGCAAAGAAGAAGAAATAGTTTCTGGCTGCTGCTGGCAACCAGCAACTCTGTGTTCCTCATCACAGCCAGATCAGTGCTGCTGTCTCTTCTGCTTCCACTCAACAAAATGCATCTATAATTCAAGCCAACCTGAAAGTGTAAAGCAATGAGCATGGTAAGTTCATGTTCATGTCTATGATTAAATATTTTCAGCTAATGCATTTAAATTTCAAATTTTGTTTGTCTAAATTGGATTTGCAGTAGCCAGCAACTCATAAAAAAATTAATCACACGCTTATTTAAATTGCACAAAATATATTAATTCTCATGCTACTAAAACACACATCTTTTCTTACGAGCCCAGAACAGATTTCCACACAACCATTTATATCATTCTAACAAAAACTTATGTGTGCTAAGGAAACTTCAGAGCTCATAAAAGTCAGAAACTCCAATTTTGTTAAAAGACAACTAGACTATTATAACACATAAATTTCTGAGTGAATCAAGCATGTTTTGATACCTATTTGAAAACTTATTTAAAATAGTCAAGAGAATGATCTTGGTCTAAATGTTGTTTGGAAATAAGTATCTAAAAGAGGGACAAACAAGAAATCAGAGAAGGAGATATTAGGATGGTAAATACGTTTTCCTAATGCAAGTGGAACTGATCTTTATCATTTATTTTCTAATGCCTTGATAATATAACCTATGTTCATGCTACATACTCTTGTGTATTGATAATTTCCTCTACTTTTAACAGATAACTGTTAAATACCTTCAAGCAAACAATTGTAACAGTAAACTATTAAAAACACCATCTAGAGAAATGGTCAAAGCCTCCCACCCTCCCCTAAATGTTATTATTTAACTTATGACAGTTTCACTCTTGTTTCTGACTGACCCCCACATCTATTCTGTTGTCTTAAGTCTCAGATTTGGGCACTGGTAAGGTGCAGTGGAAGTTTTTTTGAAGAAACTGGAAATGTAAAATTACAAGAAGACTTGCTCTTACCTACTTTATTTCATATTTGGAATATCTACAAGTACATATGCACTGGCATTTGCATGAATCTAAACCAGAGTGGTTTCATGGAAGCAGTGGATTTGCATTGCTATTACTCTAGTAGTGGCAGTTTAATAGAGTTTCAAGGATGAAAATGAATATGCATACTACAATGAAATGCTCCTCTTAGGAAAAGAAGGGTTTTAGCTATCTCCATCAAGACTAATCTTGATCTCCAAAATCTTCCCACATAAACTAAATCAAAAACTGAAATAATATTCTTCTTAGGCACTTCCTTTTAGCTAAGTCTTCCAACAGTCAAGAAAAAAGGTCAGCTAGTATTAGCTAGTATCCTGATATAAAACATCACATCAATGGTATAGTTTTCTCAAACACATTTCTTTCATCATTCATATTTAATAAAATAGTAGAAAAACCCAAAGAATGCACAAAATATGATATTTTCATTCTTAAAATAATATAGAAGGTGTGAATTAGCATTTTCAAAAGAAATAATCAGCACCAACAATATTTTTTTGGAAGTTTTTAGCTATCTTGATGAAATTATATGTTAAATCATCACAACACACAAAGAAAGATCATTTGGACAGTCAGAATCAGCTTCAAACCAGACTAAAAGTGAGAAGTGAGTCTGGCATTTCTGAGTGCTAAATGGGATTTCACATCTGAATTCTCTTACATAACACGAATGCAAAACCAATGCTATCGTACTTGAAAAAAAAAAAATCAACATCTATGTGGAAATTCTGGTGATGAATGAAGATGGCACAGCAGTAATGTCCCAGCTCATAAAAGTGATGAAGAAACAAGAGCATTCCTTTCAAAACCTCTCTTCATTAAGGTTATAAAAGAACTTTAACATGAAATTTCCAAGTAAAAATATTTGTAGGAGGCAATCTAGAGTTTACTGTACGAAACCAAGTGTATATTCTCAAGGGGAATAAACTTCTGTGTGACAACGTTCCTCATAGCAAGGCTGCAAACAGGTAATTAATTTATAGATCTTTGCATTAAGTAGAGACAGCTCTTGTCCTCTACCTCTGGAACAGCCCAATGGCAGTTCCCTAAGGCTTCAAAAAGGGAGAAAGGCCTAGAGTGAACAGAAAAGTAGAGGCTCAGCGGGGACTTTGGCCCCCGAATTTGGGACTGTTCAGTGTTCTAAACTATTCAAAACCTGGTTTTAGTAGCAGATTTGTCCATGTCTAGTTTCCAGTTACAAAGATAACCAGTACATGGCACATGACTTTTATCAAAATGCTACAGTTACTGCTCCAGGCCTTCAATTTCAATGTGTTACGAAGATAAATAGGCCTGAAAGTGAAAAATGAAAGAACCTTTCCCTCTCAGTTTCGTCAGTATTTTTCCTTTTGAAGAAGAGAGACTGGACTTCAGCATATACTGAAGTCTGCAGTTCAGAAGTGAATTCACACAAACCAGGTATGAATTCTTTGTTTTGTTTAATTTACCTTCTATCTAACTGTATTATACCCCCTTTTAAATTAATGCTAATATGGAAGCACTTTGCCATCCCTTGAGGATAAGTCAAACTACTTAATCTTTATTAACCAGAAATATTGGCCTCTTCTTTGGGGCCATTTTCCCCTTGTAGTTGAAACCTGCGCATTCAATAAACAAAACCTTAGATTTAGCACACCTGAGCTTATTCTGATTGTCTGCTTTTAGAACACATTCCCTGTGAAACAAGCAAGCAAAGCCCCAAGACACAGCCCTGTTCAATTGGTAATACATGACATATTGTATCTGCTGCTCTTTGTTCTCAAAATAGTTCAGTGAAAAAGACCCCCAAGAACTATACAGTACCTGTGAGCACTACTATAAAAAGTGTTCCATTTCAGTGTTGCTACTTAATTGGAAATTATCACCCTGTTAAATTTTCAAGAGAAATATGGCTTATAAAAGTGTCTGAAGTATATCTAATATATCCTTATTTAAATCAGCTAAGTGTTGGCCAAAAAGAATATCAATATTCTATTTAATTTACAAGCTCTGTCCATACTAAACACGTCATTATCAGGAACAGAAAATATTAGAAGACAGGATGTTCAAATGTGATTTGAATCACTGTACCAATCCCATGCCACTTATCTGCCAGGTGTACTGGAGATTCCAGATTAGTACACAACATTTTCATTTACAGTAGTGTGTTCCTGCATTTGGCCTTGTTTAAATCACTATTGCTAGTGAAGAGCTGGTAAAATGATTTAAAAAAATTAATTTTTACTTGTTTAATCTGGATTCATCTTTCATGAGCCTACAGTATCATTACCTAAAGGGCTTTGAAGCACAAGAATTATACAGAAGTCAGTCTTTTCACCTGGAACGCATCTCCATGTTTTAAAAGAAGAGAACTCCTGTCTACCCCAGATACCCAGTTTTCTTCCCTTGTGCTCCTCCATTCTTGACCAAGCCTCTGATAGCATCCCTATATAGGGGAATTCCCCAGCCTGAACCTTAAATATTTAATATTACAGTGTTAAAAACAAACAAACAAACAAACAACCACCCTACATAAAAAAAAAAAAACAAGCCTTAAGCCAAATCCAACTCCACAACGAACACATATTAGTATGCATAAGAAAGGACTTTCATGTAAAATATTTATATTCTCATTGCTTTTTACTAGTTTACTTCCAAACATCTCTGTTGCTCATGCATTAGCTAAGACCCTCAAGGTCAAGTCCAGCCAGCCCACTTCAGCATCACGTGTTTAAGGCAGGATTCTCTCTCATAAGAGGTTTGGTGAAAAGATTGCTCTAATTCATGTTGTGATAATATACCACTAAGCCCCTATGGCAGATGGCTGTCTGTATGCAGGGTTGAACATCCAACACCAGGGGACTGCTCTCCCTAGCAAGGAACAGGAACAGCAATGCCCTAGTTTCACTCATGACACTCACTCTCCCACAGACCTGGAAAGACAGCTTTGAATCTTTGGTTCACAAGATGCTATGTAGGTACGTCTGTACCATAAAGGCAACAAGCATGGTTTTGCCAATGTGGAAAAAGATTTGCATAATGCCTCACCACCTGCTAGGTGCAGTCAACAGAGCTTCTAGTGGATTTTGCAATTTGAAGGGGCTTTTTGTTTAAAGATGCAATGATTTCTCTGTGAAAGATTAAAAGGTGACCAAACTGCCACCTTTATAAACTAAAATAATGTTAAAGAAAAGAGAGAGAACTAGAGATTCTGTTCGTTTCATTTATCTTGTTCATGGGTAAAATTGAGTACTATCAAGTCACAGCCTATCAATAGTCCCCTGGCAGAGAAAAGAAGTTTCAGAAATTTGGTTTTACAGCTAGCTCCCCAGTCTCAGAAACATTTGATGCTCTTTTAGCAAACCATAATCAATAGCTGTGACTAACTGAAGAAGGTTAAACTTTCCTTACATGATTAATTCCTCCTGTAGCCAACCCAACACCTAATTTCTACAGTTTAAAAGGCTTATCTGGAGGGGCATAAAATAGTATCTGCTTTAAGCCACAATTTGAGAGGTTCCTGCATATAGCTGGTCCTCACCCCTCTCTGTTTTGCCCCATTACTGCTCCACATCCCCACTGCCTCCTATTCCAGGATCTGCTTTAGGAACCACATAATTAGTTTACTTTACTTAAAATTTAGCAATTGTGAGAGCAAAGTAAAAACTATAAGTAGAAGAGCATGGACCTCCTGGGGCTTTGTAGAAAAAAATTCTGAAAACAAAGCAAAAAGACAGGTTCTCATACCATAAGCAAGAATAAAAGGGGTAAGGGTCATGCTATTTCTCTCGACATGCAATAACCTCGTGCACTGTCCTGTCACACTACCAAGGATGAGACCACCGAGCCAAGCTGTTCCCATGCCAACAGTTTGTCAAAGCCCGTATCACACCGTGGGCAGGTGCAGAGTGGAGGAAAACAGGCCTCAGAGAGAGTATGTGTGCCCAGGGAGCTGCAGAGCCAGCACTGCTATCACTCTCTCCATCTGAATGGCTCCCATGCCCCTGAGAGAAGGGAATTGTGCACTACACTGTGCCTGGTGCAAGGAGGCTGACTACTTCCAGCAGCATACAAGGGCCACACTGAGTCATTACTGATGCTGCTCTCCCAGCCACCTTTATAGGGGAAGGAGACAAACACTGGCCCCCTGGGAACCACTCATCTGGCTTGAGGGTAAAGAATGGGTACAGGTAGGAAATCAAATTATATCCCTTTTCTTCCCAGGCGTGAGGGGTGCATTTCCTCACATATAGCGAAAACAACAAGCAACGTTTAAAGAAACATTTACTCCCAAACACAGCTGAATTCACCAGGGCATTTCCAGTCTCACCTCTTCTAAAGAGGAATGACACCACCCATTCAACAGTAAAATGATGCAATATGCATTTGGGAAAAAAAGCCCAAAACCAAACCTAAACAAGAGAACCAGCAAACCACCATTATGTTCTGTTAAAACATAAGAATATGAAGAAAGAAATGCTTATATAAGAAGAAATAATTAAAACTAACCTACAGAAAAATAAATTTTAAAAAAACCCCAACAACCCACAACAAATAATTAAAGGTAACCTTTAAATTATTATTGCAGTCTATAAGAGACATGCTGCAAATTTTAATAATATTGTTTGGAACATCAGTCATTTTGCTCTTGCTGAAATTCATTTTTGATAATGCAATAGTAACATCTCAGGAATGATATTAAATTTCTACTTTGTATTAAAGTAGAATTGTATTAGCATGGTAGAGTGTGTGTATCTCTGCTGGGATTACTTTCATGGTGGAAAAAACAATGTTATTTTTCTATTACTGATGTAAGTTATCTATTTTGACACTGGAAAATATATTTCACTGAACTATAAACTAACAAAATCTCTCATCTAAGAGGATATCACTAAAGTTTCCCTCCTGATGTATCTTCAATTCCTAGCCAGCAGACATTCTGCTAATTTTTTTTTGCACAAACTCATTTGATTTGCAGCATACCTGTGAGCCCATATACTAGAGTTAGCATGTCCAGTTCAATTATTCTTGCTCAATCTTTGACCAAACTACTGGGAAATTTGCCTGAGGAAAGAACAAAAGATTGCAGCTGACAGATCTATGTCTTTCTGAACAAAACTCAAGTGGCGCCCTTCCAGGAGCTCTCTTCATTCAGTCTTTCCATTTGGCTACCAGCACCCTGAGAGAATGAGCCCCACAGCAGCTTGGAGGGAGAAAGAAATGGGGAATCAGAGTTACATTTATATTCAAAAATATCTGTACTTTACTGACATAATTTTCCAAAGCACTCAGCCTCATCCTAACTTTTGGTTTTTAGTTTAAGAAGTGGGATTGCTGGTTTTTATTCACCTTTCACACTGATGAGTCATCCTGAATGTCCTCCAGCTGACCCTAACCCTCCAATTTCTTGTCATGGTATGGAAGAAATGAGCTCTAATAGGGATTTAAAAGGGGAAGAGAGAAGACTCACCTTATCTGATAAGGTGCAAACAGTTCCAGATATGAATTAGGGAGGTTATCAAAGACAGGCCAGGAATCATGCCCCTCACTAATGAATGAATCTGTCCACTAATGGGTCAAGACTGTGGTTAGCAAATACTGGTACTTCAGCAAAATCCAGGTTTCAGCCCCATAATTACTTCACTCCAGAGGGTACACTTCCAAACACACCCCCTAATTTGCTGTTGCTGAATGATGTGTAATTTACAGTGCATTTTGTATTGGTTCTGAAGCCCACCAACACACTTCCTCGTGCTGAAGCGACACATCCCACCCCACCTGCAGAGTAGGGGACATTCCATGAAATGAGATTAAATTTTCGTACAGTTGGTGCGAAAAGCAGCCATGGGCATTAAGTTTGGGACTGGTACATGCACACCATGTGGGTTCAAACTGCTGCCCTGGGGGGCATTTTTTTCCCTTTTGCAATAACACCAGAATCAGAAGGAAGATAGGAGCTTGAATATATTCTAGAAGATACTAGCAATCACCTGGGGAGCAGCAAATGACTCCTTTGAGCCTAGAAGCAGCTTTCTGTGAAGCCTGCCCTTGGCAGCAGGTGTCGCTGCAAGGCAGAGGTACAGCAATTAGTAAATTATTGGGACACAGACAAGATCAGAAGCAGGCAAAGAGATGCGTCGTGGTACGCAGGAAGAACATGCAAATTCCTGGCAGCTGGTAGCTGTGCACTCCTTTTGTGCTAAGTGTTTTGGTTGCAAACATGATCAAACAGCAGATTGCTAGTATGTACCTGCCTAAAAAAAAGTATGGAAACTCTTACTATTAAGGTAACAGCTTGCATAGCAGCATTTATTATGTGTAGTTTTCCACTTACTGAGTGCTCAGTCCTCTTGACACATTAAAGAGTTTACTGCTGTTCAGTACAAACACAACTCCATGCAGCACCTAGTTGTTTAATCCCCCGAGACCAGCTGCAAACCACCAAAATCGTCCCTTTAAGTTCTTGCAGTGGGCCTTTTAAGGATAAATTCATGCATAAATTCCTGTCACTCTAGTGTCCAGCCACCCCAGGTTATGCATATTTCCTCTCCTAGGGAGCAGTGTCAGCTGGGTTACACCCAGCACAAAACAAGAGGCAGACACCTCTGCTCAGCTCTTCACTTGTGTGTCATTTCAGCCACAGGCTGATATTAGGGATCACCATTTTTGACCCTCTTCAGGTCCTTTGGGATTCTGTAGTGCGTTTCTCTTCCTGCTGGAGGGAAATTGCAGAGGCTGATGTCTCTGTGAGAGGAGAAGGCTTTTTTCAGAAGGGTTTTCAGCCTGCTGTCAAGTAGTCTTTCCCTTCTACTCTTTCATGCCTGAAATACTAGCCTTCAGTTGCCACTGACACAAAAAAAGCCATTTTCTGCTACAGCACTGAGCCATTTTACAAAGAAACTGCCAGCTAAATTAAGAACTGGTCTTTTACTACAAGTCTAACAAGGCAAGAGAAGTAGTTTAAATAATGACAAGGCAAGAAAAATACTAACTCATAGTCCAGAGATTCCTAGAATTACAGTGCCATGATTTACTTAGACAGAAAAGAGGGCTGTTCCTACTAAGAACAGATCCTACAAGGTCTTGACTTCCCCAAATGGCTTTAAGCCAGAGATATAAAAGTCAGTGCTCTTATCACCACTACCAAAATCTACTAGTAGAGGTGCTACCTTAGTTTAAAAAGAACACTTTAAAGCAGATTTACACTACAGTAAGCAAAGATTTGTGCAGAGACTTGAAATGGGTACTGGGGCAAACCCTGAATGTGCTGAGGACCTGCACCGACAGCCTGGCAGAAGCTGCAGATCGGCAGACCTGCTGAGCAAACTGAGCAAGGAGAGGTTTCCAGCCATTGCCTGGAAGAAGCCAGTAAAATAGCTTTTCATGAAGGAATGCCCTTAAAGCTGCATGTAGAGCATACTTGGAGATTTTTTTGTTTTGTTTCTTTAACAAAAGAAACAAAAAACCCCCCTTCTACAAAGGTTTTATGCTGCCCTCTCTGAAGCACATTCACAGTTTTCCTGCAGGGAGAAGTATAAAAACTTGGAGTGTGAACACAAGTTACTCCTCCTCCAATTAGGCACTAAGGTACAATTTCACACTGCTACCAGAGCTGATACCACCACACCATGGTGGTAGTTGGTGACAGTAAAACAAAACAAACTGCAGGGCATCAGGCAAGCAAAATACCTACCTACGTCTTTTCTTTCTTCTCTCTTCCCTCTCTTCCACCCCCACCCCACCAATTTAAAATGAACAGGAGCTTGGCCTAAGACCTTCTGTGCTTACAGTGACTGGCACATCGACCCTCTCCAGGCACTACCTTAATAAAAACAAGACAGACAAAGCAGAGAGAAAATGGATAGCATAGTATCTACAAAACACAATACCCACTGGAAGCAACCTGTAGGTTGCTCCAATCCCTAATGCAGCAGTACTCTCTCACTTATGTCTGTACAATATCTAATAAAATACAACCTCTGGGAAAGAAAATCATCATCTCTTTCTGTTCCTCTGTGCAAGCAAGACCTCTTGTTTACCAGTTCAGCAAAGATCCTGAGCTGTGACCAGAAAAAAAGGTGCCAAAATTATTTACTGTTCTGTGGACTGTACCCAGGCTGTGATCAGCGAGGCAGGAGGTGATGGGCTCATTGCTCTACCCCAGAGATGTTTTCACCAGCTGTATTTGGTCTGTGACCCAAGAAGGTGTCCAGCTACAGCAGGGGTGGGTACAGCCAAAGCAGGCACAGCCAGAGCCCTGCAGACAGTGCTCAGGCATGGGGAATGGGACACTTGATTGCTATATCCATCTTAGGAGGCAGAAGTCAAGCCTGAACTCTGAAAATACAACCTGAACCAGGGGAGATACAACAGCAGCTTATATATACCTGCAGTGTGAAGCAGCTTTAGAGGGGGAAAGAAAATCCTGCAGACTGCAGTCAGGGAAGAATAAGGTTGTAAAAGGTTTTACTTCCCATAAAGCATAATATCAAATTAGTGATTACAGTCCAAACAGGCACCAAATTTATTTAAAAATTGAATTTTGACTGTCTTCCTATTTTTTTTTTCTTTTTAAAGATGAAAGAACTGCATGGCCTGTTAAAATTTTATTTTCCTTGGGCTTAAATAATAGTCATCCGTACACATAACAGGCACATATTGCTTGCAATATGCCTTTGACAGACAAGTTTCAGGGAAATCTGTTTCAAAACCATATTTACTAGTAGAACCAGAAACCATTTTGAAACTGAATGCTTCTGTTTTAAAAGGCATGACTTTTAGAGAAGTGTTTGTGGTAATGTATGGAAATGTAATCACAATGTAAGAAAAAAAAGGAGAGTGTAATGTGTGCAATGAGAAAGAAAGGATCACTGCTCAAGATGTTCAATATGCTCAGTACACTGTTGCTTGAAGTATTAAAGAGTATTAAATTTCCACCTGGGTTTTTATTTACTATTTCATGGCAACATTAAACCAGTCTTTTTAGTAGTTTTGTCATTTAAAAATATTTTTCTTCTCCCTTACTTTTGTCTAGTAGCATGGATAGTTTTAGAAACAGTTAGTTTTAAGTGATCAAACAGCAAAGCATACCTAAAAGCAAAACTAGATTTTGTTACTGCAACTGCCATAATATCAGAAATGTGCCTTGTGGGTGGCCAAGGGACCTTTACTGTTCTTGTGACATGGTCCATAGTAGCTTGGGCCATGTCCTGACCTGACGAGCTCCATAACAAAGTGACCAGTGCTGTGCTAAATGTAATTCTCCTTCAAGTTCGTTGTGTGAAGTTTCCAAGGTGTCCTACTGCTAGAACACAAAAGTTTCAGCTTCAGCTCACGTGAATCCATACAGCTGCAGCTATTTAAAATCCCATTGCCGAGAGGCACATGTGCATGGTTTGTTCATACTACACGTCTTCAGCCCTCATTTTTAAGCCATCTGTTATTGCACCGAAGTCCAAGGGATTTTTATCAAAGACAGAATGTTCAAACCAAGAGTGAAAAGACAGCTGAAAAGTCCATAAATATGTATCTCCAAGATATCTGCTTAGCCTGAAAAGACATGTTAATAAAATTCAGAAGGACAAGTAAGGTACAAGAGGCTACAGAAACATAATCTTCATAATTTTTTTTTTCCCCACAAAATCATCTTAAAATATCCATTAAAAAATCATTCACCTCAACTCTATTTATGGGTATACATCATCTGTATCAAAAAGTTGCTATGCCCTTCATGTTATGAACATCTAAGTGTGTGTGGCCTTTAGTATCATCCACGGTATCTTTCTTTAGTGAGGTTTTTATGTTATTTATGTTCAGTTGAGATCAGTTACTTCAGCTGTGCCTTCTGCACACATTCACTAGTCTTCTCAGCAGGCAGATACTCCTTTTGCTCAATATTAACACAAATCAAATGCTTTTCTCACATAAGTGTTAAATTTGGTGTCATAAATTTGCCTACATAAATGCCAGAAGTCAAGAAGCACCAGAAATCACTGCTTCAGAACAAACATTTTTCTTCTTCTATCTTGAGATACTACAAACTGAGCAATTTTTATTTAGTCTTTAAACTGCACTATAATGATACTGCACCTCAGGTTCAGGAGAGCTGGATAAGTAAAATACTTTAAAAACAAGCAAATTATTACAAAATTGAAAGTGATTGGGAAAGAAAATTATATGTGCTATAACTTTTCTTAGAGAAACTCTCCTTTGCTTTTCATCTTAAAACTGAGCAATAAAAAACAGACTAAAGTATATACTCCATATCTTTTAAATGCAAAGCTAAACAGCAATATCTGGGAAACAGCCAGAATCAAACTTTAACCAAAATTCTCAATATCTTCTGATAAGATAAGCCACAGAGTTTGTTATTGGATCAAGTGGTGGGCTATGATTCAATAAAGGAGGAAAGAAATTCATCCAATTCCACCTACTCCCCATTCAACAGAAATATGCTGCAAGCCTCAAATGTGGGAACCCTACAGTACAGTATTTTCACAGGGATGCCACTGAATCTCCCTTTCTACTCTATAATATCCAGCTCACCTTGAATCTCTCTTGTCAAACTACTGTTAACACAGAAGGAAAATAAACATTAAAATCTCACTCCTACTAATCAAATCTGAATAAATAAAAAGGCGTCATTTAATCATTAGTCTGAAACAAGAATGACAATAATACAGACACAGAGGAAGTCTAAGTAAGTAATTTTATTTTTGTTTGGGTTTTTTTACCCACCCCCAACTTAAGGGGGCCCATTAAAACCCACTTTCCTCTACCATTTGAGAGTTATGTGGTAATCCCAAATACAGGAAAATAAATTCTTTATTCTGCCTCTTCTTCCTCCATGCTCTTTGCTTTTATGGTGGTTGTAACTTTGCTACTCATAAAGAGCGATGGAGAATGCAGTCCAAATGCAGCGAAGTCAGCATTAACTAATAAAAGGAAATCTCATCACAGAAGGGAAAGTTATCAGCAAGCTTAAAACCCATCTAAAATTAACACAAATCCACTTCCCAGCAGTGCTGCAGTACATTCAAAGCCAATTCCCTCAAGGACTGCTCAACTTAGAAAAGGGGATAAGAGAAAAAGCGAGGAGAAATAAGTAAGGTGAGAGAGTCTCTGTGTGTACATTTATAAACATAACTTATTATTAGCATAGTCACTGAGCAAGCAAATTCTTGTGGATTTAAATATACAGCTTTAACATGTTACTTCTTGTGAGTTTTAAATTTTGAATTTCCACCACAGTTTCCAAGTCATTAAACTTAATATAAGCATCTCAAGGGAGAAAATAAAAAATACATATATTAAGAACTAGATCAATGAGAACTTTTACTAAAGACCCATTCCAAAAGAAACAGGATAATCCAGACAAGTTTAGCAGTCAAAAATTAATTTCCAGGTGAAAGAAAATGGAAATTATTCTTTCATAGCTCATGTAGACCTAGCAGCATGTTTTACTGTCATCTGTACTGGAATCGTCTACTATAATTCTGATATCGCCTTCTTTGGGAGGGTAAGTATTTTTACTCTACTAGAATCTTTAGGGAGTGTCCTAAATAAACCAACAAAAACAAACAAAAAATACACCAAACCAAGTTCTGCACTTTTTATTTATACATGCACATACAAATTGATTCTATGCCTATTAACACTGTATATACATATACACTGCAAAGTTAAAATATTTTTAGCATTCTTTCTAACAAGAGAAAAACCTTTTTTATATTTATGTAAGCTTCTTGTGGAAGCAGAGATAGATATTTATTGTCAATACAGTATCTTTTCAACAGCAAATGCTCTTTCAGAAATATTTTGAATGATCTTTTAGGTATATGGACCTTGATATTAACTGTGGTAAAATTCAAGGTAATAGATTATGCTAAACTATTTGTAGAACATTAGTATAGCAGTATTTATTTATGAGGCAGCAAAACAAGGAAAACAAAGCTCTCAAGTGAAAGATCTGTTTTTTCAACAGTGTTCCTGACAATTATTTTTGAATCATTCATATTCAGTGGGGTGGTTAAACTCACCAATGTGACACCAATCCACAAGAAGGGCTGGAAGGGGGATCCAGGAAACCGTCCTGTCAGCCTGACCTTGGTGCCAGGGAAGGTTATGGAACAGACAATCTTGAGTGCAAGCATATGGCACTTACAGGTCAAAAAGGGGATCAGATCCAGCCAGCACAGGTTTAGGAAAGGCACATCTTGCCTGACCAGCCTCATCTCCTCTTATGAGCAGGTGACCTGCCTAGTGGATGATGGGAAAGGCTGTGGATGTTGTCTAACTAGACATCAGGAAACCTTTGGTACTGTCTCCCATGACATTCTCTGGGGGAAGCTAGCACACCATGGCTTGGATGGGTGCACTCTTTGCTGGGTTAAGAACTGTTTGGATGGCTCAGCCCAGAGTCACAGCAAACAGTGCTGTATCCAGTTGGTGGCCAGTCACCAGCAGTGTCCCCCAGGGAACTGTGTTGGGCCTAGTCCTGTTTAATTTCTATATCAATGATTTGGATGAGGGGGTTGAGTATAAATTTGTGGATGACACCAAGTCGATCTGCTGGAATACAGAAGGACTCTGCAGAGGGATTTAGACAGGCTGGATTGATGGGTTCAACACAGCCAAGTGCCAGGACCTACACTTCGGCCACAACAACCCCAGGCAGTGCTACAGCCTGGGGACACAGTGGCTGGAAAGCTGCCTGTTGGGAAAGGACCTGGGGATGCTGGTCAACACCAGCTGAACATGAGCCAGCAGTGTGCCCAGGTGGCCAAGAAGGCCAATGGCACCCTGGCTTGTATCAGCAATAGTGTGGCCAGAGGACCAGGGCAGTGATTGTTCCCCTGTACTCGGCTCTGGTGAAGCCAGTTCTCAAATTCTGTGTTCAGTTTTGGGCCACCCTCACTAAAAGAAAGATATTGAGGTGCTGGAGTATGTCCAGAGAAAGGCAACAAAGCTGATGAACGATCTGGAAGGTTTAAGTCTTATTAGGAACAGTTGAGGGAGCTGAGGTGGTTTAGCCTGGAGAAGAGAAGGCTCAGGGGACATCTTATCACTCTCTGCAACTACCTGAAAGCAGGTTGTAGCCAGGTGGGGGTCAGTCTCTTCTCCCAGGTAACAGCCGACAGGATAAGAGGACATAACTCTCAAGTTGTGCCAGGGAAGGTTCAGGCTGGACATCAGGAATAACTTCTTCATGGAAAGGGTTGTTAAACATTGGAATGGACTGCTTAGGCAGGTGGTGAGGTCATCACCTGGAGCTGTCCAAGAAACGACTGGAAGTGGCACTTCATGCCATGGTCTAATTGACAAGGTGAGGATTGGTAAAAGGTTAGACTCAATGACCTTAGAGGTCTTTTCCAACTTAAATGATTCTGTGATTCTGTGATCCAGCTTTTATTAAAAGTTATTAAAAAATACTTTAAGCCATCAGTACAAAGAGCAACCCACACAGAGCAGTCACAATCAGGGAGCTGTGGTTTCCCTACAATGGACATTTCCCCATGATGCAAGGGAGCAGGACTGGCTTAAAGTTGCACAGCTCCAAAGGGTTCATTTTGCAGTAAAGCATTAACAAACTGCCACCACCATGAAGTCAAATTCAGGTCAGATCTCGAAAATCATTCACATCAGTACCACTTACACACGAGAGCCTTGTGGAATCCTCCTTGGGATGATGTAGGCAGAGACCTCTGCTGTGGTCTGCAACTAACACATTGCCCAGAGCACAATGGCACAGAGGCCAAGTACCCAACACAGGTTCCCGGATGAGGGCACAAAACACTCCAGTACCTAAGCAACCACAGTCATTTCACACTTTGCCATACACATCAAACAAATGCCATCTTTAATTAAGGTCATGCCAAAGAAGCAACACCAAGTCATTTTCATGCTCTCTAGCAAGCTTAGATGAACTATGCTGTCCATCTGTGAATTGGAAGCAAGGGACAAGAATAAAAAAAGATCATCTATTATTAAGTTCAATAAAAACACATGAATGAACATAGCTTCAGGAGCCTCTTGCTGACTTAAAAGCAAATATTTTTTTATGAGCTATCATGCCTGTTTAGGAATCTTTGTGTTTATTTTTTGTTAGAAAAAAAAAATATATATATATAACCACAACTCCAAAACAAACCCTAGTAAGCTGAAACTTTTACCACCCAGCCCAACAGGATATTCTTACTGGGTGCCAGGGGCAAGCGAAGCACAGTTAAACATCACCCACTCTTTCCCAGCTCTGCTGCCCCAACCACACAGTTAATATTTGGCTGCTGGTACTCTCTGATGGAGATGTGTTCATGCATCTTTTCCATTCTTTTCCTTACTTTCCCTCTTCCCCCTCCACATCATTCAATTCTGTGTCATGAACGTTTTGTTTGTTTGTATGAGCACACAGCAAGTGAACTGAGCCCACGTCGTCAATTAAACTGAAGTCAATTTGGAGAGAAATACAGAAGGTTAATTAACTGCTAATGATTTTGGCATTTATTTAGGTTAGTCCCTAAACCTAATTTATTGATGTGACAGTATATCAATGTGCCATGATTTATAAAAGACACTTGAAAAGCAAAAGTGTTGGTCATGCAACATTCAGAGTTGCACACTAAAAAATGTACAGGTGCAATAAAAACTGTTTTAAAGGAACACTCTCAGATTATAAACATTGAATTTCACACCTGAAACAACATATCAGAGGAGACTTGCTCTGAGAATCAGCCAAGTCTAACAGAGCCACAGAGTATTCTTCTCTGCTAGCAAAGTGTAAGTAGTTAAGTTCCTAAATAAGAGTTCAGAAACGTAGTGCCAGGCTGCCACTTCCAAAGCCCTCTCAAAGGTCATTTCATGGCATACCCTGCTGCACTGTTTTTTCATAGCTGGAGGTAACACTGAAAGTCAGGGACATACAAAATTGATAGATTTGAATGAAAACTGCTCTTTCTATGAGTACAACATAAGTTATGGCACAGACAGTACAACCCAGAAAATTTACTTCAAGTTAACTTTCACGTAAGAAATTAAGCCAACTGTAACAATGGCATGAGAAGGTAAATGAATACATGATTCTCAACCACTTTGAGTCACGGGTCAATCTTTCAGTCTGAAGCACTCCAGCACAGTCAGGTCAGGTTTCTCAGAAGCACAAGTACAGATCACAGCATGAGTCAAGGAAAGCACTTCTTGTTGCCGCGGTGGGAAGGGAAAACAGCATGACTTGGATGAAAACCTGAAAGTTGGCTTTGTGTAGCATGTAGGATTTTAAAAAAAAGCAAAATTAAGATCCAAAACTAAGTAAAACTAAGTTTACTCCACAAAGGAATACAGGTACTTTTTAACCAGTTTTAGACTTAATACATTCACCCTCTATCCACAGAGGTCAAAGCTGAGATAAACAGGTAACACGCTGGTGTTCAACACAACATGAGGAGAAGGAATCACACTGCCATTCATTTATGCACCAAAATCTTAATTAAGCTTCTAAACAAGAGCCTTTTGGGATTCCAGCTTAAAATGCTGGAAGGCACATGGGAACATTTCCTGTAATAGGGGTCATGCAGAAGGTCATACAGGAGATACGCAACCTCAGGTAGAAACATTTGTCTGACTGCAGCCCTCTTCTTGCTCTAAGACCAATATTGCAACTCCACATTGTAAATTCTACAGGATCGACTCAATCATGAATACTGTAGTCAGGATATTCAGAGCAAGCTAAAAAAAAACTCTGGCACATTTTTAGCAGACAATCTGCAGTGCAAATGCAGAAAGGGTAAGAAAGAGACTGAGATAGCAATCAGCATTTATTGCAGTAATCCAGTGGACTGAATAAAAGATAATTAAGTTAGTAGTGAACTTTCACCCAAATCAGATCTGTTCATCACTAGCAGGCTGCAACCAAAACAAAGGTAAATGGAAGATGATGATAGGAAATCATTCACTAAAGTACTTCAAAAATAGCCCCATTGGTATAGAACATCATGTAGCTATGCTGCCACATTATATATAGCACATAAATTCCAAGGCAGATATATTCAAGGAAGTGTGGATGCTTATCAAATGCCTTGAATCAGAGGATACAATAAATATATGATTAATAACATCTGTTGTTGGAAGAAGACCTCAGAGAAGAGGGAGTTTTGCCTTGTGGAAAACAATTAAGTTTGTAGCCAGGCCAAGAACCCCTGCAAGAAACCCACAAATGAGCAGAGCGACACTGGGAGAACCGGTGCTTATGAGCTTGGAACACTGATCATGCAATTAACACATGGATAGCAGGAATATACACATTTCTATCAAAGCCCTACGAGATAGACCATACCTGTTTAAAAAATGTCTGAACACAAAGAATAATGAGCTTGCTTTCGCAGCATGAGGATGAAACCTCATGAGCTACCTGTGAGCTACAGTTCACTACTCTTCTACAGCTGTATTGCCTGTGCGACTCCAGGGAAGTCATTTCACACCTTGACCTTTTATTGTCCTCCCAATTCAGACTACTTAAGTGGCTATCCTAAACAGTAATAACAAATTATTGTTATTTAATATGCACTGTTATGTAGCAATATTATCCTTGAAATGACACATACACAAAAAACCTTAATATATACCATGCCATTAACAAGTCTTTACTGGCCAGAAACTTGTGAAGGATTAGCGCTGCACCAAACACAGCACAGGGGCTGAACAGATTCCAGTTCTCATTTCATTCTGTGGTATCCCAAGGCAACTGTCAGGAAGAAATTCAGATGCTTCTTTCGCTCCTGAGGTTTCACTACTGAGGTTTCACTCCTGTCAGCCACCGCAGCTTCAGTGTTGCTCTTGTGTTAGAGCGATACCATGCTACACGTAACACTGACTGCCACAGTCACACATTCTCCCAGCTGCTAAGAAAGCAGTGGTGGCTGCTTTAACCGAAGTGTTAGGTCATCCTGAAAATAAGCTGCACACCTGCTTACTCCTGTCTTCATTGTGAGAGGCAGTCACTGAGGGATCAGTGCAATATTCAGTCTCATCATCCCTTAACTCCCTCAGACACACAAGGATGATGCATCTTGTGCTCTGCACAGAGAATTTGTGGGTTTGCTTGTCAGGTGAATGCAGGATTTTGTCTGAGACAATCAGCAGCAGACCTCACACATTACCATTCCCACATCATCTGAATGACAAATGGCTGCAAAACTTTACTTCAGTGTCCCTGAACCCACAGCTACCCAAACCAAACTAACTTCTGGCTGTTCTGTGGCACTTCACATCTAATACAGGACACAGATGTGAGTGAAACTGAGCTACAAACCCAGAGAACAGCAACTACTGTCTTGTTCCCTTTCTGAAATGGAGGAATGTGGAAGAGAAGACAAAGGAACAAAGAGAAAATGTTGCTTTTATGATTCCTATCCTCTCCTATGCAGTGGTCTCTGGTAAATTCTCTCCCTAAGAGAAATCCCTGAGGTTTTCACACCAGGCTTTTACATGTTGTTTTAACATGGTCTAACTCAGCCTCTCAATACACTCTTGAGTGCTTCCAAGCTTCATGACATGCTGTAGTAGTGGACAATAACATGTCTGAAAAGAAACCATGGTATAGAAAAGGTGAAAAAGCTTTGCTTGCAGGTTTCAGACATTATTGGATATGTTTTATTGATCCAGCCATACAGAGCTCTGAGCTGTTACCAGACAGCTCCAGGAATGCAACCACTCAAGGCCAACACCATAGAAATGGAAAACATAGAAGCTTGAAGATAATTTTGCCATTTTGAAAATCCTTCAATTCAAAACTCCATCCTCCTATTTGCTACAAGCTTATTTTGAAAACCAAAAGCCATTTTTCACTTGCTGCTCCTGCCTCTCTCCCCCTTTTGATCACTGCACAGCAATAGCACTGCAGATCCACTGTTCTCAAATGAGTAAAAGCGGTGCTTCTTTCTCCTTGGACCCAGAGCAGCATTCAAGTTGCTTTCTATCTTCTCTTTAAAGACAAATGAACAAAAACCCCCCCAAAATACTCCAAAGCAAAACTCTCACAAATCTTGGGGAGATAAATTAGAAGGAGTTTGATTTATCTCCCTCACTACAATGCATACTGCTTCGACTACAAGTAAAACTACCTCCTTGCAAAATGATGAAAAGTGCATGAAGAAGGCTGTGGCAGAAACATGCAACCTACTTTTGAAATTTAATCAGCTGAGGAAAAACTGGCAGCCAAGCTTCAGAAGGAAGTGATATGGCTTTTGTCGTTACACTCACCTAGCCACCATGCATATTTACTTTCACCTTAATAACCTGTATCTCAAATGTTTAAGGAAAAAAAAAAAGAAAAACACCAGCAAATATCTCCTTAGCTGTAATTGAAAGCGAAACTTCAGACATGGCCAGCCAGCCAGCTCCACAGCAGCTGAAGCTCTCCTGGAGGGAGGAAATCAGATACTTGAAATTGCCTCAGCAATTAATATCTTTACTTCACACAGTGATGAGAATGAGAACACATCACTCCCAAGGTATATCTTTTGACAGCGTAAAACTGACATATATACCACTTGCTACAAATTAGTCATATAATACTTCTGTGCTACTGTGCCCTCTGAACTTCTGATCCCAGTACCTTCAACAAATCCATAACAGAAAAGGGGAGCAGGAACCAGGAGCCGTCAGACTCCTGTCAGTGTTGCAGAATGGACATGAAGGAAAAGGAGAAGTCTGTGAAGAGATGTGTGAGACTACATCTCAAGAAGGTTTGTTAATTGCAAAGCTGTGCTGGCTCTGCAAGAGAGCATCACACACAACTAAGTCTTCTCACCACACCGAAAGGTTTGATCAATCAGCATTCAGCTCTGACAGCTTATTTAAAAAACAGTATTAGCATACAGATAGTTACCACAACTACCTTCTGGTTTATTAGCAATTGCTATTGATTAGGATTTATTAGGATTTCTGTGGGTCCTTGAGAAGTAGTTTGAAATAGCACAGAAAGTTTTAAAAGCATGTATTTATTTTCTGATACATGATAATAGCAAAAATAGCATGCACAGAAAGTTTCAGGGGGGGCTTAGATTGGTAAAGGAGCAGAAGTGTGGGACTAGGAAACAGCCTGGTTATAGAAAAGACTGAGACTCTGCTCTTCAATGAAGCTCTTTTTCTCAAAACTGGCTGCTCATAATAATCTCTTATTGCTAATGAAACCTTCTCCTTGTCCCTATATTAATTTTTTAAAATGACACTCAACCCAAAGTTTGCTATTAACAATTTCTTGATAGGTACTAATTTTCCCTAATCAACACTAGCAGAGACCTGCAGTTTCCTAAGTGAAAGCAAATACTTGGAGGCTAAAACTGGGGCTTTTCTGTCTCAATTGTCAGGGCACTTAGTATCCTCTGATCCTCTTGAAGATATCATCCACCTAAATTACTGATCGAAACACTGGCATTTTTTTCACTCTCCTGCTCTTCATATATCAAGTGAAGGCAGCCCAATGTTATGTTGCAGATTTTGTTTTCTTACTTTTTATGAAATACAGGGTGGCATTTTTGGCAAGAGGGTATTAACCCGAGTTGCTGAATAAATCATAGAATGGTTTGAGTTGAGAGGGACCTTAAAAGATATTCTAGTTCCAACCCCCCTGCCATGGGCAGGGATACCTTTCATAGATCAGGTTGCTCAAAGTCCTATCCAACCTGGCCTTGAGCACTTCCAGGGATGAGGCATCTGCAATTGGTCTGGACAAACTGTTCCAGTGCTACATCACCCTCCAAGTAAAACATTTCTTCCTAACATCTAATCTAAACCTGCCTTCTTTCATTTAAAACCACTGCCCCTTATCCCGTCACTATCTGCCCTCATAAAAAGTCCCTCTCCCTCCTTTTTTTTACGCCCCTGTAACGTACTGGAAGGCTGCAATGAGGTCTCCCTGAAGCCTTCTCTTCCCCATGCTGAATGACACGGATTTTGAGCAAGGGGAAAGGAGAAGAGGAGGAAGACAGAGCTGGCATCCAGAGCTGAAGAAGCTCTTGCAGAGAAACAGGGTAGTCAGTCCTCCTATTGCTCATAATTGGAAAACAAGATACTGCACTATCACTTTTTATGCCATGTCCAGACAGAAAAATGGGGTTACATGGTAAGAGACAAATATAAAAGCATGAAGAAAATATTCTCCATGGGACTTGCACTTTGGCATATGCTTTACTATCCTTAGTTCTTTCAGCTGCAGAAATTCAGGGACAGATACACAGGGGGAGTAGCTGTGAAAAAGAGTTATCACTCAAACCTTCATAGCAGGCACCATCATTCAAAGATTCTCAGTAGCAGGGAAAGAAAATAAATAAATTGAAGAAAAGGCTGCCAACAGGCTATATATGCTTTTACATCCAATGGCAGTGGTCATTCTTGAAGTGTGTCCTGACCCACCATGACAAGTGAGCATGTTTACTCCCCAAAGAGATTTTTCTCTTCAACAGACCACATGACAGCCAGTAAGACAACTAATGCAGAAGCTGACAACTTAGGAACAACATATATGTGAGCTGGATACCACAAGACAAGATGCCAACTAGAGATTCAGCGGTTACAGTTAACTACTGATACCAATAAATGCTAATCATGTACATATTCAACCTCACACTAACATTACAGCATTTCAAGCTCTCAAGGCACTTTGCGGTGGATGGTCTGTGGATGCTTAAAAAGGCAAATGCAGCCTGTTTGCTCCGGCTGCTCTACACACTGAGTGAATTTCCCCAGGTTCCCATTTTAATCTCAGACCCATTTTTTTTTTTTCCTGCAGACAGCCATCTGCTCCTACCATTAGCATGTTTCTCTGCAACTAAGGACAGGAAGCCTTTAAGATGCAAGTTTTTCCAGATGAGTGTTTCTTCCATGTTTGACCCTGAGGATAGAAACTGTTGAAGAGAAGAGTGCGAGGTGCTGTGTGTACTAGCAGGAACCCGCAAGTTCTGCTTTTGCCCTGAGTACTCCAAGAAAAACATCCAAATCCTCAAAGACAGGCACGTTTTTGTGTATCAGAGATGCCTTAGAGACAGTTTTCATAACTTTCCTGATTTCACTGCTGATGTTTTCCACCCTTTACCCCATCTCCTCTGATAATTTTATACCCATTTTGATAGTCCCTCAAAAGATATTAAAGAACAAACCAAGTTTTAGGTTCCCTCAGTATCATACATCCAGTCAGATCTTAGAAAAAACCAGAGATTTTACACCACGTTACACATCCAGTGCCAACATCTGTAACCACAGAGTCCTGCTTCTTGTCAACCAGCCTCCACATGTTGGCAACACTTGTACCCAAAAGACAAATGGCAAAATCAACTCCAAAAACTGAGTATCTCCTTGTGTATTCTTGGCATTAGGCTGAAGGGAAGTTATTCCAATATGCTCCCACATTTCAAACCTATGTACAGTTTCAACTAAAAAATTGCCAGTCATTTTCACTCTTATGGAACTGCAGGTTCCATTGGAATCAACTCTTCATTGAAAGCACTTGATAGATTGATTACTGTGCCTGTAAAAAACATAAAACTTCTCTGAAATACATCTCAGCTAAAGCACAGCGCTCACCACCAAAGCCAAACACTTGTTCTCTGTATGTTCTGAAACGTCTTCTCGGCACTGCCAAATTTGAACTCTCCTTGCATTCCTAGAACATTGCCAGTTGGAGATAAGGGGGAATGTGCCTTTTTGTTGCTCGCTCTGCATACATTTCCAATACCACTGAATGCTTATGAACAAATCTTGTTTTATATCATCATGCAACCACAAAAGACCCTTGAAATTCCTCTGAGAGAATTATGGAAAATATAAGCAAAGGCAAGACAGTTTACAATTAAAGCATTCAATCAATCAGAATTACAGAATCTAGATCTAATACTTGAAATAAACATTAACAAAGAAATGCACTGTCTTTGTCTCAATAGAAATGTTTGCTTTAATTGTGCCATGCTATTTATACTATGAATTTTATATGTAATTATAATTAAAATTTAGTGCTTGGCATAAATTAGGAGGTTTGAATTGATTTGATTATTCCTTATATCACTGCACATATTTTATTACATAACTGGCTGAGATTTACTTACGTAGTATCTAGCTGAAAACTTGGACACTCACTCTAGAAGAGAAAGGCTCTCATTTTTGTTTGCTGTTGTCAGCTATACTGCATAGTATTCCCATGGATGCTCATATTTCCTGATGTTACTATTTTTTATGCCATTCATAAACTGAATGTGGGTGTTACCAGTAAGGAATCAGGTAACCAATTCAGTCTGGCTATATATTTAAGTTGTAAGTGGGAGCGGGATGACGATGTCTGTAGTCTTCTGCTGCTATTACAATGAGAACCTGCACAGTTGCCTTTTGTCACATGAGAAACATTTAAAATACTCTCACTCCTTTTCTTCTATTTTGCATTTCCTGCAGAATTGACTATTTGACTTAACACCACATCTGGGAGCCAGAATTTTTTTACACAAGTTCCATTAAACTTGCTTCCTACACAAATCAGATTGACTGAGTCACTCAGTACATTTCTATTAAATCTCATACTCACTGATTTAACATTGGCTTTTTATATAGCTAGCTGGAATTTAGTCCCTTTGTACAGCCATTCATACGTTTTCATGAAGATTACAACATAAGTGGAAGCACACTCTACAACTCACTCCATCAATTTATGTGCTGAAAATGAATTTGGAAACTCCCATGAACTTTAATATGCCCTATGTATACAAACAACCACTGTCCTGACAAGATATTTAGCCTCCTTAAATCACAAAGGCATAAATCACCTCCTTCAGCCACAGAAAACCCAGAGAACTCAGTGTTACTGAAATAAGTGGCATTTGTATTTCCTACTCAATTTTATGTAGATGACCCACAAAAGTTATGGTAGATAAGACCAGACAGAAGTGGTGAGCTTCATGCCCAGTCAGTAGACAGACTGTAGTCCCACTTTTGCCAAAAAATGTGATTAATTTATGTATGAATGCACGTTCTGATATTGCGCATATTAAGCATTCATTTCTGAGGTCTAGGTTGTGTTATTTTTTTAGGAACACTAAGAGCCCTCTACACTCAGTAACATTAGTGAACAACTATTAAGATGTTTTGCACTGCTACCAAGAAATCAAATTAATTAAGGTCAAAACAACAAAGATGATGTTCTGCTGGCTGCTTCAGTTACTAGAATAAGCAGGAAGAACCAGCATGAGTCATTCTTGCAGTAATACACTTTGGCATGTTTAGTAGATACACAACAACTTCCTTCCCCCCACCCATTTATCTCCTTCAACCCATATATTTACTTCAGAAGAGTTTATTCATTGCAGATTAGGTTTTGTCATTCTTGTGAGTCTTGGTCTATTCAGTGATAACACTGAAAACATACATTCAGTATTCACTTACATACATAAAATGTACGTAAGCCAAACCAAGATATTGGAAAAGCAGATGCATTTTCACAAACACCCTACTCGCTGCTCTAAGGTCTCTTCTACATTGCCAGAGAAGACGGGTATTTGACTGATTTGTACCCCACTTTCAAATCCTCTTGTCACCACGCAAAGAGCTGTAGATGAGTCTTAGCGCAAGAAAAAAATAATCTCAACTGGAAGTTTTCCTATGGTTTTGAGTCTGAAAGCTGTGATAATATCTTCATAAAATTGATAAAATTACTATACTACAAAGTTGCAATTTTGCGGATGTTATTCAGTGAGTCTGAAAAGAACCTTCCACAAAGCCTACATCTACTAACATGTTCCTTTCTTAACACCATATATACAGTCACTATAAGCAGATGTTTTCCTGAATGGTTCAGTAACATTTCTAGTACTCAGTGGGATGTACCACTTTTTTGAGAACTATTAGGCTAATATGATGCTCTTTCAGTCATGATATTAGCTACTCAATGTTTAAGTCCAGCCTCACTGCTGCTTGGCTTACACCACTCTGTCAGGAAAAGGTGGACACATTAAAGGGATTATTATCTTCTGAGTCTTCTTAAAGAAGAAAAACTCCCTCAGGAGTGACAGCCTTATTGCTGCACACATACAGGTGCACGATACCTGTTGGTGAAGCACAGCTTTGCCAGCCCCATAGGAATAGAGAATCCTTTAGAGGTTAAATTTCCAGCTGTAGCTGCCTTCAACAGATTCTCAACGAGAGTAAAATCTGTAAGAATTCTAAGTAGAGAAGACTCACAATGGGGACTGAAGGAGGAGAAGGAAAGTTAAGAGCTCCTTCGGGGTTTGGCTGCCAGCAAGGTCAGAGCAAAGAGAGGTACACAACATTAGCAATGCAAAGCACTCAACTCCAGAAGTCACTTCCCTCACTGATCTGCACTTGAGTCTTCAAAAATCATCCCAGGTAATATCTACTGATTCACTGCCTTGCTTGAGACTTACAACTTGAAAGGATGGCATTTTAGAAGCACAGTGAATTAGAAGAGTGATTTCCTGCTACTTCTTGGTTTTGTTATGTGTGGTTTGATATACAAGAACACACAAAGCCTTTTTCATTCAAAGCAACAACATCAGGAAAACCAGGCAGAGTACCATTCTCTCTTGCTCTGTAGCTCTGAGGGGTCCAAGGGAGCACAACCACTTGTTTTTGTGAGTGCATCGTATTGTCTGATGGCACACTCGTACAGCTTCTGCCAAATTCAGCCACTGAATGAAAGTGCTAGAACACATTTAAAATAATAAAGGACAGTGAAAATGAGGCAAGAGGAGGTATAAAATTTTCAGGTGAGACGCTCCAGTAGGCAATAGCAAATTTTAAGGGCCTGTCCATCAAATGACCACCAAAGGAGCAATTCTCTGCTATGCACAGAATCATACTGTTGACTGTATTTTTATATATACTGGCAATTAATAAATCTTGAGGTACCACACAAGCATTCTTCTCTTGCACATTCAAACCCCAAAGAACTGTGGAATCTCGCTTAGATCCCCCCCAAGAAATGCAACCCACAGAATGAATGCGAGCACAAAAGACTGAGACAGAGACCAACCACATCCCATACTTTCTACTATGCTTGTAGTTCACTAGTAGTAGAAATTAAAACAAAGCACTTAAAGATTTCACATGAATTAATAAACTTCTTTAGTAAAAAAAAAAAAAAAGAAAAAGCGAACTTCCCTCCTGTGAAGAGCATACTCAGTTTTAGTTAAACTACAGGAGCACAACAGTGCACACCACATCAGGGTATTTCCTAAGCTAGGATTGGTGTCAGCCCTCCATTCTCTGTGCCCTAACTTTAATTTTTACTTTTCCTTACAGAATTAGAAAGAAAAGGAGCAAGTAATCAGGGATAGCATCACTTTCTCTTTTTTTGCACTACAAGGTTTGGTTTTGCTAAGGAAGCCTTTTGTAGAGTGGAGAAGAATCAATCAGATAATGTACAATACTATGCAACAATATCTAAAAGCCTACATTAATGTACTCAATTATATTATTTTGTCCTAACTTCCATTATGATCTTCTGCTATGGGTTTTAATTATTTCCAGCAACAACTAAAGAGATCAGAGACCATAAAAAACCCTAAAAGATAGATCAGTGTTCTTTTAGGGAGCTTTCCACTTCATCTCAGGAACAGAAACCTCTGCCTTCTTTTTCTTCTAAAGAGAACATGCACATAATTGTTATGGGTTTTTGTTGCCATTAGTCAGGTTACACAAAACTTCATTACAATACTTCACTCTCTCTATCCACTTGCACTTAGAACACATTGATTTTCATCCCATCTTTTTAAAGGAGGGTCAGCCATCACAGCTCTGTTTTATTTATTTTCATCAATATTGGTGTGAACATGTATCAGATTTGAGAAAAACAACAAAAAAAGGATGGGCTGGTTGTTAACTGTTACAGAGGAGAGTGAGGAAGGAAAACGGCAACCATGCAGTGCTGGTAGTTCTCCTAAGGAATAAAACTTCTAAAATCTCTTTTCTGTAGCTGACAATCAGTGTTTTATACAAGGTGGGTTTTCTGGTGTCCAGCTGAAAACTTCTGCTATAATTTCAGTGAGACACTAGGTAAGAAACTAGTGGTAACACCAGTCTCTCTCTTTCAACCTGCTACCTATATTCACAAAGCCTAGTGCACCTTATTATTTTCATACTTCTATCCCTCTCTCAACATAAATATAAATCAATCAATCAATCCAAAACTTGTTTTGAAAGAAAAACAGCATAATCACATATCTCTTACATGATGTAAGAATCTTTACATGGATGTAGAAGGAACAGGCTATTCTATTAATTCTCAGAAGTTAACAGGAGTTGGCACAAAGAACTGCAGCATCCTTCCCGCACATAGGCACACTGCACCTTGGCTTCTGCATCTGGACTAGTCTTGGGGAGCAACAGCATAGCTTAAGTGAAAGGATGAACTGTGGTGTGGTCAAGGGCAGGCTGTAGGTAATGTTTTGCACTGACCTATGGCCAGAACAATCCAATGCTTTACTCTTCACCCTAACTGCAATGTTTCTGGACAGCCAACTTTGTGGGGATATCTTATTTTATTTTCTTTAACAGACATATATCAAAGAGTGTTATCCACTATTCAAAAAATACCCATGTTGCCAGACTTCCTTCTTATTTTGCACTGGCATTCACTAACAATGCTCAATTAAGGAAAAAGTCCTGTATCTGTAAATAAACAAGCTAGGTTCCTTAACGGCCTGCTCATTTGCTTGATTTCAGTTACCATTAGCCTGTCCCAGATTGCAACTTTTATTTGAAGTTATTAAGAATCTTAATGTATTGCCTAGTGGCTTTTCAGAACCTAAATTTATTTTTGGCATTAAGCAACCACTTGCCAAAACACAAGTATCTAAATACAAGTATCTACATTTCAGGTCAGAGAAATTTAACATCATTTAAAGGGGAGTATCTTGTGGTTCTAGGTGTGGGTTTTACCTATTTTCTTAATTGTTGATGATTTAAATATATATACGTAGAAATTTTACATGGTTATAAGTTGCTTAGTAATAGAAATTACTTGGACCCAAGGAAGAAGCACTTTAGAAAGCTTCCCAAAAAAAGAATATTCCACAAGTGGATATAAGGATTACTAATGTATGGAAAGCCTTATGCCACCCTGCCACAATATGGACCTAAGAGAACACACAGATGAAAACTGTACATTTCTACCCACTGAAATACATATTTTTTTAATACTGGGTATCTCAAGCACCACGGACTTAGTAAGCAGATAAATTTTTTAAAGTTAGAAATTTTCTAGGTAGTTACTGCACTCCTTATAATATGTGGATTCATGGAAAAGAGTTTGCACTATCCAGAGTATACCCTTTACCTAAATATTTTTTACAAATGCAGGAATACGAAGTGCTACGTTAAACACTTGCAGACGTTCTGACTTGCCAGTGTTCCCACTCACAAGCTGCTGAAGTCACCCAAGCATCTGCCAAAATTGCAGCACTGCTGCAACAGGGAACTGAAGTGTAAATTTGATCTGTTAACTCACAGCACTCTTTGTGCATGATCAGCCTTTACCCCAACCAGCCTGTCTTTCATAATCACCAGCACCATGTTCTTGTGTAAAATGACCATCATCTATCAGCATCAGACAAGCTCATTTAATATTTTACTGAGTTAATCCAGGTGCATAAATAATCTACACACACTTCCTTCATCATGGAGGTAAGGTAGACGTGAATTTGTGAATAATTATGGTTGCACAAATTATGGTTGCATATACTGCAACAAGATAACAATAAAAGCCCAATTAGTTCACTCATGATTTCCCTGTGGGAAATATGTTCATTTTTGGAAGCAAGACTGTGCTTCTTTATGGAGGGTGTAAGCATTATTTTAAAGCTGGCATTAAAACTCACACCCATTGCAATAAACACGCTTCACAATGACATAGTGATTGAGAAGCTACTAGCTAGTTGAAAAGCTGACTACATTCCTGAGAAGTCCACTTAAATACGAATCCCACCATCTTCTCTGGTTATCAATTAAGATGTGAGGATCTGACCTTAAGCAGAAATCACAGCCACCTCTGGTGTAAGCATCCACTGATTGCTCAAGCATGATACCAATTTGTGAGTAAATTCTTGGAGAGTGAATGCAAGGTTCTCCAAGGAGAAGCCTGAAACATCCAGATATTAACTATTTATGAAGCATAATGTGAATGAAAGGGTGGCCCTGTGTGAGGAAGAGCTGTATTGTCAAAAGCCAGGCTGAGGGCATGCAGGGAATGTAAAAAATGGATGATCCTGGCAAGCCTCTATGTGTCAAATGGAAGGCAAGCAGGAAAAAAAACCCTGGGCTTACAAGTATCAAGGGGAATAAAGGTTCAAATACACATGCTGACCCTGATGCATCCTGCCTAACTGATCCTAAAAATCTCTGCACAGCAATCAGAAGGACAAGATAGGAGACTACTCAACAGGATGAGTTGGGTCAGTATGTTAGTGTCAGCACTCTGAGTCATCTTTCTGGAGGTGTCTCTGCCTCTCCCTTCACCAGGAAAGACCCCTGGACAGATAATGCAGATGCTTCAAATCAAATGGTGTTAAAAAGTGGTATTTTTAAGAATAGATCAGTGCTTCTGTAGCAGTAATGTCCTTTGTGACTGCCATCATCACAAATGATCCTACTGCTACATAGAAGGGATAGTTCAGTAATACCAGTACAGCACCACAGTGATTGCAACAGCAAATTGGAAAAGACAAAAGGAATCACACTTGTGTTTAGTCTTGCTATGGTGTGGCAAAGCTGGATCAGCTAGGAAAAAAAATATATATTTTTTTTTCCAAAAAACAGAATAAGGTTATCTTCACTCAATTTATCTTCTGGAGGGTGTAAGCATTATCTTAAAGCTGGAACTAAAACCTGCACCCATTGTAATATATATCCTTCACAATGACATAGTGATTGAGAAGCTACTAGCTACAGTTGAAAAGCTGACATTTGTAGCAGAGCCATTTTATCCTACATGTTCTATAGCACTGTTTCCCAAGGTTGTTTTCTTTTCCATACCAAAGGCCCTTTCACCCCACACCATAAATTTGCTTCACATGAAAACACTAAACTAGGTACTTAATGTACTACTTCTCCCACAATCTCACCTGAGAAGGGATGGTAAGAATGACAAAAATGCAGCATTAGATCCAGCAGAACAAATAAGTTTAAGGATCACAGCATCCCTGTAAGTCAGTTCAACTTACCAACCAATGAATAAAAAAAAGCTCCTGCTTAAAAGACACTCCCCTAAGAGGTTTTTCTTCCTCACACAATAGTTGATACTGACGTTGGATTCTTCCTTTATTCTATGGACACCTTGTGAGGGATCACTGTCAAATTTCATCTTCCCGCAAAGGGCACTTGCTAATATTTTCAGCATGTTTTCTACTAAACTGAATTTATTAACCCAGCTGCCTCAAGGATAAAGTAAACCTCCTTATGTCTCCTCCCTTTCCCCAGAAGTGTGGCATCAGCTCCTACCACAGAACTCTCCTGTTACCTGAAGCAACCAGCTAACCCAAACCCTCTTAAAGAGGTAATTTATCCTGCTGCAGACCCAAATCCTATTGATGTCCTGTGTCACGAACTTGTGCTAGTGGCAGAACAAGAGACTCAAAAGGCCCCTTAGAGCACACAGGATCCATTTTGATAGAACAGATTTCCATCTGGTTTGAGCCATACTTCCCAGGCTTACTTGTCTCAGTAAAACCACAAAGTTCTAGCACTGCCTCTGTCCTCCTTCATTCAAGGGAGATGATGTTTCTCTACTATTTAAAATTCTTCATCCAGCTATCTTTTAATTACTACTTTTGGACTATGTTCTGCAATTACATTAGGTGCTTGTTTATTCAAAACACCCACCATCTCTCTAAGCCTCCCTTTATAACAAGCTGCCAGCTTGTCTCTCTGTTCAGCTGATTCCCATTATCTGGCCTACACATCATCTGAATATATTTAGTCTCACCCAAGTAGTTTTGATTATCAAGATTTTACTATGGTCTAATTAGTGACATTTTTATTACTAATTTGTCACTCAGACACTTTCAGTCACATTAAAAATTCCTGTCAGCTTCTCTGAAATTGCTGTGTGCTTGCAATCTTTTTTTTTTTCACACAAGATCAGCTAAGCATTTTTATTTCGTTGGATCTTTGGAGGATTTTTAAAGAAACACTTAGGAAAATAATTTTAAGTAGAAGGAGACCTTTGAGCACCACAAAGAGGATGCAGAGCCCAAGGAAGTAGTATGTGGTATCCCACCTCTCAGACATAGGCTTGAATATCACCAAGAAGGACATAAAAACCACTTGGCACCTTTAGGTCCTTTTCATTTTATTTCTAAAGGTATGGAAGTGGTTGGATCGTCTCAGTGTGTGACACTTCCTCACACACAACCTACCAGTCAGCAGCAACTCTGTGGTAGATCCAAACCATTTTCCACGTATGTGGCTGGCTGTGCCATGTGAGCCCCTGAGGAGCTGCAAGAGTATGCCAAAACAAGCAGGAGGGGTAAGGCTGGAGTTGGTGAAAGGCTGCCAAACTCTACCTGACACCCAGCCCTGCACATCTGGAATCAATAGAGACATTGGAAAAAAATTCTGCGTGTTTGTATCTCTGTCTTGATCTCTCGTAACACGTCTGTCCTTCCAATTGAATAGAAGATGAGGTTTATACCCATGTATTCTACCACACATTGCTCAGGCTGACCAAATTCAGTCTGTATCACCGCATATGCCTTCATCAAGTTCTGATGCTTTCAACCACTAGATTTAAATCCAAGGTGTAAGCCTTCCAGAACAGCACACATTGGTGAAGGGAGAAAATTTCTGGAGACATGATACAGCCACAAATTGTACTTAAAATTACTAACTCAATATTATACTTGTTTTAAACAAAATCTGCCCTGGAATTTAGAATGCAGCCACACATTGTTTGCAAAGGATTAATAAACAATGGCAATATGCATCTTACAAAACATACTGATTGTGTCTTTAACTGTTAATTACATAGATAGCGCCTATTATAAATAATTCTGAAGCAATCCATTAACCAGACGACTTTTCGCAAATCAGAATTTATTACTCTTTTATGAGTTACTTATAAAAATGTAACGTTCAGATAAAGAATGTGAAACAGCTGAAGCAGTTGACCATATCTGTTTTCCATTACAGCATTTTTGAAGGTAGGGTGAGGGAGGGAAGAAATAAAGTGTCTTATTAATGCTGTATAGACAGCTCATCCTCTTGGAAACTTCTCCCTTCTTCTCCTAAGGAAGGACAACTCTTGCATAGACTTCAATGGACTGGACACTGATGAGGTCTATTAGCAAGGGCAGTGAAGGCAGCTGAGGATATCACTTCTTTCTGAAACTGTGACTGAAGTCAAGGAAACAACTACTTTTGACATGAGTAAGAACAGGACTTCTGTCTCAAGTACCTATGGCTACACATAAAAGCTAATGCTGTAAAATAGCTGAATACCTTGGTATTATACATTAGTTTATTAATTACTTCCTTGTGAATCTACTGAAAAGAATTAAAATTCTGAGTGAGACAAATGTAATTTATTTTCAGCCCAAGCCATCAGTATTTGTCTACATTTCTAAAGACTATACATTAGAGATTTTGACAAGATTGCAGCCTGTGCATTCAGAGGCTATCCATGGCACAGGAGCAGAGAGGGTTAACTTTCAAATGTGTCAATAAAATCCATTTCACAAGTCTTACGCCCTAAATAATATCAGTGGGCAATGAACTGGAATTCACACTCATTTGGAACTTTAATAGATTAAACTCCAAGAGAAAGTTGGCAGATAAAAAAAGTTGAGACTGAAAAATGGCTCCTAACATTCAGGATTCATTTTACTGCATTCCTCCAAAGAATACTTATCCAAGGAAAGTGTTACTTGGGAAGGTGTTGCTGTTTGGGGTTTGTCTGGACGAGATTTTTTGTGGAAACCTGAGACTCTACTATCTTGCAAATTTGTGATTTATTCTCCTACACAAACTGACGTCCAGAATGGTATGCCAGCTCATCATCCACAGCCTATCATACTTTAAGGAGATAGGCACTGAGCCAAGGTTTAATGAAGTCACAGAAAAGCTAAGCAATGGTTACAAGACTTGCAGTCATTTGCCAACAAAGGCTCAAAGAAGATTTATCCACCTCTATTTTCTAAACATAAATAAATCATACAAAAAAAGGAGACGACCACATAGCCATACACAACCTTCACAAGTGATGAAGGCTTTTGGCCTCTTGCCTTATCCCACCCAAACTCTCTATGGTTTCGTAGTCTTGAAACCATAAACTTTCATAATCATCACTACTTGAACAGATCTCAACAACCACCAGGCACAAAAAGAAGACTCATGATACGTGGACACTCGCACCTTAGCATGTCTTTTCCCAACTTTCATTTGTAAATGAGGAAAAGAAAGTATGGGGACCTCAATTAGACAAACGTGTATTTTTTACATGATTTGAGTAGGATTTTCCAAATAACTGAAGGCGATGAAACTTGCCAGTTTTAAATGGCATAACTTCTCCAGGCTTCTTAGAAAAAACATTCCTTATGCTTATTTATGCTTGGGTATATTGCAACTGCAACATTTCTCTCAGAACGCTGAAATGTCATATATTCTCCATGAAAATACAGTGTGTCAAACTTCACATTCAGCTTTTCTCTCAGCTGCTTCTTGCATGGATTCAGAATGCCTTTTCTAAACAAAATAAACCTGGGCTACAGCATTACCAATAGACAGAAACAACATCCTTAACAAACAGTTGATTTAATACAAGTAAATGAATGGTTGGTTTTCAGTCCCTAGTGGACACTGGGGCAATTTGTTTATTTTAGCACCGTATCTCAAATGCGGAGTGAATAGGAAGATACCCCAGAAACATTCATGTCATCACAGTATTGGTTGCTCAGAACATGTATGTTTCAAACTTGAATGTGGTGCCAGACGCTCCTTTCCACTGCTTCTGTCAGTATCTGGAAACATTTGGTGTTGGGGTCCCTCCCCCCTGCCATGTAGCCCTGGGGGACAGACACGGTGTTTCCCTGCCCCTGGTCAGTCTCGTTCCCCATTGTTTGTTTTGTGTTCACCTGCGCCAGCAAGGACCCTCGGGTCCCGTGACTGTAACAGTTCCTCAGCAGAGCTCCAGCCATGCTGCTGGAGAAATAAACATCTCTCTGAAACATCTACCAAGATTCGGTCCATATATATTTCTTTTCCACGGGCCTCGTTGTCTGATACAGATGTTGCAGTATCCCCACTGAAACAATGTGGCATCTCAGAAATAGTCCAGGCAGGGTATATACTTGTAGTATGATGTGAAACACAATTCTGATTCTGGTGATGAATCCCAAACACAAAAGGAGGTATGACATGAGAATCAGAAACATCTCCTGATTTAAAAAAATCTCAAAGTGACCTAAGAAACACATGGCTAAAAAGTTACTCAATCACAGCTCAGAGAAAGGAGTTCTTCCACAGAGAAGTCAGGGAAGGACTCAGTGCCCTCATGCAAATCTAAGTCCCACTTTCACATCCTACTTTTTCTAGATTCCCTGGGGCAAGACCAATAGCTCCTAATTGATTGTTGAAAAAGAAATCACTGTACTCCCAAGGGAGCAGAGACTTAAATGACTTTTGACCTCTTCACATGGAAAACCAAAAGCTCAAAACCAAAGCTCAAAATTCTTCAGTCTGTATCAGAGTGGTTTTGACTCTAATGAGAGCATTATTTCTTACCATTCTCTAATCCTTAAAACTTCTGCATGAAATTATCAAATCCACTGATATCCACTATCTACTAGGGTCTAAAAATGACTTCTACCTCCCATCTGAATGTCTACAGTGGCCTTGCTCTCTCAGAAAAAGAACATCTACACAAGTTCTTCTTTTGCAGGTTCAACAACTGTGCCTATGAGCGAAGGAAAATGCATCATTAGGCCCCCTTTAGACCACCATACTAATTAATGGGAAACAGTGATAGTCTTCCTTTATAATACAGTGCTAAGAAAAGTATCCCAAACAAACCAGGAGTAAGAAGATTAATAGGCGTAAAACACCCCTAAACCATTCCAAACAAAATCTTTTATAGTTTCTTTTTAGCAGTGCATTCAGTTTGCAGGCAATGATTGTGCCATTCTTCTAGGCCTGGGAAGGAGCTGGATGCTTCTTTACCACAAACACAACATATAACATGTAAATTTGTTGCCCTGAAGTGCCTTCAAGATCCTTTTCCCCAACCTTTTATGGCTAGTAATATGGATTATCAACTACAGCATCCTGCACTACATTGATAAAGAAGTGGCCTAGACAGTTTGATGCTACTGCATCAGCAAGGACAAAGGTTCAGTGTGCAGTTATTCATGCTATTATAAGCAGTCCTAGTGGGAAAAGATAGGACACTCACGAAAGAAAAAAACCCACCCACACACACACAAAAAAGCACCAAACAAAAAAAATCCAAAACCCCCACAAAAAAATCCTCCCCCCAAAAGCCTGCTAAGACTTGCAGCAGACTTCAACAAATTTTGCACACCTCCAAATTTAATATCTAAACGAGAAGAGCAGCAGCATGCACTTGCAATATAAAAGACAACTCTTTTAGTAAAGATTTATTATGCCAATAACACTAGAGCCTACCTATTGTCCCACACATTTTTAAGGACACTGCATATGTATATTCAAATTGCCAGGGATGAACAGTGGGTCACAAACAAAACTTAAAATGTTGAACTGTGTCAGGCGAATTGATAGTGCATTTATTATTTCTACCCTTTCTTATGCATTTTGGCATAGTCAGTTCTGCTGCCAAAGCATTTCTAGAAGGTGAATATAAAGGATATCAAGCACTATAATCACTGAATGAAATAAGAGTGATGCATTAACGCTCACTCAAATCTGTAGATCTAAAGAAAAAGCAATAAAATTAAATGCATGATTTAGAAGTAATCTTAAACACTAAACTGATCCTAAATTCACCAAGGAAAGCAAACTTCACAAATCACTGCTAAGAGCATTAGCAATCTCCCTCCTAGACAAAAGGTCAGCTTTGGATGACTTGTTAATATGTATCTGGGTTTTACAAAGTCCTAATGAGAATGCTGCTCTCTGACAAAGGTGCATAGACCTACAGAAACAGAGGTGGTCAAGGAAAACGGCAACCACAGCACGTTCAGAATTAGATGATAGCTTTGCAGTCTCCAGGGCCTTAACCTTATTGTCCTTCTCCTGTCACTAAATAGAGAAGGAAAGTTTGACATGGCTAATGGGAAAGACTTGAGAGTAGAAGATAACACTGAGATTAAATAGAGCAGACTAACTACAGACACCAGCTACCACAGAATTTACTTGCCTTTTTATTTTGCATACACTGGCCAAGGAAACAGAAGGGAAAATAACCTGACATCTGGGCTCCTATTCAGGCCTCCAGACCTCCTCAATTTTAGGTACCTAGCAGATATATCTAAATTTCTATGGAGATCCAGAAGATAACTCTGATTTCTGTCCATTGACTGAGGAAAATACTGACATCAACCTAGGAAATTAGTAAACTTTGGCTAAATATCCCAAGAGAGAGAGATGTAACTGGAGGACCCAGTGCACTACTACTTAAGCAACTTTAAACCTTGTCAGTGTGAGAATTAGTGGACATTTACTATGCCTCATGCACCCTCTTATGCTTTCTCTTCTCCTTCAGCAAGCAGAGGGAAAGACAGATTGACAAAAATGTATTAAAAAAAAAGGAAACTGTGACTTTTGCCAAAGAGTTGATGACAATTTATATTATAACACCACCAAGGACAATGTATAGACAAATTGGAAGAACCAGTCTACTTCCTTAATATGTTAATATTCTCAGGAATTAAAATTGGCTACAATCCCTCTTGTCCTGACCTTTTTTTCCCCTAAAAATGATGGATTATACAGTAATGCTCTATGTAGTTGGGCATGTTCCCCACCTCCCTCTCTCTGTCCATGTCTTTTCTCACTTTCTGTTCGCACCATAACTTCTAAAACAGTTATTCAACTTCGGAAAACAAATCAAAAAGCACAGTCTGAGTCTCTGACTAAGCAAGAAAGTGGAGTGAACCAAACCAGACAGTTTTGTGAGATATTCAGAGGGTTCAACCCACTCAAAGTTCTTCATAAAACTACTGCTGACAGAACCTTCTTCTGATGGTCTAAAGCCTTTCCTGAAATTTAAGTACACCTATAGACACCTTAGAACAGCCTCACATGTATTTGTCAAAATGATTACACAGCTCAGTTAAATAGAGTTGACACATGATCTATGTCACACTAAGGGCAATTCATTTGGCAATGACCAAATGTTGTGTCTTCTTGAGCACATTTTGCTGATATTAATCACTTTTTCTAGAAACCTCATCAGCAATCATGTTCCAGATCTGTAATTACTGCACATCTTTTTAGCAATGAAAAGATTTAAGCCTGAATGACAACAGAGGCTTGTTCAAATGCAGCATCCATCACAGAGGACACAATTTTTCACATTTACTTAAAACTGGGATAGGAAGAAAACTATAAAAATTAGAGAAAAATAATTTCTACACTACTTTTGTGATAGAGGCTTACCTAGAAAATTCTTCTGACTGCTAAAATTCTTCAAGTTTGGAAGGTTTTAGAGAATGAGAAAGTATAATGCACTGCTGCTTTGTAAAGGTTTATTCATAGTCATGCTCCATGCAAGGAATAAGGGACCTAATATTTATCCTCCTAGGAATAGAAGGTATAATTCTCATTCCCTTTATCTTGGATTAGCTGTCAAGACAGTAAGTGGACTGTTCAAACATTCTTTGTTTTCAGTGTTTTTAAATCAAGATGAAACATAGGCCAAGCCGTTAAGATGTGCTGCATGACTGCATGTCTCAGCTGCTCAGTGCTCAGCTTTTCTCCCAGTCCTGGATGGGTAAAAGAGAAGGTTAGGAAACCAGAGTCCATTTAAGATGGTAATTTAGGCATTCAAAAGATAATCAAAGTATTTTACTTCTGGTATGATTTGGACCGGACACTGCACTTACATCACTTTTGCCTTGTACCTCAAAGGAATTCAAAATCCAATGGACCCACCTTAATCCTGTACTAAAACATGAGCTGTGTTGTTTTGTTGAACCATGTATTTTCACAGGCTAAATAACTTACTCAAAATTCCTTGTAAAAATCTGAAGTCTATTAGTAACGTGTAGAATTAGCATATCCCCCAAATTAATTTTAAGTAATTGTGACAGCATGTTACGAATTTGTGTTCTTCCATAGGACACTTATGTTGCCAAATAGGGCAGTCTAGCTGCATTCTGAGGCTTTCCAGTTCTTGCACTTCAAAATGTTTGGGGCCTCTTCAAAGACTCGCAGTGTCAAATCAGTCCCTCTTTCTCTTTTCCCCCTCAAAAGAAACACATTTCAGGTGTTCTGTTCTGTGACTATCCAGTTTAACCTGACTGTAAATTACTCATAGCTTATTGCGCCCCACAAACACCAAGCCAATACTGTGGACAACTATGGCCTACTGGAAGCTAGGACCTCAAGCAAAGTGCTTGTTGTAGGTAACATCAAGAAGCTTGCAAGACAAATGCACGTTCAGACAAGGAAAAATTTAGTTACCTGCTTAACGACTTACACTGCCAGAAACAGAACTCCCAGTGAGCCATATCTTGGACTCGTAACATAAGCAGCAAGGGTTTGAAGGAGCTGGGTTTTTTCAAAAAGAAAATCCAACAGAATGATATTCATACTCTAAAGTACCAAATTATTTCAGTGCTAATGCAGCTTACATTGAACCAACATCGATTCTTGTGGTTACACCTTATCCAGGACATCCGACTTAACATTAAGCTTTATTTCAGTGAAAACAGAGGGAGGCCCTCTCTAAAGAAAGACTTTTATGGAAGTCTGAACCAAATTAATGCAAAGTAACTGAAGGAATATTGATACCAATAGCTTCTACATCAGGCTGTGTTAGTCATAAAGCTTCCAACAACGGAAGATGATAATAAAACACCCCTAAAAATTATAGGTTGTCCCAATTATTTCTGAGGTCAGTGGAATTTTCCCCAATGAGAAACCTATGACAATGTTTTGCTTCTGTTCTGATGTGATTCACTGCCAATGAAACCAAAGACAGGCTGATATACATCACCATTTTCTCCTCAGAGTATTAGATAAAGAATTGTTAACTTGCAAGAAAAAAAGGTGTTAATAACCACAATACTTGTTCCACTTCTATGTGCTACATTTTTTGGCTAACATCTAATCAATTACACATTAAAAAAAAAAAACCTACTATGCCGTTTTCTAAATGTAAACACACAGACTATTTTTAGTAACACATTTATACACTGCTGAAATCTAACAAAACAGCCTACTGCACAAAAGAGATGATGAGTAGAGCAGAAAAGTTAGCTATTTTCTGACTTACATGAATTTACAGTTCAATTTTAATACTTGATAATATGGGTGAGCACAAGACAGCGTGTAAACCATTCAGATGAGAAAACCAGCAACCCACCATCCATATTCTCAAATTACTGATGTCCCTTCAGGCACTGAACATAGTGAAGGATACACATGCCATCAGTCAAGTAGCTAATAATACTAGCATCATCTCAACATATTACAGAAGAGTTAAACTGTTCACTGGATGAGTTACTTATAATTGCAGTCACGGTAATAAAGTAATCAAAACTTTTAAAATTCAAAATCTGGAAATATAACAAGACTCAAGCAAATTAAAAAGCCAAGATCCACTTTTAAAAAGCATTGGAAATAAGCGTTGGACCAAGGTGAGCCATTTGTACCACTGTGGGCTTCTTGGGACTTTTTTCTTTTTTGTTTTTTTCTTTTTTTTCCCCCTTATTATTAAAAAAAGGTTTGTCTGGCCTAAGGCAACCCTGGAGTAAGAGAAAAAGGAAGACTACAACACAAGGGTTCGATCCAAAGGCCATCACAGCCAGTGAGAAGACCCTGACACCAGCAACCCTAGATAACATCCATATTTTACAAGACCTTACACTTCACCTTAGGAATGGATTCATGCTGAGCTCTAGCTATGAAAATAATACTTTTGACCTGTAGTAACTCCCAGGGAAACAACCTTTTAAATGCTTTTCACTGTGTAGCTGCAGGCAGTGAAAATCCAAGAGTTCCTTTTATGAATTAAGAACCTGTTCTTTTCTGTCACAGGTCTTAGTTATGCTAACCTCATGCATTCACCTCTCCTCCTTGAGTTCATTCCCAGGACCACTGCTCTTCTTCAATCACTAACAAAATGAGCCATGAATCATCTTGTTTTTCTATTGCCTTATGCTTCTCTTTCTGCTTGGGGTGCTCCAAAGCACTCTCCTGACAATATTTTCCAAAGCGCCTTCTTTCAACAGTCCTCTGGGAAACATCATGGTAACCAGATATATAGCATGATGCTATCAAAGACTTCTATACAGCAAATCTTGTGACAATAGAACTCCCCTAATGGTATTTGCATCCTGGCTTCATAGAAAAAGCTCTGTAATAACCTCCCATTTTTTCCTTGTGCTGTAATCATCTGTTATGCTTCTCACTAGTACTTCAAAGTAATTCTCTATTGTTCTGTTACTCTGTACTTCAGCTCATCAAGGTTTAGTTTTTCAGAGCATCACAGAAGGGAATCTTAATTACTCTTTTTTTTTATTTTTTCACTTTTCAAACAAAATCTCAATTCCATAAAACAAACAAAAAATCCTCTCAGATCTCAGAATTTCCTGCTGCTGGATTTGCAGAGAACTAAAATCAACAACAAAACATATCTAGCTTACTATGTCTCAAATTTTATCAAGAGACCTCATTCTGTCACAGCATCTACTACAGTGAGAGAACTTGAACTCTGCAAAAGGCCTAGAAGATCAGCTCTGTCCTCAGCTTTGCCAATAACTATCTAAAAATTCACAAAAATCAGCGAGACCTACCTTTTAAATTGTCCACACACCTAGGCTATGTCTCGCAAGAGTCCAAATTCCAAACCAGAAAGGCACTAACAATATATATGTCACAAATAGAATAATTTTATCATATTTCTGGCGTTTTAAGCATGGTTTTCTAAAGATAAGTTTAAGCTTCCAGTTCACCACTGAAAATCTGGTAGAAATCAAGCTTATACACCAAGTCATAGGCAAAGCGTAGTCTACAAAAACTCTCTTCCCAAAATCCCTGCTAGTGCAAATTACTGCATGTCCTATGATCCAGATCCTACTTTGTTCCTTGAGTCCTGTGTCCAGTTCTGTCTTGTCTCATTTCAAGAAAGACACTGAGGTGCTGGAACATGTCCAGAGAAGGGCTACAAGGCTGATGAAGGGTCTGGAACACAATTCCTATGAGGAGCAGCTGAGGGAGCTGGGGTTGTAGCCTGGAGAAAAGGAGGCTCAGGGGAGACCTTATCACTCTCTACAATTGCCTGAAAGCAGGTTGTAGCCAGGTGGGGGTCAGCCTCTTCTCCCAGATAACAAGTGACGGGATGAGAGGATGTAGCCTCAAGCTGCTCCAGGGAAGGTTCAGGCTGGACATCAGAAGGAATTTCTTCACAGAAAGGGTTGTTAAATATTGGAATGGGCTGCCCACGGAAGTGATAAAGTCACAGCCCTATGAGATGTTCAAGAAACGACTGGATGTGGCATGTAGTGCCATGTGCCAGGTGGTGATCAATCAAAGGTTGGACTCGATGATCTTGGAGGTCTTTTCCAAATGATTCTGTGTTTCATTTCCAAGCCTAAAGCATGGGACTAGCCAGCCCTAGAGAGGGGCAGGTTTTCTTGTTCCTAAAGTATATCATAGATTCCCTACCCTCAAGAACACTTGAAATTACTCCTCTGAGACTCCTGTAGTTGTAGGACCTAACTCACTGCATGCAATCTAACAACAGGCATATCACCATAACAAAATCTTGTTTAAATCTAAATTAAGTGGCACAGAACATCAAATTTAAGTTATTAAATACAAACTAGAAATTATACTCCTGTTTTGATTCAAATATGGAAAAACGAACTTGATATTGACGTTTTAGTAGAACAGAGTCCCTCTGTTTGGAGGAGAGAACAGAATAGTTTAGCTGAGGCCAGCAGTAAGAGTTACTGCTAGTCTAAGATGCCTGCTGGAAAGTGCAATAAAGCATACAAGTCCATGTGACATCCCAATCACCATTTTTATGAACATTTTCCTATTTATTAATAGTAGCTGCTCTGAATTCCCTCAAGTTTTATGCCAACTGCCAATTCTGGGTCCAGTACAAATTTGAGATATATTACAAGTAAGTTCAGCTAAAAATGAAAATAAAAGGTGAGAAAAAAAGCTCACCATATGCCAACAAGGCAAGTCCATTGATGACAAGTAAAAGGGCAAGTGAATGGCTGCATGTACTAATAATTCTGAAAGTGTAGGTGAGTTCAACCCTTAAAGACAATGAGGAAAAGGTATCAATCATAGAGAAGAAAAAAATAGCACCAGGGAAAGTCAGTTTATTTCCCCTCCTCTTATTAAACTACATTATCTTTTTTTCTGCTCTGAGACAGTAAAACTGTTCCAACTAATCTGTTACCTTCCCCTCTGTACATCTGAACTGATACCTGAACTTTATATTGCCACTTGTATCTTATTCCCCTTTACACATAGCTCTTGGACCTCAACTGAAGACATTCAAAATATCAATCACCAATTACATTGCAGACAAAACCATGTGGAACATAAAATGTATGGGAGCATGTGGCATTCAAAGACAGATGACTCGGAAATTGGTGATACAAATCAGCACCTTTCCTGACTTGATTATTTACTAAGAGGAGATTTTTTGCAATGCACAGTCACCTCTAGGTGCTAACCAACCATTCATTATCAGCATTTTCACCAAAGAGTAGGCTAGCCTTGACAGGAAAGTTGCCTGATGATTATCAAGATAAGATTCAGAATGCAACAGCTGCTTTGATTGTTGCAATATGGGTATTGATAGAGATGGAAAATTGCGAAAAACTCAGTTTATGGATAAGCGATCACAATAGAAATAGTCTAAGAAAATACCATTTACATGAAGACAATTTAACAGAGTTTGGATTTGACTTACTACACTGCTGCTGTAGAAGAATGATTTCTACTATCTCAGTATATAGACCCCCCACAAAATACAGAGCTGAACACTCCAAGATGAGCAACATTCCTCTTTCTGGAGCTCCTCTGTTGTCATGATCTACAAGGTGTCACAAAATACCTATATATTATGCATATGAAGTGGCTGGTCATGTTGTCTATAGACCAGCATGAGAAGACAGAGCTAGACCCCAAGTTCCTTCACTGAAAAGAATGGTCCATGGAAGAGACTATTAACAGACATGCACCTGAAGGACAGACATTTTTGCAGCCTGGTTGCATAGATGTCTCCTTCCCATCTGCTTGTCCAACATTAAACCCACCTCCCACAAGTCAGGATTCAGTCAGCCCATTCCAAAGGGATGTTGGTAGCTTATTTTAATACATCAGCCAAGTACATTTGGTAGTATGAATGGCTAGTATTTAAAGTCGTTCAACATGTTTTGTTTGATTAAAAGCTTTCACAGAAAGAGTTTATTTGTGGAAAGAAATCACAGTCCTTTTGAAGGAGGCACAATGGCCAGTGCATCACAACCACTGTGAGAACTAAAAAATACCCACGGACTCATTTTCCTACTGTAAAGCACAGCTTTACAGATTGCTGTAGAATGTTGCCATTTCACTCTGACTTTTAAAACGATAATCTTATTTTCCAGAGCATAACTCCTTGTTCTTTAAAGCTGCCACTGTCAACAGTTAAGAGTGGAAAGTACTCTGCAATGTACAGCCATGTAACATCCTATTGTAAAGCAGGGACATGAAGACAATTCTGGATTGTTTGAGTAGCTTGTAGGGGTAATGTTTTCAGAAAAAAAACCCCAATTTTCAGATGCTGAACTTAAGACAATTTCACTGAGGTGATTTCTCAGCAATAATTCTCCCTCTTCCCTAGGGAGACATCAAAAAACCAGAGCACTTGCAATCACGAGACATAGCTGAAATTCTTGGAATAAGTAAGTCATTGCATTTCTGATTAAAGAGATTTTAAAGAACAAAATCAAAGTCTCATGAACTTTCTTTTGCACCCCAGAAAGCCCATTCTGTTTTCAGCCACTAAAACCTGGGCTTCTGTACTTTTCAAACTTAACATAAAGACAGCTTCAGACTTTCAACTCACAGTCAATTCCGTGAAAGAGATATTTACATTTGAAATCACTGGAAAAGTAGCCAGAGAGACTAATTCAAACTGGATTTTTTCACAACCATTTTTTTTTTATTATTAAACAGGATTCAAACCAGGAGCTAGAAACTTTGCATAAGCAGGAATTTAGCATGTGTGACAGTGTTGTTAAGGTAAGGCCCACTGGATCCAGTCTTCCTTACAGAAAACTCACAGACGGAAAGATGTGCAGCTCTGAGAAAAGCAGGGCCCTGACCCTTCCATATATTTTCCACATTACCTATTCCCCTTTACTGACCTTTTCTCTTTAAATTCTCCTTCTATTTGGTTTGTCCCCTTTTCACTATACTAAACCCAATAAATCCTCCAGGGAACAACCAGTATTTTCTGCCATATTAGTCGTCATCCTGCTTTTGCAAACTATCCCTTCTCCAGCATTACATCCATCCTGCTTTTAGGACAGCACTAATCACATGACTGTATCAAACACCAAACAAGTGAATATATTCTAGATTGATTTACTACAGTAATGATACATAATAGACTAAAATCATATAGTCCTTAGCTTGTACTGCTTCACTATTGCCACGTATCCAGCTTGTAGGGCAAGAATGGTAAAAGATGTCTCCTGAAGTGATGAATCTGATTTCAGTGTCCTTCACAAAGCACAGGGAAGTTCATGCAAACTGGTACAGACTGAAATAGTTCTTTTGAAAGTATGTCAGTAAAAATAGATTTCATACACGTGTGTAATAAGACAAAGGTTAATTAGGTGCAACCACGTTTTCTTGAGGTCGAGAGGAGTTACACCTGGGATGATTTTAGCCTAGAATAGCCACTTATTGATGATTTTTATTTTTTTTTTTTAACTTAAGACATATCACATCACACCATTTTTACTTGACACTAAACTGACAGGGCTAATGAAAGAAGTTATTTTGATAGGGCACAACCTACTTGAAAAAAACACATCTCAGCATTCTGTACTCAGTATAACACCCAAGATTCCTGTAACTCAGAGAAGTGGGACGATATTTTATCTTCTTTTTCCTTTGCATTTTCTCTCCTTTTCACCCCCAGTTTGTGTAGCTGGCAGTATTCTGTGGATTAACAGCTTCATTATTTCCTTCTCATCTCTCCTTTATGATATCTCAAGCATATACAGCTGGTCACTGAGCACTCTTCCTAAGGATGATTCTTTCAGAACTTCTTTCAGTTCACATAACAAACCCCCAGATTCTCCTAGTCCTGCAACAGTCCCTGTGCTAACGCTCCTTCAGAAGCAGGATCCAGAAAACTGCTTACAGTCCACTGGCACTGTAAGCCAGGCATTACCAAAACCTTGTCCGGGACTCACTAAGGTTTGCGGATGCTGAGATGCTTTGAAGAAAAACATTTCATACTTACCATGTAACCAGCTCCATCTTTCATTTTACTTAGATAGAAAATATCCACCTATTTCTTAAAATAATCTACCAGCAAAAGTCTTAGTAGCTTAATTAGGACTTCTGCTTCTCCCACACATTCTTTGGAAAACTTATTTACAGCACGAGTGATCACTTTCAACACAGTTATGCTCAAAGAACAGGAACCCATTAAGGTAGTTTCAAACAAGACAGTCTTTGGCCAACTTGATTTTATTCAGCTCCTTATTTTAACCCTTCACAGAAGCACTACAGTTAAAGGCTCATTAGTGTTACAGGAAGAAGCACTCTATGCCCCAAGGTTTGCTCAAAAGAGAAAGACTTAAAACTCCAAAGGGCAGACAAAAAAAAAAGTCTGATCAACAAAATACAGCAAAAAGAAATACATGCAAGGTACTACAAGACACTAAATACTGCCATTCAGAAGCTGTGAATGTCTGGTTTACTGACTCTTTTTTTAACCCCAGTCCCCAAACAGTAAAGGTGGGACAAAGAAATAAGATCAAATACTTCACCTTGGTTTCTTCTCTACTTAATATAGAGCAGGTGTTTCAATATATCTTTTTAAATGAAAAAATATGTAGAATCACGTCTATAAAATAACTGGACAGCCCTTCCACTGAGCACTTCTCACTTTCTTGCTGATTATGCAAATGAAAGTGAGTCTGTTTGGGGTACAGCACTTGTTCAGATGCTTTGAAGCATCTTGTACAACTCCCTTTTTTTATCACTCCTCTGGCTATATAGGTACCTAATTTGGGTTTACTGGAATTAAGAGTTATAAATACATTCAGCTCACTTCATCCCTTATTCCAATTCATTTAAACTGTACAGCTACCCCCTGCCAGTCCTTACGCCTATGGTGCAACCAAACAGCTCTATCTGCTCCAGTTAGGAGGAATCTCTTTGCAAGGTTCCCATCCTGGGAACAAGTTAGAGACAGTTCCTGTGGCTTTTCAGAAAGCTTCTGAAGGACTACATTCCTGCACGGAGAAATTAATAGCTCCAAGCTTGTAAGGATTTACATATCTCCACAAAATGTCAGTAAATCTGAAGCTATCATACCAGAGATGATGATTAGCACTGTGCATATTTAACAAAGGGGTAGTGAAATATGATTTGCATATTTCTGACAAGCATGCAAATTCCCCACTGCTTTCACAACTCAATATCTACACGATTCATTTTATTTTGATTAAATATAACACATTTCACTGATGACCTTTAAGGAAATGCTCACTTCCAGACTCTTAAATGCACCGTTGACCTGCTACACTTTGTCAGCAAAACAATGATCATTCCTAAGAAGCCTCTGAAAAGCTACAGTCTTACACAGATCAGTCCACAAAGTTGCCACTGACATATGCAATGCAGGGATGCAGAATTTGCATAATCAGCTCATTTGCTGCATTCAGCAACAAGGAACATACTCTGCTAATTCACACCCTCACCAGAAGGTTGCTCCAGTAAAGAGGAAATTGCCACACTGCAATTCAAGAGACATGAAGTACATTAGCTGGGTAACAGCTGAGAAAATAAGCAAATGAAGATGTATGTAAGTTATTATTACCTCTGCTCCACAGACAATGAAAATGACCTTTGTTGAAAGGCTGGTTCAGAATCAGAAGGCAAAACTTCAGGTTCCCTGTAAGATAAATGTTGGTTCTCATTAGCAAGAATACTGATTTTTTGTCCTTTTTTTAAATTTTCTTTTTGCCAGATTAATTTTAGTCCAACCACATCAGAGTAACTCCACTAATTTCCTTGCTTCTTAGGTTTTACCACTGTCAGATTGAGAAGCTGTCAGAACCTCATAAGATACCGTTTACTTGGTAGGGTTTTACTAAATGTTCAATTTATAAGTGACTTTTATTTACTGAAGGCCATCCTCAACAGCTCTCTCATTTAATCTCCCACTCGCTGCTGCTGCCTGAATGCAGCAATTACTGATATGAGCTTCACCTTGGTCTCTGTTAATGGGGAAGGCTGGAGGAGACTCCATATAAAGATGTCTCTAACCTACATCCAATATTCCACCCTCCTGGAGGATGCAGAACTCTTGCTGCCATCAGTGGCTTCTGCGCCCGTGCTTTCATATCATTAGAAACTCTAACTGTGGTAGATACATTACAAATGAAGAATGAAAGGCCATGACCTAGGAGCTTAAAAACACAAGCTAATAAAAGCAAAAGTGTACTTTAACCTGTGTTATCTAGGTGATACTGCAGACCAAAAATTTCAGTGGATTTACCAGCCCAACTTGATTGACCTCATAAAGCCTCCCGCCCGTGCAAAACGTGCACTGTGAAGGTCGATAATAAACCTACAGATAGAAAAGCCTTAAAAGAAAAAAAATTACATATAATACGATACACTTTGAATTTAAAGAGTAAATACGTAAATCTTTTGATGGCTGCCTGTGGTGGGATTTGCATTATTTCACTTCCTAATTATCTTGCCAATCATATAGGAATACAAGTTTCCCCTGGAGCTTGATAACCTTAGGCAATCAAGTTAATGAATATTATTTGGTCATGTGAAACCACTGTAACTGAAAAAAGAAAACCTCTATCACTAGAAAGTCTTTTGAGAAGATCCAGTATAACAGGAGGCAGAAGGCTACAGCAGAAGCCTGTGGCTTAAGCCATATGATGTTATCAAGAAAAATACAGCTGCCCAAATTCCTGAAGTTGAAGGAACATCTAGGGATGGGAGTTGGGAGGGGCAGTCTTTAAAATAATTAAATGCGTGGTGAGGAGAATGAAGTGAAGGTTAGCACACTGGGATACCACTGTTCTGCATCTTCTGCACCTTTTCTTTTGAGTGATTTAGGGTTTCCCTCCCCACTGACCCATTCGATGCCTCAGTTTCCTAAAACAGAAGCAACAGTATTGTCCTCCTTCATATGTATCAAGGGAAACATAAATAAAGACCTAGATGATTTTTACTCCAGTAAAAAATCAACATTACTATCACAGCTATCTTCTGCCTGGTGCACTCAAATACTTTTCCTCATGTCTTCTGCTTGCATCTTTGCTGACATGGGCCTCACTTCCATTTAATTAATGTATATAAAGGGGAATAAACTTTCATAGGGAATAAATGGAGAGGTGGAAGGACCAAGTAAACACAGGAGAGTGAGAAAGTTTTTTCTTTGTGTAGTCTGAACAGTTTTGCCTTGTCCTTGAACTTTAAGAGAAAGGCAGAAAACAATATATTGAAACTAAGTGCCAATTTCCAGCTGCCTCACAGAATGGGACCTCAGCAGCAGATCTCCTAATGATTGTTAAGTGAGAAAGGCTGCCAACTCTTTGTGTTAAACATAATCATCTAGTGATGCCCTCCATTGAAAATAGCCAGCAAATATCCCAGGTTCTGTTACTGGTATGATAATACAAACGGACATGGGTGCTGTAAGCCTGTTCTTGCTAGAGAATCACAAAAGGCATTTCTGTGCCTGTTTTAAACCCTTAAGCCTTATCAGCATATGGAAACAGCCATAGATTCCAGCTTTTTTTGCACATTGGGATTTGTACATCATTGTACTCTTGTTATATATATTAGGGTACATTTTTGAAGCCAAGGCCTGACTGTTGGTGTCCACACGGAGATTTCTGAGGCTGATTTTCAGAGATGACACTCCAACAGCTTCCGGTGAGGCCTGTAAGAGCTGCTGGGTCTTACATGTTCAGTCATTGCAAAGAAGCCAAGCAGGTGCCCCCAGCACACACAATTAGGAGATGGGGGTGGGGTTATGTGTTCAGCATTGTCTGGTTTTTGGGTTTTTAAAAGTACAGTTATGGGTTGAAAAAGTGATGAAATAGAAATTATTGTTTCACCTGCTCTTAAAGAAGTGAACATTCCAGTCATTTCAAACCAGTCATTTCATACAATTAATGCATGATAAAATGCTATGATTAATGCTGCCAAAATGAGCCTAAATGTCAGTATTTTAATGGTGCCTGCTGAGTTAATATAAAGCTGCACACAAGGCTCAGTCCTCAGTAGATGTAAAACAGTAATAAAATTGAGCTGCAATAATTAACAACCATTGCCCTAAAAACTATTAATAAATTGGGACATCTGATGGCAAGGACCACATCAACAGACAGAATATGCAACACCCATTACTCTGAGAAAAACTGATGAGAGCTCACTGTGCCACTGCTCCGAGCACTCTACTGGCTATTCATTTGAAAACAAATCTACTTCAAGGCCATTTATCTTTAAAAGCCCTTAACAAATTAGGAAGCATCTATCTCCTGGATTGTCTGCCCATCTATTTTTCAAAAGATAATTAGCACCCTGACCCAACCATTAATGACATTGTGCTCTGTTTAGACTAACAGGAAAGAGGATTCTGTAAGCAAGGAATCAGCAGCAAAAATAACCTGTCCCCAGATATAGGTATCTCCATTGAAGAAACTTTTGTGAGCCTTTTGCTAAAGGCAGAACAAGTTTGTCTCTTGCATAGTTTCTTCCATTTTTAGTATAATTTTCTTTTTCATTATGTACTTTTGCAGCTCTTGAGCAAATTCAACCATCTGCAGCAAAAGCAGGAAAGAATAAATTCCTCCCTAAAAACCTCCAGCTTATTCTTGATATTTACATCAACACAGAGAATAAATGGACTCAAGTCCCAAAGTCAAATGTCCTCCTGTAGAAGAATTAGCCATGCACTTAAGGCCTGATTTCTACAGGAAAGGAGGATGACTACAGGAAATTTTTACATGCATTTAAGGAACCAAATTCTTCCCCCCTCTTGTTTTTCTATTTGATGCTTATAAACCTAGCAGTCTTACTGGCATAACTTACAAAGTATGTATTAACATGTGCACAACTATGTGAACAGGCAGTTATATGAAAAAATATAGTAAAAAAGTCTTTTAGCAGACTTGGAAAATTCTTAATCTTTGAATAAAGCTGGATCACTTTTAATCCTGCTGGAAACCTGTCCTAAGTTACAAATCAATCAATCAATCAATCAATCAACAATTCCTACAAGTTTCTACTAGCAACATCAGTGAATAATCTCATCCTTTCTGAAAACTTTTTTCTTTCCCTTCTTTCTAAAACTATTAAGCTGAACTTCTTTGATGAAACTTCTCATAGTTGCTTTGAAAAGGACTTCTATCAAAGTGTTGTGAATATCCCTGATAGCCTATGCACTGCCTATGCAATGACTTTTTACCACATTGTAACTCACTCAGAACAATTCCAATATATTTTAGAGCACAGATTTGCTATTCTAAAAGCCTTCTTGGCTTCTCCCTGTCATATTATACTCATCTAGCTATTTTATAAATATTTATAATATCATTATGCATTTTTTATTGATTTCCCCTTGCCACGTGCCAGTCTTCAGGCTGTATGTCTGTCACAAAGCATATGCAAAAGGCATATATGTCTTTAAAAATATATATTTTTAAAGACAACCTTTTCCCTGCCAATAAAACAATATATGCCACTTTGCTTCCTTTCAGTGTTAGAATCATATCACTAGGAGTTTTTCTGCATACTGTGAGGTTCTTGGCTATTGAATTTTCTGAGGCAAGGAAAAAACTTTCAATGCTTCAAACAAGAGGGCCTTTGGGAAAGATCACTGCTATTCCTAGACTTTCTGACATGATGCAAATGGTAATACACAATGGGGGGCACATGACTTCAAAGTCAGAGCTTTGGCTGTAGAAAGGGGCTTCCAATAAACAATTGATGTTTCGGTTTTGTTTTTTGGTATTTGTGTTTTACTGTTTGCCTGAAGAGGAGTCATTCCCTTCCTTTACAGTGATCCATCAAACATCAACAAAGAATCAGGTTTGGTACAGAGGAAAAAGTAGGAAAGAGACAGGTAGTACAGGTGCAGAGCTGAAAGCTGGAAGTTGGTTATAGGTTTCCAGAAAACTTCTGTACTGATAGAAATATATCTAAATACCCAAGATACTAACCAAGATCTATTGAAAAGACACTGCAGTACACACGTTCTTGATCATATAGGTGGAATTCCAACAGCTTCTGAGAGAAAAAGCTCTGAATGATCTCACTGAAAATTTCTTCCTGCTCATGTTGCTGCTCTCACATCAGTCTACAGATATATCATGATATATATTTAAATATACCATGACAGCAAAAACAAACAAAAAACCACAAACAAACCAACCAAACAAAAAACCCACAAAAACCCCCAAACAAAACAAACAAAAAACCCCAAAAACCAAACCAAACCAACAAAAAAACCCAAACAAAAAAACCCCAACAACAACAAAAAAACCTAAAAAAACAAAACAAAAAAACCAAAACCAAAACCCAAACAAATAAAAAACCTAAAAAGAAAAAAAAAATTGGTTTTCGGTACCATAACTTACTGAGAAAATTTCTACCCATCAGATTAATTTTAAATGAACAGTCACTGCCTACTTAAATGTCAGAGTATGTAGGAAGGAACAAGGCTTTTTTTCACAATTCCCAAACTGACTGATAAGACAGGAGAGCAACAGGCTGAGGCAGCTCTTTGTATGGCAGTTGAAACTTCTTCAGCTGCACAAGAATTAACATCAAAATTGAGATTCTAATAATTCCACGTAAGTTATATTTACTGTGAGCCCATCATAATAAACCCTAAAGAAAGCATTTCATTAAACCAGCAAATATAACAAAACTACAGTGACATTAGATAAGGTTATTGCTACAGATTACCAGAGCAAGATTACTGAGGCAACTTGAGGTTTTCAAACTAAAACAAAGGAGTTCGGGGGATCAGCGCCAAATCTACACCATTTTCTGCCAAGTAAGCACCTGTCTCCAAGTGTTAAATCCAAAAGTGATACTCTGCTTCAGGGCTTTTTTCAAGAGCTACCATTCACTTCCCAAACATACTCAAAAGGAATAATCTCTCCACTAGGAATGAAGTAAATGATTGATTAGACAGAAACTAAGGTGGCACGGGCCAGTCAGACTAAGGAGCATTCCCTGTTTCCTGAAAGAGACTTCTGCCTCACAACACAAGATTCTGGTTTTATCAATTAATGTCTCTGGCAGCTCACTACGAGCACCATGTAGGTCTACCTTAGCAAGCAGCATAGCAGAATAAAATCAGTCTGTAAAGCAAAACTGTTGGTGCTGAAGGTATGATATTCACACTACACATGTTTTGGGAGAAAGGGAGAGAGGGAGGCTACTTCAGGTTAAGCATAGTCTGGTTTTGTAGACGTATTAGCAGTAGGAGAGCATTATGTGCATGCCTGGAGCATGTTTTTATCCAAAAGGAAATTGGTTTACATATTCCAAAACCATTCTGCAATGTAAAGCAAACCACAGCAAACAGGCAGGATCATTAGACTTGCTTCAAAGTCATATTCTTGATCCAAAATAAAATGTTAATGTAAATATGCCAATAGCCACATGACTTTTGACTCTTAAATTTTTATTTATATTTTTTAAACAATGCCTTTACCAAACTAACATGACTAATGCCACAAGATCAGTTCAGTCTACATAACACTTTTGTAATTTTATACTCATCAAAATTTGGTTCTAACTTAAGATTTTTATACTTAATAGACAATTTGACACTTTTACCTATCACGTAGGGAAGGTGTGAGAGGGAGTTAACTCAAAACTTACAAATATAGCATTATAAATTCCTGAAGAAGCACTTAACATCAAATCCTAAGATGCTACTTTCTTTCAGGCTAGAAACTCACTTTGAACAGAACAAATAGTGCACCTTATACAAAAACAATCCTCATTCTGCTGTTCTCTTTCTTGAGCCAAGATTTCCCCCAACAGTGCTTCCTTTTATTGGGAAGTCCAGTGCTCTGCTGTGATAGCAAGGAATATAAAAAAGGATCATTTCATAGAATCATTATGCAGACCAAATCAACACCCTAAAATATAAACATTTCACGTTTTAAAAATTTCACAACTCCTGCAGAACTACTACTCTGAAAATGGAAAAACTTCAAGTCAGTAAAATCTACTTCCTCCATCTGTGCTCTTGCTGAAAAGGTAGTTGTCAGCTTTAATTCAGAGAAACAGTTAAGCTTATTGTATTAATTATGGCCACTACTTACAAAACACTGTGTAGCTGCTTTTTACCACACTGAATCCCAAGCCTCCAAATAAGCCATTTAATTTTCCTCATAACAGTGACAACTCCCATAATAAACCAGCACAAATTATGCAAAAGGATCCCAGACCTTACAAACATGTTCTCAAACTTATTGAGTGAATAAATCAAATATGCATACCCAACTGATTTTCATGCAAAAGCACTGTTATCCCTGTCAATGCATTTTAGTGCTAATTTTTTCATGTAAATTCTATTGATTTTTAAATATTTTGCAGCTCTTAATTCTCCAGGCAAATTCCAGCAAGAAGAGTAGGAAGAAAAGGGGATTTGTGCAAACAGTCTTATTGAAAAGCTGCAGTGTGTTACCCTCTGGAGAACCCTCTACAAGAATTTATGTGGATGAATTCAAACCAACTAATTTCTTACAATAAGTTACAAACATGGCCATACACATGGGATAATCTACCCACATCATCAACCACTGTGCCTAGAAGGGTGCCATGCCTTGCAACGAAATTTGTCAATTAATTCTGGTGCTTCTCTGGAGAATGTGAGAGCTGCATTTCTGATCTCAGTGTGTGATGGGACACTTCTTTTCATACTAAGTCCTATTGTCTATAGATGCATTTCTGAGTGCTTGGGACTTCTGCTCTTTATGTGTGAAACATAGTCTGGTCAAGCAGAATAAGATCACACAGTTCCCAGCAGTGAATCTTCAGTTTTAGATAACTTGTCCAGCATCACAAAGAAACTTCATGGTAGGATTCAACTCTCTAGGGCAACACCGAACTGAACTGAATCATGAGAACTGTCTATTTAAATAGAAATAATAACAATCACACTTCTTACTATTATATACATGGAAATGATGCTTGGGTCCCATTACCAACTCTCATTTGAGAAGGAACACAACAGAGTAACCAGTCACTTTGGTGAGGCAGCAATGTACATAAACCATAAAACAGGCTCTTCGAGACACACACTGGCAGATGCACCATTTTCCACTGCAAAGCCTTTGGCTTGATTTACCTCACACCCATGCTGCTTCTCTCCAGAGATGTGGCCAGACCATATACCCATAATTCTGCACTTTGTGTAAATTGGACTTTCATTTCCACCTGAGCACAGCAAAGGTCGGAATTAGCTGGAAACAGCAGTGGTTTGTTTAGCTGTTATCAGCTGTTCATTTACACTCTTCCAGTTTTCAAGACTGGACTCAAATTGTCCAACAATCCAAAAAGAGAGATTTCTGATACGGGCACAGACAAGTAGAGGACTAGAATATTATTCAGATATGTTTCATCCTGTGGCATGGGAAAAAATAGCCAAGTGAGACTGAAGCGATGAAAAGTAAGTGAAATAGCAGGAGGAAAGACAATTTTGTGCAGAATGGGAAGACTAGTCCCCAAGGTTGCAAAATCTGACACAACTTTCACACTTAAGGTAAACTTTAAAAATGCATGAATGTCACTGCAACTACATTGTAAAAAAAAAAATACTAAGTGCTTTGCTTCGTTATTCACAGGCAAGTCATGACCTGAAACAGTACCCGTTTTACACCTTGTAAGTTTGATACCAATTGGAAGATCTTAAGAGACAAGAAATAGACATACAGGATTGCTATAAAAATATTGATAGTGCTATGGTAAAATTGACTTTAGTGTTTAAAATTTCTAGGCACAGAGCGTTTGTTTGGAGCTTAAATCTGCATCAAAGTGAAAATATAAGCAAATCTTGAGAAAATCTATGAAATTTCCATTTTATCTTCAGGCTGGAAAATAAACACAAATTACAGTACAAAGTTAGCTTCTATTCATAACTTCCACCCCCCCCCAAAAAAAAAAAAAAAAAAGACATTAGAATAACTTCCCTTTCAAAAAACTTTAGGAATCACTGACTGATCTCTTCAGTGCCATCCAAACAACTATTACTATTCAAGGAAGTTCCAACCTTAAAAGAAAACTCGAGATAGGTGTTCACTTTCTAGCTGTGTAATAGCCAGGTCTAATATACTGCCCTCCATGCATTTTAAAAACATATCAACACCGTCTGAATACATCACACTAAGGATACTTGTTATCTGGGATGTCTCCATTTCCAAGGATACAACCAGGCATACAAGCTCCCCTGGCAGTCCATATCATCAGCTCAATCTGCACACAGCAAGGGCAAGGTGACTTCAAGGAATCTCAAGGCAGGGCAGGCAGATGTCAGCAGTCTCTCGAAGCACTACCCCCTCTGCAAACATTCAGCTCAGCAAACTGTATAGTGCCATTTCACCTATCTGTGGTCAACAGATATCTCTGGATATTTTCTACAGGATTAAAAAAAATTAGTATGTATTTAATGAGTCACATATTGGAGTACTGACCAAAGAGTAGGAACCCTGGGAACACATAAGTGCCTGACTGCACAGCATTTAAAACCCCTGCTCTGCTGCTACCAAGCACTCCACTGAAACTCCAGCTACTGACAGTAACACATCCTATGCACAGAAAAGTCTGATTTCTATTTGCACTGAGACGTACCTTAAATTTAAGAAGCTGATGGAACCTGATGCCTCCTCTGATGTCAAAACACCAACCCATCCACCACCAAGACATTTCTCTACTGATCTCATCTGAAGGGCATGTTTGAAGTAGTTGTTTTCGGAGCATACCTGTTATATCCTGCTTCGTATTGTCAGCCATCTGCTTTTTAAAATCTGGGAAGGAGCTACCTTTTATCAACATGGATAAAGTTAGTGTGTGCCCTCAGGAGGCTGATGACCGATGTTCAGGTTCCCTCTCAGAGGGAATTCGCATCTAAATTCAGTCAAGACAGTACTCTCCTCTCCAGACATGACAAAATTAAATATATTAATGGAATTATTTTCATAAAACAGTTAAACAGGAGTAGCCTGTGGAAGTCTGATTCTGCAGTCCACCGACCTGAACACAGTTTGTGCTCCAACTTACTCAAACCGCTCTTTCCCACTTTGAGTACATCCTCCAATTACTTCCTCATGGTATTACAGGAACATTATATCCATTGTTGCCTCCTTCCTAATGTGTGACATGCTTGCAGAGAAAAGTTTAACCTCTGGTTTTGTAGGATAATTTTCAGGCAAGAAGAGTGGTTTTCTCACTATCTTCAGAAGACTTGGCACTAGCAGTCAGAAAAGGAGGGAATAACTTTCTGCAACACAGCATAAGATGTCCAAATCCAACAGAGCAGGATTTTAGATGCTTCAGTCTTCCCACTTCTCATGGTATTCCCACTGACAAACTCAGCTTGATTCCTTCTTAGTACATTTATGCTGATGGGTTGTACTCTTTGTGTACAATTTCTCCCCCTGATGTGTATATACCGTCCCACTACCATGCTCAGAACAAGTACACCTAAAAGTGTACTTTTAGTACGTGACTGAAAGTCCTGTGTGCATTTACTGAATAGCCCAGAGGATAAAATCCAATATAATGTAGTGAGGGCACACAGTAATGTCCCATCTTCAGAAAGAGGAAAATAGGCATTATGTGACTGCAGGAAGATCACACTCCTATTCAGCAAATGAGTCAATATGAAAAAAACAGACGTTCCTTTCCACTCCTCAGCCTTATTTTATCAGAAACATTACAAATCACAGATGGCTTCTGACCAAACTCCAGAGTGGACAATTACAGGCTTCTCTTTCCCTACTTCTGTTCAGCCATCCCAATGAAATACAGTATCTTTTACTGTCCTGAATTCTTATGCACTAATTAAGCACTTATTTAAAAGCACCAAGCATTCAACCAGGTTATGATGGACTTTGGAGATGGTTGGATTTCATATTTAGTAAGTTCAATGAGTTTAAAAAAGTTGAGCAAATTGTGACCTCAGTAACCATTATTTACTCCTCAGATATAATGGATGAGACTGATGAGTAAACTCCCATTGACTCCCAGGATTTCACCTCACATACTTTCATGACTGAGACAGTTGGTTCTGCAACACCTCAAACCCCTTTGCGGTGAATGCCAGAGAGGACAGTTGTGCCCATACCATCTTTTCAGTCTTGCCGTTTTCCCAAAGCAGATTCCTCTGTACTTTGAAGGGAGTGGATCTGGTACAAGGTCCAGAGTGTCATCCAGAAGGTTCAGAAGGGAAAAAGGGGCTTTCCAGGTGGTCATAGCAACAGCCCACACAAGTGGTGGTGGCAGTGGGAGGGTGTTTGGGCCTCTGGAGTAAGATTCTGGCAAAGAGTCATGAGGAGGGGAACCTTTTCCAATATTACAATGAGAACTCTTAACAAATATAGGAAGGAAAGGCAGTGACTAATTTCCCAACCTTCACAAACATTTCACTTCTAAAATTATGTCTTTGATTTCATGAGCTTCATTTTATTATTTCTAGAGTTAATTTTTTTACCTGATGAAGGCAGCTCAGTTTTTCTGTCTGTTTTAGGACATTCTATAACTTTACATCCACCACTGGCTTCTTTTTTTAGCATAACATTTTTAAGACCTACCTCTATATATTTTATAAATAGATAAATCTACACTTGGAGAAAACAAGGTAAAATAAACAAAAAGGAAGATAAAAACCACAAAGGCGATGAAAATTGCATTACATTATCAGTCAGGTAAGGAATTTTTATGTAACCTGGATGAAATTCCTCTTCACATTTTATTCTGTAATATGTCATTGTGTTGCATCTGGCAGAAAAATAAGACCTAAAATCAAAATTTTGTTGGCTGAATAGCTACAATAAGCTTACTCAAATCAAGAACCGCCCAAAACCTGTGCCTTGGAATAAAACTAGAGGGTGATAAAGAAACAAACTGAGAACACTACCAGAATACTGATGCTTCTTCCAGAGGCATAAAAAAATTACCTAATGCTGAAAATTTTGTAATGAGAGCTGTTCATCATTCATATAACTTTTAAACAAGATTGAAAAAGCCCTTTGCAAGTAAATGGTGTGATAGCATTACTGGGACCACTGTAGTCTGGCAGAACTGGACACCACATCCAGCAAATATCAGCTCACAAAAAAGTAGGTCATGCCTGTAAGTAGACTACTTACTCAAGCAGACCCTCCAAATCATTATGACAAACTGTTCCCATAAGATACCTGTCACACCAATAAAGTTTGGTAGGTTTAGCCACTACACAAAGTCTATGAGAACTGCTTTTATAAGTCACTTGTGCTTGTTTATAGTCCCTTGTTTTGACATGCTGAACTTGATGCATAATTAAAGATAATTGTTACTTTCTTCCTTTTCTCACAATACAGTAAAGCCTGTAAACAAAGACAAGCTCTGGGACCATTAAGAGAGGCTCTTGTTTGCAGACTGTCTTTCCAACCAACTACTTCAATTTCAATGCTAAAACTGTCAAGCTTAATTAAGAGTTATGGGGCATAACCATTTCAAAACCATAAATCCATACAGTAGAAAAGTATAATGACTGCCTTAGTGAACATCTCTTTTTAAATAAGCAATATTGCTTATCAAGACCTAATTTAGGTTCCTTATACACAACATTGTATCGTAAATAATTTTATTACTTCTCCTGAAGTGAATATAAAGATCATTATAAAGTAATTTCATCCTGATGTCTTTTGGTTTATTTGACTATTTAAAGTGGACCTCAAAGTATATTTTAGTGCTTACACCACTACTCCATCCAAATCCACCAAGCCCTTTGTGATCCTCCAAAAAGTTTGCAGAGAACTGTCTTTCTCTCCAGCTTTTTAGTATTTTTTTTCTAAAGTATCTTTGCCTTTTGAGTGTGCACAGCTGTCCACACGTCCTCACAGCTTCAAGCAGAATGATACTGAGAAAGAGGTACCAAGAGCTCACCAATTAAGCACTGCCCTTTAAAAACATGTTTAACATCCAGCACATCCAGCCTGAAACAACAGCAACAGAGTCCAAAAAATCCACTAAAACAGCACTGTAGTGCCGGTTTAGATTGAAACCTTAAAGCCACATTATCCATTCCAGAAGAACCACGGGTTTATTTCCATTTTAACAGTGCTTAGGTCTTCTACCAGAACCTCTGCAAAATCAGTGCTCTAGGGAGCACCCAACCAAGTCAGAAAACCCAGTGCAACCTGAGTCATATTAGTACTTTCAGCCAGAAATTAACAGACAACTGATTACTGTGCTTCAAAGGCTTGAACCTCACAGTACTGGACAGATTTTAAAATCAATCAAATGTTGCCATTTTCAGTGTGAAAAAAGTCTCACATACAGTCTTACCATTAGCTTTCATATATTTAAAGTGATTTTCTAGACTTTGCAGCAAATGAGTTGCCCTTTAAAATGAAAATCCTAAAGGCTTAAACCAGAAGGGTGATTAAAACTATACCATGTTTATTACTATTTCTTAATCTAATGACTTTTGTAATATGACTGCATGAGGAAACCTTTGGCTCTCTCCATCTGCTTCATGGGCTAACAGATTAGTTCAATTTATAGAACTGATGATCATATAATAGTCGGTCTAGAGGCACCCACTTAAAATAAAAGTTTTTAAGGAAACTTTAATGGTTTCTATCCTGATGAGAATTTTTTTATGTGTTAAACAACGTTTGGGTCAAGATACAGAGGAAAAAATGGCTGAATATGTAAAAGCATAATTTATGCAGACTAAACATAATGGTAAAAGACTCTTATCAGCTGTTTATCAGATCCAGAGAGACACAGAAAATACACCCTGGCCAGCATGTTAGTACATCTGGGGAGAAGATAGTAAGAAAAGGAGATACACTTCTCTCGTCTTCATTACACTATCTGGAAAATGTGGTTAATAATAATAATAATGCTTTGAACTTAAATTTCCATTTGTAGATTTGAAATCACTTTACAAAGGTGCATAAGCGTTATTATTCTCATTTCACAGTTGGCCTCACTAAGTACAGAGATTTGTAGCAATTTGTATGAGAAGCAGCATCCTCTAGTGAATAAGTTAAGAGTCTAAAATTATGTCCCCAGGGTTTTCTTCCCACCTAAACTGCAAACTTCAGACTGCACCAATATCCACTGTGGCAAAACCAGACACAGTCCATCTGAAATTGGGAGGGTTTCTGCATGGGAATAGGAACACAAGCCAGAAATACATAATGTCGATATGAAGAATTTCTGCCTTTACATTGATCTAGTCACTTAAAATTAACTTTCTGGAACCCTGGGGAGATGGTCATCACAGAGGTCATCAGACTGTTCAAACACATAAAAATGCCAAGAAATTAAATGGCATATTTTCAGAAGAAAAAGGAAATAATAAGATACATAGCAGTGGACAGCCTGGAGTTTGATCAGGAGAGTTCCTTAACCACCAACATCACACTCTTTACTCCTCTCTTGTTGACAAAAGATCTTTCATCCTGATTTCCTCTAATAATGTTTCTCTTACTCAGTATTATTCCTCCTCTGGACAACAGCTCGTGCACATGGCAACAACCTTACCCACGCGTTTTAAATTTTGTCATGAAAAGCACTTCTGTGTGGTAAGTCCAAGGATTCAGGAAAATATTTGTACATCTTCTCTGTTAACAGAAATAATTTAAGTATACTTTATTCTCAAATATCAGTTGGTCACTTAGGTTAAACTTTAACCAACGTTTCCAATTTCAAGCTGGATTAAAGGCTAAAAATGAGGAAGCAGTATGGTATTTTTCTTTTTTAGAATTGTGGGAATGATAAAAATCAGGCTAAAAGGCTAACAAGTAGAAAGAAATGTTTTCAAGGTCACAAGCTTAAAACTATAATCTATTCTTCAAAAAGCTGTTTTATTTCAGAGCCAGGCCTATAAAGTCAAAAGAATCTCTCATCAGCTTCAAAACTACTCCAGTTTTTTTCCCCAAATATCAGTTGGCCAAGAAAGGATACCGACACAGCCAGAGTTAGGAGATTAAGCCAAAAACATGTTTGCAGACTTTTAACTTTAAATAAACAGAGGCCTTACAAAAGTGGTATTTTAAAGAAAAATTACAGTAGTTGCCACTGAAATCAATCTGCAATAGCCTGTACATGTAAAACTTGTAAGGACAATCAATTCTTGGCATACAGGAGAAAAACAAACAAAAGTGAATTGTCAAAACAGATAAATAAAAATGCTAAATGTTTTTACTGCAATAATAGTTTAGTAACTTTTATATAGAATATGGGTATAAAATAGTCAGATCAACCTACTTCTCCAAGCATAATCTGTCAGATAAAAAACAGAAGATACCAAACTGGGGTTATAGTAATTCACGATTTTGCTACAGATGTTGACACCCCTGCAAAATTCTGTCATTCATAATTCATAAACAAGCGGTCAAAAGGACTATTAAATAATTTAAATTTAAAAACAGAGTAACTTTTTTCCATTCTTTTACACTTCTCATAAACACAGAAAAACCACTTCAAATTAGTCAGAAAAAACCCAGCTGCAACAGTTCTCTCTTCTGTTACAGTTTTGTGTCAAGGCATAAATCTATGATGGACTCATGCTAATTTGTTCCCAGGGCTACACCTGGTATGCTGTGTTTTTGGAGACTTTAACAGGGTTTGTTTACACATTTACCTCTCAAACGCTCCTTGGCTACCACAGCTGGTCAAACTGTAACACGTGAATGTGTGTTGATAGTGGTGGCAGGCGGAGCAAAACCTTTGGGTGATATGCAGAAAACCAGAGACGTTTAGTTTCACCAGCAGTATCAAGATCTCTTGGATCAGTTCTGCAACACACCCTGGTGAGTGACTCTTCAAAGCAGGCAGTCTCAGTGATGGCCCTTTTCCTTCCCTAGCCAGGGCATTACAGGGTTCCCCACCTGGGAGTGTCTCCTCTACACAGGACTCATTAGGTCAGGGAAGATGGTGCAGGAGAGCCTTGCACTCTGCAGAAAAATTCACCAGAGAAGAGAAGTAGCAGAAATTGTGATCTGCTGTTTTAGTGTACTTCTGTGTTAAGAACTTTCACTTCAACTCCACTCTAACTGTACTACAACCAAATCAAGGTTTCCTGTCAGCATGATATACTGGGAATACACATTCTCTCCAGCTTAACAGCTTTCAGGCTTCTTATGCTACCTCCCACTGTCTCCCTAAAGCCACAACAAAGATCACTATCGACTAATATGACAACACCTAACAAGGGTACGGCTGATAAACTGCAAGTTTGATCCTGTCTACAACGCTCATATGCCTCCAGCAGATGCTTCGTATGTCTGATTTTGAAACAGGAGGTAGCATTGCAACTAAATGCAGATGAACTTAGGAAAACATATCAAATACAAGTTTTTATTTTAGAAAGCATATTCAAAGTGCACCTCTAAATATGGGTAGAATGAAAGAAAAGAAGCATGAACGCTGGTCCCTTCAGGACTGGGATGATTTTCTAGTTTTGCATGTGAAGATATATATAAATCTTTAATCAACATTCCTAATTTCTGCACCAGGACAAATTTAGAGGAAGCAGAAGTCAAAGGAGGAAAATAAAGAAAGCTGAAAGCATAAAAATATTCATGCACATAAACACATGTGCACACCCCCACACATCCAGTAAGATCTACTTTGCCATATGGGATTACTGCTCTGTATTTAGCTAATGGATTAAGCACCAATAATTAAAAAAAAAAAAAAAGAGATGAATATTACTTTTTCAATAAAAATAAGTCAAGGATTTAAAATAGAAAAGCCTTTTTAATGAAAAACAAATGGCATTTAAAACTTAATAGCCTTTAGGTCTGATAAAAAAGTCAAAGCCTTTACTTAAAAGAAGCTTTAATAATCACAGGCACTGCTATGCACAAAAGGCACCACTTGCAACACAGTGAGTCCTACTTACGGCACTCTGGCTATGGCAAATGATAGGACACTAATGGAAGAAAAAACATATGCCTAGAAGGAAGATGAAAAATGGTCTAAATCAGGTGAAACTGAGGGGCCATTAAATTTTTCTTTTATGAACACTTTTAAAACACATTAGCAAGTGTAAACAGTCTTAACTCTAGTGATGACAAGTCAAATCAAACAGATCTTTAGCAACCCCTAACTAAAGAAAAGGGGTTACAACATTTAGGGAAACTTTCCCAGATTAAGCACACACTGAGCTGGCACATGGCATGTGCTGGTACTGTGATACTGACACTGCTCTCTGGGGTATCACCAGTGTGATTTGTGGGGACTTAGGAAGCACTGAGACATACCCAAGCTGGCAGTAATGACTGGTGAAACAGTCTCATAACCAGACAAATATTTCACTGGCACAATCACATACAGTCAAACCTAAATTTAATGGGCACTATCTCCATCCCAGGGATTGCCACAGCATCCAAATGACTTGCTAAGTTTGAGCCCTTTAGAGAGATCCTAAACCCACAGCTTAAAGTTCTGTGTTGATTTTCTAAAGGGCCACCATTTCACCCCATGTGCCAACTAAGAAAGTCTGTGCCACTAACTTTACTTCATCTTCGTGCCATTTTCCTGACCGACAGTAAAAGAACAGGATGTTTTGACTATTAGGAGAAAAATTAGTGCAAGAAATTCTAGATATGAAGTGTGCACACAAGCATTTCAATGAGGTAAAACCAAGTAAAAGCTTCAGCAAAGCAGCTCTTATATTGCAGTCCCTCTTCCAGCTTTTCTTCATCGCCAGTATGCTGCCTTTTAGGTTTATCCTCTCCCAAGATTCCCTCCTGCATGGACTCTTACTATCTTATTGAAATATTCAGTACTAACAATACCATTCATACACTACACTTACCTTCAATAGCTGCATTTGATGGGCTTAAGAACCACCAAAAGCCAGGTAGTACAAAGGTCTCTTTTTCAGTCTCCCTTAATATTACTGTTCTAAAAGATGTATTAAATTCTTTTGTCTTAAATATTCTAAGAGAATGCCTTCTCTTATTTTATTTTTTGCTATAATGATGATCAAATAAAACAGGTGAGCAACAGCACATTTTTTTTTCATTTTCCAGAGAGAAGATAATGGTTTAGATGGATGTGCCCTATCAACTGCAGTATGCAAGTTAATGAGGAAAGTTTCACACCTGTAGTTTTAAAATCAATGAAATTGAAGTCTCGATGAAAAAACAAAACAGCAGAGTGCAGATGAAGGTTTACTTCTAACTCTCTATTCCTTAGAAAGCTAAAATCACAACCATATACAACACAATAAAACTACATATGGTGCTTGCCCTGCAAAAATCTTGCTGAGGCTTTTTGGTTTTGGTTTGGTTTTGTTTTGTTTTAATAAATGTAAACCTATACTTCTCAAAGCATTTTGAAATTCAAATGACAATTCAACGGACTGCTACGTATACCTCTATAGACACGCAAATGAGTATTTTCTTCTAATTACCTTACTTCGCTGATGTGGAACATGAAAAAAAAATCACGTAGTTTCAGTATTAAAAAAGAGATTAAAATGCCCCATTTGGCACCAAATGCTATCATCATAAAAGAAATGAGGGAACCTGAAATGTGTTTCCACTTTTTGAATATCCAGTTCAAATCTAAAAGCCATGAATTTAAAAATAATTTGGATCTGAACTGAGTAACCATCCAAACATTCTTGAGTGACAATACAAAAATTGCTCATAACATGTTCTGACCTCCAAAAATTGAAAAACACTACCACTCTAGTGGAAACTTGATGCTAGGCAGCTACCTAGAAGAGGGAGTGTTTACAAGGTCACCAGTGAACCAAGCAGCCAGCCTGCTGCAGTGCTTGCACAGTGAATTAGGCTGGATCAGCTAAATAAATACAAGATAAAAGGTGCTGATTTTCCAAATGAGTAGGGTGGGGGTGTTTCTTGGGTATGGCAGTGTATCACTTCATCTGCTCTGCATCTTCAAATCAAACCCCACCAAACAAAACCAAAATCACCCACTAAATTAACTAAATGCACAATGGAACTAATACCACCTGGCTGAGATGGCCGTTTCCACACAAGGAACAGTTTTTACCAGAGTTGGATACCTGCACCTGGCTTTTGGGTACCTTCTCTAAGTCCCAGTTGAATGACAGCCAAGCTGTATAAATTGACATCTTGCGTGCACAGCAGCATCCCCAAGGTGCCAGCTCAGACCAAGCTGCTACACAATTACACTCAGGCGTGGTTCTGCTCTCCAGCCCCACCAACCTTGGTGACCATGGACAGGGACAGATGTAAAACTGCCCTCGGCCAACATCTCCCCTTAACACATGAAAATGGCACTTCAGCAGCATTTATTCTACATGGCTCAGGCTCTCTCCTTCCAAATGCCACAGGCCATGGCCTTCGCTTCCACATCTAGGCCTACCCATTATGCAATACTTCCACCAGGCTCTCCACATTGGAAGAGTCCATGAGGCAGTAACAGGAAATTCTGCTAATTAAAGCTTACGAGCAGCAGGATTCTTTAGAACTGTGGCTAGCAGGGTCATGGATTTGGCAAGTTGCTGTCCAGAAAAACTGTTGAATGTACAAAACATTTTCTTAAACCTTATTTTCCAAGGTTCCCTATACAAAGACCTGTTTGTACTTCTGTCAAGCTTACAGTAGTTTCTTGCTCTCACCAGACCAAAGTTTACCTTTCACTATGCAGATGTCAAGAAGAGAAAATATAATAGTATCTTTGAGAGAGGAAGTGCAAAACCTAGCCCTGACCCACCTCCCATCCTCTTCATAAGCTACCTTCCAAGTATGTACACTTCCAAATCATTGTGGAGTTTGGTTTAGAGAATGTAGCAACTCTTGGTGAGGGTTCTGGACAGAAATTTGGTTTTCAGGTAACTCAGTTCACTGCCTAGGCCAAATGCAATCTCCAGCTATGTACAGAAACAAGAGACAGCTGTCAAATCAACAAAATTAAAACAAAACCACCCCTCCCCCACCCCCCAAAACCTTAGGAAATTTTAGGTGTAGTTCTCTGTTTATTAGAGGCTTTTGTATCCTGTCTATCAAAATATTATGGACATACAGTATACCTAAAAACAGCCCAGATGGAGAGACAATAAACCAGCACACACTTATTAGCCTCTGGTTTCGCATGCATAAAACATGTGGATAAAAAAAAAAAGATAAAGTAAAGATATTGACACATCTTAAATAAAGTTCTTACAAACTGGCAGAAGTACAGTGGGCTTGTACAAAGCCAGATATGACAGAGAAAGATAATTGTGAGTTGTTGAGCTTTCCAGTGAGTGCAGAAGCAGCAGTCTTTTTAAACCTGAACTCTCCATCACACATGCGTTTAATATGTCTGATATTCCAGTGGAAGTGTGATTTGATGTCTTTTGAAAACAACACTTCAGTATGACTTTAAATTATTCCCCATGGGGGACCATTTTACTCCAACGTGCTTTGTTTACTAGCTCTGCTGCTTCCAGCAAGCTACTTGATAGATGCCAAAGATGAAGATGAGCTCTGTAATGCACATTTTTGGATGACTGAAGACAAAATTCTCTGCTTCTTGGCATAGTTTTCCAAATGATCATGATTCTTAAAGCATTCATTACTGTGTAGTAAGGCAATCTATATTTCTGTCAAATCCTGTTATTTACAATTTATGGAGAATAAAGATTAGAAAGGAGAGATACTTCAGTGAGCAAAACAACACACACAAGGAACACTTTCTGCTCTAATTTTTATTCTCCGCAGTGACCTTGTTATCCCTGTCCTTAAGTGACAAAGGGATCATTAACAAGTCACCCACTTGCAAACAGGAATGGTGGTTTTACAATAAAGTACTTGGATATAAAAAATAAAAGCATTCTATGATTATAGGAAAGGACAGCCTTTTGGCAAAAAAGGTAAACAGTATATTTTTATTCTTTCTTTGCACATTCATTTTGTATTATTACTGGTTTTAAAGTAACAGCTACGAACTCCAGTGAAGATCAGAGTTTCACTGTAATGGTACCGCCCAAAGAATGTATGAACAGGTGCTCTGGATTTGAAGAGCTGATCACTAATCAGATCCAATTGCCAAAAGGAGAGAGGAGAAGGGCAGATCAAGTCACTGAAACAAAGTGCCACTTGCTGTGTACTTTGAATCATGCCAGCAACAAACTCACATCATACTTCTCAAGCAGCTGGTCAGGCACATAGAAGAGAAAAACAAAAAAAAAGACATACTGATCATTTGAACAGTGCATGTTAATCCTACTGTTTCAAACCAAATGCATCAATATCATCTAAACATCATGACTCAGTTATATCCATAACTACAGTAAATGGTCATCATTCTCAGGCTGGATTCTTCTTTTCAAAACAGAACCTTCTGTTTGTACTTTCTTTATCTTGGCAAGGGAATACTAAGCTTAGTGATGGAACCAAAATCCCATTTTCCAGAATAAAGCATTTTTTAGAATTCTATGATGATGACAGATCTACCCAATATATCTTTACAAAAAGGAAATTTTTCCTGCCACTTGGTTCTCAACTGAGAATTCTAACTAAAACCAATCAGCTTTCACAGTTTTTCTTACTGTTTTAAGATGTATTAAAGGTCATGACTATAATAGCTTGATGGAGGCATGCCAGTTGTATCAGATGAACCTTAGATGGTCAGCTCTAGTCTACAACAGAGCTTACAATTATTTGCCATTTCAGTTATGTGAAACTTGGCAAATGAGTAACACGTCAATGACAGTGGCACAGACCACACTCTGCAAAGAGCTGCTAAGAAACAATACTCACCTTATCTGCCTGATCTGCTCCTATATCAGAATCCATGGCCAACACACCAAATACTGAACAAGCTTTATACAATGGCTCCCAAGTATTTTGAGGGAAAATCAGCTGGGGAAGCCCAACCTACTGCTAACCAAGCTGTACAGAAATAATCTCAAACCAGTTGCATAACAACCAGAATCAAAAGAAAAACATCTGTGATCTAGTTATCCCTGGGATCACTTCCATTTCCATTCAGGATTATAAGATGACTGCAGCAAGAACCACATTTTTCTCACAATGCAGGTCAATGAAACTACACAAACATGCAGATTTAGGCATATCATCAATTTACTGAACTAGCACCTGAAGTTCTGGTAACAAATTGGTTTATTTTTTACTATAATACATATACTGTACACTTGTGTACTACATCCCTAACCAATGCAAGACTTTCAAGCCTGATTTTCAAAACAAAATACTGACTTTATTTTGCTTTCAGTCCATTCCTGACTTATTCATGGCCACCTGTATTTATAAGCAAAGGTTGAGGCCACTAACCCCTCTTCATCACACATATCTTAAAAATAGAACCGCTCTGACAAAGATAATTTGATCTCACACACCACTTCAGGCAGCCAATTCTGTCATCTCCAATTCCCAGTCTACTGTGGTCCTTCTCATTCCTTACAGTCCTCAAGCATCTCTCTTCTATAAATCCTGGGAAGCATTACACATCTGGGATCAACCTGGTCTCTCTTCAGCAACAGGCTCTTTTGAGAATCAAGGATGATGTGAAACCTTTCTCAGTCATTTTCACATACATAAAAACTATGGTAAAATGAGATGCTGTTACTTTGAAGTAATGCTCTCAATCAAGATTTGTCTCAAATTCTGCACCTATGAATGATTTGCAAGAAAAAGTATATTCTTACTTAAAGCTGCTCATAATTCATAATTAAAAGATTATGTAAACATTTTTTACAATTATTTTCCATATGCTTTATTTAAAATTAGAACTCATGCATTATTAACTGATGACTAAATACAGACTCATCTGCCTATTTTCAAGAGAAAGGCTTCTCCTGTGTTTCCATTGATTATGCTCTCTGTCATGGGTTGAACCTGAGTTGATGGACAGTCTTTTAGACTAATGACGCTTCTCACAATTTACATAATTTAAACCGCACGGAAAGGCGGGATTTGCCTTTGGTCCGAGCTCGCCTGCCAGCAGGTGGGGAGAGGGGGGCCTGCCCCCCCTTTCCCAACACCATGGCACGGTTGTTGGGCGGGGGGGATGGTCCCAGAGCCGCAGGCAGCTAAAACCAGCCATGGACTGCTCACAGCTAAACCCATCCAGCGCGGCTCCTGGGGACAGGCGGGTCCCTCTCCTCTCCATGCGGAGCCGGCGGAGTCAATGGGAGCCGGCAGAGCCTCCCGTCTGCAGCCAGCACACTTCGTGCTGAACTGAAGAGGACACCACAAAGCCAGTAAAGGGAGTGAGGCTTTCTCTACCATAAAGCCTGAACAAGAACACCCTTCAACATGGCAGCTTTAGAGTCAGAGAGAAAGAGAAGTGAGTCACGTGGGACGGAGCTGGAAATGGCGACGGGAGAAAAGAGGGCGGTGCCGCGACTCTGGCGCGTAGCTTAAAAAAACTTCTTGCATGCTGTGGTAAGAAACTGTAATATCACAAACTGTTTGTCTCTTTAATCCATTTAAAGTACATGGGGGAATGGAAAATTCATGTGTGGCCCGTGAAAATGGTGAAGAGTGCCTGTGCCAGGCTATATAGAACCAGTGAGAGGCTTTTAGAAACTTCCTGTCACGAAAAAAAATAGCCTTTGTGTTCAGGCCAAAGTAACTCATCCTTAAAAAAATTAATAACCCCATATGATGGCCCATGTTTGGCAGTGTGAAGGAACTGTGAGATTTTTCATGGAAGAGATGTTTTACACCACAGCAGGTTGTTTCTTTTCGGGCGGGTCTGCTGTTGGTGGCAGTTTGGGAACCACGTGTAGCTGAAGAAAAAAAAGCCTTTTTCCCTTAAGCATATGAAAGAGACTTATCAAGAACTGTAACACTGACTAAAATCCCATGTTCTGTTGCCCTTTGTGTGAGTTGAGTAAAAGGGGGAGAGTGGCTGGAGAGGGGGAGGGGGTTTGCTTTAATTTCTTGTTATTTCTCTTTACTTTTAGTTCTATTAGTAATGAAACTTTTCCTTTGTACTGCAACTGTTTAAGGTTTGTGCCTGCTTTGCTTTCTCCTAATTCTTATCTCACAGAAGCAAAATAAGTGAGTAATAGGTATTTTGAACCAAAACCACTACACTCCCCTTCCTCAGATTCTTCTCTTTGCACAAGATTTTCCTATAGCAAAGTAGAACTGGGGACAGAAATAATTAATGTCCCCAAAAATATGCCATATAACTCTACTGGAACACATGAACCAGGAATGTTTTGAAAACAAGCAAGAGAAAATGACTATTGTTTTTAAAGGAAAATAACAAACCACAAACAAATGCAAACAAAACCCCCAAGCTCGTCCCAAAAAAACAACCACCAAAACGAAAAAAAGAAAGAAAATCAAAGAAAATCACGAGTAAGGAAGGAATGTTTGGAACCAAACTGCTCAGGCTGATTTGCGCGTTTTGGTCAACTCAGTCAGCAACCTTAAGGAACTCTAGGATGTTTGAAATCTGGTGTTTGTCTTTTTTATCCTATAAAACACAATTCTTATATATTTCTAGCAAGCCTAGGCCAGCCAAGATACTGAAGTGCTTTCATAATTCTCACGTTATGCATAGATGTGGGCAACAAATAAGGTTAAACTTTGCTTAATGCCATCACCTGCATTAAGCCCCAGGATTGTGTGATACCTCCCAGCACCTCCAGCAGGGTACACAAGGAGCACCTTTGGCTAAACTAAAAGCTATGCACAACACGTTATCTTGGAAAATATAACAATGCAATAGGATACAGAGTGAACTAAAAATCAATATTTAGTGCAACATTAACCAGAAGCAACAAATGGGTCTAAAACAGTGTAACCATGGTAAAGTAAGCTCAAGTGCACAGATTAGTGTTTTCCCCAAAAAAGTTTAATTACTTTATTCCACATTACTTTACAATTGATAATGTTGTGGGTCCCCATGCAACAGCCTGTGCTCAAAAGGAAAAAACACGCGGAGAGGTAGCCTAGGCAAGGAAGGATATTCTAAGCATGAAAAAGGATTAGACAGATGTAAAAATGTTCAGTGATGTGGGTGAGTCTCTAGGAAGCCAGTGGAACATGAGCTGAATCAAAAAAGGTCACAAAGACACTGACAAGAACGTTGAACTTGATGTAAGGTGACAGCACTTAGAAGTTTCAGGATGGAATATGGCATGAGCTGGGAGAGTTAATCTTAAACACAGGCTTAAGTCCTCCCTCCAGCCTCAGCGGGACAGGTCCATGAGCTGCACAGCTACACTGAAAAGAACGGCTCATATTTGCTTCTTCTGAAAGATACTGCCAAGAACTTTATGCCTAATTCACAGAAATCAGCTGTAACCCTTTCAATTACTTCAACAGACTGTGTTTGTTGGGTATTTAAAAAAACTGTATGAAAAAATTTATTTAATGCCCACACACTGCCCTTCACGCAGACACTCTATCTTGGTATGCCTTTGTTAGACTGAAAACGCTCTCTATGAGCCAAGTTCTCCTACAAACTTCCCTTACAAAGATAAACCAATACAGCTCTGAGTCTTCCTACATCTTAGAGGATGCCTCATTCCTCAGTGCTCTTCTCAATTAGTGTACACCAGAACTGGACATGGTATTTAGTATTGGAACGCAAAAGCAGAGGCAGCAGAAAATTCCCTTGCACAGAAATAGGCTCTGCCACAGAAATTTGTGGATTCATATTCACTAGAACCATTGTTTCCCACTGCAGAGTCTTCCTCTCTGAACTAATTTTGTTTATAACATTTACACTGGCTTGTATTTTAATCACTTAACCCTGTCCATGTGCAGTTCACCCAGAGATCCAGATGCCATTGTACACCATACTCTTCCTCTTAATTGCTATTTCCCACCCCATCAATCTTTGTGTCCACAATCACTCCTAGTGATTGTGACTTTGCATTTTCTTTCATTGCAGACAAAATATGACCAGGCATAAAACCCTGCTAGACTTCTCAGGGAGCACTCATATACTGGTGTATTTTGAGATCTGTCACACAGTCACTCTATAACCTACATAGATACATCATGCTTATTTTGTACCATGCCAGTTTCTAAATCAAAAGTGCCTTGACATGTGTCTTACAAAACCCTACGAACATTACATGGCTTCTGTAAATGTTCTACCCAAGCTCTAGTTCACTTGACAATACCTTTGTCCAGAACCCCTAGTGAATTTTCTCAAAAGCATTTGGTTTAATTGTAGATTTAATGCTGTAACTCTTTTCAAGGTATGTTTTGTTTTTTATCTATATACAACCTTACACTGTTTCTATTTGCCTTAGAGAACATATCTACTTACATGTATACTTTTAGAACCGAGTTAGTTTTACTAAGACTGTAAAAATGCCCCAAAAGTATGTCCAAAGATGTTTAAGTTGCACTGCTAATACAGATAATTTATCTGAAATAGTTCAACAAAATTCTTATCTGCTTTCTCTACTGCAAAATAGATCTTTAATTCACAGAGGAGAAAGGTTGAAAGCAGGGAATTACAAAAAAGACCTGGAGGCTGTTTTTCACAATTTGGTTACAAAAATTATTTCAACTGAAAGAGTTTTTTTAGGTTGAGCAGCAAAAAGCTCCACTGTGATCAGCATTACCAAGGATCCACAAGTTTTCTACAGAAGCAATTGTCTTTTTAATCAGAGGAATAATAACTGAGGTTTGCTATTTTCAAATTCTGTCTGTAAACAGTATTTGCAAGAACTATACACACAGTCTTCTGGTGCCCAGTGACAGCAACAAAGGCAACTGGCACGCAACTGAAACACAGGACATTCCCTCTGAGTATCAGGAAAAACCCTTTCACCATGAGGGGACTGAGCACTTGCACAGGTTGCCCAGGGAGGTGGCAGAGTAGCTCTCCTTGGAGATACTCTAAAGATGTCTGGAGATAGTCCTGGGCGACTGGCTGCAGGTTGGCCATGCTTGAGGAGCAGGGTTGGACCACAGGCCCTCCAGTGATCCTTTCTAGGCTAAACCCTTCTGTGTTCTGTGATGCGAATGTCTTATCTACACTGGAAAAGAAAGTATTACCAAAATTTAAAATGCGAAGAGTAATTTCTCTTCTAGATAGAAACGCTGTATTTGGAACAACAGCTGATGGGGTTTTAAAAGAGACTGACAGTGAAAATTGGAGTATATGATTAAAAACTGGTGTTGTTACAGTGCTTTATTCTGGTTGAACATTTGTTCTGTAGTTGGTTTGTGTATTTTGTTTGATTTCCAAACAGAATGTAGAATGAACAGAGTTTAAAAGATTGTTCCGAAGAACAGTATGAACAGAGTCATGGTCAGTACATGAGGAAATATTACAGTCACAGAATAACAGCAATCCCATGGGCTACCAGCAAAGTGTAACTTGGATCTCAGGATTTCACAGTTATGTCCCATAGTGAAAAATCCCTTAGTTTTGTGTCATATGCTATCAGTTTGGCAATATTTTGAAATCAGTCTCAAAAGAATGTAAGTTTATTGACTCTGCACTGTTAAGCAGAGAATGTCATACATCTCTTCTAAAGAGGCAATAAGTCCAGAGTTATATAAATTCAAAAATTAATAGAAGTATATTGTAAAGGAAGCTCATGGGGATTCTTTTAGTTTATTTTAAAGGTTGGCAAAATTTCTTTAGTTTTTAGTTTTAAGCAAACACTACCAGGCTGAACAGGTCAAAGAAGGTTGAATAGAGTAATTGAGTACAGTTTAAGAGCATGAACACTTTGTTCTTGCTGATAAATTCGACAGCTGCTCTGAATTACATTTCATGCTGTTTTCACACAACATCTAATTTCCTCCTGCTAGTTCTAAAGCTACTTGGAACTGTATGCAATTAACTCCACCACCTTTCCTTTATCCTTCAAAAAGCATCAATTTTGTTTGCTTACAGTTCTCTACATACTTTCCTTTTTCCTATAATATCATAAAAAATAATTCACATTTGTAATATAAGAAATGCATTAGCAGCATACTGCAAGTTCTAAAATGAGTAAGATCTATGATTTATTAATTGTAAAAAAGTGCATATTCTTGTATTACATAATACTCATGTCACTATAAGCTCCAACAAACTGGAGCTTTTTTCCTGTTTTCAATATATTTTGCAACTCAAAGTATTTATCCCCTGTATTTGGAAATAGTACAAAAATGCTAACTTTTTTGTTTTCTGAATACAATTTACACTTTGTCATCAACCTACTTGCAAGTATGCAAATTGCAATAGGAGTGGATCCAAAATGAAGCACAGTTTATTTACTGAAAAAAAAATGGGAAAAAACAGTTGTGATGAACATTTATAAAAAATAAGGTTGCACAAAACCAGTTTTATACAAAGATACAAACAAAACATGCTTATAGGAAGAAGTATCTCTTTGACATGGTAAGAGTAATATGTAGCACAGAAGATCTATGGTACCTGAGTAAAATAAAACATGCTTTAGTGAATAACTTAATGTCCACGTTCTTGAAAAGTAAAAGTTTTTGCAGGGAAGAACAGTTAAGGCACACACTTAATTTTAAACACAGGCTTAAGTCCTCCCTCCAGCCTCAGTGGGACAGGTACACGAGCTGCACAGCTACGCTGAAAAGAATGGGTCATATTTGCTTCCTCTGAAAGACACTGCCAAGAACTTTATGCCTAATTCACAGAAGTAAGCTGTAATCCTTTCAATTACTTCAACAGACTGTGTTTAATTGTTGGGTATTTAAAAAAACTGCATGAAAAAATTTATTTAAATTGTAAATACATTCACTCAATATAAAGCCTTACACATAATTCTCACCTACAGGAGTGTAAACCAGCTATCAGTAAGCTCATTTAACATGTTCTGTGAAGTTGTTAATTCTCTTATGGTGGTATTTTTTAATGATGACAAAAATATGTATGATTTTGGATGGTAAGTTGGCAATAAAATTCTTATAATAGATAAAGTGGAATTTCTTGTTATTCTTGCAGTTAATATGGAGCTAAAATAATGCATTATCTTGCAATTTAAATTTCATTTTGACATTCCTCTAGCAAAGGAGGGTGTAGGCAAATGTTAAATCAGTTTCAAACAGAGCAGATTCTGAAGGGCCAAACAGATATTCCTATAACAAATGCAAATTGCTCAATTTCCTGCTCTCTTTACTGATCCATTTTTTTTTTTTAATTTGTTTCAATAAATTTCTGATACTAAAAAAATAAAAACAGGGAAGAAGAAAAAGAACCTCATTCTAGATTCTACAAGGTCATTAAGAAGTATAAGGTTAAGAGCATTTACATCAATTCATTAACCACATCCTCACATTTCACCCAACTTTTCCAGGAGCTAATAGCATTTGAGTAACATTTGTTCACAGCATTTCTGAGTCACACTAGTATGTACATTTTTTTTTCCTTTTTACTTGCTGAAAATGCAGAAAGATAATTTATTTATCAAGTTGGGGGAAAAAATTAGCCCCAAAACCAGACAAGTATCCAAGTGAAGTTATTGGGAGCTGTATTCCCTTAGGTCAGACTAAATTTTGACCTTAAATATAAGCATTTTCTCGCAGTGAAAGTACTTAGCAAGTTAATTTTATGGTAGGACGAGTTTTAGAGTTTGTTTTGCTATCTTCCCTGAGATATCTAGTTTCATATGACAGTTCTCAGACCAAACGCCATTGATGTACAAGTATTTTTAATAAAGCCATCTATGGGCTTTGGCACAAAATCCAGGAATAGTGGATTTCTATAGTGTTAATTAAAAAAAAAAAAAGAAAAAAAGCACCAGACTTCACATCTACTCTGTTGAAGTGATTATGTGAATACTCTTGACTCATCATAAGACAAAATTACTCATCTTAAGCCTTTTGTGTATTTATTTCAATTTATTTATTTTAATCCAAAGCACTGAATAATATTCCAGATGAAGTCACCATGAGGTAGTCATGCAACAAATACTGCAAAAGACTCCTCTTTTAATATCACAAATCTGTGATTTATTGATCTCTCGCAGAATATGATGCAGGATGAGAGACTTTTAATTAAAAGAAGTGATTAAGTGCAAATCCTTCCCAAGCCTTTCATGAAAATCTTGCTTCAGAGAGTGATTTGAAGAGCCATAGCAAAGCTGAGTCAGTATGCTTAGAAAGAAAAGGTGTATTCCTAATGAGATTAGTTGCATTGAGGTACTCTTGAAGATAAAGGCAATTTCTAGTTCTAAGCATGAAACAGCTGACAAAACTAGCACTGAAGAATACTTTTTTGCTATGGCAAAATTAGCAAGGCTGCTATTCTTACGTCTTTCAGAAAATTTTAGTGGATTTTAAATTACTCTGGCACGTGCCTTTGTTTCATTCACTCTGATGACAAAGAATTGAATCGTGTTTAAATGGAGCTGTTTCCAGAACTGTAGCAGGGGAAAGTGTAATAGAAACAGATGACAGAAGATATTGCATCTTACTTCAAGGTGATACCTTGGCACTGCAGAGAGTCCTTCTGTTAGCCAGTTAAACATATCACTGATGTGGCCTCCTTAATTTCAAGGAATGAGCTGAAAATGTCTTTTCTGATTAAGTTCCATTTTGTCATAAGTGAACCAACACAGAAAACTTAGTTTCATGATTTCTCATTCTTCTTCAAACAACCATAACATGTTGGGATCTATGACTTTCTTAATGAACTTTTCCTAAGTGTCCTCTTCCTCCTCGAATTTTTCTTGAAACTTTACTTTAAACATATTTATATATATATGTACATTTTTCTCTTTCAATTTTTTAAATTTATATAGCAATTAACATAAAACACTGAAGTCAAAAATATAATGACAGAAACAAATTTTTAATGCAGAAGCTCAAGCATGAAGAAAAAAAACTCCAAAACCAGAGAATTAAGGCAGAAGGGATCTTAAGAAATTATTCGATAAATCTGATTAATTAAAGCCAGACACAAATACACCTAATGTGAAAAGGAAGAGAGCAAAAAGTACAAAAATAGTAAGCTGACTGAAACAAAAGCAACATTCAGAATTCATATGAAGAACAGGACCTTACTGACTACACTGTAATGAAGAAGGAGACTTTAATGTGTATGCAATTACACAGAAAAGCATATGAAACCAGAAAGACTGAAAAGTAGAAAAGTAAGTAGAAAAGAATCACAGTATCACAGAATAAGCTGAGTTGGAAGGGACCCACAAGGATCCCACAAGTCTAACCCCTGGCCTTGCACAGGACCATCCCCAAGAGTCACACCATGCACCTCAGAGTATTGTCAAAACATTTCTTGACCTGTGTCAGGCTTGGTGCTCTGACCACTTCCCTGGGGAGCTTGTTATAGTGCCCAGCCACCCTCTGGGGGAAGAACCTTTTCCCAGTATCCAACCTAAACCTCCCCTGACACAACTCCAGGCCAGTCCCTTGGGTCCCGTCATGAATTACCATAGAGAAGAGATCAGTTCTTTCCCTTCCTTTTCCCCTCACAAGGAAGTTGTAACTGCAGCGGGGTCTCCCCTCAGTTTCCTCTTCTCCAAGCTGAACGGACCAAGTGACCTCAGTCCCTCCTCAACCAGCTTCCCCTCAAGGCCCTTCACCATCTTTGTTGTTCTCCTTTGGACACTCTCTAATAGTTTAATATCTTTCTTATATTGCGGCGACCAAGACTGAAGTGTCTTGAAGAGGAGTATTTGGATAAAAGTTAAACCCAAAAGAAAATTAGTACAAATCTATGGGGTTTACGTCAATCAGAAACAGACAGCAGATACCCATTTGCAAACCACTTTAGATCAAAATGTGCTGATACGAACAAAGGTTCAGGAACCACAGTTCAGAAAAACCAAGAAAATGTCTGCCACCTTATCAAGTACCCAAGCTAGACAGAGCTAAATCAGAGGTATGTTTAAAGCTTCACATGTGCTCAGCTGCCTTCCAGGCAACAGGCAGGCTCCTGTGAGGCTCCTGGCTAAGGCACAGGTTAAGACGTGTCAGCAAGTAGTGTGCAATCCTCTGTGAGGGTCTCTTGGAGCTCCTTCTGTAGGGTATAAATAAATAAAACACCCTTGTAAAGTATTGACTGGATTACTCATGTACATATTATTCAAGAGTCTCACTTCTCTTGTTCTGGCAGGAGTTTTGACCTTCAGCCTATGACTACTCTTCCAGCAAACGTATTTCATTACGTTACACTCAATTTTCACCTAAAAATTCTCCACTACCTCTAGCTAATACCCACTTCATTGGGTATAATGAAATACACCACATTTTTGTTGGCAAAAATTTCAGTAACCCAGTAGGAAGAACCCTGGGAAAGTACAATGTGTTGTTTATTAGTGGTAATTGCATTCTAAAGCAATTCTGAAATACAAAGTTACTCAACCGGAATTTTGCTTGAGCATGGTAATACTGAACTTTAACTCGGCTGCATACAATTTACAACACAGTAACTCCACAGATTTCTATTGAGTCAGTCCTGATTTACATATTTAGAAGAAAGTTCCATTTGTCTGGCTGAAAATCACTGTGTGAGAACTTCTTCAGTTGCACAGCTAATAGTGCATTATCAGAAAGGAGACTACCAATGTTTCTCTAAAAGCATCTATCAATGATGTCTGCAGTTATTTTTCAAAATACAGCATTAGGTAGTGAAGAACACAAGCATATTTTTGGTGAATACTAATTCACTGAAGGAAATCACATCAGAATAAATGTTTTGGGGGTATGGTTTTTTTTAAACTAATTTTCAGGAGAAGGAATACACCATTAAATCTAGAACTGTCAAAAAGCTGTGCAGAATCTGAACATAAACTACAGAAAAGGGGCATCTGAAGAAGAAGGCTAAATAGGACAAGAAATTGGCTAATAAGCAAATGATACTGATTTGTTTCAAAAGGAAACGTACTAAATTGAAGAAAATGTTAGTAGGATAGATCCTCAAGGATCAGTGCTAGCACTAATGATAATGTTTTAATAGCTGCGGCATAAACCAAAGTTTACTAATGATTAAGTCAGAAGGCATCATCAACACAAACAAAGAGATGGATACCTTATGGAATTTAATGCATGGCCTTGTGGCATGAAATAAAAGTAGGATGAAACTTAATAGTACCCAAAGCATAAGAAATGCATTTGTGGGGCCTAATAAAAAACCACGCTATACTCTGGGAGTTCATGAACTGTCAAAGCACAAGAAGGACATGAGTATGCCAGCTGGTTACAAGATCACTACAAGTCACACAAAGACAACCAGGTTGTGCAAATTATAAATACAACCCAATGTTGCATTCAGCACACAGAGAACAGTAAAAATTTTGTGTAAAAGATACAAAACCTCCTATGGAGGATTCCATGCAGAAAAATGTTCACACATGAATGAACTGGTATATGTTGCCCATAAAAAGGGAAATTGGAAGAAAGTTCTCCATTATCAGAACAATGACCTTTTGTAGTATCAGCCAAGTAGGAGAAAGGACAAAATCCACCTGCTGTTACATAAAAATGAAGAGTTAGTTGAAAGCAAGAAAAGGATCACATTGTGCAGGATAAAATTTGTCAGCCATTAGATGACCCAGCCAACCTTTTTCATTCTTCTTACCTCTACTTTGTAGTTTATCAAGTCATTGTAAAAGTTGCACTCACCATATATCTAGGGAAATACTTTATTTAAAACCTTCATTAGTAGTATTTTTGTTTCCAAAACAGATGGCATTTGCAAAGTACAAAACTGCCTGATCCATATCGAGTTATAACATTATATAATCTAATACTGGATAAATAATACAGTGTAATTCTTTTTTCTCCCACTTGAGAATGTATTTCCTATAGTGAGAACTACTGGGGGGAATCTGAATCCAAACCAGTCAGTCAAGAAAAGGTCCTGTGTTCCAGCTCTGCAGACTAGGCTCTGTGAGGTGCTAGACTTCAATAACCGATCTGCTTGTTGACACAAGGTCAAGAGACTTTCCAAAACTGAGAGCAAAAGAAAAACCATTTATTAGCTATATGGTGTCAGTCCCTCTACAGAGACACAAAACAAAAGTCGGTTTTGTTTCTTTCTTAAGGTGCAATATTGCATTCCGTGGTTCAGGTGAACACTTCATGAGCTGTCATTTCTGGGAGTTCTGAACATTAATTAAAACAAAGAGGACATGATGTTCTGTCATGAATTCTCTCGAGATCTGCACTCAATACAGCTTTTTCCATAGTTAATGCACAGTGTTGACACATAGTTATGAGTATATTTACTTGGTTTTTACTGGAAGATTGGTTATCAAACAAGTTTTTATCACTCTGCTCTGCTGGGAAATTTGTATTACAAACTGTAATGCTCCATGGCTCAAAACAAACTTGTTATTTTTTAACAGGTCTATAACTAATTACAGCCCTTTTCTTTTCTTTATATAAGTAGAATTCTTATATTATATATAGAACTAGTGTTGCAGCTAGTTTATTTGATTTTTTTTTTCCTTGAGTTCAGGTAATAAAGTAGGCACTGCAAATATACTGAACTCTTGAAAGTTAAATTTCTACACTATGAGCCAGATTTGCTTTGTTTCTGCACAACTTTCATCTCTCAAGTGATGGAAAAATACCCAGAACTATTAATTCATTGAGTTTTGGTTGATTTGGGATTTGTTGGGGTTTTTTTTTTGGAAGGCAGAGAAGAATCGAATCACTTTCCCACATCATTTTCCTCAGCACTTTGCCATAATCCCCATCAATATAATTGTATTGCATTTGCATGCAAGGAGCTCAAAGCATCAAAGAGAAAAAGGTCTTCTGTCCTTTAGCTTGCTATAAGATGTGCTTTAGTTCCACTAGGAATACTTAACATCTGAAATGGTCAATATGAAACATTGTACTAGTCAAATGCCCTTTGAGATCTCAAATGCTGTGTATTTACAGATGACCAAAAAAAAAGAAAAGAAAAATATAGTATCATAAAATTATGGAATATCCTGAGTTGGAAGGGATATGACAAGGACAGTCCACCTCCTGCCCCTGCATAGGACAGCCCTAAGAGTCACGTTATGTGCCCAAGGGCATTTTCCAAATGCTCCTTGAACTGTGTCAGGCTTGGTGCTGGGACCACTTCCCTGGGCAACCCATTCCAGTGCCCAACCACCCTCTGGGGGAAGCAAATCTTTCTCTAATATCCAACCTAAACGTCCCCTGACACAGCTTCAGGCCATTCCCTCGGGTCCTGTCACTGGTGACGAGAGAGACGAGATCAATGTCTGCCCCTCCTCTTCTCCTCATGAGGAAGTTATAGACTGTTATTCCTCCAGTTAAGCCTATACCTTTAGTTCTTTAGAAATTACATACTAGGTACTGAAAAGATTAAAAAATACTTGGGAAGAATTCAGAAATTGTAGATGCATGAAACAACATTTATTGTATCATTCAGCATCCAGTACTTATGAACTGAACCAAAGGCTGCATCCAGGCTTTTATTTCTGCTATTTATTTCTCCATAAAGTTCTCTAATCCCTCTGAAAATTTTAATACTTTTACTTGTCCCTCTATCTGTGGCTGAGAGCTTATACAATTTAATTGCAATCTGCACAGAAATTAGTACTTTTGCTACAAACACGGAACAAATTTGATCTTATACCCTCAGCTTTGGTATTTAAAAAAACCCCAACACAACAACAAAAACCCCACAAATAGAAAATACTTGTTCCTGGTTTGCCTTTTGTTGGTTAATTATAATTTTATATGCCTCTATTATATTTTCTCTGTCAAACCCCTAACTATAATTATCCTGCAATTTTATTTGAAGTACCTTAACAACTGATTGCACACCTTAAAAGAAAGGTAGGAAATGTATAACTGGTGCTAGCGTAAGTGGGTACAACAGTAGCAAAATTAATGAGAAAATACCAAGGCATATCAGGTGAGAATCTGTCACTAGATGCATCTTAATTAATCAAAAATAGCTTAATTATGCATAGTTTGAAAGAATCACTTCTATCTTACGATTCCCCATAATGTTTTTACAATTCACAATAATCTTCTATATGCCAGGACTGTTCAGCAAACATATGAAAATTAACATAAAAAGTATGCCTATTTAAATTACCTTACATTGTTCTGCCTTCCTTTTTGAAGTATAGGTATAAACTACTGCTGCCTTAGATTTTACATAAGGGTTGTATTATTTATCAAAGTAGTCTTTCCTTGACTGTCACAATTTTGTTGTCTTACAAAGAAATACAAGTAGACATTAAATTTAAAGAACATTGGAATGAAAATATTTTTGTAAGAAGCACAGTTATTTTATCATGTAGAATGATAAAACCTGAGTTTACAGAAGAAAAACATGCAGCAGGATAGAGCAAACTGGGACAATTTTTGAGAAAACATCTTCATCTTTTTGTCTCAGAATAAATACTCGTTATTAAAACAAACTGTTCACAGGAAAGATGAGGTTGATAAACACATTTGTTATTAAAATCTCTGAAGCTGTTCAACTATCCTAACTCATAATTCTCCAAGTGAAATATTTCACTGAGAAAGAATGTTTACTATTAAAGCATGAACTTGAACAGTCACATTTAAATTTTTTTTAAAAATTAAGATAATTAAAATGAAAATGCTTTGGTTGATTTTAACTATAATTTAGGAATGTCACTGAGAATTCATCTTCTTGTCCCAATTTAGGACAAAGACATCTTTTAAAAATTTGCATATTTTTCCAGGACAAAGTACTTTTCTCTCAATGCCATACGTACAGTAAAGGCACAAAGTATCTGTGAAGACAGGTGCTTATCTAACCTTACTCTTCTGAAAATGAAACATAGTGAGTACAGCAGCTTTCTTTTAGGAGTGGGGCAGAGCTGATCTTCTAGAACTCCACAGGAGCAGGCAATCTGCTCCTTTGGATCTACCAGTGATAGGGAACCACCATTTTTGGAGGTTTGTTTGTTGTTTTTTTTCCTATAAAAATGCAACATGTTACATTTTTGGCCACAGAGTTCCATTAAGTACCACTTTCAATGGAATTTTTTTGTTTATACTCAACCTGCATCTGTGACACATATATAATAAGCACTGCACTAATAACTTGACTTTTCAGTGCTTTGTCCCTCAGAAAACAACTTGCAACAAAGAACTTAAAGTGTAGTGAGTAAAAGTCAATGTAATTTTCCTGGCAGAACTAGACCCCCCGGCAGTAGCACTGCACCTCCCAACAAGAACCTCTAGTCTTCCCACATCTACAGGTGACCTTGATGGCATACTGCTGAAACAACTGGAATGTGAAAACCAAGGGGTATTGTTGGGGTCCCTTCCCCCTGCCATGGAGCCCTGGGAGATGGGCCCTGGGGGGGAGACACGGGGTTTCCCTGCCCCTGCTCAGCTTCATTCCCCATTGGTTGGTTTGTGTTCCCTGATAATTCGTGAGTAAAATAACCACTCTAGACCTCTCTCTTCTCATCTTGGTTTGGATATTCTCTCTGGACTATGGAAGAATTGTGGGAAATGGGGCTCTCTGAGCCACAGAAAGAAATGTACCTAGAAGTTAAAGGAATCCTTGAACAACAAAACAAAAAATTACTTTTTTTGTGGTTATTTTACTCACGAATTTTCCTCAGGGATCGGTATCTTGCTCGCATTCCTCCACCAGTTAGTCGCAACGGGGATTACTGCAACAAGCATATTTCAAACCAGGAGTCCCGTGGAAACGAAGTATATATGGACAGATTCGTGGTAGATGTTTCAGAGATGTTTATTTCTCCAGCCGCATGGCCGGGGCTCCGCTCAGGAACTCCGCAGTCACGGGACCCAAGGGTCCTTGGCGTTATCAGCACCAGGGAACACAAACCAACCAATGGGGAACGAGGCTGACCAGGGGCAGGGAGACCCCGTGTCTCCCCCCCAGGGCCCCTCTCCCAGGGCTCCATGGCAGGGGGAGGGACCCCAACAGGGTATGTCACAATCTACAATGTGTCTTGCACACACACGCGCAAAACAATATTACCATTAAAGATGTTAAAGGAAGATGACCAAAGCTGATGTGGCAGTCTATCATAACTTCATTATATTTCTGCTATGTAATTTCAATGAAGGGAAGGGAATATTAAAGAGTATTCTAAAAGCTACACCATACCTGCTTGCAGCACCTGTTTCCAGTCTACACAGACTAATTCCTTCTGATGAATGTAACCAACAGAGAACGGCAATAAAATACTACGCGAAACAAATCACCACTTTTCCTGTAAAACCACCAATCACATCTGTTGTTTGCATGTTGAAAGTTTATTGACAATTTTAATTTGGATTTAGAAAATAGGACTCAGTTATTACATGACAGTAGGGGTTTTTTGAAATTTAGTTTGTTACGTTGTTGTTTGAGGTTTTTTTTAAAGACCTACGTAACCTCTAAGTTCTTTCACCAATAGGGAATTACCTAGATTTTTAATAAAAATGTCTGGAAAGACCACGAACTAGTAATATTAAATTTTATCAACAGGCTTCTCAGCTTAATTCTTGCAATACAACAATAAAAATGCTAATTGAGAAAGTTTTTGGGAAGATGCTGCAGAATATACAACTACATGCACGGGAAATTAATTCTGTAGATGATGTGTAAAAGATGGCTTATAAAGTTAACGAGATATTACTTAAGGCAAGAGAAACAATTAGACTATTAACAGTAAGGATAAAGCAACATTTTGCCATCAAATATGATTAAACTAATTAAATTAAATGTGAAACGAAAATACAAATATGAAAATAAAATCAAACAAGGTAAAAGGCCTAAAGAGTTCACAGGCTCAAAATCCAAACAAATGTATCCAAAACCACAGCACCTATAAAGAACCTGAATGGACTGTTAGTTTATCATTTTTGCGCATGCTAAAAATCTGAAAGATCCTTCCTCCTTCAGAACATGGATTGGTCTGCTATTTTTTAAGACTAGAAAGAGATTTTATGGGCACCAGAACCAAAACTAAAAGGCACGGGTGTAATTGCAAAAGGAGTGGGTACTGAAAAAGCAGTAAGCTGTGCTACGCAGGTAATCTTTCTGAAGAATCTGTAATGCTTAAAGGGAAGATTCTGCTCCAAGGAATGTTGCAGGCACATGCAACAATGGAGCAAGTGAAACCTAGAGCTATTAGCTTGTATTGTTTCACAAAATACTTTTCTGACACTACAGAAGCATGAGAGTTGCCTAATCCAATTCTGCTTACTTCACTAGTTTAATTCACATAACCTGATGAAACAACAGGAGATTTAGACTTACCAAGACATTTTATTAACAGTCTTTATTACTCTGCCATCACCAGGTGGGACCGCATATGAACACTTCAGTCCCCTTGGTTCAGAAGGGCTTCTGAAGCAGAGAACTGAATGGTTTCAAGACTCTGGTTAACAATGCCAACATGCTCCTCATGGCAGTCACTCACCATCTTTCTTGAGTCTGTCTCCATTTTTTATTTTGCTTTCCAAGTATTTCCATGTTGTTTCCTTACTGCTTACTCACTTCGACAACTCTGAAGACCTTCTGATTACCCCTCTCCTCCCACTGTTTCTGAACAATCCCACTACTAGCATCACTGGCAGATGATGATGCTGTCCTTACCCTCTGCTGCTGGCTCCTCTCTGTCAGTATTGACATCTTCTTAATGTCTTGCACATGCAGGTCCTGCAATGATTTCAGCCTAAAAGATCTATGAGCAACATTTGAATTTTCAATGCTTTTTGTTAAACCATCCCACTTTTGTGAAAAGTTCACCATATATTGTCCTTAAAAATCTCTCATATTTACCAGGTGCCACAATTTCACAGACACGGACTGGCAGTTAAGGGTTTGCATGACATATTTAGTAATGCATGGTGCTTAATGACCACTGTCATCTCACCTTCCCTTGGTGCTTCTCTTCTCTCTTTTTTCATAATTTATACTACAAAATCTTGGAACCAGCATGTGAATACTTTTTAATAAAAACTAGTCTACACATTAGTTTCTCCTAGCCTAGAGGCCTCATCTTTCAGGATGTATTTCAATGCAAATACAGGTTTTAACTCCTTTTTACACAGCACTTGCTAGTCTGTCTTAATAATGCATCCCTCATGCTCAGAAAAATATAACAAGGTAATATGGAATGTCTTAGGAAAATTTTCAGAAATAAGGAGACAACAAGAAAAGTAATAACAGAGCATCCTAAAAGCAATCTTCCCTAACCGCGGAACATGCAAGAAGTGCAAGAAGATAGCTATATCCTCTCCTATTACTTAGAAACATCCCTTGCTAATTTAGCCTTTGAAAAATTTGGGGCATTATCTGCATAAAATCAAGAAAACCTGTAATGTTGTATAAAATATAATAGCTTAATAATGACTTGTTGAACAGTGTGTTCTCAAGAGAAAAGGAATAAGCATTTTCCCCATAATTACCTTTCTAATTCCATTAGGCAGCCTATACACTTACTCTGTATGTTACAATGACCAGATCTGCAAAGAGTAAAGTCTCAACCTTCAGAAGTGTGACAGTTCCCATGCTAATCTGAATCACCTACAATCACATACAAATCACTACAAAACTGTAATGGCAGAAGCACAATGTACAGAGGAATCTCCAGAGCATCTGGTGCTATGAGCATTGACCATGTTTGTTGAATCACATGCACTTCTCTGAGCACTGCAAGGCACAGAACTTAGTTCCATGGACCTCTTGATCTCTAGAAAGTGAGACACTGAAAGCAGGCAGTCAGTTGCTCAAATCTTAAGTTATCTAGTGACAAGGCCATGTATGTGAACAGTTAGCAAAATTTCAGTCTATTATTCAAAGCAGGGCCAAAATAAGACTTGGTATGATTTTTCTTCTGATTTCAATGTTATTAATGCTAGCATTGGAAAATCAAAGACTTGCCTCTCACCTTTCCAGTCCCAGTAAGGGACTGTCTCCATGAAAATGCTGAACAGATATCTGGAAGGCATGATTTTCAACCAACTTATTTATATTTGTATAAAAAGCTGCATGGATACTCTTGTTTCAGCTCCCACTAGTTCTACTTTAGTTTGTGGGTTTTTTTTAGTTCCTTTGCTTAGGGATACATTTAAGATGAATGGAATAAGGTGCTTCCACATCAGATAACAGAGTCCATAAAGGGATTTGTAAAAGTTTACTTACACAGTGCAGCTCCTGCCTTTTAATAAACTTTCTCATGTGAACAGTATCGAACTGCCACTTCTCTCCAAATTCCCCAAACAAATTTAAAAGCAAGATGCATTCTTTTCTCTCCAGCATAATCAGAGACTCTACTGACTGAGTGATGCCACTTCTAGACAATACCTTTTTTATTCCTAGTATGGTCTTAAGGGATTCCCAGGGAAACTTACTTATTTTTAGCAAACTACAGGAGCACACAGCTGGAATTTTAGAAATATTTCTTAAGAGCTCTCCTAGACAGAAAAGATTTGAAAGACAGTACATATTTCATGATGACCCAACAATGCCACAGTATCTCACCAAGAAGGTGAGTACAAGTGCACACAACAGGTGCACCCTAATGTAACTAAGCAGAAAAGATCCTTTTACATACAATCATGTTTGAGAACAGACATGCATTTCGTACTTCTAATAGTATTTGATAAAATCATGGCTATAGAATAAAAAAAATAGGTTAGACAAGGCACTGGAAGGATTATCAAGTTTCCAACAAATGAAATAGAGCTCCGTGATTTAACCGATTAAATCCTATGGACCACTGGGAGGTAAAATAATGACCATTTTCATTAAATGTTCTGCTTTAGTCGAGTTATATGTGGACACATCAGCTAAGCAAGCACTGGAGTGGCAATGCCTACTTTCAAGTTCTTTGACTTTGTTTTCAAGAAAAATCAAATGCCATCTATCACAGGGGACAGAATTAAAGACATAGGACAGAAAGGTGACATTAAGCAGGCTGTATGCTCACTGGACCCCATTCACAATCTCAAAAGAAGCTGGATGCATTTGGTAAAAAACGATTGACATTTATGTTTTTCTCGGTAGACCTAATTAGGTCTGACATACATCCATTCACACTCAAATAGGCACAGAAACCTTCAAGGTTATTTTCCAATTATTTCCACCTACAGTGCCTCATTCTGAAATGACTGGGAATCTGAACCTTCAAAAGAGGCTACAGGTGCTGTTCATACATCCTCTCTCAGCAACTGAACCCTTAATAAGGAAAGTACTTTTTAAATAAAACTCATGATGACTTTCAAAACAGGATTTCTAATCTCAGCATCTTTGATCCCATTTTTACTTGTGATTAACAGAATTTTTCATCACACCAATGGTATAAGTACTGTTCTAATATTGTAAAAGCATTTTAAATACCCAAAAAGTCAGTTCTGTTCATAACACTATTATTAATGTAGTAACATAAATATCCATTTAAACAGCATAAAAGGTGCTAAAGGATGGTAAAGTAAATTTTCACACATGAAAGAATTAGATAAAAAAGCTTCCCCAAAGAGGTTATGAAATATTGAAGTTAAGATAAAGGTCACTTGAAAAGACACATCATATTTAGCACTGTGTCATGGGGTGGTGGTAGAATCCCCAAACCAAATGAATCTCTTCTTTGCTTTTCTTAAAAAAGCAGAGCTTGCTTTAGGTTTATACACACATTTTCATGAAATGCCAGAGGCCCATCAGTAGTCAGCTGCATTTCCACAACAGTCAGATTACCTCTGAAGGGACCGAATTCTTAATTTAGTCCCTAAATACCATAATATTCTGAATGATCTCTCCTAAAAATACTTTTTCCTTTGATTTTGTCACAGATTTTGTAATCTGCTGTATCACGAACTGAAAACGGCAGCCAAATCAACAATGTGATGAACAGATTATCTCAGAAAAACAAGCCAAAAAAACCCCTTGGTGGCACCTATATATTTTTTTATACCACATCTGTTCAACTAAATTTGCTTTATTTCTGGTGATGGCATTCGAACTGCCAGAAGCAGAGGCTATAACCTAAGAAATAGCAATGACATCCTTTCTGCAAGGGTTCTGGAAATGTTCTTTAGGTTCTAAGCTAACACTATTATCTTGAAATCTACAATTAACATGAACATTAAAAGAAAGAAAAGAAAGTATCCTTACTATTGGCTAAACTTCAGCACTTTTCAGTGTGGTATTTCAGAAAGTATAATTGCCTCCAATTTGTTGATGAGGAACTGAGGCAAAACAAGGTTAAAAGCTTTCCCAATATGCAGCATAGGACTCGGGAAAGAAACCTATGTACCTTCAGGCTCACGACAACTGAAAATGAATAAACTGACAAAATGCAGCTGTTTGTGCAGCACACAAGAGCCTTTTCCAGAGACAATTGCATACATGTGGAATAACCAACAATATTAACATTTAAGGCAAAAAATAAATTTCATGGCTATGAAGAAAAAAATGACAACTTTGTACTTAACAGCTGAGAAACAGTGAACCTGAATGAATGTCTGCAGTGTCAGAACAAACCCTCCCTAATACATACAAAATGTTGTAAAGCACTAGGATGTCAAAAACTAAAATGAATTATCAGGTTTGTAGAACAACAGGTAGTGTTTTAGCTATCTTTTGAATTTCCATATAAATGTAATCATCTGCAACGAACCTCTCTGGTACCTCTGCTATTTTAGCTGCTCTTTTTTTTGGTTGTCAATGCTGTATAAACTGCAGCTCTGCACAGGCTGTGGGCGCCTCCGTATTGAGTAGATTCCATGAAGTACCAGGCTCAGCCAGGAGGCTGTTCTCTGCAAGATGAGATTTTAAAACATTCAAGGCAGGAATAGCATTTTGTCATCTACCTCCTCTACCACAGATACCTCCAAGAACTTGAGGGTGTGAAAAAAATAGAGCAATAATACATTTAAAGTTCACCCTTTTAGTTAAACCTGAACTTCAGAAGTATAAAGCTGCATATAAATGCCTTCTTAACAGAGACTTTTCTGTATTATATTCAGAGAAGCTTACTGTGGCTGCCTCTGTAACATACCCTACGTATCTCATACTGTTCCCCATTGTCTTATTCTGGAATTCCAACATCATCATTTTAGGATTTGGTGCCAATGAGAGCACATTTCAATCTTTAAACTCATTCAGTTCATATTTCACTCTCACAAGAGTTTGGCTATTTGCTTCCATCCTCTAAGGAAGCCCATAGCATTAATGACAAGATGTCAGGAATAACCAAGAAAACTAGTTTTACGCCCCTAAAGAACAAAATGTCATCTTTGTCCTCTCAGGCAAAGCTGTCTTCTCTTAATAAAAAGAATGGCTTTTAGCACCCATCAAGTAAATCCAAGCCAGCATATCATCAGAGATTATTTACATTTATTCCTGCATCTTGCTTCATTTCTTCCCTCTGTTTTATGACATTACCCTCTGTGTCATCTATGATCACAGCCGCCTCTTGTGAGAGAGTAGCAGAAAAACTACCACTACTACTAACCCTATTTCCTTCCCTAGGGAAATCAACTATAGCTTTTACTACTCCAGACGATCCAGCAGCTTAGGATACAACAGTCCAGGACACAGACTTTCCCAGCTTCCTGGCTCTCCCTCTGCCATCTCTAAGCATTTAATTTCTATGAAGCAGTTGTTATGAATTACCAAGTACTGTCATTTCACACACCTATCCAGGGCTACCAAAACAAATTAAAGATAGAGGGTTTAGCATAAATCACAATGTAAGCAAAGCACACATCTCTTGATGTGAGACATCAATGAAAACGTTTCAGTGCCATACCCTTTCCCCAACTGCTACAGGTTAGTAACTCAAACTTTATGTATATAGCAACTAAAAAGCACAACTAACAAAAACCCACCAAAACTCCCAGTTGCATAGTAAGAATTATAGCTTGTTTCAAAGCCCCAATTTGTGTGCCAAGAATGTGTTGCGGAGCCAGTGGTTTGTTCCACACCACCCCTCAAATGCTGACATGTTTTGACAACGCTGCCACCAATTCTGATTTTTAAAGCTGAAGAGAGAGTAGATGTTCACCTCAGCCATCTGCCAATGCAGCAGATGAACATGATGCAGACATTCCATAACTGATGTACCTCAACTCACCAGAAATCCTGTGATTTGAGGCATGCTTCCTCACTCAAGATAATGACTACAGAAATTACAGTGACAGCAGGATTTGTCTCTAGAGTGATGTGAATGAAAACTAAATATATTAACTCTTTCACTATAAAGTGGATTAAACTATAGAGAAACTCTTGTAGATGCATTCTCTTGCTGATTTTTACCCTCAGAAACACATAATTGGAGCTTTTGAAAAAAATTAGGAGTTATTATCTGAAAGAAGCTTTCTTTTTGAAAAATTATAGTCCCTTTTGGACATCAAGAGAATGCATATTCCTAGAAAACCCATCACAGTCTATAGAAGACACTTGCGTTTCTCATCAATATGAAAGATCATCTGTAAAAACTAACAGAATAAGAGAATTTGTAAATGTTCAAGGTTTTTTTCAAGGTAATCCCTCTGAAACCTCTACAAATTCAAGTGCCAATTATCAGCAGTATGGAAACAGATCAAATGAAATCACAGAGAAGATTGCACCATCTGGAAAACTCATAGCAATTGCTACACACAGTTTTCGCTCCTTATTTCAGAATTTATGGAACTTCACTCCTCATACCTGTTTTCACATACTTGTAAACTTTTGACATCATCTGTGTTTTAGCTAAAAATGAACAGCATTGCTGTACTGCAGAAGAAAGGATCAGTAATTTGCAGTATGAAAACTTCAGACCACAAGAACAAATCCTGCTTGTCTGGTAGCCCAGATGAAGCCAGTCTGATTACCTGAGTAAAAATGTGTGCAGAAATGGCCTGTGCTCCCTTCAGAGACCATATATGCACACAGGAAGCTCTCCCTGAGTCTACAGATATGATTCGTAAATTCACATCTCAATCTTCTGCAGTTTTGTACATTGAAGTTTTGTACATTTAGTTCATTCTTCAGCCCCTAAGTAGAATCAGTTCTCCGATCTGATTCTACTTCATTCTTCTCCATGTACCCTCGAAAAGGAAAAGGCTCCTAGCGACAGGGACTACATCTTCTCAAATAATGTATTCCACTGCTTCCTCCTGCTACTTACATGTTTTTCCCCAAATATCTAACTCAAGCCATCTTTGCTTGAAGTAGTTGAAATTCATTTCTTACCCCACTGCAATATAATTGGTGCATATTTCCAAGGTCTGTTATGTATGCTCTTGGGAAAAGTATGAATAGGACAATTCTGTACAGATACACTGTGAGCTGCAAAGGTTCTTCCACTGAATAGAACAGCAGGATCTCCTTCCTAAATTCTCCTCTTTCCATGGCTCCTTCTAAAAAAAAGTAAAAAAATTCCTTTTACCTAGTATTTGTATCATAAGATGTGCTTTTTCCATATGTATTTGCCACTTGGGGAGAAGAAGAAAAGCAAAGATTAAATAGCAAAGGATAAGACTACAAAACTAGAAGTTTATAAACTCTCACAAAACATTACTATCTCTTCCTGTGTATTCTTAACTTTAGATTTCCTCTCTACTGTTCTAACTTATATTATATGGGCTGTATAACTACACTAGTTTAGAGTTCAGCCCCTTTGTTAATACTCTGAAGCCTTACATTTATTCACTTCCAACTCTGCTCTCAAAGGAAACTGGCTATTTATTTCAGAAAATGTATTCAGGAAATGTAAATCCAGACAAGAAACAGAATACTTGTGCATAATGTTGTGTAAGTTTAGCATAACTATTTGCTTCACTGTCTAAATTTAAGCTTTTTTTTTCTCCTTGTGGGATTCACAATTATAATATTTATAGATAAATAAGAATAGATTCTATGGAAATAATTTCAAAGCTTTTGATAGCTCACAGTAGCCAACAGTAAATTCAGCATACTGTGTAGTAAAATCTTACTGCAGTAACTTCTTTTTGCTACCTAGGAACAACAACAAAATACTACAGGGTTTTTGTTTTGGTTTTTTTTGGTTGTTTTTTTTTGGGTTTTTTTCCACAATTTTAAAAACACACCATACTCGAAATGTAAGGAAGAAGTACAGCCCTCTGAATTTCTGAATCACATCACAAGACCTCTGAAATCTGCTCCTAGTTCTCCAAGACCTCCTTTGTGACACATGACTAGCCACTTAATACTCCATGCTGCAGGATATACCTATCCCTAGATATACCAATTCCTTTCTTTCCTCACAAGTCTGTCCATCCTACTTAAAGAGAAAGGAAAAGAAGTCTCTCCTTTGGCAGGCTAAGTGTTTCAAATTTTTAGACTAAGGAGCCAGAAAAGATCACTGTGATCTTTTCACAGTCCAGTTCAGCCTTTTATATAAAGAATAGCCTGAAATTCATTTTTTTTTCAAATTATGTATGACTTAAAACTGACCTAGGCAGATTCTACATCAGTGTTTCTCTAGGCACAGTATTCAAATGGTTGGTTATTCTCTTCCATGTTAAAAATCAGTACCTGATTCAGGTATGAATTTGTTTGGCTTCAGTGTCCAATCTGTGTGCCTTGTAATACCTTTGTGGGCCTAACAAAATACAGCTACTGCAATACCAATGCAAATAATAGATTACACTACTTGTTACCTAAAGAGCATTCCTCCTTAAGTGCACCCCTGGGACAGCTCTAGCACCACCTTACTGGAGCTGGCTGACACAAAGCTTTTGGCAACAAGTATGCTATCAAACATCTGTTGTGACCCCCTTGGAAGCGCCTCCTCTCCCACACCATATGGCCACCGCCACCGAGTGGTACTGCAAGGCCACAACCCCGCTCTCATCACTCCTTGTCCTCTCTGGGGAGGCCAGACACTGAAGGATAATTTCACACACACTTCACACTCCATCAGCAGGGAAGACAGCCCGCTGCAGCAGAGACATGCTGAGCATGTCCACATTACAACACACTCTGTCCATGTCACTGTCAGAAAACTCTGGTCATGGAGTACATGTAGTACACACTGAAGGAAGGGTGGTGTTTTTTTTTTTTTTTTTTTTTTTTTTTTTTTTTTTTTGTCTAGCACTGCTTTTGCTCTTCCCAAGTGGCAACTGCTTTCTGTGTAACTGGACTTATACTTGGGGCTTTGTCAACACAGCTATAGCAGCTGTGGGTGCCAGGAAAAACAAACAAAAAACAAACATGGCCACAGAAACACAGCAAAACATTACACAGCAGATCAAACTTCCTACTGACTTAAAGAGCTCTGTAGGCACAAAAATTTGACTTATGATCTTACGACAGGATAGCAGACTAAGAGAAAACAAGAAATTCTTCCATAGGATCAAGTGACAAAAGCTGTTACTATGAATGAGGTAAATACAGCAGCAGCATTACTACTGACCAGTACACAAGAACAGTAGTGCAAACAGAGGCACAGGGAACTAAGAGATTGAGTTTCCATGTGAAAACCCTACCAATAAGTCAATTCAAGGAAGGACATCTTGATATCAGTGATTTTCTTTCCCACAGCTACAAAATGACCATTTAAATCCTCTGTTCACAGTTACCTAAGTCATTAGAAAGGCTCAAAGCCTGTGCATACAGTACTAAATGTCACTCCCACAGTGGATTCTGTGCAAAGAAAGCAGAGCTAATAGGAAAGCACTCTTGATAACAGCAGGAACACACCAGCACCATAAGAAGACAGAATTGAAAATAACACTGTTCTACTTTGAACACAGTGAAGGTTATATCAATAGAAGTGTTGAGGTTGGAAGAACCTTTAAGATCATCTAGTTCCAACCCCCCTAAAATGGGCAGGGACACAGTCCACTAAACCAGGTTACTCAGAGCCCCATCCAACCTGGCCTTGAACACTTCCAGGGATGGGGTATCCAAAACTTTTCTGGGAATCTTATCCCAGTGCCTCACCACTGTCAAAGTCAAGAGTTTCCTCCTAATACCTAATATAAACTAACCCTCTTTCAGTTTAAACCCATTCCCCCTTGTCCTGTCACATCTCCTTGGCAAAGTCCCTCACCAGCTCTCTTGTAGGGCCCCCTGAAATACTGGAAGGCTTAGAGGTTGCTCTAAGGTCTCCCCAGAGCCATCTCTTCTCCAGGCTGAACAACCCCAGCTCCCTCAGCCTGTTTTTAAAGGGGAGGTGTTCCAGCCCTTTGATCATTTTCGTGGCCCTGCAGCAGGTCCACGTCCTTATGCTGGGGTCACCAGAGCTGTACATAGCACTCCAGAGGGGGTCTCATGACAGCAGAGTCATTAGATCATTGAGGCAAAGTCTTGTGGCTGTACCTTTCAAGAACACTGCTGTGCAAAGTCGAGAAAGCAAAACATGAACTTGCCCTTAACAAAAGTTTCCTCAGTATTGTTCTCTTTTCTTCTTTCTTCCTGTGTTTTTTTTTAAAGAATAAATCAATCTCTTCTTTAGGAAACTTGAAAGGCAAATTTTCCATTTGCAGCAGGAAATGGCAATATGGAGACAAACACTTTCATATCAGAGCTTAATCACCTCCGGTGTGCCCAGGTTGACTCATTATGAAATTAGGTGATCACACACATTGCCCAAGAGCTATTTCTGTTGCATCCGCAGCAGCTAAGACACTGCACCACTTCTTCTAGCAATCCAAGTGTCCAAGCAGAGGATCTTTAGCTGCTTGACTCTCAAGCTGCCCTCTAACATTTTTTCTCTTTTGGATTCACAGTACGGCAAAACACTGCTTAGATGGTCATTAAACATACCTGTAAACTGAACAGGGAAACAGCTCCATACGAGGAGACAGGCTGTACTCACAAGGCTGTGCTCTACAGCTTGCAGAACACTAATTTCCTGAGTGTTGCCCGACTCAAAGCATCTGCATTAAAGGCTGTCGGTTACATTTAAAGCAGACAGAAATCTTGATGCCTTGTAAGCATTACTGATACACAGGTCAAACCCCCTAGTATAAATCTCACTTCTGCCCCCAGGATTTCCCCATACATAACTCTCATCAACAGTGCAAAGTCTCAAAATGGAGCACCTGGAGACAGATGCTATTTGCAGCTGCTCTGTGACACATGTCAACGCCAGGGAAGTGTTGAGTAATTTAAGTCACATCATCTGCTGAACAACTCCCCAGATGTGGTTTCAAACCAACAGCCTTTTAACTCATCCTGAAAAACTAGACCTTTAGCCTATGCTTAGCTCGGGTCTATAGGTCAGTGCTTTGCTTGCCACACCTAAATTAGCTGTAAGTATAAAAGTAAATAAATCTCACACACAGAGTTCACTGACCTATCAGTGCCCTTCTGCTACAAAAGCTGAATCACAGATTTGTTAGGGTTCACATGGCCCTGTGGAGATCATTTAGCCCAACCCTCCTGCCAAGGCAGGATCACCTAGAGCAGATTACACAGGAACTCATCCAGGAGGGTATTGAATGTCTCCAGATGAGAGACTCCACAACCTCTCTGGTTGTTCCAGTTTTCTGCCACCCTCAATGTAAAGTTCTTTCTTATGTTGAGCTGGTACTAATCGTGGTTTAGTTTATAGGCATTGCTCTTTGTTCTGTCGCTGGGGGCCATTGAAAAGAGTCTGGCACCACTCTCTTGGCACCGACCTTTAAGATATTTATATGCATTAATAAAAGATCCCCTCTTAGTTTCTTCTCCAGACTAAACAGCCTCAGCTCTCACAGTCTCTCCTCATAAGAGAGATGTTCCAGACCCCTGATCATCCTTCACAGGGCAAGTAGTTCCATGTTTTTCTTGTTCTGGATCCCAGAACTGTACACAGCACTCCAGATGTGGCATCACTGAGGCTAGCAGGGGGGCAGGATCACCTCCCTTGTCCTGCTGACCACACTCTTCCTGATGCATCCCAGGATACCGCTGGGCCTCCTGGCCACAAAGGAACTGCTGGCTCACGGTCAACCTGTCATCCACCAAGACTCCCAGGTCCTTCTCTGCAGTCCTGCTCTCTAGTAGGTCAGCCCCCAACCTGTACCGGTGATTGAGTACTCTTCTTTCATGTATGCTTATATAGAATACATAATTGTGAATTATGTCTGTGGGGAAAAAAGAAAAAAAAAGAAAAAGCAGAAAGAATGCCTTTCCTGACACACTTTGCTGTGTCTGCACCAAGCAAGTCCACAGACACCCTTACTGACACTGTCATGGAAGTCAAAGCTTTTCTAGATGAGGAGTCCCCAGTGCTTCATAACATCAACATATTTTCCTTTTGCAGTAAAGCAAACTTCCTTCTGCCAGACACACAGTCAGTTTTTACCACCAAAGACACTGAACAATTTGGTCAAAAACTGTACATATAAATAACTCTTAACTACTCACTTATTGCTGTGTTACCCAATATCAGTGTTGACCAGATAATTTGGGGTATAGACCAGAAAAAAAAGAGCTACAGTAAGAAAACACAAGAAATAAAACAAAACAGAACTCACACCACCAGTCACAACTATAGAACATATAAATTGTGAGGGTACAGGTTCTGCTCCTACTGAATTCACTGGCCAGCTTCCCATTTATTTCAATTGGCCTGATAAACACATGCATTCCTCCAGCTTCTGTCCTGCCAGAGAGGAAGGCTGGCAGACAATCCATCAACATAAGCTACAAAGAATCAGCACTAGCACTGAGAAAATTCAACTGCCATTCAAAATAAAATTCAAAGCTAGGAAATTACAGGAAAAGCCTTCCAGGAGCTTCAACTGCTATTGGATATACAGATATAGATTTAATTTAAAGCAATCCAAAAGCTACTAAGTGTGCTCTCTATGTAGAATTTCACTAACAGAATGTTCCTATAACAACTTTACATTCTCAATTCTCTTTTTAATTTTGCAAAAGCAGTACTACACAAACACTGTTAATCATATTCCTCATGTTTAAGGTCAGAGCTGGATGGAATGGAGAACCTGTTTCCATAAACTCACATCTAATTCACCACAACTGTATTTTACAGAAAAATGTAAGGCAAAAATCTGAAGAACTGGTTATATTTCACTGTGGTCAGCTATACTCTGGTGGAAGGGACAACTGATAGTTCTTTTCAATCTTGAAATTATTTGGCCATAGATCAGATTAATTAATCTTGCTGGACACACTGCAAATTCTGCTCTCTGTGTAGAAATCAGAGACAGGAAATGTTCTGTGCTGTGCCAAAAAGCAGGTGTATACATCCAAGTTCTCTCCAGTTGATTTACTACATTTTGTTCTGGGTAAGATCTATTACTGGGTTGTTGGGATTTTTGTTTGTTTGTGGGTTGGTTCTGCAGTTTGTTGGTTTATTTGCTAATTTGGGGGTTTTGTTTTGTTTTATTGGAGGGCAGAGGGAGAGAAGTGTTCCCCCTTCTTTTATCCACATTTTTCAACAAGGGTACTTTGAGACCGGCATGGTTACTTTTATGTCACACAGAAAAAGGAAAAAGTTACATTTCTAACTGGTAGTTTCCCTGGACAAAGTTAATAGCATTGTTCTTAAAGGTCCTAACCCCTGAGCTTACATCCAAACCTAAAACTCATTAGAAGTGAGAGCTGTTGAGAACTGACTAATGAAGAGGAGCTGCTAACCCTTTAGTGTTAGCACTAAAGGTTTTCAGGCGGTTTGTTTACTTGGTTTTTTTTTTTTTAGTTTTCTTTTTTTAAGACTTTGATTTAGGTTTTACTCTTGATGCTGCTATTTTCTGTACAGATTAAGCTTTGATTAATATCTCAGGATGTTCAAACATAAAGCAAATCCACAAGGATGCCTGGGATTTGTTATTTTGGATCTCAAAAAATCTGAAACCTACCTGTGTTAGGTTTTCTCCTGTGTAAATAAAGTACTTCATTTCTATGCTTCATATTCAATTTCTCCATAAATCAGACTTAGATGAGCTTGTAAACAGGAAAAAAAACCAAACAAAGCCTCTTCTGTTTTCCACTTCCAGAAAGTAAAACTAGCTTTTATATATATGTATATGCGCAGATTTGAGATATAGCATAATGCTAAAGGTGCTATGAAACTGTTACAGTGTTTTAAGGGCTGATCAGAGACATGCAAGTGAATACAGCAGAGGAGAAATGAAAGTTGAAAGTTCAGTATTCTCCTTGACTTCCTGCACCTTCTTAAGGCTAATACTTTGCTCTTTAAACACTAACAAGTTTGAATGGTTTTCAGCAGTCCTCCACACATTTAATTGGATACAAACAACATGAACATTTGATGACTTGAACAAGTGTATTTCCCACCTCCTCAGCTGGTGTTAAATCACAGGTGAAGAAAAAAAAAAGAGATGAGGGGAAAAAAAAAGACTACAGGAGATAAGCTAGTGTATTTCCAAGCTTTAAGCCTCAGCTGATGGAAAATAACAAGACCTTCCAAAAGGAATTTAATTTATCCAGGTGCTTTACTATCCGGGCAAGCAGTAATGAATGTGAGTTTTTGTCTCAGAAATTCCAGTAACATCATTATTGCTCTTATACTCATTGGGGTCTTGAAGATTTTTTTCTTAGTTTGGGGTTCTTTTTGTTAGGATGCTTTATTGTGGGGTTTTTGGAGGTGGATTTTTGGTTTAGTTTTTGGGTTGTTATTTTTTTCCCCTGCTTTTTGTGTTTTTTGAGATGACCTTAGACCCCTCCACCATCATATTCCCACTCAAAAGAGAGCTATGCCCTGTTCAAGACTGCAAGATATGGAACTATCAGTGCACTGACACTGCACATGGTAAGGATCCATCATCCACATAAACAGCAACTGAAGTCAACATGTTTCAAAAGGAGGCCCTGTGCGTGTGTACAAAAATAAGTAAAATAAGTAAATGTCTATTCATTTTCCTAGTAGTTCCAATGGTTAAAAGTGCCTTCTTAAAATGGTTAAAGATGCTTTGTTACCCCATTCCAAATAACACATCTGCATATAAAGCATTTAAAAAAAAAAAAGATAAAGAACTCCAAAAGCTTTCAATGTGTGAAAGCAAAGATCTAACAGAAAGTGGTGAAGTTAACAATGAATACTTCTTTTAAGTGCAATTCTGCCTGTAATACTTCACTCATAAATGCACCTGTAAGTAATCAATACAATAACAAAACAAATGCTGACCCAGCACAGCAGATTAGCAAGCAGCAGGGTCTGAGGCTGAATATTAACAGCTACTTCAAAAACAAACTAATGAGTTTCAGGTAACTAGGCTAGATGAATAGTGATGCCACTTAAATGAAATGAAGAACAGGAGCAGGTCAGCAACATTCACAGAAGAAAAAAAAGCTTTTTGAAAGCATTTAAGTTAAAAAGACAGAACAATACAATAGCCATATTGGAAGTGCTTCCTAATTTCATTACGGAATGCCAGTAATAGTCTTAAAAGAACTGACACCCCTGCTAACACTTTTTCAGTTCAGGTGAACTCAATGACAGCTTTCAAATGACCTGATTCATCTGAAAACTTCACTAATCTGACCCAACAGCAGTGGCACAAATCCTGCAAAACTGCAGAGCTACCCAATAGTTTGGGACTCTACACCTTTTCCATATACCTTTAATATTTAGGAACTAACAGAAACCATCAGGTTGATTTCCTAACCCCATAACTGTCTTGATTTCTACCACAGAATTTTGTGAATTAGATTGCAAGATAATGCATCAGAGAGACCATGCTGAGCTCTAGTAAAGGGATATTTAAATAGCCATTGACACTTGTACCAGGCTGGAGGTCATTCACTGAATGGCAAACATATCACTGTTTCACAAAATAACTTTGTATCCTTAGTGTCAAATAAAAGGGAACATTATGGAAGAAGTTCAAGCCCCAGGCACTTAAAAGGAAAATGGTGATACAATCCTTTCAGAGGTAACTCGTTTACAGTCAGTTACATTTCCAGGAGAAGACACATAGTAAAGCAAGAGACAATCAAGGTTGCAGAATGATGGAAGAGCATTCAGAGCGTATTGTTGTTTCCTCTTGTTCTCTTTGCTTTAAATTCAATGCAGAATCTGATAGTCCCTTTGCACAAAGAGATAACTATATATTTTCTCTGTAATTCTGAAGCAGTCTTTGCCCTATGTGTTGTGGATCTGTCTCTCATGGCATATAGATGACCTTGCTTCAGTGAGATAAAGACAACACGCCCACTTCTGAGCAAACCAAATCTTAACCACCAGCTCTCAACACAGCATAGTTCAGCAGTGCATTTGACTTGGAGCAGGGAGAAGTGGGGACAGGGAAATCAACTCTCACTGTTAGCACAGGCTCCCTGTCACTCAGAGCAAGCTCAGCGCCAACATACCCTCTGCAAGGCACAGAAGAGAGCAGAGGGATAACATCTGCTGTTTCTTTGCAGCCCCTCCACCTCTACAAGGCAAGACACTCATATTGGGACCTGCTGGATTATAAACTAAGGAAGATATTCTCCTTCTGCATCACTCCACTTGATAAAACCAATACTGAGCTGCACTTTAGGGACTGTGTAAGGCAAGGAATCATTAATCACACCTGGAGATGAGCGAGAATCCAGGCCCTGCTATGGCAGGCAATGTAAAACGTTCCCTGTGAGAAAACACAGCTTAGCAAACTGGCACTCTGCCCTTCTCAAAATCTCAAGAAGTATTCAGGGGCAACCTTATTAGAGGATGCTACAGTACTTCCCCTGTTAAGCAGCCACAAGCACAGCACACTCAGCTCCCAAAGTTCATGGTATTAAAATAATGAATTAGAAACACTTGTCTCTCTGCAGAAGTTCCTGCAGCACAGTCTGGGACAAGCAGCAGGAGGCAATGACAGTGCAAGAAAAGGGTATACACAGCAGGAGGGAAATGTCAAGTCTATCAAAGGATGCTCCAGAATAAACAAAGCTACTCTTGACATTAATTCACAGGCTGTACTGTGACATCATTATGAGCCTTCTACAACAGCTTTGCCCTGTGAAGCTTCTGCCTGACCCTTTCACACAGCATACATACAGGTCTTTGTGGTGGAGCCTTCTGTGAGCCTTTTTAAAGGTTTCATTCCATGAGGAAATGAAAATATATTTCAATGTGCAAGACACAAGTTTAGACTCAATCCCACTTTGAATTCTATCTTGTTACCCATTCTGAACTACATTAAGCAAATCAACACAGTTCTAAAGTCCACAGCATGGTGTTCTGACTGCAGCATGGTGATTTTCAACTGTGCTCCAGCTGTTTGACTGAATAATGTTCAAAGTCCCTGAGCATACTAGTTAGCACAGCAGTTCTCAAATATCTACTACTTGAACATCAATCAGGTGCGATTGAGAGAGATGTACAACCCAAGAACTCGCTCTAACTACACTGACTAAAATCACCAAGGCATTAATGGCCCTGAAATTCCAATTCAGGTATCTAATATTATAATTTTCTAAAATCTGGGAGTGTTTTACTCTATTCTGTATAAATAACAGCATAACTTCTCAACAATTTCAAAAAGAGAAACAAAGTAATTAATAATCTTCAAACATAGCTGACAAATTTTTCACAATGTCCCCACCACAAACACAGTCAAACACTGCTATACATTGTATTATTTACAGTATTGAGGGAAAGGGGCAAGGTCCATACTGCTTCAACAGCCGCACAAGGGTTTATTTTGTAAGCTCATGTTTAGCTTCTAAAAAGTGCCATATTCTTCATTGATTAGCTTTATATTATTTGGACACTTAAATACCTATCCCGATGAAGCAAACAGATGGAGGAATTACTGGTAGGTACTTCCTCCAGAAGAAACTGGGAGGCTCATTTTACCTATCTAATTTTGAAAACCTTTTATCTGAGTTCCCCAAGTGGGATACCAGAGCTTAAAGGTAGAATTGGCAAATAAATCTGGTCAGCCTTGAATACTTTGAGCAGGCTAATTCAATTGGTAATGCTGGTAATGAATGTCTGTAATGATGACAAGGATCTTGATGAAGTACCACTGTGCATTTTATAGGCACTGCCTGTATAACCAACTGATTTGTAGGCAAGTAGCAGACATTTTTTTCAGAGAAGCAGGCTTCTTTGCATCCAGCTGGAGCCTCTGAAATGAGAAGGCTGTGGGTCACGAGAAAACTGAACAAACATCCCAAATTTTCAAATCCAACTGAACATAACCAAAGAAAAAGAAAAGAACAGGCAACTCCTGGAAACTGAGCACATATGTTAGCCCTAGCATCATACAATGTCTATCAAAGGCAACTATCGTATAATACAAACAGCAATGCCTGTACTTCCACAGGGATAAATTCATAGAATCATAAAACGTTAAGGGGTTGGAACAGACCTTAAAGATCATCTAGTTCCAACTTCCCTGCCATGGTTAGGGACATCACCCACTCAATCAGGTTGCTCAAGGCCTTATCCAACCTGGCCTTTAATAGTGTCAGGGTTGGGACATTCACAGCCTCCCTGGGCAACCTGTTCCAGTGTCTCACCACCCTCCTAGTAAAGAATTTCTTCCTCATATCTAACCTAAATTTTCCCTCTTTGAATTTGAGCCCATTAGTCCTTGTCCTATCACTACAGTTCCTGATGGAGAGTCCTTCTCCAGCTTCCCTGTAGGCCCCCTTCAGATACTGGGCAGTTGCTATGAGGACTTCACACAACCTCACAGCAACCTCTTCTCCAGGTTGAGCAGCCCACTTTTCTCAGCCTGTCCTTGCAGGGCAGGCGCTCCAGTCCTCTTATCAACTTCTTATGGTAGCTTTTTGTTTGGCCTTATTACAAACTTAGTAATTGCTTATTGTATATAAGAGGACATCACGTCACAATGAATCAAAATCCACCTATTAAAATCTCACCTACATCTCATTCCCTCTTTCCACCCAAAGCAACAGTGTGTCTCAAAGAACACATACACACAGCAACAAATACACATTTCTGGCAGGAATATCTTGAGTGCACCATTACCCGTTATTAGTTTTGAACATATCCTGAAGAAGTTTTAAAGAACCAGAGCAAAGCATGACATAAAAAGAAATATGTATCACAGTGGAATGAGTTTAAACATGCTCTTAAACTGCTAGCTGTAAAAATGTATTTAATTGTTAGACGTGTGCATTCTGTTAAACTCTGCCCTTCCTATAGGTCTTACTAGTAAATAAATAACAACATATACCTCAATGCAGCATCTGGTCTCTGTGCCAGAGAGAGCACAAAAGAGCAGTGTAAGTTAAAATTCAGCTGCTATGCCAAAGTGATTTTTATGCAGCTTTAAAATCACATTTTTGAAAGACAAAAATATTTACTGTTTATAACGGTATCATCGAGTAGCAAATTGGACCCTATTGAATTAGACACTGCAAACACAGAGTGAAGAAGAGGTGCCTATTCCAAACAGTGCACAAGCCACTTGGATCAGTCTGTGCTTATTACAGGTGCTCCATCCTCTAGATGCATAGTAAGGTTAATGATGTATATCAGTAAAGCTCACCTCTCAGATCTCAAAAATACTATCTAAAACCACAACACAGTTGGACAGCTTGGGAAACCCCAAGAAAACCCCGAAAACAAGCCTCAAAGCTTTGCTGTGCAGTACTGAAGGGCAAGGGTGCTCCAGGGCAAAGCACATGGGCAGGAGGCGGGAAGCCAAAGGCACACGGGGGATGGATGCCAAGCCCAGGGACTCCTAGATCTAGGAGACAGACAGGAGATACGGGACGGACACGCTTGACCGGAGCGCTCTGCCCGGCCAAGCCGAGAAAACGGTGGCAGCAAACGGAGAGTACCCGAAGGGGTTGGGGTTTAAATGCCAATTTTGAACTCCAGAGGGTGTTAACACGGTACCAAACCGCTGTATTTAGCCCAAACCTCAGCCTGAGCGCGGCAGACGCACGGCGGTGTTTCCGCAGCGGGGCCGGCGCGGGGCTCGGCGGGGCTGCGGGAAGCAGGGCGGGGGCGGGAGGCGCGGCCGCCCCACTCCCCTCCCTCCGCTGCTCGGCGCGGCGGGGCCAGGACAGGAGGTACCGTACCGGCGGGCAGGAGGCATTCCAGCGGCGTGAACGCGCGCTCCATGGCCCCGCGGGACGGGCAGGCACACGCTAAAGGCACGGAGAGCCGGGCGGGACCGCCGGCGGGGGGGCACGCGGGGAGCAGCCGTGCCCCTTCCCGGTCTCCCCGAGGAACGCCTGCAGCCGCACAGCCGCGGAGGCTGCTGCGCCCGCCCTTGCAGGCGATAGGCGGCCGCGCCGGGTGACGTGGCGGCGGCGCTGCCCGGGTACCTTCGGCCGCGCGTCTTCCTACATCCCCCGGGACTGGCACCGGGACCGGGTGTGCGGGGGAGGGGAGCGGCAGGGCAAGCCGAGGGAACCGATGGCCGCCACAATCCGTTGCTCGGCGGTGGATTCAGCAGCGGGGAGGAAAGGCGGGACACGTTGATTGGCAACGGCGGCGGCCTATGGGGCCTCTGCTGAGAGGGCGGGGCTAAGGGACAGCCCCGCCCCCTGCGGCGCCCGCGCGCGCTCTGAGGCGGGAGAGGGAAGAGAGGAGGGAAGGGGGAAGGACGGGGAGAGGAGCAGAAGGGAAGGGACGGGGAGCGAGCGAAGGAGCGCTCGGCCTCTCTGGGCACCTGAGCAGTGCCGACCGCGGTACAGCGACGCTGTGGGAGACCGGGAAGGGCCGCCTCGCGGCGGGCACCTGCGGGGCTCTACCGAGCGGTTCGCTCGGAGTCAAAGCCCTCAAATCGCTGTCAGCCTATCGAAACTGAAGAGAAATAAAAACTCTGCCACGAGTGCTCGTACCCTCGCATGCAGCCCGTGTGCCGCCGCCCCCGGGATGCAGGGAAAGCCGCGCCGGAGGGCTGGCAGCCCAGCATCCCGGCTCTGCTGTCCCCGCGGGTCCGCGCCGTGCCGGTGCCACCTGTGCCCTTCCAGCTCGCCCAGAATAATGCGGCATTCGTAGGTGCAGCTTAAGTTTCAATGAGTATCATTTCAATAACATCACAAAACTTGTTAAATACATGGTTTCTCCTCGTTCACAACTCTTAATTGGGGCGTTAATCATCTTCAGGCATAAAATGGACAACACTGCCAAATTTTAAGTTTGCTCTGGGAGCACAGGGGGGCAAGTTTTGACCCCTCAAGTGTGTCAATAATGTGTTTCCACCTCCTGGACCGGCCTTTGTCCCTGCAGGTACCCGTCTCTGGCCGCTCCATCAGGGACAGGGCGGGTATCTCCTCGCATCAGGAGTTCCCAGCGCCGTTCCCGTCTCCTCGCTGCACGGAGCTGTCCTGGCACGGCGGCTCCCCCGGGAGCTCGGAGGGAACGCAGAGCAGCGGAGCGGCGCGGGGCCCCGCAGCAGAGGGCAGCAGAGGAGCGCCAGTCCTACACTCCATGTCTTCCTCCTCCCTTTCTTCCCTTCTTCCCTCCGTCCCGTCCGTCCGTCCTCCGCCCCGGCAGCGCGGCTTGGAAGGTCCACTGAGCCCCGCATGGAGCCGCTGCGCCGCCTTGCTCGGGTGTGCCGTGCACCGCCGGGTGGGACGAGACGGGAGGACGAAGTCTCCTTCTAGAGGCATTTGGAGAAAGTGTGAGCGGGGTCCATGGGCTGGATGGTCATAGGGGTATTTCCCAACCGACTGATTCTCTGATTGCCTGTCAGTGAGGATTTCCAGTCAAGTCGGAGGGAAATGGGACCAATATTCCAGCCCCGCTACTCAGTCCGCCCTGTTAAAGTCTGAGATTCACATCAACACGATTTAAGTGACTTGGGTGGTGAGGGAGGCTGGGCCACGTTTTTAGGACAAGGGGGAGTGGCTCCAAACTGAAAGAGGGCAGGTTTAGATTGGGTATTACAAATGCGTTCCGTGTGGTGGGGGCGCTGGAACAGGTTGCCCAGAGAAGCTGTGGATCCCCCATCCCCGGCAGTGTTCAAGGCCAGGTTGGATGGGGCTCTGCTCAACCTGTTCTAGTGAAAGGTGTCTCTGCCCACGAAAGGAGGATTGAAATGGTTTAGATGACCTTGAAGGTCCGTTCCAACCCATACTATTCCAGGATTCTGTGGCTACCGCATTGATTGTAGATGCACCTTTGGTTTTAATGGTGCAAGCACTAAACCTTTGCTTTGGACGTTTCAGACAAGCTGCCCTCCCACCTATAAGAGATTACATTTTATAAGCAATTTTGCTCTATAAAGACTGATAGAAATTTAGAAATATTGGAAGCGTTCATGCCTTGACAATGAGAGAAATGTGAGATTATTGGGAAACAAGGAAAATATATTAAGGACACCAAAAGATTGCTATTGTGTACACTATAGAAATAAAAAAATGTCTTCGTTCACTTTTGTGTCATTTAAAATTTTATTCCCTCTCCATTGAGAACTTGAATTTCAAAGGCTCTCAGGATTTTGGTATCATCTCAGTGTCCTTCTTCAAGCAGGTTAAAAACAACCAGCATTAGGAAGAAGCAGCTTGCTGTCCTTTCCAAGAAAGGAGACAATGTGGGGACTGCCATGCAGTTGGCCAATGCTCTCCTCCTCTTAATTACCTTCTCTTCCACTTGGTCTCCTCACCCTGCTTCCTTTCAATTTTGACAGGCATTTTCCAACTGCCTGGTAATATTATTAAACCTTCTCCAGGATAGCTTATTTTTCTTCTTCAGTATCTTTCAGTGTCTCTGTCATTATTTTATTTTTTTTTAATTTGCTCTTGAGGGGAGTACCATCTGCTACAAATAGTTGCTGATAAGCAGCTTCTTATGCATGAGAAAAGTCATATTTGCTTGGAGGGAAGGTCCAATTCAGTCAGGGCCCTGTTCCTGGTAGTATTCATTTACAAGTCTTTCTCCTCCTGTTCCCCTCTTCAACTTTTTTTTGTACTTTTTTTTTTTTTTTTTTACTGTACATGCAACAATTTCCATCTCTCCATTCTCTTCATATCCCACAGGATGCTTTTTCTACCTCTGTCACATCTGGGCTTCCAGGCAATCCTTTGCCTGCTATGGCTGCAAAAAAAGTAATTGTACCTCTCTCTGCTAATCATAGTAATGCATGATTCATCACAATAGCATTGCAAAGAGAAATCGGTCTTGAGAGAACAGGCTTTAAATCCTTTCAAGATGTGCAAGGGTGTGCAAGGTAAGGCAAATTGCCAGCCCACTCCACAATTAGGCAAAGGGCAAACAAGTCAGACATGCTTTCTCTCCCTGAACTCAGTCTGTCTTTCACTGCTCTTTCCTTTAGATACAAATTGCTCATCCAAAGTATTTTTTAGAATCAATTCCACAGGAATATCTTCAGCAGATGCTATAATGCACTGATTTTGAAGGCAGGACCTGACAGCTATTTAATACTGTTTATCAGAGCCTAACAAAGGTATCTAGTAGAGGAAGTGTAGAGAGCAAAATTAATAACTCCATGCAGACTGGCATGTTGTCTTATGGATGGTCCCTTAAGAACACTGAGCAGTCAGGAGGCTGATTTGCTTTTTTGAAAAATAAGCACTTTCAACTCCTTTTTGCACTTTACATCTGTGCAGGGATATCCATTGAATTTTCCTGTGAAAGGCTACCATTTAATAAACTTGGTGATGCTTTTTTCCTGTCACACATGAGAAATTCCTCAGTAAATATTACACCTGTTTTTTTCCAGGTAGCTTATAGATTCAGCAATACTGTTTTCCTCTAGCTGGATCTCAAACCAAACCTTTTCCCCTGTTCTTTTCCTTTGGTTGTATTTGTCTACATTACTTTGCAAAATTTGCAGAAGAACATACAGAGAGGCTATTCAAAAAAGACATCCCCGGAGCACTGATACTGTGCTTTGATTGCTACTGTCTCCTCTGATTAGCTAAAAGGAGGGCAAGTGACCTCAACCCTAAGCGAGAAAATAAACAGGCAAACAGATGTAGTTCTGAGTGACAGATGGGACTGTCTGACAGAGAAAGTTTCAGAATGACAGGCAGGAAAGGTTGAGGGAGTGTACAGACCTTTTAGACCTCCTCTGGTAACTAAGCAGCCAGTCATGCCTCTCATCTGAGATATTATCCTTTAAGTTTGTACAGACTTGATGGCTGGACTGCACAGGGAGAAACTGCAATTTATATATATTACTATATACATTTATATATGTAAAAGCTTATTCCTATCAGACTCCAGATAGCTTTCTCTTCTTTAGGAAAACTATGCTGAGAAGCAGTCAGTTGGGCAGCTTCTGTGGAGCACAGTTACGACATTACTGGCACCGCTCTTCAGCACCACTAAAACTGATCAGGTGGGAAGGGTTGAAGGGTGATTAGGAGGGCAGAAGCTTTTATTTACTCATAACATCTCCTGGGACTTAGCAAGGAACAAAATGGAATTCGAATTGCAAGGGGATTTATACACCAGGGCTAAAGCCTGCAGTGTTTGCTGTTCTTCCTTAGGATGATCAATCTTTGTGTATCCTGGTACAGATACACTGCTGAGGCTAACTTATAGTAGCATTAGTTGCTTTCAGAATTTATTTTCCTTCTTTCAGATAGACTAATCTAGTTGCGACTGAAAGGTTTAGAGGTATTTAGGGACTTTGTCCAGCAAAATGATAGGACATGTCTCTAGTATTCACAGCATGATGCCTCTCTCCCAGACGAAAGTCAAATAGGTGTGGTGATGCCAGACATCATCATTTAATGCTTCATTTTTTGCCCCCTTCCTTCTTCCATTTTTCACCAAAACAAGTATCCTATCTTGGTGCTCGAAAGTACTTTGGGCTCTGTCCTAAGGCTATGATTGGCATCTGAAGCCTTTTGATTAGAAGGTATGTAGAATCAAAGCTACCGAAGTACCTCCAGAGGTCCCTCTTGGTGATGTCTAAACCGAGCTGCTTGTAAAGCAGTGGGCATTTGTTCCTCCAACTACTCCAATTTTATTGCTGAAATAGAACAGTTTGTGCAAGGGTGGCAATCAGGATTCATGTGACATGTAAATGTTAAGAATACTTTCTCCTTCTCTCCACAGCTTAGCTTTATACTAAAGTGAATCCAGAGCTAAAACTAGCAGGCTGGGATGGTTCATCCTGGTACCTCTTCCAGCATTTATGCAGAATAATAAGGTTGAGAATGTTTAGCTAACTCTGCTGTCTGATTTGTCTGTACATCCCTAAGTGCTTGATAATTCAAAAAGTGCAGGCATCAGTGGATAAATGAGATGCTTTATTATAGACATGATATCTTTGCAGTTCTCCTGTGCCAACAATTGAAGTCCTCACAACCTTCTCAAATTCAAACACCAATTTGAAAAGTACAGTCATTGAGGGAAAAAACCCCCAAACCTGCAGACAGAGGCAGACAGAATCTAACACATATACTCGTTAAGTCCAGGTCCTGTAACAGTTAATAGATCCAACTTCACATTTGTTTCAAGTCCTGAAGACATTATGAAACTCAAAAAATGTAATGTTAAGTGCAATATGTTTCTGTAGTGGTATACAGAAGGCTGGAGAATTATTTATGAATTATTTTAGGCCACACAGTAAAGCAGAAGAAAATAGTGAAGTAATCCTGTGGCTCACCAGGCAGGACACTGCATTCGGAAGACCTGAGTTTTAATCCACTCTCTACTACTGGCATGTGTAGACAGAAATAAACCCCATGAATCCATAGCCTCTACTGTATATAATGTCTTAGGAATTAACTTAGCTTTGAGAGATCTAGCTCATGGCATTCTATGCCTTTGTTGCCTCATCTATATGATGGCATCAATGAGGTATACCCATATTTTTAAATCAACCTGAGATCAACAGCCAAATACAAATGAATTTGTATTACTAATGAATAGACAGATGGCATTTGTTTAAGAACCAATTCTATACAAATTGAGAAGATTTATTATGATAATCAACAATATTCTGTCATGAAGATGGATGAAAGATAAACTTTGGAAAGAGGATTGTGTATTGAAGTGATAACTTTTAGAAATAACATTTGCATCAAATCAGCTGCTGTCAAGACACTATGGACAACAGTAAGCAGAGATTGTGCAGGCTAATACCTATGATTATATTCTTGACTTCATGATTTTGGGAGACTGTGGATTCTTGAGATGATAGGCAAGCTGTTTGACTAACCTGGCGAGGAATTCCTTGGGAGGCCTTTGCTGCAGTGACCTGGCAGCGCAAGAAGAGTTAAGAAGTAGGAACAATTCAGTGATATGTTGCACTCTATTCTGCCTGGAAGAATTGTCTTATTTTAACTGACACGTAAAGGAACTTTCATTGTCTTCTCAGTGTGGGTCAACCAATGTGGAGAATCACTCCACAGTTTCCTCTCAGGACTTTGTCTCCAGCACAGCCTGATTTCTCTTGTAGGTGCATTCCACAGCACTAAAAAAGGCTCACATTTTTAGTTCTGGGTGTCTTTACCCTGAGTCTTGTTAACTCTGCTGCTTCTACAAACAGCTCTCTCAGTAGGTAGTCCAAGGAGGCAGCATTTGGGAAATGAATGCTGTGCTTTTGGACTGGTTGTGAGGTGTGATAAGTACTGTCCTGGGTCTCTGGCTGTGTCCAGTGCATTCAGGGTGATAGAAAGCAAGTTGCAGTAGCTCCACATGGTGGTCTTTCAGGTTCTCATCCCTGTCCCATGGAAATGAAGCAGTCTTGTAAAACTGCAAAGGGCAACATTTACCATTGGTCATTTGAGCGTGCAGCAAAGTGGAGGTGACCCTAAGGCTGTGGAGATCAGAAGATGAATAGTGGTTCGGGATAAGAACAGGGCAAGCTCCTGCTCACTAATTGTTGTCACTTCTGCCTTGGCTGGGCTGAGTTTGCCCAAGGACTGCATGGGATTCTCCATCATGGTGACTTGCCAGGGTGATGGAAAGTGGGGCCATTGATAACTGGAATTTCCAGCTATATTGACCTCTCCAAGTCACTTTTCTAAATCATCAAAGTAAGGGGAGAAATGTAGAGTCCTGAAAGGACCTAAATCTGTCAGGGCTAGTGTCATTGGGAGGGGGAGACACTTAAGGGGATCTCTGGAATGGAAATGATGGGAGGCACCCAGCTGCTTCAGTGTCTTTGTTAGGTTCTATAAAAGTGGCAGTACCGTCTGACAAGCTGTTTAAAAGGCAGCAATAGAGAAAAGATAATGGCTGCTATTCTGTTCCAAAGCTGCCTGAGCCTGCCCTTTCCTCAAAGGCTAAATCTGTTATGACTTGCTTGCTTAATTCTGTGGTTGGGTCCCAGGTGGAGAGAAAAGGATGCCTTGCTGGGACAGAGGGCAACCCTCAGATATACCTAATGGAGTTGTTATGTGAGGAGAACAAACTTCTCTCATTTGCACAACCTTTCTCAAACTAGTGCGTGCTTAGCTGGAGATGCCTGCCATTAACTCTTTTTTAATTGAGAGAAAAAAAATCCTGAGACACCCTATGGAACAATGAAAGACCTATAGCAAAAGAACTTTACACAAGGCACAGTACGTCATTTATTCACATGTATTAGATGCTGCTACTTGTGGACATATGTACAAGTATGCACATAGATAAATATGGTGCATCTTCTTTTAGTTTTGTTGCTTAAGTTAGCTGCAGGCTGACATATGATAGAGTTCAGGTTTAAATCTTCCAAGTAAAACACTTTGAAAGCAAACCTATTAAGGTTAATAGAATGAACTGACAATGCCCATGGTTAAGAAGGAGGGGGGAGTGAGACACTCAGTAAATTGTTCATCAAATAGCCTGTCACCTCTTAGTCTGCAGCTGAAGGCCTGCCGATGGATCATTCTATTATCTTTAATAAGTTTAATTTTAAAGTGGTGTGCACATCAAATGTAAAATATTTATGTCAGTTTTGTTATCTGTGATCCCAGATCTACCTTAAATATGTCAATAAAGAATATACAGTAGGAGAAGGTGCAAATGCATTATACATACAATGCTCACCTAAAAATGTCTAAAATTAAAAAAAAGTATTTCTATTCCTTAAGCTACTCCCTGCATAAAAACCAGTACAGTATGTACAAATGTACAAAGTAATTTCTAGAAAATGCATTCAAATTGAACAAACTTACCAAGTCAGTTGTTTGGGGGTTTTATACCACTCCATGATAGCCATTTACTTAAGGCTTAAGCTCAGATTTTCCAAGCCCCTAATAGAAATTAGAACCCTATGAGATTTTTTTCTGTACTTGGTTACGTTCTTCCCTTGGCTACTTTGTCACCTTAGAAAATTCATCCAAGTATTTTAAGGTGTTTTAAGACAAACTACCACTTGCAGCTGGGTATTTGATAAAACATGTAGCACATTTTTACTCCTGCCCAACCCCTGCTTTTCCTTGCCTCCCCTTTAAGAAATTGTGCTCAGCGTGCCACAATATCAATCATATTTGCTCGGCACCATTTCATAAAATCATAGAATGGTTTGTGTTGGAAAGGACCCCAAAGATCATCTAGTTCCAAGCTCCCTGCCATTTCAGATGCTTTAATTCCATTGTCTGTTCCTGAAGTAGCTCCTGCCCCAACAGTTTCAAGCCGTGTCCCGACTTCTACTGCAGGAATATTCTGAGTCTTATCAGGGACATTGGTAAGAGGTTTCTTACCATGAAATCCAAATACCAGTGAGGAATATGTTTCAAACTGAGATTCAATATGTATCAGCCCAGTCATGGGGATATAATCACTAAAGATCACCAAAGCAACATTATTATTCGCATACCAAGGCTCTGCCTATGAACCGTAAAGGGCAGACAGAAGGTTGAGAGCACAGCTGGGAAAAGGAAGAAATGGGTAAAGTTACTAGCACAAAGCTCTCTCTCTATGAAGTAGAAGTGGCAAATGGGACAGAAGGCAGAAGGGAAGACCCAGCCTAACAGCAAGTGATGGCATAAGTACCTAAGGATAATGTAATTCCACTGAACTTTCTTGTAGGTTGATGTTAGCAGATGCTCATTTGTAAACTGAAGTTTATCATGTCCAAGCACTCCGTGTGAAAACGTGACTTGTACTTTTGCCTGATTTGTACTGGTGTACTAATTTTACTTGTGAAATCTGTTATGTAGACTGGGATAAATTCACAAACATAACCAAAGTCTTAAATACGCGTATTTTGGAACACCAAATTGTACTGGTTTAATTAGCATTCCATCATGCTACCTGACAGGTTTTATTTAAACTAGTGCAAGTTTCTATTTAGACAATTCTTTTAGCTCAATGCTTCAAAGTATTTAAGCATTTAAAGGCTTAGAATGAATACTTTACCTGAACATCACTGTGAATCAGGATCTCTATACTTCGTGTGTTTCCTTTATTATTGTTTTCTCTCACTTTAATATTTGTTTCCTCGTGCCTTTCTTTTTCTCCTAATTGCGCCCTGAGTTTTCCTTCCCTTCTGTTGAGTTCTAACCTTGTCTTCCCATGGGCCCTCCTACCTGAAATAATGGAGCAGAGTAACTTTAGCAAAGCTGATTAATATTATTTCCTGCCTTGGCAAGAAGTGGAGAAGGGAATACTCTTGCAAATATCACCTACTTAAGATGCTAAGCCAAAGAAATCTGTGTTACACTTGAGGCTATACACTGCAAATGGTGTATCCCAAGAAAAGCTAAAGTTCTTTGTGGGGAGGAGGAAATTGCTGACTCTCAATGAAATTCTTTCCTAAAGATATTTAATCTGGGATATGACTCCTGGCTCATTTCAGTATCATTTTAATGCAGGCTACAATTATAAAAGGTGCAGTTCTTTGGTTTCTGTCCCCATTTCTCTCATGTAGTTATACTCAGGGTTTTTTTTCCAAGTTTGTTATTTTTGGGCAAATCTATCCAGTGAGGAATCACCTTAAAACTTCTTTAAGGAGTACACTGAGGAGCTGTTAAATCACAAATTCACAAATTGTTGCAGGCTGTGAATTATGTTTTTGTTTTTGCCAAATGCATCATTAGAGAAACTGATTTCAGTAGATTTGCCTGCCCTAAGTATAGGAATTGGTTACAAAAGAATACTTTATAAGGAAAGTGAGAAGCCTGGTAGGCCAGTTTTAATTAGAGGTGAATTTTACTCCAACACTCGTGCTCTGAGATTTAAGACCAAAACAAAACAAAAAACCCCTCAGTTCAGTAGAAACTAGGAAGTAAAGATCTAGTATTGGGTTATTTACTTCATTCTCACTATGGAATATATTTTACTACAATACTGTAATGTAAAATATTTATTTTGACCATGGCATGGTGGAAGTTAATATAGCAAGTACTGTAAATAACACATGCACTACCAAAAGGCAGAAAACAGACCATAGTAAGTCATACATTCTGTAGTGCCTATGGTAATTTAAAAGCATCCTGTATACTGGAATGCGAACTTGCCATCACAGCATAATATGTTGCCTCAATAGCAAATCAACTGAAGAGAATTATGTGGAAACATTTTGAAAAGTCTCTGTTGTTATTCAGAAACCCTATTCATAGAACATAAGACAAAGAAACAACCTCAGTGCTATTCTTTGATAGGTTAAAATGATGTTTTAGTCTGTTTTGCAAAGAAAAAGATGCTTTTCAAAATTTCAGAAAGTAAATAATGAGGATCTGTACACATGAAATCATGGCGAAAGGTAAGAAAAAGAGAATTTTGTCATTTCTAGGAATTTCTGAATTTCCAGCTGAGTTTTCATCAATGTTGAGAGAAAAACAGGTTTCTTCCAGTTTTGTGTTAAAAAAATATGATGAAGGAAAGAAAATTGAGACTCACATGTTAAAGACACAAGGGAATCCTCCTGGAACAACTCACTTTCTGAGCTTTGCAGTATGGAAGAACAGATTTATTAAGTATTTACAATCATTCAGTTGCCTATCCATGAGTATCTTAGCATTTCAGCCAAGTAAGGGAGAATGGAGTTTGAGGTTGAAGGGCAGAGACCTAGTAAATGAAGGCTTTGACAAGGAATATTGAAGAAAGGGAAAGACCAGTTTATCCTTGGGTAATGACATAGGTAATGTCTCACTTCCACTAATTGGAGAGCAAGGCAATAAGCTTTGTTTTGCTTCAGCTTGTTAGAATCAGAACAAAGGGCAAGTTCAACTATGTTAGTTCAGCAAAATGATGTGCATCAAATATAATTTTCTTGGGTTATTTTTTTAGCATCTAAATCTTCTTATGGGCAAAAGTTTATACAACATCTATTGAGCTAAGAATTAATTTTTAGTCCACGTACTGTTTTAGCAGGCCAATAGTCCACAATGATGTCATTAATACAGAAAAACTTAATTGATGGTGAGGTTACATTTTTTATACAAAATGGCCTAATACCAGTCCTGTTCACTGTTTAGGTATACCTCTGAGTCCTAAGCTTGACTGTTTCTGTCTCCCTCATCTCATAGTGATGGTGGGGAGTTGCATCAGTAGTATTCTGAAGTCCTTGCTGGGAAGACCTTAATGGTGGGATTTTGTTCCTGTTCAGCCTCGGGGCTGCTTGAGACTAATTTTGTTCATTTTCTTATCCCAACTCATTCTTTAACAGCTCCTAGCCAAGGTTTGAAAGTTGTACAACAGGCTCATTTAATCAAAGGGCTGCTGTTGCATACAAAGGGACAAGGGGGTCTGTCAGTCCATCACTCTCCATGAGGTTCACCAGGCAGAAGCCCATCAACTTAGGCACCAGTCAGATGTCTGCCAGCAAGCATTAAGCCAGCTGCAAGCAGCCTAGGCCAATGCAAACCCAGTTAAGACCTGAGACCCTGTGCTGTCAGGTCAACGTAAAGCTGTAGCCTTTTACTAGTGATTGCAAAAAATCATATTCCCTTTCCTAAAACAGCCCAAATAATTTTTACTAGGCTACAATTTATGCTATATATAATTGAGTAATGTATAAATCAGCCAGTATGAAGATAAGATGGCTGTTAAAGACTGGCTGTTTGGAGCTGTTCCCCAAGGTGATATCACAATGGCTGTCATTCACATTATCTCTGCAGTGCAGCGGGTGGGATGCTCAGGAAGTCTGTTTCTTGTTGCAACTGACTTTGATTTTAAAAACAAAGAAAGTAGCTCATAATATGCTTTTTTTCCTTTTCTTTCCTGTTGCAAACACAGCTCCTCTTCAGTAACTTCATCTGCAACTCCTGTAGAGGGATGGACATAACAAATACAATGAACTAACTTGAAAAATGAACAACAGTAATGAGAAGTAAAGTGTAGGTTTAATGAAGTAGGAAATCTGGCTTCATTAGTTCCAGGGTTCACAAAACTGTTTAATGTGTAGCTCCTCAGGCTGGATAAAAGTTGCCCAGAGCCTTTCCTAGAATGGTTACAAAAATTAAGATCCTCAGTATGACTGAAAATCCCCTTCCTCTGATGACGGATCTCTGAGGGCTGCAGTGTGTAAAATCCAGTAAGTAAAGAACTCTGTCAGAGTAGGTCATCGACAACTCTTGTACTGGATTACTGTATAATAAATGTAATGCTTGTTTCACTAACTCCTTTGGTAGTTAAAAAGAAGTCAAACCTCCAAATTAGTCCACCTCAACCAACGAAAGTTGTTACAATAGCTGCCAATCCAATGGAACTCCAGCCCATCACAAAGAGCTCAAAATTCAGTGTGCTTACTTCCTACCTTCCAGCTGACAGCACATTATTACTTTTCCTTTTGGGTGCCTGATTGAGAAGAAAATTCAGGACATGTATAGAGCAGGTATTAACAGTAGCATCTAGCAGGAACTCTACTGGTGCTGCAGGATCAGGAAACATTTCTTTGCCTACCTAGTGGGAGTTTCAAGACCACTTCCAAGTATTAATCTCTTCAGATAAAGTGAACAAGCAGGTTAGAAAAAGGCAACTAACCACAAAACAAAACGAAATTGATTGAAGCAGTTCATATCCTTACACAATCTTTCATGAATTAAATGCTGCCTTTGAAATGAGATGACCGGGACACGATCGGTGGACAGATCTCTCGCGTAGTCTGGGAAGGGAGGTGTTTGAATCATATGGAGAAAAGGCTGGAAAGTACAAAAAAAAAAAAATGAAGACAGGAGACAGAAGACTGGTGTTTGTGTTTTAAAAATTCATACACCAGGAAGTCTGATCTCCTGGCTATTTGTCTTCTGAAGTGACAGTATTAGAACATCTTTTCCCCCTCCACTCTCCATCCCATCCATTCACTTCAGGTCTTTTCACAGTCAGAAGCTATACTGCTATCTAAATCCACAAAACACCATGTGTTGCTCTTTCCCTCGCCTTGGCTTATAGCCAACACTCTGATTATTTTGGACAAAGCCCTTCATACCACCATTGCTCCTGACAGAATAAATGATAATCACTGCTCATTTGTCTCCTACTGCTGAAGCTGTGTAAATTGGACCATCGCACCATTCAAGTAAAGACAAATTTTGCCAGTTCCCACTTTCTATTAATTTCCACAGCAACTTCTCATCAACAAGTTGTATCCACACAGTTATGAAAAGTGGGCTTAAATTTGGAATTTCATTAGTGTTTACTTAAAAATGCTAATGCCACTGACAAAGACTATTGGAAAAGAATTAATTCTCCTCCCATTATCTTTTAAAGCCTACTTCTATAGTATGCAGATCATGAACCATATTCTAACCTCAGTGATTATTTAAAACAGGTTCAGTTTAGTCAACCCTGAAGGTTCAACAGCAACAAAACAGAATTTGACCCCTTAAATAAGCCTGTGCTCAAAGTTTGATTCAGGAGAGGATCTGAGTAATGCAGTAACACTGAAACTGCCTACGAGGGAACTCAGCTGGAGACTCAGCTTCTTGTCTGTACTCCAATGAATTGATCAGTTTTTAAGTGATTTAGACAAGATTCTCACCACTTAAAAGAAAAGAAAAAGGAAATATCTGTCAAAGTTTCTACATAGAATAACTTTTGGTATAACAATCTATATGGTGTAAGTAAAGAACTTAGCAGTTCTTTGCTTTGTCTCTGTAAATCTTCTGTGTCTGGTCCTCATGCTTAATATGGCATCACCTCTTTTGTCAGTGACCATCAAAGCTCCCTTCTGCTCACTAAGGAGGAGTAAAATCAAATAACCAGTTTCAAAAAGAACTCTCTCCATAGAGAGAGCTCATTTCCATCAGCCAATTTCTTTTTTTTCCCCTCATAAAAACTTTGAACTTACTTACCCCATGTTTTCAAAACCTAGGGAAATTCTGATGCAGTAAGAGGTGGGGCAACTGGCATGTCTGGAAAAGTGAATCCTTTTAAGAGAAATTCAGACAAGTGCTTGAAGGGGAGGAAGTCAAGAGAGTGCTGTGTAAATCTGCAACATTTGCAGGAAAATGAGAAAAGTCAGAAAGTAGTAGATTTAAAATAACTGGAAGGCCCTCCGAGCAGCATCATGAGTCAGAGTTCTTGGTTACCATGAGAATAGTGGTAGTGAGAAAATATAAGGCAAATTGGTATTTGTTTAAAATTGTCAAATCTCCTCATCCAAATCAATCTAAATAGGTTCCACCAAGTCCCCAGTCAACTGCCTCTCTTCAAAATGCATCTTCCTTGTCTAGAACAGTGAACACTGAAACTTTTGCTAAGCGCCAGCTGATCTTTAAAGAATAATTATTACCGCAGGCCTGGTTCCTACGGTTTATCACTGTGTCCCGCAGCCATAGGGAGGAAGAGGAGGAGAAGATCCAGCAGGCAGGAATTGTGCAGCAAGATTGATTTATTTAATTATTTTACAAACTCTTTTATAGACTTTTTTCTTCATAGTCTAATTGGACAAAGGACCAGCCACCCCTTGGGGGTGATTGGCTAAAATCCTAAAACATCCATTATCAAAATATTTTTCTACTATACCATAAACAAGACTTTCCAAGGTTGCAGGTGGCTTGGTTGTTTATATTCCCTGCTACCTCTTCTGTGAGAGAGAAAAATCTCTCATGGACTTAGAAAAATAACAAGAAAATCCTCGCTAACAGCATTTTTGTACCTACAATTCCCCCTTTTTGTTTTATAAGATAACAACCCTACTATTAATCCTAAATAGAAATCTACATCAGTTATTAATTCTAAATATGTCCTTAAGGCTTTAACTATCTGACTCCATAACAAGAAATTTAAAGTTCAGTCTCTGCTTGTGGAAGGACCATCCCAGTCTCTGCTTGTAGAAGGACCATCTGCCTGATGGTCGATATCCTGGTCATCATCAGAAGAGTCATTAGGCTGATGATCTACATTCTGGTCACCATTTGGATGGTTGGCATTCTGGTCATCATTTGGAGGTTGCCTGTTCTGCCTCTGGTGCCGCAGGTCAGGGCGAACGCATTTTGAAGGTAGCCACCATATCCCAGTATCTGTGGAAACGCAAGCATACCCACGACCCCAAACGATAAGCTCATGAGGGCCTTCCCACTGGTTAGTGATTAAATTCCGTACCCAGACTTTTGCCCGGGGCAGTTGTGTCTCGCCTGCAGACTGCAATAAGAGAAAATGATTCAGAATAACAGGATTATTTGAATTTTGTGGTACTGTAAGGTGATTAATTGTATACAAAGCTTTTGCTAGTCGGCTCTGTGGGGTTTCTCCATGCATTCCCCTTTTCTGTTTGTCCAAAGCACGCTTCAAGGTACCATGAGCGCGTTCGACAATGGCTTGGCCAGTAGGAGAATGCGGGATACCAAAGGTATGGTCTACACCCCATAGGTGTAAAAACTGCCGCGTCTTCTCCGAGGCGTAGGCAGGACCATTATTGATTTTCACAGAAGCTGGCACGCCCAGGACTGAGAAAGCCAATTTCCAATGGGCAATGACATCACGGCCCTTCTCTCCAGTGTGAGCAGTAGCCCACATAGCCGAGGAGAAAGTGTCAATAGACACGTGCACATATTTCAGCTGACCGAATTCTGGGATGTGAGTTACATCAGTTTGCCAAATCTGCAAGGCTTTTAGCCCTCTGGGGTTTACCCCCGCTGGCAAAGGCGCAGCGAGTCCGTGACAGTCAGCACAAGCACTGACAATGTCGCGTGCCTCGGTTGGCGTTAAATGAAACTGATTCTGCAGGGTATGTGCACTTTGATGGAAGAAACCGTGCGATGCCTTGGCTTGTGCAATTTTGTCAGGCTGAGGCCCTACCCACGCAGGGTTGGCCAGCATGTCAGCCCTGGCATTGCCTTCTGTTCAAAAACCTGGTAAATTGGTGTGGCTTCGAATGTGCAGAATGTAATACGGATGCACTTGAGCCTGAATTGCAGACCACAAGGTTTGCAACAGCGAAAACAGAGCCACATTGTTCACCTTCTTCAGAAGTGAACAATCTAAGCATTGGGTGATATCTGCTACATAAGCAGAGTCAGTAACCAAATTCAAAGGTTCCTGCGAGAATCGCTGAAAAGCCATGGTAACAGCCCTTAATTCAACTAACTGAGCAGAGTCTGACTCGGATTGGTAGGTTAACCAACCACCTCAAGGGCAGTGTAGGATACTGTGCGCCCTTACACACAGTGACCCTGCTAAAATTTTGTCCCAATCCGTATGCCCCAAGCTGCCAACACGTCCTGTCCCCAGAGGTTAAGGGGAGTGGTAGCAATATAAGGCCTAATTGTAGCTGTGTGCCCCTCTGAATCCTTCACCACCACAGGCTGTTCGCTTAAATAGCTCTGTGTGGATCCTCCTACTCCTGCGATGGCCGATCCCACCGGGGCTAAAGGCCATGAGGGAGGCCATGCAGAGAAGGAGATGATCGTTACATCAGCACCAGTATCAATCAAACCTCGAAGCTGAGTCCGGGGTGGGAACGGGGGCGTTCGGCAGGATCAGGGTACATGTCATCTGTGGCCTTTGGTCAAGGATGTCTGCAGTCCAGAATGCCTGCGGAAGTCCCGTAGATCCACTGCCGTTATCTTCATGAGTTTGTTGCTCTATCCTGGGGACACAAGACTTAAAAGGCACCAATTTAGCAAGGCAGGTCTTTTCAGGAATAGTTACAGGGGGTTTTTGCATGGAGACCATAGCGCAAATCTGACCTTTAAAGTCAGCATCAGTAACTCCTGAGTGCACTAAGATTCCTTGATGGGCAACGTCAGGTTTTCCCACCAGCATCGCACTGGATGCCTGGGCTAAGGGTCCATATGCGTCCAAGGGAACCTTATAAATACCTCTAGAGTCTAAGACGACTGCAGCTGTGGTGTGGACGTCAAACCCGTCTGATCCGTGGGTGCTGTCTGATCTCTGGGTGCTGTCTCTAGTGTGGCTGAGTAGGCCTGTGCCTGTACCTGTGCCACTCTCTGGGGGAGCGACTGCATCGAAGAGCAATTCCCCCTCCTTGCACCCCGGCGGAAGTTTCCCGACAAAGGCCAACCATCGGCATGAGTCTGGGATCTACAGTAGCCCGAGCAATGCCCTGGCCTGCCACACCTCTTGCACTGGGGGATTGGTGTGTTCTCTTTTTGGCTCGGCTTAGGCCGCGTCTGTTTCTTCACCTGTTTTGGTTGCTTTGGTTCACGACCAGAAGATGTGTGAACAGGCTGCAGGAACACAGCCAAAGCAGACCTTCCCTGGTTCCCAGATCCCACCTTAGCGCAGGCTTCGACCATGTCTGTTACCTCAGGATCCCCTGGTAAGGCATCTATGATTTTTCTGCACTCCTTGTTTGCGTTATCTCTCACTAACTGCCTTAACAACAACTGTCTTAACCCGTCATCCTCAACCTGCTTCTCGAGAGAAGCAGCGACTTTCTCTACAAAAGAGAGGAATGACTCTGATTTCCCTCGAACTATTTCAGTATATCGCTTTCTGGGTGCTGACAACTCTATGGTTTTCAACAGGGCAGCCATGCCGACCTGTTGAGCTTGCTGCAGGACGCTAGAGGACAAGTTATCCTGTAGACCGGGATCAGAGAAGGGACCAGTCCCCATCAAAGCATCCATTCCTGCTGTCTGTCTAGGATCAGCAGCAGGGAGCTGCATATTCGCTAATGCAGTCTTGCCGGCCAGCTTTCTCCAGGTTTTTTCAAAAACTGTAAATTGTACAGGTTGAAATAGAATTTGACCTAAGTGTCTGATATCAAATGGAGAAAGCAAATCTGTATTTATCGCCCTTATTGTCTGCATAACCTCAGCAGAACCTAGCCCATATTGTGCCACCTTGGATTGGAGGTCCTGGGCAACTTTCCAAGCAATTACCTCATGCTTGTCATACTCCCCTGAATCTGGGAGAGCCTTATACACTGGGAAGGCTTGGATCTCTTTTGGGGAACCAGTACCATCCTGAACTACTGGAACAGCCTGCGGATGGAGTGTAACAGCTCCCCGGTTACCCCCAGAATCCTCAGATCTATTTGGCATTCCAAGGGTTTCTAATAACCTCCAGTCACCCTCCTCCAATGCTTGCATCTTAAAAGACTCTAAAAAGAAATTATAATGGGTTGGACGCACTGTTACCGTGCAGTCCTGAAAGGTCCAGGGGCGAGACCGGCACAGCCTTTTCCTTCGCCACGTGGCCACAGCCGCCTGATGACCTGGGGCCAGAACCTCATCTGCCTCACTGCCTGACAGTGAGTCATCAGGCAAAGGCAACTTTGGGGTGCTGGGAGTGAACAGAAATGGACGTGGAGGGGCACTTTGGCTAAGTTCGCCAGAGCCAGAACAGACAGGACAGACTGCAGCTGGCTGCGCGGCAGTTTTTACAGCAGTTTCCTTACGGGAGGCCGTCTCGGCCAGTCCCGACCGAACCGGTACTGAAGCTGCAGCCGCCTGTTCTGGGGCTACGGCCGCGCCCGGCGCCGCACCCAGTGCCGCGCCCAGTGCCGCGCCCAGCGCCGCGCTTGTCTCTCGCACAGCAGCTGCGTTCGGTGCGGTCACCGCTTCTGCTGCTGTTTCTCACTCCCCGGCCGCGCTCGGGTGCCACTGCCCCCGCGGCTGTTTCGTGCTCCCCGGCCACGCTTGGCGCCGCCATCTCTGGCCTCGTCTCCACAGCTGCTGCTGCTTCCGGGTTTTCCCGCGGCTGCGCTGCTTCCTGGCTTGGAGCCGCGTCTCCCGCAGCTGGCAGGGGGGGCACGGCTGGCGGGGGCTCGGGCATTCGCCACTCTAACAGGCTGAGCAGGTCCTCCATCCTTCGGGATAGGTTCGGTAGCTCTGTCAGCAAAGGCAGATGCTGCATTAAAAGGTCGATGGCTCGGTTCTGCGACTGTGCAGAACAGTCCAGCGCTAGGGAGGGCAGCGGATCACACCTAGGCAGTCTCGGGGCAGGCACGCCCGGCGCTATGCCGGCTAAGAAATCAGATCCAGGTGCATACGGAACTGAGCCAGGAGCCGCTCTGGGCGTCCAAGTTGCTAAGCCGCTGATTTGCGGCCCTGGATAAGCCGTGGCTGCCGCCCAGCTGAATGTCGAGGCAGGCTGCGCGCCCTCCCGCTGCCCCGACCCCCCCGCCTCTGCTGGCGCGGGTTTCCTGGGGGCTGCGGAGTCCTGTGATTGTGCAGGGTGAGCCGGCGCAGGCTCTGCCTGTGGAGCCGGGGGCGGGTTTCCGAATCCACCATCATTTACCCTGGAAGCCCAGTCAGCGGGGCCCCCCTCGGACATTCCTCTGTCACTCATCACCAAAATAGACGATCCAGCCCTGCTGTCACAGTCAAGGGCTGTCAGCAGGATAAATAACGACCGCCAGGTTTTGTATAATTCTAACGCTGCCGGCTCCCCTGTCGGGAGCTCGTGTCGGACAGTGCAACCGAGCTCTTGCCATAAGGCAAAGTCCAAGGCACTATCTCTGTCCATGGAAATCCCTTTTAAAGTAGCCCAGTCTAATAATTCTCAAACTGAGTTTTCAGGAATGGAGGTGCGCAATATGCCAAACACACCTTTCCAGACCAGTACGACAGCGTCGTTCTGTGAACCGCTGTTCGCCATTTCTCAGTCCTGTCGGACCTCCCGGTCCCGGGGGGAAGGGGAACAGCGTACCTCTAGAGGAATTCGGCTTGGCTCGCAGCAGCAGGACACGTCAGAGAGTGCAGATCACGTTGGGCAGCACCAAATATTACCGCAGGCCTGGTTCCTACGGTCTATCACTGTGTCCTGCAGCCATAGGGAGGAGGAGGAGGAGAAGATCCAGCAGGCAGGAATTGTGCAGCAAGATTGATTTATTTAATTATTTTACAAACTCTTTTATAGACTTTTTTCTTCATAGTCTAATTGGACAAAGGACCAGCCACCCCTTGGGGGTGATTGGCTAAAATCCTAAAACATCCATTGTCAAAATATTTTTCTACTATACCATAAACAAGACTTTCCAAGGTTGCAGGTGGCTTGGTTGTTTATATTCCCTGCTACCTCTTCTGTGAGAGAGAAAAATCTCTCATGGACTTAGAAAATAACAAGAAAATCCTCGCTAACAGCATTTTTGTACCTACAAATAATGATCTTTCAAACTAATGAATGTTCTAGATGCAAAAGATTCCAATACCTTGTAAAAACTGATAAATCACCTATATGCTGTTGTATTTACCACTAAAAGAAAGACACATCTGGAACAACATAGATATGTTGCTAGTTAATACTAGATTAAAAAAAAATCCAAAGCAATAAATCAACAAATTAAAATAGGTAAAAAATAGTTTACATGCATGCAGAGTAGAGTTCTTAGGTCTGAAATCCCTGTTTATGAAGAGTAATAATCTTGCATTTTACGAAAGGTACAGTAGAACTGCCTAACAGCAGTCAGAATTCCTCATGTGTATGTTATCAGAGCTGGTGCCTCAACAATGTATTTTCATTATGATCTCCTGTAGTTCTCATCCCTGATTGAGCATGAGGAGCTCCCCTAGTAGTCCTGAAACAGTCATCACCTCAATCTCAAGTACGCATCAAGGCAGAGTGTTAATTCTGCTGCAGAGCATAAATGAAGATAGGTGCAAATGGCAAATTATGGTTCGCTAAATAAGCAATGCCTAAATGGTCTCTAAAATGAAGACCTTCCCATACTTCAAAAAATAATCTATTTTAGCCACTTGTATGGCTACAGCTAAAGCAAATTAATACAATGCTACCACTTCTGAAGAAGGAAATGCACTCTGATGGATTTAGCTGGATATTAACAATCACAACACCAGAGCTCTTTTGTTCATATATCTCACTTAAAGCCGTATTTCTCACCTAAAGCCACATAACAATTCTGGGCAAAGCTTCTTACCCCTGTTTGCAAACAATTAAGACCAAATTGCAAAAAATTAAGATCAACCACAACAAAACAACAAACCTCCCCCACCCACCCAAAAAAAAACCCCAAACACAAAAAAAAGGCAAAACCCAAACAAAACCAAACCAAAAGACATCCCAAGAATTTAAGGAAGCTTAATTAACACTTTGGAGAATCAAATTTGAAGGTGTTACATTCTGTAAGGATTTATTATGTTCTGACTAGTCTATGGAGAAATAAGGCCTCTAATTATGTTAATGATGACATTCCATGCTGCATATATGTGAGCATTATTCCTTCAAACTCTACCCTTCAAACCTACTTGAGATTTTAAATCCGTGCAACTTGACTAACAAATTTTTTATAAGCTGCTATCAAAAGATTTATGCTTTAATACACTTCCAGGGATTTTTCTTCTAAACTGTTCTCAATAACATTTTTGCAGTATATTTACAGAGAGAATTTATTTTATTCCAAGGTGGGAGCAAACACAGAGTGACAGCTAACATCACAAATAGAAAATTTTGCTCCAGCCAGAAATCTGGAATGAGGCACTCTGAAGGTACACAGGGTTGCACAGGAAGGAGTATGATGTTTCCTTATGAGAGCTCTTCACTGCTTTATCATACAAATAAAGGTGGCTGTGTAGAAAAAACATATGCTAGAAAAGCCACTTTTCCCTCATGTCATGCATCAGTAAAGAGATTTTTGAAACCAAACAGACCATAAACCCAGAGCATGGTATGAGAGACACCTTTATAGTGAGTGAGTAGGAACTCTGCTCATTAATGTTGTCTTCCTACCTTTGAAATTTGTTCTTTGTTCCTCACAGCACAGACGAGAGAGTTCATGAAATCTTCGCCAAGCTACAAAAGCTTGCCAGTTAAAGCCAACATGGAAATATTATGAAGAGAGGAACAGTTATCATAATGACAGATGGACTGTACATAATAGATAGCAATTTACTTCTTCAAGGGTAATTACAAAAGTTGTTGGAAAATAATCAGGCCTTTATTCGCCAACTAGGAAGATAGAAGGCAGCTGTACAAATATCAATGTTCATTATGAAGTGCAGCCAAAAATGAGAGCTGAGGCTGAACTGGGCGGCCTGGAAAAAGATGTCTAAATGCATCATTGCTTCCTGATGAAACTACTCAAAGGTGGTCACAAGAGTATTTGGAAAAGGATAGTCAGAGAGAAAGTACAGTGGCTGGCTACTGATGTGGATGTATCAAGGGGTGTTACAGGGACTTTTTCTGGGCCCTATCAGTATTTGCCCAAGTACCAAGAATGATGAAATGGAGAATAAGTTTGTTATATTGTCTGATGAGCTCAAGGTGGATGTAACTGCAACACACCAAGAGATTGGGGCCAGAATTACAAAAAAACCTAAGGCAATTACATGACAAGAAATATATGATACAGTTTCCTAGGAACAGTCAAATTTTACCCATATGACAGCAGCTTATATACTTAACCATGGGGAAAAAATTGGTATTAGAGTAGATTTTAAAGACATGAATCAATAGTGGTCTCCTGTTACAATTAAGACGACATGCAAATGAGAGTGCTGCCTGTCAGCATGGGGGCATATTTTCACATCACTCAGAAACTGTGATAGATGCTCTTAAGTGGAGGGTTTTGGGCAGTTTTGAGCACGTTTTTTAATAAAGATGGGAAACAGCTGGGCATAACAAAAGCCTAGGAAATATATGTGGACAAAAGGGGGTTGTAAAGGCAAGACAAAAGAATTAACACCATAGAGTTAACACCAGAAATGTTCAAATATGTAGCATGCTTTAGAATAGAGGAGGAGCATGTCCTGTTTCTCCTTCTCCACAATGAATAGGACATGAATGAAGTTAAACTACAGCAAGTAAGATTTATAGTAGCTGTTAGGAGAAGAAATAGTGATGGTTAAACAGTATAATACACTTCCAGGCAAGACTGGGGGTCCTTCATCAACAGGAGTTTTTAAGAACAGGTTATCTCACTGAAAATGGTTTACGTACAACTAATACACCCTTGGGAGGTGACAGTTTTTATTTTCCTTGATTCTGTCCTTCTTATGTGCACACACATACCATGCATCCTATGCATATTCATGTTTGAAAAACTAATTAACTTCATCAAATTTGATCAAATCAATTTGATCACAATTCTCCTCTGCTCTTTCACATCTTCCTATACCGCTGCTCACTTTCCATATCTCTTGGAACCTGTTGTGTTTTTAACTTCATCATCTTCATTCCCTACTCCCCTTTTCCTTCCTTAAAAGCTGTCATCTTTCTCCTCTGAAAATGTCATCTACCAGGAAAATGCACAAAAACTAGAGACTGATAATTTTTGACCTGGAAGAATGAAGGGTAGGAACATAGGATGCATTTATCCGATTTGCTCTATCCTTCAAGTCACATTTTTTAATGTTCAGTAATGTTTTTAAAAGTAATTTCCTACTGTGTATTCCTCTCCTTTCCCGTTCTTTAACAGTCAGAACAACTCAACTGCCCGTCACTTCTTGACAAGTCTGATCAGAGGATGCTGCACCCCCACCTGGCAGCTCTCCTGCCAAACTAAACCCTTTTGGTTGCTCCACTTCTCTGCACCTCTGCTGTAGCTTTGATCATCTTAGGCTTCTTCTACAGTCAGGAGAAACATAGAGGCATTTCCAGAGGACAAGTAAGCCTAGCTGTGGCTCAGATCTGCGCTCTGGAAATACCTCTCTCCCCTGGCTACAGAGGGCTTAAATTGTGAACTTGCCTCTAGGAAGTACCATACCCTGAAGAAAAATACACTTGAATTGCCCTCAGAAACCTTCTTTCTTTCAAGACAGAAAGTTTTCCCCTGAGGCAGAGACATCCTCATGCTGCCAGTCAGTTGGCACATGCTAGGTGCTACAGGGAGAAGGGGGACATTTAGATTTTTAGAAAACATCTAGCCTTATTTGCAGAACTCCTACAAACAACATATATACTGAAAAATGTATAGCCCCCTGTTCTGGTTTGGTCGAATTAAGAAATATATCCTCTGGGAGAAGGCAGGCCACAACCACCCCTCCCCCACCAGGTTCAGGAAAAAATAAATTTTCCTTGAAGGAAAGTGAAAGAGATAAAAACTATTTATTTAACAAACACACGGGAAAAGGATAATACTGCTAAATAATAAAACCTCTTGCTCTGCTGAGAGAAACCTGGGAAAATTTCAGAGTCCTTCTGTAGATCTCTCTCTCTCTCTCCCCCTCCTTGGAGCTGGGATGGGGCGGTGGGCCCACCTCCAGGGCCAAGGCCTCAGTGGGAATTCCTGCCAATGTATTCTGATGTTGAAACAGTGCAGCAAAGGAAAAAAAAAGAAAACACAAAGTTCCAGGAAAACAGAAGTTCAACTCTCTGTCTCTCTCCGGAGAAAGGAAAAGGAGCTGAAAAACTGGCCAAAAGCAAACAGGGTGCTTTCCCCACTCTCCCTCTGCTGCTGCAGCTTGAAAAAAAAGTCTCTGTCTCTGTGTGACCTTGAACAAGCTGCAAACTGCTTTGAAGAAGTTTTGCTCAGGTTCTCCTCCCCCCTCTCAGGCTCAGTTTAAAGGCACAGAAAGGCACAAAATTAATTTCTGGGCATGGGGCAGCGATAGGGGATACACGTCACAAAGTCACCCCAAGACACCCCCTAATGAAGGTCTTCTAATCAGAAATTTGTCCGGACAGGTGAAAGGGCCCTGATGTGGGAACTTGAGAGCTGCTGACAGAGAGCATTGCCTGGAAAATAGCAGAAAGTAAATGGGGCTAGTAGGCTTTGGAGCATGGAGCCCTAAAAAAAGCCCACAGCGATGCAAAATACTAAGTACCTTCCCAGCAGAGAGCAAAGCACTTAATGAAATGGGAACATTTGATAGCCCAATAGACAGATAAATAAGACAGGCAGCTATAGATTACATAGGTTTCTGGTGATATGATTAATCATGAGAGCACAGCTCATCTGGATAAGAACGTTACTAGAATTTGTTTGTTTATGTCCTTATAATTTATAGTGTCTGCCTTATAAAACAGGGCTCTCAACAACACATACTACCAGGGTTTTTTTTGCTTCCTTTTTTTTTTTTTTTGTCAGAGCTTATCAAACAAAAAATTGCAACTGTCAATTATTTTTTCTTTACAAGAATATGATCCTTTAGTTATTCAGATTCTTTTTCCTTGATGACTGAGTTGAACAGTTTAGCTTTTTGGATGAAATAATGTATGTAAAATTAGAATTTCTCATAGTTGCCATGTTTCTGAGTGACACTTTTCGTACCCAAACAATAAGAAATTCTTGGGGCTTTTTTTTCCCTCTCTGTTTAAAGGAAAACTGAAATCACATTCAGCAGGATATTTCCATTTCTCATGAAGCACCACATGTTCAATCTACACCGGTATGAAAATTTTCTGAAAATGTCTGATCTGCTGTTGCATTACTGTTTGTGGTGATTGCAAAATAAGCATGGTAGTGGGTTTCTATGACTATCACCTTTATTACTTTTCAGAGTAATTGTGGCAATAGGCTAATTTCAAATGACAGCAGCCTGAATTATCAGATTGTGTTAAAACTGGTTGCAATGTCTACGTAAACATATGACTATAAACAGTAGTTAAAGTTGAGGCAGGAGTTATTCGGTTGCACAGGAGCTTTGAAGTTTTATTTAAAAATTTTCTTTGAAATCACCTATAAAAATGAAATCTAATTTTTGAGTCATAAAGTTTTCATGTCATCAATGAGAATTAGGTTGGCACAAAAAGACTTACAAATTAAACTATCAATAATTTTGACAGCTAGAAAAATGTAAGCTGATCTTTCTTCAGAAGAAATCTAAACCACTCTAATCTCCTCATCTTGTTTCAACTATTGTTTCTGATCTGGTCATCAGTTTTCTTTTCAAGATGTTTGCCTCGATTTGTCATTTTTTTCATGACAAATAACATAAATAAATAAATTTAAGAGGCAAGCCCAAGTTCCAACCTCTGGCAATGATTACATTTTATGTCCAGAAAAGAAAGCTTTCATGCCATTGAGTGTGACAGATGACACATTGTCTTTTCAAATATAACTGGTCTTCCAGCAGAGGAGAATCTGCCCTGCTTTCCTACACAGTTAAGTGCTTGCTAGGCATAAGTGGCTCCATGAACTGACAGTCTAGCAACAGAGTTAATTTTTTATTTTGTGTGATTTTCTCTTCATTTACAGCAGGTTTGTTCTACCTCTAAATGCTCACAAAATGGGGCTTTCATCAGAAAACACCCCAGCATCCCAAGGTTTTGAAACATGGAAATTAAAAAAAAAAAATAAAAAGAAGGAAAAAAGCCTCTTGCAACCCACATTATTATCCACAAAAGATATTGAGAACCACTATACACCTCAGACTCAGGTTTACAAAGTGACAGTTGATGCTTACTGGTCATCACTTCATCCAGTGGAGAAGTCCTACTACCCCAAAACTCTTAGGAGGTTTTAGTTCTTAGGAGGTTTTGCGTTGGACTGTATATACCATGGCATTTTGATATACAGTGCTTTGGAAATTGAGTCCATTTAAGACATAGATAGATAGATAGATAGATAGATAGATAGAGAGATAGATGAGTTTTTTATACACATGACAGAAATATATAATCACACATACATATGTACTAAGGTACAAGAAAAAGTGAGCTGCTGATTTCATCTAAACAGAGATGGTTTTGTGCTCTCTGATGACTCAAGAGCTAAAAATACAGTGTTTACACACTGTTTTCAACATTCAGGTTCATGGGTAATTCTTTTCTTGTTTTATGACCTGCATTCATTAATGTATTTTGCAGCAGTTTTAATGCCAGTAATATTACCTGGATCTTTGCATTTTGTTGCTGTCTTGTTCTTCCAGAGAACTGAAAAGAACATGGATATGATTAGAAATACTCATCTCTTACATTTTCAGTAGATCCTCTTCAGCTGTAGCATTCTCCAAATGTACAAACACAGAATTCATGAATTGCGTATTGATATAAATTATTGAAATCACAAATGATTACAGTTGTACCATCCTCTGCTGCAATATTAATAAATGGCATAGCAAGTGCAATGAGAATGTGCATTTCTCCAGCAAGTTCTCTGCTGAGGCAAGGCCAATAAACTGTTCTTCCCTTTCCTATCTCTGTTTTTGTTTGTACTCCTTCCAAATTCTAATTAAAGTGCATCGAACCTGAGCAGAACAGCTCTAAAGTAAAATTCATGGTTTGAAAGCACCCACTTCAGGTCACTCCTGCTCGAAAAGCTACCCAGGTTGTGCTTCATTGCCTTTCAGATACGCTCAATGGTCACCAATCCCTGCCTGCTCTTCGCATTAAAAAACCCGCGGACATGAACCTCACCACCCTTTGAAGAATCTTGGGAGACAGGCAAATGCCTGAATGGAATTTGCTGATGATTATTCCTCCAAGGCTGGATCTCCTGGGGATAGCAATAGTAGGCCAGCAGGAGAACGCTGCTGTTGGAATTGTGCCACAGATAAAGTTGGCAGGTCCTTAATTACCCACACTTGAAAACCCAGTCAAGTTCTTGTGGAGTTTGTGGAGTTAGTGCTTTTAAGTTACACTGTCAGGACCATAAGACAATAATTTATTTTTTGCTATGCCCAAAGTTAATGGGAAGTTTAAAGCACATACGTGCCATTAGACAGTCATGCTGTATGTACGGGATGAGAGGGAGTGTGTACTACAAACATTTTAGCTTCACAGTGTTTCTTTCCCAATTCATGCTGCCTGGAGACACTGGGCATGTCAAGATGCAGCTGTTCAGTTGGCCAGTGGGTAATGGAGTCCATGTGGCTACATGAGTTTTCCTTTGAAGTCCTACTAATCTCATAAGAATGTTAAAAATAAAGTGAGGAAAAATAAATGAGATGTGTAAAAAAAATATGAAATGTGAAAGGGACAAAAATGTATACTAAACATAATAATGACAAAAAGAGAAAATGCATTCTATACTGCCATGTGTAGCTTGCATGTCGGCATCCATTCAAGGTAACAGATGCACTAAATCTAGCCCAAAGAACAACCTCCCTTGTCCCCCACAAACTCACACCCTAAACCAAGCACAATGGGTTCAAGATACTCAACATCAATTCTTCCATCCCACAAATATATGTGCTTTACACTGCATTACCTGCTAAGGTAGACATAACTTTTGATGAAATGACATTTTCTTGAAAACACCATTCTGTGCCGTTGTGCTCAACGCAAACAAAGTTAAGAGTTTCCTTTCCAGATAGCAATTTGGGTATAAAATACTTGTCCACAATGTGATGTGTTGTTTCTACCCTGTGTAGCCAGTTAAAATCAATCCTGTACTCTGCTTATAGCCCCTGTGACCATATACTCTTTATAAGGCCATTACCAGTTGGTTAACAGAGATTCAGCTTTTGGATTCCATGTCTTTTGAATGCATTTGGTCTAAGAATTGAAGCCCTTCAAGTCTGGCATCTGAGATGCATTCCCTTCTGTGTGTCTGAGTGCTAACAGATCTCCGGAAGAAACATCACATGGTCCAGTTACCCAGGACCTTTCAAGTCAGAGCAGAACTGCTGAGGAAAAGAGAAAGTAATCACACCATTTATCTTTAAACCCAGATTTAGATGCCCTCCATAGTCAATGGAGAAAAGTAGATATTCTCTAAAGACCAATTCTGCTCAACTAAAATAGGCTTCTTTTCTGAATTACCCCCCAGAGAAGTATTTGCTTTCCACTGACAACGGAGGAAGTCCAGGGAAAGCATCTGGCAATGTAAAATCACCACAGTTGTGTTGTGTGAATATCCCTCTGTGGCAGGGTTAAAGCCAGAACCATACCCAGGGCCACTGAAAAATGACACATACATAGATGCCATCCTCTCCCTTTATCGCCCTGTCTCTATTATAAGGTGTCTTTCTTTCACAAAGCATCTCAAACCATCATACCTCTCCTCATTTCATTTGAGGATCCCTCTCTTTCTCTCTCCTTCCCCCCTCATCCTTTTTGTGATTGATGGGGGAGAATCACTGAAAGTCACTGTCTGACAGCTTACCTCACCTTGCTCAAATTTGCTCAGCATGAAACTCTTAAGCAGTAGCTCTTTTACTAAAAATAAGGACGCAGCACAATGGTTACACTTCCAGCTGGAAAAAAGACTTCAAGCATGTTTTTTACTCTCTGAAAAATGCCCTCCTTGAACTAAATTTACCAGAAAATCTGTAGTGAATTTTCTCAGTTGTTTTCATTGAAAAATCAGAGGGGGAAAACAAAAGCCCCTGCAAATTCTTCTACTAAAGTGAACCTCTGACAATTCATTTTGTGTGTGGCTTTTTTTGCTTAGCTGGAAAACCTGAAAGTTTGACTTCGTAGCCAGCCTGAAACAATTCACACTAATGTGCTTCACAGGTCTAGCAAGTCACCAGTAAAAGACATTAATCAAGGTTCCATTCAAGAGTGAGGCAGATATATAATATGGCTTAAAAAAAAATCTGATTTGTAATACAGTCAAATATAGACAAAATATCATAAGCACCCACCTGCATGAATAACAGTCAGAGAGAAAAAGGCTTATGAATTGATGTGTTAGAACCACAATCTGTTAGACTGTAGTCTTATTACAAAAAGACAACTTTGCAGAGAAGTCAAAACTCTGGTTTAATAGCAGTATTTAATGAAAAATGAAGTCAAGAATAATTTTGAAATTATTTCACTGGTTCTTATCCTTTGCCATTAGTAGAAAAGGGGGGTCAAATATTACACAACAGACAGAAGTGACACAAATCTTATGAGTTTAAGGGCAAATTATTTCAGTAGTTGAACAGTGTGCTTTGTAGTGAGGACTTTCAACCCCTCTAGTAAACTGGCAAGGCTGGTTAATCTTTTTGTTTTCATCTCTAAAAATAAGTAAATAGTATAAATTGACCTATGGCAAAGTTCATTTAATTGTATATGCAGCATTTGAGCATCCCCACATGAAACCTACCATAGAACCTAAGATACTGTTGACCCTTTCACCCAGTAGTCCAAGTGGGCCCACATCTACTTGTGGTTCTGCAGGGACATACTGCATGGTAAAGTCAGCACAAAGACCCCAACGCTAAGCACAGAAGTCTTACAGACATCAGCATCCAAGAAATGCTACTTTCCTTTTGAGTTCCTCTGGATATAGGTTATTACACAGCTCATTAAAATCTGTCTCTAATAGAAAGTTACAACTGTAAATTCTGATCAGTAAAAATTAGGTAAAATCTGTATATCATTCTATTTTCCTTGTGAAGTTTTTCAAAGTTGGTTCAGTACCAGATCTGGAAAATTTCTGGTGATGTTCAATAAACTCCTTTAATTTTATCCTTCCTTCCACAAAGTGAAATTTAGAACTAAATTCATTCTACATTTCTGCAGGGTTATAGCAGAGATAAATTTGGCCAATATGTATTCATTGCTCTGCTAAACACATTACAGTAGCTTTCTTGTGATATTGCAGGGAAGAACCAAAAATAACTTGTTTTTCCAGTGTCCTCATCTACTTTTACAACAAATATAGTTGGTGAATGTAAATTAATGGTTATTACAGCATCTGCTCTGCATTTCACTTACTTTTATAGTGAAAGGCTGACTAGACTTTTTATTTTGATATTGCAATAGTAACACACCTGCTGGAGGCTTCTATATTGCTACTCTAGGGAAAGATGGTTAATTGCATTTTCTGCCTATTAAAAATAGAGGGATTTAGAATTAGGATTGTTTTCCATAAGGTTCTTTAAACATCTTATCAAAGCTTTCCAAAAAAATAAACAACTCAGTCCGCCTTACTGCCCACCAAGAAAAGCTCTGCCAAAACAAACTCCTTGGAGAATGATTCCAGTCTAATGAGTGTATTTTCTATGTAGAATAACAAACATTCCAACAACTACAGTTAAAACAATAGCATTAGTTACGGCTTTCTTACACATACTAAAATGACACTTCAGAGGAGGACTAGAGCAGTGACTAATGCAGTGTGAACTGTAAGACTTAAATCTAGCTCACCAACTAGAATGGAGTTTTACAGAGGTAAAACTGCAGGCTGTAACTACTGGCAAAATGAGAGGAAAGGTCCATTTCTCTTCATTTCAGCAAGGAATAAAAAAAAAATTGGGGGCCAAAATGTTAAACTTACAGTTGTTTTATGAGCAGAATTTTTTTGTCCAAGAATGCTGTTGACTTGCTGGTGGGTGACTAGATAGTGGGTGGGCAAGGGAGGGCACTATTAGTAAGAACTGGCAGGTGATCTAAAAAAAAGGACCAGGAATATTGCCCTCCTCTGAGGGAAGGGTCTGGGGAAAAAAAAAAAATAAACCCCAAAAGCAGACGAAAGAAAGGCCAAAAGGAAGATAACAGAGTTGGAGTCTTAGTCTTTGTTTACCTTGGCAATAGGTAATTTCTGTGGATGACACTGAAGGATCTGGTTAATGTTCCTTTTAGTCACCACCCGAAAGAATAAGAAACAGGTGTTGATGACATAAGAGTCCTGGAGGGACTACAGCAAATGAAAAGCAGCAGTGATCAGGCACCCACACTAGGAACAGCTGCTTGATGAGGAGAAAAGGGAAGGGAAAGGAAAGGAAAGGAAGGCAAGGCAAGGCCAGGCCCAACCTGGAGCAGGGGAAGAATAATAAAAGAAAAAGAGCAAAATAAGGTCAAAATCTGGAAATAAGGCGACAAAACCAAAGCCAGCTTTTATTGGCCAATGTTACAATTATCAGTGGAGCCGTTACAAAACTCACAGTACTAACTGTAACAGCTTTGCACCATTTTCCCAGGTTCCTGGGACTCCCTTCTCTTGCACAGACTACAGCAGTGGGTCCCTGCTCCAGCACACCTCCTACGACCCAGTGTGAATTAGGAGCCTCATTTTACTGCCTCCACCTAGACAAGAGGGAGGGTGTTTTGAAATCCAAATTGAACTGCATAAAATTGACTCCTGTACAGTTTCAGGCAAGTGTTTCCTTCTACAAAAGTAATTGCATCCTGTAATCTATCTTAGAGTAACAGACCCACCAAGCATTTCGGGTACTTTGGACTAAATCGAGGGGAATAAAAATAACGAAACACAAGCACATTACAATCTTTTTCAGCATCTGAAGCATACAATTTGCATTCCAGTATATCCTCTGATGGCTGTGTCCTGTAGTGTTTACCTGTATAATGTGTTGTTTGCATTTATTCCTCTTATTGTTAATGCTAACATGAGACATAATTTATTTTGTCAAAGTGTATAGAATTTCATGGCTATAAACAGAAAGTAAATAAAAGAGATGTAGGATTCAGTAAGAAAGTTTGTTTTCACAGTGAAACTAATATAAAACTATCCTAGCTCCATTCATATTCAGGCACAATTCCCTCTTTAAATAAACCCACCCCAGAAGCAAGCCTGTATCTTATACTGTAAGTATTTCAGGTTGGGACTGTGGTATTTGTACAGTGCCAGAATAATATAACTGATGTTTTCCTACACTTCCATGGCAGGGATGAATCCTATGAGTAAAAATAGCTAAATAGAAAGAAGAATAAACTGCATATGGATGAGAGGGAAAGAAGAAAAAGTAATGAGCATACAAGTCAGGCAACTAACAAGAAGGTTGAGGACTCTTCAGGGATAGGAATGGTAAATGGCATCTTACTGTTTGTCTATAATATCTTAGTGTAATATGACGGCCAGTGCAAGGTCTCTTAAGGGACCTGAGGGTGTTACAATAATGCAAATAAGAACGGCTTCTAGTTCAAGGCTCTAACCATTAATGATGATTCTTTTTTTGGTAAATAAGCCTCTAACAATAGGTGTTATATTAAAATAGCTATCCCACAAAATTACAAAAAAACAAAAAAAGCAAGCATTATCAGCAGAAGTAAAGACATTTTCAGATTCTTATAGTAGAATTGGATTATAAAACACAGGGTAAAGAAATATGAAAGAAAAATATCCAGGTTGATTCTTCTTGAAAGGCAGCCTACTGCATTATAAAATATCTGAGCCATGACCAAAATAAGACACAACAAATGTTTAGCAACAAGGCCTTTTGGATAATACAACAGTTAGTTACCACCAGGAAGTGTTTTGCAAAGGCTTCTTCTTCACCAGTCCTGAGTAGAAAACTTGTTTTATCAGTGCAGCAATGCTGAATGCTTTGGGCTCTTCCACAGGGCCACTAGGATGTTCCTGAGGTCACTGAGGCTCCTGAGGTCCAAGGCAAAACCAGCAATTTCAGAGAAATGGTCTCCAAGGGCAATGAGCATTTGCTTGTTGAGGTGATGAGGAGGAATTAAAACACCTGCTCAAATGCTGTAGTTCAAAGAAAGTTGATCTACTGAGGAATAATTGTGAGAATTGCAGTTGGAAGACAATATGCAATGCTATGAAAGAGGCTAAGATACAGGAGCTGGAAACGAATGCGGTGTTCTGGCTCTCCCGGGGACTACCAGCTACTTCTTTGTTTTGTTTCCGTTCAGACATCTGTTAAATGGGTATAATTTTTCTTACATACTTCACAGTAATGTTTAATTAGTTGCTTAAAAAGTGACCACAGATTGTAATGTACGTTGTGCCAGAAAAGCACATTCTGTAACTGAAAACTTAGTCTATGGCTCTCCTGAGTTATCTTCTATCCAGGTCTTGCATTTCATTTACAAAAAGCTATATTGTTATGAGCAGTACCTGGAAGATGGAAAACATTTGGGTGTTTCAAGAAAATGAAGATTTCTGCTCAGTTAAGCTACATGGGAACTGTACCTTACCAGGCATGTTCCATCCATGAAGCACTGTGCCGAATCCCCAAGAGGTGACACCTCATAGGAGATCTTGTTTGGACTGGAAGTTTGTTTCAAAGGGAAGGCAGCCCTTGGGAAGCATCCACTTAAAATTTCCAGACAAAATATTTGGGGTGGTAGAAGTTTGCTTGTATTCCTTCAAGGTAAATAAGCAAGGTTTTATACACAGACCATACATATAAACAAATCAGTTTTTGCTGTGTGCATGCTACATGTCAAATATATATATATATATATATATATATAAATATAAATATATAAATATGGACAGTTGTTACAAAAAAACCCAGTTCAGACAGTTAATTACATTAGACATAGCAATAATTAATACATCATGTAAGGAATAACTATGTCAGCATATTTCTGCTGGTGAACTTCAGACTGGCAGACTTGTACCTTAGAGTGGTGTCTTTAAATTAGCTACCTCTGCAAACTCCAGCAGGAGTCATCCTTCTAGAGACATAACCCTTATTTTAGGAAGTAAGACATTACTTACCAGTTACATAAGAGAAATCTAATCAGTCCAACAGGGGAAGCAATTAAAACCTTTTTTCTTCTCTGGTACCGCAGGAACACAGTAATAATTGAAATTTTGCTAAAGTCAAGTTCTACTTGGTGTTCAGAAGTAGCTGAGCTGTGGTAACCCTTTTTCCATCTACCTTGACTGAGGCAGTGAAGTAGTCTGAGAGAGATGATTTCCATATGCGGCATTGGCTAACTCTATGCCCACTGACTTAGCTGATGGATGGCAACTTCCTTGGCCACTACAAATCAGCTGAGTTACAATGTTCCTGAGCCCAGATTTTTACAGCAGTGTGGTGTAACATATGGTAAACAATCAGGAATGGATTTGCCCTGTTTTTAGCTTCATTCAGGTTTTCCCTCTGCCCCTGGTGGGACATGCAGCTGAGGAGCTTACTTTTCCTAAATCCCACTTACTGACAGTATCAAGACTTTAGTCTTAAACTTTATATGCCCCAAAAGTGATGTGATGCTCAGACTTCTCAAGCACTCAGGAATCCTACTGATTTTAAACAAACTGAGGGGGGGAAAAAAATCGAATAAAAGTCAATCTACTTGTTTAGTGCTTAGTTAATGTCTTAAATATCTAAGTGCGGACAACCAGATTAGGCTGTTTGGCCTAAATAGCCTAAGACATGCTAAGACGAACAGTTAAACTGCCAAAGAGGCAGCTAAACTGCAGCAAACACTAGAAAAAAAACCCCCAACCTTATGCTCGGGGTGCTTCTCTGGGGAAAGAGAGAGGCTCTGTTGTGCAGGCTGGGGCTGTGATCAAACATAGTACACCTGAAGTGTTTCACCATACCAAAGCTTAATCAAGAGATCCCAATACAGCCTGAGCCCATTAACTCCAGACAAGCATGAAGTGTGAAGCTACTGCTGCAAAAAGAGGTGATTGCTGTTTTGAAATGCATAAACAGAAGCATTACCCAGTGAGAAATCAAGGGAGCAATTGCAGCACTATTTTACATCAACTCTGCGAGGCCAGGCCTACGTTTGTACACACCACTCTAGTGCTGCCATTACCTTCTTTTCTGTTATGCCAAGATTTATTTTGTAAGTCAAGTTGGTGCTGGTGGAAAAGCACTGGCTTCGACCCAAAATATGAAATAAATCAGAAAGAAACCAATGAGGGCAACTAAAGCGATAAGAGACTGAAGAAGTATGTTCAGTGCAGACTGCTAGGAGAACCAAGTGTGTGCTGTGTAGAGACAACAATTTGATAGCATGCATGTAACGCAACCGGGGGCTTGTCAGCACAAGCCCCGGCGTGCCCTCGGGCAGAGGGGATGCAGCGTTGGCCTCCACAGCGTCCTCGCTGGACAGGTCAGTGGAATCAGCGTGGGATGGGTGCATGCACTGGCTCCTCCTCAGAGGAAACACGTCGTCGGGCAGCCGATGATCAGGCTTGCGTTAGCCCAGAGGCAAAGAAGGCGGGAGGGGCTTTTGGTGTGAGTTCCAACAGGTTTATTTGCAGGAGGGACCAGGGACCAGCAAAAAGCGCCGAGGAGAGGGCTAGCCCCCTTTATGGGGGGTGGAGTAAGGCAGGGAAAGGGAAAACAACCAATGGGGTACAAGCAGAGGGGAGGATACAATTTTTCAGAACAAATGGGGAAAACAGGGAGGCAGGAGTCATAACAGGGAACCAATTAATAACTACAAAAGGGAGAACTTTCTGGAACAGGGGGAGGTAATTTAGGATTGGGAGCCACCCAGGGGAGGTAACCTAGACTCAGTGATCTCTTCTGGTGACTGACATTTGATGGTTTCAGCCCGAGAGCAGGCTGAGCCACCCCAACATCTCCCCCTTCTTTATTACATTGAAATGAGGGGAAAGGCTTAAGGGATTTCAAAACCAAACACTTAAAAATGGGAAGGGCTAATAAAATTAACAACTCCATAAAGAAACCCCCATGCAATGTCCTTGATAATTGAAGGAATCCGGCTACTGGAGCTCCCAGTGTACAGGAGGAGCTGCAGCAGCATGTAGGATGTCATCATGCAGTTATGGGAGATAACTTCAGGAACAGTGTAACATAAATAAAATTAATACAAATACAATTAACTTAAATAACAATGGCTCCCTTGGACTCCCCCTCTTTCAAAACAAAGGGCCACTTAGGGGAGGGAAACACAGAGAAGGTGGGAAAGGGAATGTTTGTCTTTGCAGCCTGGGAGGAGAATTTCTTGTTTATTCAGGAGGTCTTGTTTCTCCTCCTTTTCCAGGCTGTTGCTACTGCGTTTTCAGGCTGCTTTGGTTTTGATGTCTTTGTTAAGAAAGGTTTGATCCACTTTCCAGGGATCCATTTAGGTCCTTCTAAGGGGGTTGAAACACACCCGTAGCCTCTACCCTGGGTGACTAGGGGGTACGGGCCACGTATCTGTAAAGTGTCAGGGTCCTTTATTAGGACCTCAGGTCTCTCAGTTAGTTTATGTTTAGCAGAGTTTGTGAAGTGTCTCAGGATGGGAGGATAAGGTTCCTCATAGGAACAGTTTAAAAAGTTCAACGTGAACAACGCTTTGGACAGTCTTATGGTGGGGACAGCGATCTCATTGCCACCCTTTTGTTGTTCAAGCAGTCTTTTTAGTGTCTGATGTTTCCTCTCCACGATGGCTTGGCCTGTGGGCGAGTGAGGGATGCCAGTGATGTGATCCACACCCCACTCACTCATGAATCTGTTCAACTCTGCAGAGGTGTACGCAGGGCCATTGTCAGTTTTTAATTTATTTGGTGTCCCCAACACAGCAAAGGCCTGTACCAGGTGGTTGATGACATCTTTGGCCCTCTCCCCACGGTGAGCTGAGGCAAAGGTTGCACCAGAAAAAGTATCCACAGAAACGTGAATATATTTCTGGCAGCCAAATTGGGGGAAGTGGGTGACATCTGTTTGCCATACCTCACAACTGCCTAGGCCTCGGGGGTTAACCCCCTGACCTAGTGATGGAAGCTGATGTTTTTGGCAGTTGGGGCACATCACCACAATGGCTTTCACCTGGTCTCTAGTGAGGTGGAACATCCGGACGAGAGCTGGAGCATTTTGATGGAACATTGCATGGCTCAGCTGGGCTTGCTGGAATCTGTTAGGCAGATTCGCTAGCTTGATGGGCATAGCTAGGGCATCTGCTCTCCTGTTCCCTTCGGCAATAAATCCTGGCAGGTCAGTGTGTGACCTCACATGCATTACGTAAAAGGGTTGCTTTCGGTGGGAGACAATTTGGATTAGCTTCGAAAGCAATTTATAGATTTTTGGATTTGCCACCTCTCTGAGTGATGCTCTTTCTGCTCTGGACACCACTCCTGCTACATATGTGGAATCTGTTACCAAATTAAAAGGTTCATTGAACTGCTCAAATGCTCTGACCACTGCGGCAAGCTCTGCAACCTGCGGTGATCCTTCGACCACCTGCACATCAGACTCCCACTTCTGAGTGCAAGGATTCCTCCAAATGATGACAGACTTGTGAGATGCCCCAGAACCATCCGTAAAGATTGTCAGGGCATTGAGGGGTTCACGACTCTGAATTTCTTTTGGAATTAGTTTAAAGGCCGAATTGAACAATTTGTGTTTCGGGTTGTGAGCCGATATTTGTCCCGAATAACTATCAAAGGCAAATTGGAGATGATTGTTGTTTTGAAGGAGATGGTCCAGTGCATTGGTTGTCAGTGGCAAGTAAACACATGTGAAATCACACCCCGCAAGGGTACGGAGGCGAGACCTAGCCTTTATCACCAACTGAGCCATGAGCTCCTGTGGCATGGTAATACTTTTGGACGGCTGGTGCAAGAGGAAAACCCACTCAATAATCAGAAGGGGATCCCTCTGCACCTTGTCCCACTGGAAAACCAGCCCATGGAGGTATGGCATTTTCCCCAACACTATAAATTGAAAGGGCAGACCTGGGGCATAACGATGGGCTTGGCGAGATGACAGCGCCTCCTGGACTTTGATGAGGGAGTTTCTTGCCTCTTCTGTCAACTGCCTCGGGGATTTGAGATCCTCGTTCCCACAAAGCAGGTTGAACAGAGGGGCAAGGTCCTCAGTCGTCAGTCCCAGGAGCTGCCTCACCCAGTTGATGGATCCGCAGAGTTGATGGAGTTCCTGCAGAGTCCTGGGGTTATCATTGATCTTTAACGGTTGGGGCACCACTGTCTGCTCCTCAATTTTGAGTCCTAGGTATTTAAAAGGTGAGGTCTTCTGGACCTTTTCGGGATGGATTTCGAATCCATCAGCCTCTAAAGCCCTGATTACCTCTCCCAGAGTCCAGTCCAGGTACTGCTGTGCGGGCGCACACACCAAAACATCGTCCATGTAGTGTAGGATCACAGCTCTAGCTGCCTTTTTCCGGACAGGGGACAGAATGCAAGCGACATACCACTGGCAGATGGTGGGCGAGTTTTTCATGCCTTGCGGCCGAACTCGCCACTGGTAGCGCTGCATGGGAGCCTCTCGGTTGAGGGAAGGCACCGAGAAGGCAAACCGGGTGCATCGTCCGGATGCAGGGGGATATGGAAGAAGCAGTCCTTGATGTCTATGACTGCTAGCTTCCACTGCCTAGGGAGCATAGAGGGTGATGGCATTCCAGGCTGCAGGGGTCCCATGTCCTCAATGACCTCGTTAATTTTCCGCAGGTCGTGAAGGAGTCTCCACTTGTCTGTCCCGGCTTCCGGATCACAAAGACCGGGAGTTCCAAGCGCTGTTGGAAGGCTCAATGTTCCCCTTCCCCAGCTGCTCCTCCACGAGTGCAGTGAGCGCTCTCAATTGGTGTGTTTTAAAGGCCACTGATCCACCCAGACCCTTTTATTGGTGAGCCAATTCAATTTCTGGGTGGGGCGCTCCGCAGTGGCCCCTACTAAAAATCCCGGGGTTGAGATGGGATCTCAACCCGGGCTCCCCACTGGGACATGAGATCCCTGCCCCACAATGTAAACCCAGAGTCAATAACAAATGGACGGACTGTTGCAATCCGCCCCTCTGGACCCTCAATCTGGACAAGAGTCCTGCTTCTCTGGGCAGCCACAGATCCTCCCACACCTGTAACAATACCTTCTGCCGGTTGCAACCCCCAATGTGACGGCCAGTTGTTGGAGGCATGACCGTCACGTCTGCCCCCGTGTCCATCATCCCTGCTAGGCTGATGTCCGAGCCCTGGCATGAAATCTTGCAGCTTAGCATGGCTTGTCCTCCCCTACCACCTCAGCCCAGAAGACAGATGGGTTGTAGTTTTCTGGTGAACTTCTGGGCATGAGGATGGCCTGGGCGAGAACCTGGCCAGCTGCAAGAAAGAAAGGTGGATGAATACATTGGATGTTAATTGTAAAGAGTCCTTGTGATCCTACTTGGACGATCTCTGGTGTTATTGAGATCTCTGGTGGTGTACGCGTGGTGTCTCCTATTATAAACAAGCAGCAGTCTTTCAGTCCTTTGCAGCTCACGAGGACCTGAGGTGTGATGGAGTCCATCGTGGTTGCAGTGGCTGCAGTCACAGTTTTTCTGGGCAGTCTTTATGTCATCACGCGGGCCGCAGATCCCGCGCTCCTCAGTTTCCCGGCTGTACCTCCATGGGAGTGGGCGATGGTACTTGCCCTGGGGAAACAGCTCGGGAACTTTGATTAATTGGGGCTGGAGCTCTGCAGTTCCGGGCCACATGTCCTGGCTTGCCACATCTGTGACAGGTTCTGTTTGTCATCCTCTGTCCTGAGGTGCCGTTGCCTCAGCGGCACCCGCACTCCTACCACATTCCCCCTCATTTTTAAATTTGGTTGGCCAATTGGAACTAAGGTTGTGCAGTCGAATCATCTGCTTTAACGTTGGTGGAGGATCAAGTGGAAGGTCATAATCACTCTCTTACAAGTTCATTTGCATTAGCTTTAGCTATTTGATGATTATGCTTTCTCTAATTCTTGTATCTTCCACTTGCTTCTCCACCACTAATTTTAATTTGTCAATAAAGTCAATAAATGGTTCATTTGGGAGTTGCCGAATTTCAGTAAAATTTAGTAGAGGCGCCGATTTAGGGGGCATCATTAAAAATGCTTGCTCGCCGCATGTTTAGCATTTAAGACCGGCTCTGGGGTGTTTCGGGCCTGGTCTTGTGGCTTGGCAAGCAACCCCTCACCGGTAAGGTGGTCCATGGAAACCCCTGCGTTATTAGGGTCTTGCAACAGGATTGGGAGGACCTCTCTTAGTTGCTTTCTCCACCCATCTTCCCACAACTCGAATTCGGCTGGAGAAAGCAAGCAGGAAAAAATGCTTTGGAGGTCTGCTGGGACCAACACTGTATTAGTGAGGGTGGGCCGCAGGAGATTCCGGAAATATGGACTCTCACTCCCAAACTCCTTCTGGGCTTTACAAAGTTCTTTGAGCCCAGCAGGGTCAAAGGGTTTCCAGGTGGGGTTGCCGCCAGCTCGGTTATAAGTAACTGGAGCGGCGAAGGGACCGGAGGAGGCTCCTGGTTCCGGGTTCAAGATGGCGTCGGTTCCGGTTTCCACAGCGTGGGAACTGGAAGATAAGGCGTGGGAACCAGAAGGCTCCTCCCGGTAGGCGGGGGCTGAGGACAAAGAGGAGTGGCCACGGGAAAGGCGGGGACTCCTGACGCAGGGGGCGGGACCCGGCGCGAAGGAGGAGCTCACAGATGTCACGTTAGGAGGGGGCGGGGCCAGGACAGGGCGAGGAGGAGGGGGGGCAAGAGGATTTTGGGAAGAAGAAGGAAAAAAGGCGGGCTGTGCCATGCAGTCTCCTCCATTTTGGGGGAGTGCGGGAACAGCAGGGAAAGGGGACAAAACGGTGGATGAAGAAAAGCCTTCACTGTCATTTTCAGGGCAATAAAACTGGGAACCGCTTTTTGGGAGAACAACCAGGGAAGAGGGCATAGGAGAGAGGGTTTGGGTAGAAGCCGAAACAGCCTGGCCAGAGCTACTTCGGCAGGGCATCTGAGAGGATCGAGGAGAGTCAGGGAGACGGTGGCAGCCCTGTGCCTCTGAGCATTTTACAACTCCCGGTCTTCTCAGTGACGGGGTAGTGGGATGAGGAATGCGAGGGGGGGAAAGAGGGACTTGGGAAGAACTGGGGAGAATTCGGGGCTTTTCTTTAATTTTCCGATTAGCTTTGTGTATATCTCTCAAAGCCCAGACCATGTAGAGAAACCTCTCTCCGGAGGAATCTCCCCTTTGGTTTAATTCTAATATTTTGTCCCCCACAATTGCCAAACGTGGCTGACTTCAAATTAGCAGGGAACATCTGGGGAAAATAAAAGAACAGCCACTTAACAAACCTTTTCAAAAACCCCTTTGATAACTTTAATCCACAATTCTTCAGGGATTCCCCAACTTGGACATAGACCTCCCGCTGAGGCTGAGAAAGCTTGGCTCCCATCTTAAACCTCAGCCTCTACTTCACCCACCACCGGCAAAAAGGAGAAATTAAAAATAATTTTCCAGGGGCCGGGAATCACAAGAATACTCACAAGAAGACACAGGCTTCCGGTCCTGGAAACAAAAAGGCACGGTGGGGTCCTCCGGTACAGGCTGCTCTCTTGGCAGGAGTTGGCAGCCTCCTCTCGGAGTGCGGCTTTTAAAACAGAGCGCACTGCCGCGAGAGGCGTCGGCGTCTCCGAATCGCTGACACTCGCAGCCTCCTGGCAGCGAGGACGATGCAGGAACGCACGTGTGTGTCGTCCCTGTTCGGGCGCCAACCTAACGTAACCGGGGGCTTGTCAGCACAAGCCCCGGCGTGCCCTCGGGCAGAGGGGATGCAGCGTTGGCCTCCACAGCGTCCTCGCTGGACAGGTCAGTGGAATCAGCGTGGGATGGGTGCGTGCGCTGGCTCCTCCTCAGAGGAAACACGTCGGGCGCCCGATGGATTAGGCTCGCATTAGCCCAGAGGCAAAGAAGGCGGGAGGGGCTTTTGGTGTGAGTTCCAACAGGTTTATTTGCAGGAGGGACCAGGGACCAGCAAAAAGCGCCGAGGAGATGTGGGCTAGGCCCTTTATGGGGGGGTGGAGCAAGGCAGGGAAAGGGAAAACAACCAATGGGGTACAAGCAGAGGGGAGGATACAATTTTTCAGAACAAATGGGGAAAACAGGGAGGCAGGAGTCATAACAGGGAACCAATTAATAACTACAAAAGGGAGAACTTTCTGGAACAGGGGGAGGTAATTTAGGATTGGGAGCCACCCAAGGGGAGGTAACCTAGACTGCAGTGATCTCTTCTGGTGACTGACATTTGATGGTTTCAGCCCGAGAGCAGGCTGAGCCACCCCAACATGCACGTACCTGGAAAAGATTAACTGTGAGTGCAGTTTATTCCCAGTCATGAACAGGTACACGAGAAAAGAAAAATTTAAACTAGTTTCTGAATACCAGAAAGAGTAAAACCCTGTTTTCTATGGATTCATGGGTAACCTTTTATGTGGACTCACTGTTAGTACAAAATCATACTTATCTCATTTCTCCTCCCCAGTCTCCTCTCACCATAAAGTTTGTAGTGACTTCATAGTCTGAGGGGTCTACCCACCCAGAAAAGTGCATCTGAAATTGGCAAATATTTAAAAAACTCTAGGGGTAAAGTGGAAAATGACAGAAAACCCGCTTACTAAACACAAGATTAACAATAAAAGTACATGACTTAATATCAAAGATTTTTTCAGCAATAAGCCAGTGCTGTATGAACTAGCTAAATTATGTCAGGAGAGGAAATGGATAATGGATTCTGGCATCTCCTTATGTCATCTTTGTATTATTACAGGAGGAATACCTAAGAATAGAAGTTAAATGGTCCTGTCAACTCTGTTTACTTCTAACTCTAGATCTCTGACACCTGGCAAGACACTTTTTGAGGAGGGTAAATTTTAAGGGCTGCAACCTTGAAATTGCAAGACCTGAACTGTTCACGGCATCTAACATTGAAAGGAAAGTGCAAAACAGAAAGGCATACTGACTGAATTCTGAAAATATATTGGTGGCATAAAGCACAGGGTCTTAATGTGACCATGTATCAAAAGCCACCAAGCAAGACTTAAGAAAGACAAAGGACAGCAGTTCTTTTTCTTTTTGACAAAACAGTTTTGTAGCACCAGCCACTTTATAGAAGTACATTGAAGGAATACATCTGTTGTCAGTGACGTTTTCCATGGGAAATAGTAATAAATAGATTCCTTCAACTTCAAGAGGGAAGCCCATTTTTTGGACAGTTTAACATTATTAGATGAGGTCCAGCATGACAGGTCCACTCCTTTTCAGAATCAAGGAAGTTATCTATGCCTTGGTTTAAGCAATATCTTAACATTCAGTGGCTTTATAATGAGACTGAAATGCACACCAGTTTCCATGCAGAGAAACCATGGCCTTCAGGAAGTTACTCCTGATATTTGTATATTTATTGCTTGGCCATACATACAGACAACACCAAATTGATTTGCTGCAGGGCAGGAAGGATCTGGATGGGATGGATCAGTGGACTGAAGCCAACAATATGGGGTTCAATATGGTGAATTGACAGGTCCTGCACTTGGATCACAACAACCCCAGACAGCACTATAGGCTGGAGGAAGAGTGGTTGGGAAGCTGCCCAGCGGGAAGGAACCTGGGGCTGCTGGTTGACAGTGACTCAACATGAGCCAGAGTGCGCCCAGGTGGCCGAGAAGGCCAATGGCATCCTGGCCTGTATCAGCAATAGTGTGTCCAGGAGGACCAGGGAAGTGATGATTCCCCTGTACTTGGCACTGGTGAGGCCACACCTTAGGTACCTCAAGTTCTGGGCCTTTCACTACAGGAAAGACATTGACATGCTGGAGTGCGTCCAGAGAAGGGCAACAGAGCTGGTGGAGGGTCTGGAACATAAGTCCTCAGATGAGTGGCTGAGGGAGCTGGGGTTTTTAGCCTGGACAGAAGGAGGCTCAGGGGAGATCTTACCTCTCTCTACAACTTCCTGAAAGGAGGTTGTAGTGAGCTGAGGCTTGGTCTCTTCTCCCAGGCAACCAGCGACAGAACAAGGGGAAATGTCCTTAAGTTGCACCAAGGGAGGTTCAGGTTGGATATTTTGAAAAATTTCTTCAGGGAAAGGGTGGTTAAGCCTCGGAAGTGGTGGAGTCACCATGCCTGGAAGTGTTCAAAAATGGGTAGATGTGGCACTTGGTAACATGGCTTAATGGTCATAGTGTTATTTGGTCAAAGGTTGGATTCAATGATCTTGAAAGCCTTTTCCAAGCTTAATTATTCTATGATTCTATTCTATGTATTTTCTGATGGGTTATGGCTCATACCAGTTTCCATGTTAGCCAGACTGCACGTCAGCCCAGGGAATCTTCTAATTTTCTTGTTCTTTGTGCTCTGTGTATATTTCTTTAGTGTAGAAGCATTAATGGGTTACCACTTTGTACCAGGATCCATGTATAAGCAGAGAACAAAAAAGAAATTGAGTCACATAAACATTAAGTAAGCCAAATATGGTGTAGAGCACTATCCAAATGTACTCTGGGTTAAAACTGCTGTAGGAGTGTTTCAGGAGGAGTGTTATTTTCCAATTACTTTTCATCCCCCATGAGTTTATTTTGAGTATCTCCTTTCCCTTGTAAAAAGAAATGGAAGAAGGCACTCACCTGGAACTTCACAGGCAGTCATTCATAAGGTAGACCCTGAACAAATGCGATGCTGATGAACTTCAAGCTGGCCAGCTCTTTGAATGCAGACAGGTGAACAGCAGGTGTTGTTATCTGCCAAATGGATGTCAAATTTGACCCACTTTATCCAATTTTTTTTTTTTTTGGTCAGTTTCTGGCAGGTTGTCTGGTTTTAAGAGCATGTGTTCCGTCAGATTAAAATGGTGGGGGTGCTGGATCTAAGCAAAGTTTTAGAGAGCTGCTGGTGACATATACTGTTCATTGGCATATACTGATTTAACAGCACTGTGTTTACTGTAAATGTGTTTAAAGTCCTTCAAATCATCCTTTGTTATGTTTCTTAGATCGAGTCTTCTAAATTTTGCTGCTAGTCTCCCTGGTGCAAAACCAGTCCTTCACAAATGTGATGACATATTAAAAAAGTTTGGAAGTACAGTCTGGCTGCTTTCCTGCCTAGATTTTGCAGGCTCAAAGGACTTAAAGCTGACATTCCAAATACCTGTTATATATATCAATTGTATGTGTGTGTATATATTACTTTAGTTTACAGGAAAAATATAACAATATTTTTTGTTGTTGTTGGAAGGCAGGATGTTTAATGGACAAGGAGGATGGATTATTATTTTTTTTAATAAACACAAGGATATTTGGAAAGAAATTTAATAACTGATCACTGTTTTCAAACATTGTGAACATTTGCCAGACTCAACATGGCACCATAACAAAAATGCTGTAGTTTCTCTGTGATCAAGCTCAGGGATTTGCAAACCTTTACAAGGCAGAACTACTACCCTAAAAGATTTATTTTGGGCTCCTATGCAGTTCTTTTATCACGCTTTTCATTAGAAGTGCAACAAAGCCAATTCAAATGATAGACTACTATTTAACAACCACTGGCTTTATTGCTTGTGATAAAAGAATTTCACTTGGTTGCATTAACCTGACATTTGGGAATAAGGAGGAAGGGAAAAAGCAGAGCTTGATACCTAGCATAAATGATCAACAAAACTTTTTTGTTTGAATACAAAATATACAAAACATTAAACTTAACTGGATGTTAAAGAGCAATTAGGGATTGTTTGATAAACTGAGAGGAATTTTAAAGTGAAAGCCCCTGGGAAAGAAACTGAAAAATCATAGCAAGGCCTTGATTTAGCTAAGTATAGTTGTGTCCTTGTTTTATCTGGCCAACAAACTGCTTTCTTAAAATCAGAGAAAGTCTTGGGAGACTACAGGAATATCAGAAGGAAAAATATATAGCCAAGAGTGAATTAGATGAAACCAAAAACCTGATGGTTTTATCCAAAGGAACAATAAACAATTCAAATCTAGGGCCCTGCAAGGGCAACTTTATTTTTTCAAATCAGTCTTTGGCTACTGTCTTCTTTTGACAGTAGTAGTATTGCAGTAACTGTGATATGCTAATGTATAATTAAGTCAAGGCTGGAAGGAAAAGGTTAGAGATTTTAACAAAAAATGGGAAGACAAACTCTCAGACACAAATCTTCTTTCTCTGAGTCTGAAACAGAAGCAGCAAACTTCGAAGTCAAATTCAGACTAAAAACAGCTCCTCTGAATTTTACTCAGACTATATCTTTCAGATTAGGACGCTGCCTATAGAGCAGAGAGAGACAGGCATAAGATTGTCTCTATAGTACAGAAACAGGAGGTTATTTTTTGTTTTTTTCTGAGGCCTCAGAAATAAGGAAAGTTATAAAATGCCGTAAAAACTAGTATCACTAATGAATAGATGTTTTTAATGCCTAATAGAGTAAGGAGTTTTTGATTTGTACGTGTCATTGAGAGATACTTTGCATGATGTGTTTTTGAACATTTATTGTAGTGCATGATAAAAAGATGTGCAATAAAAGAGATATATTCTGAATCTGATGACAGTTCATTTCTGCAGAAAAAAACCCCTTATCCTCATCTCTGTAATATTGTTTCCACACCTTATAGAGCGAAGAAAGGACATACTCCAGGTAGCAGGACAATTATGTTACCAGTAAAAATACGGAGATTACAGACAGAATACAGGCATCTATTACCAAATTGAAGAAGTCCCTCCAGCTATAATTGTTGAGGCAGCTACTTTTCCCAAATTGCCAAGCAGCTAAAGAACAAGGAGCCAAGAAGAGCGCTTGGCAATCAGTTTCAGACCCTACATCTAAATTAGTAGCCAGTGCTTCCTCTTTTTGTGCCTGTAAGAAGTTAATTTCACCCAATCCAAATATTTTCAAGGGAGATTCTTATGGGCTTTATTATAAATAGTCCAAATAAATAGGAATTAGAGGTTACTAACCCAGTTTTTAAAGAACTTTACAGGAAGACATTAGGCATATTCAGGTAATTATTCTACTTCCTCCATCCTCCTGAAATATCTGTCTGTGACCATTAATTAAAAGAAGAGAAAAGAGTTAGTTAAATTTATTAAGTGGATAACCTCTTTCTCGTAATGAGAAATGCAAACTATATTGAATTAACAGTCACCTGAGGACAATATACTTAAGACAGATGTCATGGAAGCACAGCAAGAAAAATTAAACATGAACTCAAGGCATTTCATTTAGTGTCCAAGGAAAGATGATTGAACACCTTCAAAGCTGCCACCAAGAGCTATAGATTTATCTGACAGATTTGGATCTTTTTGATCAAATGAACATTCAAAGCCGTCCCAACTCTGCTGTATTTATGGAATTACTACACGAAAGGATTTACTGGTTTGGAGGCGGAGATCAATAACAGTTTGTGAAAAGCCCGAGTTAGAAACATCTTGAACTAAGAAAAGCATTCAATATAGAGTTCATCGTTATAGACTTTAAATCGTCCAGTATAAAAAGAGGGACTGATGTTTGACCTTCACCAGTTCCTCTGTGAGGAGGCAAAAACTCGGTATATTTACAGGAAAAAAAGAATGAAAAAGGCCCTTAAATTGAAGTGGGAGATTAGGCACACAGTTAAAGGTGATTGATGGGCATTTCCAAGCAGGCCTTGGCAAGGCAACACAAGGCCTGATGCTCATTTATAAATAATTTGTTACTGTTCGACTGCATTAGCCTTTCTCCAGACTCCAGGATTCTTTGTCAGACAGCAAAAATATGTTGCAAGTTTTAGGTGTTAGCTAAACTACTAATCTATCTATAGGTGCAAATTTTGAATGAAATTAAGGATTTAGGCCTTCTTTTGGCAAATGAAAAGGCTGCTAAGGGCCGTTGACCTTTGTCTGTTCTTATGGGACAAGATCTCAGCCTCCCTCATGGGAGTTTTATGCAGTAATTTCTGTGAGGCCAAATTTTTACCCACAGTCTTTGGTGAAAGTGATGCAAGCTTAACTGAGTATCACCAACAGGTACCTCAATCTTAAGAGTTGTTCTTAATTAGTTAAGAGCCTCTATGTCCAAAAGCAAACTGAAAAATTCAAAGAAAACCTCTAGGATATGACAATTCAGCATCAGCCGAATTAGAGTGGGTGGGCCAGGAGCTTGTTACAGGTCTGAGATTTAAGGACAGCGATTTACACTCAATGTCCATCCTGTGGCAAATCATGTTCTTCTGGGAGAGGTTCCTCAGTGTTTCCCAAATCCCATCTCTCCATCCAGAAGCAGGTTCATTACTGAGTATAGAGCAATATTCTGGAGTCACAGGTCATCAGTGTTTCCTCCTCCATTTTCTTTCTATAGGAGGAAAAGAACAAGTCTCATAAAAGCACAGTGTGTTACTGACACAACCCCAGTGAGAATAGGGGATCCCACAGACAAATAAAAAAGGCAAAGTTCACAGTTTTTCAGAGGTAAAAGAGCTTGCTTGGGATGCTATGTTGGATGTTTCCTTAACACAGGCAATAAAGTGACTATGGAGATGAGATGGACCAGCTTGAGATTACATCAGCAGGGACTGTGGCAGCAAGAGCTCAGACTGGTGCCTTTGTCTAATTCAAGCATGGACATGGACAAACCACTAAATCTTGGAATGAAAGGAAGAAGGGTAGGAAAAGATGTATGTTAGCTTTACATGATGCACTTAGACATGTGTGTAACCTTCTCCTTTAATATATCTTTCACTTTCCCCCCTCCATGAAATCAAGCTCACATCAATTATTTCACTATCTTGTCTAGTTTTAAACTATTAGCTTTTGGAGTTAGGGCTGTAACCCCTAAAGAGAATAAACTAAAGGAGAGCTTTAAGAACACCTAAATGATTCAGGAATCTCAGGCTTACTGGACTTCAATGAGATTTAAGAGACTCAAAAAGCAATTTAGCACTGTGGGAAAATGTTGTGTACAGTGCTTAATCCACTGAATTCTAATTCCTATAAAAATTCAAAGTACAGTATGACCCAAAAAAATAGCAAATCAAGACCTAGGTAATGAGTTATCTAAGGCAAAATCTGAACACATTAAAATGGCTGCTTGACAAAAGTTATAATTATTGTGATTTTTCTCATTTCCTCACTTTCTTCACTACAGCGCAGAAACAAATTTCTAACATAGTTTAAAACTGTCCTGATATACAGAATACTTAGTCTCAGAAAGTAAACTTTTCCTTTCTTAGATATGTGTTTTAGAGTTGTTTTCATACTTCTTTAGAGTAGTCATAAAGCAGCTACATGAATAGGAAGTCACCTTCCTCCTTTTACCTACAATAAACTTGCTCCTAAAATCACCATTAAATCATGGGGTTGTTGGAAAACTGTCACAAAATGAAAGAAGATTAAAACCACAGTCATTAGAGTACAAACTTCTCTGAATTTTGCATGGTTTGTTGTTGAGATGCCCCTCTACCACTGAGAAGATCATTGCTTTCTTCAGGGTGATGTGAGAGCAGGCCTAGAGAGAACGGAGAAAGCAGGGGAAGGAGAGCAGTGGAAGGTGTAAGCAGACAGAGAAGATAAAGTGAAAATAAAACAGTGCTAAATTCTGGCAAAAAAGTGTACTAATAACACCAAAGAATTTTGCTTCCTTTTACTAAGACTTTTTCCCCCCCTTCTTCTTCTTTAAAATAACACAGATGAGATATTTCCGAGCAGTCAAAAGTGCAAAGGTTAATGAATTATCTCATTAATCTTTCATAATTGTAGCATGCCCTTGTGACCCTTGGATCCGTAGTATAACAGCAGTATTTGGGTTATGATTCAGAAGAGCCAAAAATAAGATCAAAATCCTGTAAATAAAACCCCAGCATGCCTCAGAACACTAGGTGTAGAGTGCCATGCAATTCATGGCTGGGAGGGTAGCTGGCTTCTGGGAATATTCTATACCAGCTGTTAGGCTATATGGCTCAACACAGAGAAGGCAAGCACTTTATCTCTTCCCTTTCTGCTTTATTTGCCATTGTGTTTGTGATTCAGTAGTGGTGAAACACTTGGTAGATAGTACCACAAGTAGAGAGGAGGAGGACAAGGTGCAGGACAGCCAGGGCGGGCTGCCACGCAAGTTTCTGAACCAGCATCAGATTGTCTCACTTAAAGTGCATCCTTTGGAACAAAATGAGAGTAACTGCAGACTGCTAAAAAGAGACAGAGGGAGCCAGGTAGCTTTTGGAGTGGGGAAAGAAGTCATTAGCAAGCTGGAGGCAGAAATCACTGAAAAGGTAGCACAGCCTGTCTTCTTCCCTTGTTAAGAAATGCCAGCCTGCAGGGGTTCCTTGGGCATGCAGGGACACTGGCCCCTGCACCAGCTTGTGACAGCTTGTAACGGGAAGCCTTACAGGCCAGCCAGGTGCTCTGGGAAAGAGAACTATAGCCACTGGGGTGTGGCTTGTTGGTGGTCACTGTTTCGCTGTCTAAGTGATATTCTATCTGGTTTTCCTTCTTTATTTTTTGCCTTTAATCTGTCTCACTACTGGAACAAAACAGTTCATCCAGACCACTTCAGATGTCTGATAGGTGTTACAGATCCTGCTATCCTTCTTGAAAGATTAATCCAATCTACAATCTTATCATTCTACCCACAGGCTTACGTATGTTTTCGCTCTGAAGGGTGTAAAATTGGCTTGCTATCTCTGTCTGATAGAGCAGTACAAGCAAATAATAGCGGATCACTCCTGTTTACTTGTATCACACTGTTGGGTAGAGATTATGACATCCATTGTTAGGTGCCATCCAAACATAGCATGAGAAATAGCACCTCTCCTTGCAATTCGTCAAAAACGTGTAATCAGGAAAGGAGGATTTCATAGAAAAAGGCTGAAACATGGAGTAGGGATGTTTACAAATACAGTGCAGCTGTGAGGATACCCAAGCCTGGAAGATACTCAGCTTATCAGTTAGGGGGTTAAGTAGCCTAAATAGAGTGCTGTGTGAATGGCAGCCCTCTTCTTGGTGCCTAATTAGCTTAGGAATATTTCCACAGCATTGCAAGTTATCTGGTAAGCATAGCTAAAGCTGATTTCGAAAGCTCATGAAGGAATTCTGTAGCATACCTGGGACTTGATCCTGAGTCTCATGTCTCTCAGCTTTGCACAGACCACTGGTCGTCTCATTTAGCTCTTCCCTCCCTCCCTCCCTGCCTCCCACAACTCGTGTTTAGAAAGCAGTGAAGAATAACAATTCGTGTCTAGCAGACCCTGGACCCTCCCTCAGAGACGCCTCTGGTGTGAGAGAGTTCTTGGTCCGTGCCTAGTGAAGACAAAGCAGCCAAGGGTGACTAACAGAATGTAAACTACAGCTCTTAATATCATGCAAGCAACTGAGACAACCTAATGTGAATATTAAGACCTGATTCACATATGTAAAAAAAACCCCAACAACATAAAGCAAAGCTTTATTTTAAGCTAAAAGTAAAACTGCATGAATTAATATTTAAAATTCATAGTGCTTCAGATTAAAAGGTGACAGCCCTTATTATTAAATGGAACTCCAGCTTCAGAAGAGGAAAAAAAGAAAAAAAAGACCTCCTGGATATGAAATTACCTGTCATGTTTCATTTATATTGATAGTAAAGCCTTTGGTATGGAGAATGTTGTTTCTTTATTCACAGGTGTAAATAGGATTGCAAGCTGCTAGATCAGATCCCCAGTCACTACACCAACAGAACATCCAACAGCAAGTTCTCCACCAATGCAACCACCCAAAAGCAAGCAACTCCACCCCAAAATGCATACAACCTGCCAAACTTAAGCCATCCTGATATTAATTAGAAAACATGGAAATCAGATGTCACTGTTGATCAACTTCCAAGTCCACTCTGTGACCTGGTATTACCTTACTTGCTTGATAAGATAGAGAAGAAAGGAGAGAAGAAGAGAGGAAGATAGGAAGAGGGAGAGGGGAGAGGGAGAAGGAGGAGGAGGAGGAGGAGGAGGAGGAGAGTTATGCCATGTTACACCTAGCATTCTGCATGACAAGGTTCGACCCAGGTCTGAGGGCTCCACCCCGGAGAGCAGCTCTGCAGTGCAGGTCCCAGGCCCACCCAGGAGAACGGAACAGAGATGGGCACACCTACAGCAGGGCTCAGGCAGGGACTGAAGGTCCCAGGCAGAGCTGGGACACCTCCCCTGGGCCCTTGGCAGGAGATGGTGGGGGTGTGGGTCCCAGGAGAGGCCAGTCCCAGCCACTGAGGCCTGTGAGCACCCCCACGTCCTGGCAGGACTAGGCTTCAGTGCTCATGTGCTCTTCTTCCGACACTGGTGGTTGGACACTTTGGAGATGACTTCCCCTCCTCAGGAAGCTGTACGGAGCAGTGAGGCCACCCCTCAGCTTCTTGTTCTCCAAACCAGACAAGCCCAGTGCCCTCAGCCACTCATCAGAGGACATTCCTGCCAGCCCCTTCCCCAGCTTTGGTGTCCTTCTCTGGATGCATTCAAGTACCTTCAAATCCTTCTTAAATTGAACTGCACACAGTACTCAAGTCTCCACCAATGCTAAATACAGCAGGATAATTGCCTCTTTTGACCTGCTGGTGATGCTGTGTTTGATGCACTCCAGGATGAGGTTTGCCCTGCTGGCTGCCAGGGCACACACTGCTGCCTCCTGTCAAGCCTCCTGTCAGCCAGCTCCCCCAGATCCCTTTCTGCAGGGCTGCTCTCCAGCCACTCCTCTCCCAGTTTAGTCTCATGTCTGGTGTTACTCCATCCCAGATGCAGAATCTGGCATTTCATGCCACTGGTGATTGCCCAATGCTCCAATCTATCCAGACACCCTTGCAAAGCCTCCTGTCCCCTGAGACAGCCAACAGCACCTCCCAGTTTGGTTTCATCTGCAGATTTACCAACTGCACATTCAACTCCTCCATCCAGATCACTGATACAAATATTGAACAGAACTGGCCCTAAAATTAAGCCCTGAGGAACAACACTGATCACTGGTCACCAGCCAGATGTAACCCCATGCACTGCAACCTTTTGGGGTCTGCCCTTCAGCCAGTTCTTCACCCTTTGCACCATGTACCTGCTCATGTCAGCTGGACAGCTTGTCCAGAAGGATACTGGGAGGGTCACTGTCACCCTTCAATCAAATTGGGTTTTACATACAGATATGTGCAGGAGTTATTGCCTTCTCCCCTCTCTGTTCAGCTTTTTCGTGTCATAGTCTTGTCTCTGCATTTATTACTTCTCACCTACAGTCTGAAACCAATTGGCTGGGGTACAACTAATTACCACTGGGGATCAAGTACTAACCTCAAGATCCTCTAAATAATAACAGCCATAGAAAGGTTAATAATGGTAATAATACTGTGTTGTTGTGGGGGAAAACATCTTCATCATTTCCTATCATGTTTGCAACATTTACTTGGGGGCACTAGGAGTCCTGGAGACTTCAGTGTAACATATGTTCCTGCCACATTTCTGCATGCTCAAAGGCTGGTGAATACACAAAAATGGTCTCTTGCACCAGAGATCAGTTGCAAAAACATTTGGGAGTTCAGAAGACTTTCTAGTGAAAAACCCATGTAATTCACTGAAGGCAATATTTTAAATTTTATCACGTCAGAGCTGCAATAGGGCCATATCATTTGGTTGTAAGATCAGACACAAAACACATCAGCATATGTAGCCCTCAGGGGCACCAGGCAGTAACCCATTTTATCAGGAAAAGCAGAAAGTGATGTCACATTCAGAAAAAAAGTCCTTAATTTATAAGTTACATAATTTTACACATTCTAAAGAGAAAAAACAGTATAAAAAGACAGGAGTAAAATAAAAACTGTGTATTCTACTGTGAATTTAACTTAGATATTTCACAGATTCATTACAAAACATTCAAGTCATACATTTCTAAGGGATAATAGCTTCTGGATTTGTTAAAAAGCTCTTATTACTCCAAGTTTATAAGAAAGTTCTTTCAATTTAATCACTTTTGAGACTAATGGAGCTAATTTGACTTTGTCCTAAAATCTTCTAGGTGGTTTAATTCAATCTATTCCTCATTCATATGAAGGTCTCTGAACAAAAGTCTTTGCCAATAAACGGCTTTCAGAGATTTACAGCCTCAGTATTTAGGAAAACTAGACATTACCAAAAGTTACCCATATCTCTCCCATGCATACTGTTGTGTAGATGTTTTAAAACTTGCATAGATCTAAAACTGGTTTGAAAAACTAAATATGCTGGATCGGGTTGCTTTTTATACCAAGTTCATAATTTTTCTGGTTTCAAGAAAATGCACACACGTGCTTCTTTTGCATCACGTAATTAATTCACTGTAGTTCTGTAAGTTGAACAATTCATCTGGGCTGAATAAATTATTTGAGCATGAACCAAGAAACATGTCTTCGGTCCCTTTTATCAGGAAGCCTTTCAAGTAAGCTGTCATCCTATCATGTAATGAATGAACAAATTCCTTGACATTTAACATCTCCCTGATCATAGTAGTTGCACAATGGAGGGTTAGATGACACAACAAGGATTTATATGGCTTATCATCTAAATAGCTAGATTAGGTGCATCTGAGAACAACTTGCTAACCTGTTCCTATTTGTCATTACAACTTCATTTGTTATTGTATGACAACCTCTTCACACATAAAGCTTGGTGCAAGCATGGTGCCCTCATACTCCTTTTTCTTTATGCTGTGTTTTGTTTATTTTTATGTTTATTTGAACCCTCTGCAATTTCAGCCAATTATAAAATAGCTCTAACTGATCTTGCTCATATTTACTTGCACACTGCTGATCTTTCCTCTGAGACTCAGGCTTTGTTTGCTTATTTGTAGAGCACTTTTACCCTGGCTGGGATCATACCTTAACTCATAGTCTGACAGATGAACTGTACCTGACATGTTCCACAAGCAGGATTGGTAAAGTAGCAGCAGAGAACTTGCAAGGACCAGATCAAACCATGACTTGACATGATGTTGTGGTTTAACCCCAGCCAGCAGCCAAGCCCCACATATCCACTCACTCACTCCCCCACCAGTGGTATTGGGAAGAGAATCAGAAGGCTAAAAGCTAAAAAATTGGTGGATTGAGATAAAGACAGTTTAACAGGGAAAGTGAAAGCCACGTACAGAAGCAAAGCAAAACAAGGAATTGATTCAGTGCTTCCCGTGGGCAGCAGGTGTTCAGCCATCCCCAGGAGAGCAGGGCCCCATCACACATAATGGTTACTTGGAAAGACAAACGTCATGAGTCCAAACATTCCCCCATCCTCCTTCTTCCCCCCCCCCCTTTATATACTAAGCATGATGTCATATCAGTTTGGTCAGTTTGGGTCACCTGTCCTGGCTGTGTCTCCTCCCAGCCTCCCATGCACCCTAAACTTCCTGGCCAGTGTGGCAGTATGAAAAGCAGAAAAGGCCCTGGCTCTGTGTAAGCCCTGCTCAGCAATAACAAAAAGATCTCTGTATTATCAACCCTGTGTTCAGCACAAATCAGAAACACAGCCCCACACCAGCCACTGTGAAGAAAATTAATGCCACCCCAAGCAAAACCAGCACACATGGACCTGACATGATAGTTTTTCTCAGTAGGACAAGATCCAGAGTGACGTAAGTTCATCTATTTCAAGAAACGTTTTTTGAGGTGCCAGATGGAAACATAGTAATGAGAGATAGTGATCCTAATAATGCTCTTTCTGAAATAATAAAGATCATTGAGGTGACTGACACTGTTCCTTTGCGCTTTATGTTAAAACACTCTTAGCTCATTCTGTCCAGCTGCTGTTCCTGCAAGGCAGAAGAGCATCGCTTTATCTTAACATTGCTTTTAAAATAGGAACTGGGAACTACATGCTTCTTCAGAATGTAGAAACTGTCAATATAAATTAATTTTATGGTCCTATCTGAGTTCCTGTGGAGAGGTTCAGTGCTTGCAGATGTAATTTTAGCCTGGGAAATAGAATGCCTGGGAAATAGGACACCTGGGAAATAGGATGCTTTTGTATGTGTGGCTTGTGTGGATTTGCCCACCTGTTCATCTTTTCGCCCTCACCCCCATGAGGGACTCTTGCCATTGGTTGACTTCTAGATGATCTGACAGCAAAGCACATCCTGCAGTCTCTAGTACTGCATCCTCACCAGCTTTGGGAAAAATCAAAGGCTGCGTGGAGGAGACAGACCCAGATTAGAACTCCATTGATGAGCAGATTGCATCACAAGCATGATGCTGCCTCTAAGAGCAGTGTCCGCCCTTGTTGGTTTTCAAGACCCAGCAGGAAGAAGCTCTGAACAAACTGGTCTGATGGCACATTTAACTCTGTTTGAGTAGGAATTTGGACTAGAGACCTCCTGGGGTCCCTTGAAACCTGAGTTGTCCCGTGACCTTGAGAGTCAGCAATAGTTGAGAACACTGATGATACCTCATACCAGCTGGAGGAGGGGACAGATTGTTAAGAACTTTAATGAAAATCTAACATTGTTATTGTAGTGGTGAAGGTATACAAATGGAGGATGCAAATCCAGAGTAAACCAGACTTCATTAGTGTTGATATCCTCCCCAAACTGCTTTTATCTTATATTTCCATGGGCAAATTTGCCTTAATCTTTTTTAGGATTTTAAAAACTGGGGTGCATCAACAGTAAAGCTTGCAAATTATGAAGAAAATGAGCTAATTTCCCATTTCTACTTTTATGTAGAGAGTGACATAAACCCAGCAATAGCCTGGTATTTTATTTGATAAACTTTTTTCTTAAATATTTCAAAGAAACCTGACTTGCAATGGTACACAATCTGAAATTAGTTCCCTGACAGTCCCTCATGGTATCAGTTTCACTTGGGAAAAACTAATTAAATGTGAGTTCTCTTTGATGCAGGAAATAAATGTGTTATAATTGCTCACCCTACAGGCAGCCCCCGTGCTTAATTACACACACCATATGCATGGCACAACCAGAATCAGTCAGTCCTTCCATGGGTGAGCAGTAGCGAGCAGGCCGGCCACCAAACTGAGACCAAAAGGGAACAGCTGATGAAGAACTCTTGGGTCCATATTCCATTTTTAATGATGTTTAGGCACTGATTATTCCCCAAAATATGTAAGAGGAGCAAAGTTAATAATATGGTCACCAGAGGCAGTTTCTGTACCCAGTGTAGATAGGTTCTGCAGCACATTCTCACTGAGCAGAGAAAGGAACTTGGCCAACATTGTAAACCCCTAACAGCAAACTTGATCTGGGCTCCTTAGATGGACCATAGTTTTGAGACAAAGTCAGTAGGGCTGCTTTCCTCTATGTTTCATTTGAAACATGCCGCACAGCAAACTGCATGCAATTCATCTTCTTTAGAAGGAAAGGCTCAACTCCACTGGATGGCTTCCTCACTGCTCCTCCTTAGGATATTGTGTGATAAGCTGATCTTTGCTTACTGTGATTCAGCTTTAAACAAATCCTGGAATTGCCTCTTGTGATAAAATATATGCATCTGCCATTGAATGTAACTGGTCTGTGAGACCAATTTGAAAGTTTCAGAGTCAATTCAGGTGCAAACATAAATAGCAGATAATGATTTCTTTCTCATTTTTCCTTATTTGTAAATCCTTGATATGGCCTTTGCTAACGCTGCATCTATCCTTTTTATTACCCACTTGATGTGTGAGTAAACACAGAATTGACTTAAGCAATAAATTCCTCCTAATCCCCTATTAAGAAACCAACTAGGCCAATAAAAAATGGGTCCAACTTCTTCTTCAGTCACAGACAGTTTTTAACTATTTTCACACCATAGTAGTCAGATTTAGACAATGTCCATTTCCAGTCAGTCTGCTAGGGCCTTGCTTAGTGGATTGTACCTTTTTTTCCATCCAGAAAGCTGGCAGAGGGTTTTTTTGGGCTGTAACATGCAAATGCCCAAACAAATCTCTTTAACAAAAGGGCAGAGACAACAGCTGAAAGGTCAGCACCTCAGGTCATTAACACAGACAAGAAGAAATGCTTGTCTGTGATTCAAGAGACTCAAGGATTTGGTTCTGTTAGTAACCATCCCAGAGTTACTAGACAGTACTAAGAATTGCTGTCAGTAGATTTAGAATCGTGTGTTTTGTGCAGACAGTGATTAAGAAAAAAATGTGTCTTCCATTTAAAGCCACAGAGAAGAGAGAGGAAGAGTCCAGTTCTTTCCCCTTCAGGAGAGAGTCAGGTGGGGAGAAGCATGTCCAGAAAAGGTAGAAGGTGCAATATTATACAATTATTTTCAAGGTACAATAAATTCCAAACAGCAAGGCTCAGGGTTGTATTTTGCTCATCATCTTCATTGTTTCACTTGTTATCTGGCCTGTTACTTCAGCCTACCTGCTTATCTCCTCTCTCTTCCCCCGTGCACCACTGGCATGCACTGGCTTGCCACTTGCACTTCCTTTTGACCCCTTCCTCCATCTGGCCATGCCAGTCAAGCCCCAATGCCTGTGACACCCTATACCATTCACAGCATCTGGCATTGCTGCCATCTCATTTTCTGCCATCTCTTACGATATCTCCTGTTTCAATTCTGCCTACCCTTGCTGGGCTCACCCCCACACCTCCACCACTGTCTTCTCTCTTTCTGTCCTCTATTCCTGTTCATCATTTCCTCATTGTCTCTTGCAGCCACATCACCTTACTTGCTGCTTACCTTACTGCCTCATCAGTCCCTGCCTTGCCCTATTTCTCCTAGTGTGGCCTTACCTAATTCCCTTCAGTACCTCTCCCCTCAACACCACACCATCTCAGTTTACTGCTTCATGTGCTGTTTTCCTGTCCCATTGTCACCTTCCCACACGGTCCCTGCTCTTTGCCACCCACCTTGAACACCTTTCTGCTTGCCTCTGCTTTCCTTTCTCCTAACTGCTCTCTTTTCCACCACGTCTTGCTACTGTTATTCACTGCTTGTTCTGGCCGGCCCCATTTGCTACCTGTTTCCTCTCCTCCTCCTCCTCTTCTCCCAGAAGCTGTGTTTGCTCTCTACCCACACTATTTTCGTTTACTGTTCCACTTACTGCTTGCTCTTCTCCCCAAATGACCAGGACCTTTCTCAGATCAGCCTGCCAAGCCATTACTTATTGCCCTGTTTGCCATCCTGCCTGCTCCTGCTGCTTCATTTTATCTCCACCTCTCTGGAGCTGCCCTGTTTGCAGACAGCCCTCACAACTTCTGTTTCCCATCTGCTGACCATGCTTGTTCACTCACTACATGTCACCGTTCACCTTCATCGCCAAACTTCCCTTCCACTTGCTCCTTCCCCCTGCACTCCCCACTTCTCTTCACTGACTCATTCCCATGTCACTAGCATGTATTGCTGCCCATGGTCAACTTTACACAGAACAAGCCCCTTCTTTTGCTGCTTGCCTTCACCATCTCCCTTAGCTACACGCTCTCAGTGCCTATTTTGCCAGCTTGTTCTTGCCATTGCTTGATTCTCATGCTTGTAAACATATCCTTCCTATGGCTTTTCAAAGCCACGTTTCTGGATTGTGCTCTCAAACTTTTCTTGCTGTGCACCACCATTTCCCTACTCTGCTTCTTCCTGGACTCATCACATCATTTCAATACCTGACTTGCTGACTGTGCTCAGTTTTCATGTTGGACCACATTTGCTTTCTGTTCAGGAGTGTGTTTGCTCTCTCCTGCTGTTGCCAGCCCCCTGCCACCACTTTGCACCTCATTCGCACCCTGTACTCAGTGTGTCCTCTCAAGCCTTGATCTGCTGCATTTGTTCATCCTCAGCTTGTAGCCCAAATGCTGCCTGCTTTCTCCACATTGCCCAGAAGCTGCATCTGCTGTCTTCCTTGTTCTTTCTCACCTTTTTCCCTGCTTGTCCCACTCCTCTTGCCAGCCTGTCAGACATGTACCTCTCCCATTCCTACACAGCCTGAAGCTTTGCTCTTGTCATATCACCAGCACTTTCTGCCTGTGATTGCTACTTCATTTCCTGGCAAGCCTCATTCTGTTTCCCAACTGCTCTCAAAACCCCCCTTGCCTGTAAGCTTGCAGCTGTAATGCAGCTGGCCTTTTACCACTTCCCATAGCTGCTTCTCCTCCCAACTCCTTAGCTGCCTGCCTTCAGTGCCTTTCCAGGCAGCAGTATTTGACTCCATGGTGGGTTGATCCCAGCCAGAAGCAAACTCCCACACAACTTCTTGCTTATTCCCATCCCACTGGGATAGAGGAGAGTACAAGAAGAACAAAAGCTAGAAAACTCGAGATAAGGACAGTTTAATGTAGTTAATGAGTGAAGATAATAAGTGAAGACAGTTTAATAAGCAAGGGAAAGAGGTGGGGGAAAAAAACAACAATGCAAAAACAATCACTCACCACTTCCCATGCTGACCAATGCCCAGGCAACCTCTATGCAATAGTTACCTTGGAGGACTCTCTTCCCTCCTTATTCCCCCTGTTTTGTTGCTGAACATGATGCTCTGTGATATGGATATATCTTCATCCAGTTAGGTCAACTATCCTGGCTGTGTCTCCTTCCAGTCTCTTTCCCATTGGAGTGTGTGGAGTGGAGGAAGGCTAGGGAGGAAACAGATAAAACTATGATGCTGTGCAAACGCTGCTTAGCAACAGCAAAAACATCAGTGTGTTACCAACACTGGTTTAGTCACAAATCCAAAACCTAGTACTATACAGACTGAGAAATATGGAAAAATTAACTCGATCCCATCCAGACCCAGTACAATCTCCTGCCAGAACAGCTGGCCTTAATGATCCTGTGATTCTGTATTACTGCTGCTCTTCCCTCCCTTTGTAGAGCTGACATCCTGCCCCTGCCCTTTCCTCACTGTCCTCTTTGCCACCACCACTTCCCTTACCCAATGCCAGCCCTTTCCATACCGTTAGCTGCCCTTTACCACCCACCCCTCAACTGCAGTGCTCCACTGCTGTCCTTTTTACCACCAGTGCTTCTCTCATCTTTTTCTTTCACTGCATCCTCTGACTAAGGGGGAGGAATCTTTTCCATACACATTAATCTCCAGGCTTTGATTCTTCCTTTACTCTATCCTTCACCACCTTGTTTCCCACCTTTTCTTACTGCTTTCCTTTTTGATACTGGGCTGTGTTTGTCCCCTTTTGCCCTTTCCCTCTTCTTCTTTATATTGATCTGTTTATCACCTGGCTTTACCTGCTCATAAACTTGGCCTGTTACAAGGTTATTCAGCCCATTAGCCTTGCTGCCAGGGTTTCTGACTCTTCACACTCCACCTTCTTGCACCACTTGCCAGTCCCTCCTCAAGATACCACCTCCTGCACTTCCTTCCTCCTCACCATCACTGCTGCCCTGTTCCCCACCGCTACACTTATTTCCTACCTCCAAAGGAAAATTGCAGCCAGACCACAACCTATGGTCTGGCTACAGCTGTGCTGCCATCCCCTCCCTCACTGCCTGAGGCCATCGCAACCTGGTACCACTGCCTTCTCAGCCCCTGGTCACTGCTAGTTCTGTCCATGGCATGATCCCTACCCTGCCATCCATTGTAGCACTTCAGGCATAACATGCAATTTCCAGAAGAACCCATAAGATTTATTTTGTCAAATTCTTCAATTTGGAAAACAGGATCTTTGGCTCTTAACAGTTTAGGTTTTATTGCAAGTCGATGAAAACTGAACTACTAAATGCCCCATGTCTGAATTTTCAAAGCTATTCAAGCATGCGCAAAATAGCCTCAGGGACCCAGCCTAATTTTCAACCATATGAGGGACACCTAGGTTGGCTTTTGAAATTTCTCTAGGCTGGTCTTGTAAAAGGCCTAAATACATGTCAAAATTTGGCCACAGTTTCTGTTTGAGGCTGAGGAAAGAAGGGGAGAGTATTCTGGGTTTCTAAACAGCTTGCATGCTTTTAAAAAATGTACCACTGGCTTTTTAACCCCCAAATGACTAATTATAATACTAAAGAGTTAATTATAGCACAGCACCTTTCAGAGGACCTTTCGGGAGAGACATGTCGTATAAAGCCTAAGTATTAAGAGTGGAGGTGTGAACTTTTTTTAAAGCATTCAGATCATTGCTCTCTCCCACACACATTGCTAAGATGGGCTAAGCTCAAAAGCAATTTTGTACAAAATATATCTAGGGGGTAGATTATAGAGGGTTACATTTAAAACCTATGGTACCTGAATGGATATGCTATTTATTAATGTGTCTACAGAAAATTAAAAAAAAAAAAAATAGAGGCTGAGATAGAGTGAACTAGAATTGTTTGAATGAGCTACACATCTAAAATGTAATGTTGTGAGGTATTTCTTATGCAAACGAACAAGCACATCATATTAAATATACCTACTTGTAGCATTTTACCTACAAAAGCTTAATATCCGTTTTTCCACATGATGTATTCCTCCAAGGGAGAAAAAGAGGGACCAGCCATATTGTAAACATCCAGACTTGGAGCGGCTGAGTTAGCAATACCTTATTTTGAATAGGAGTAAATGGAGGGAGGTTGGGAAAGGCCAGTGGACTATCAGTGAAACATATACCACATTTTTGGTGCCAATCTCGGGACCAGGTAAGGCTTTTCTTGAGAAATCATGCAGGTTCACAACCTGCCCTTCAGATTGAAGGGCTCAGAGAAATATTAATGAGACAAAGTCAGCAGAGCTACAAGAATTTCCCGCTGAATTGTATCAAACTATAGCTACTTTATTGACACCCTCTGTGGATCCTCTGTCTTTATTGACCTTGGTTGGATGACAGGTGCCCACCAAGCTGCTCTCTCACTCCCCTCCTCAGCAGGACAGGAGCAAGAGAAAATAAAAAAGAAAAAAAAGAAAACAACTCGTAGGTCAAGATAAAGACAGTTTTATGAAGCAAAAGTAAAGGTCATTTGCAGAAGAAAAGGCAAACAAAATATATGTTCTCTAGTTCCCATCAGCAGGGATGTCCAGCTACTTCCTGGGAAGTAGGGCTTCAGTACACTTAGTGGTTGCTCTGTGAGACAAACATTGTATTAAAATTGGCCCTTCCCCATTCTCTTAGCTTTTATTGCTGAACAATAAAAATATGGAATATCCCTTCAGTCAGTTTCAGTTAGCTGTCCTGCCTATGTCCCCTCCCAAGATTTTGTCCATCTCTGGCCAGCTGATGTGATGAGAAGATCATTGGAGAGACAGTGCTGATGTTGTGTGTACACTGCTCAGCAGCAGCCAAAACACTAGGGAGTTATATTCTTTCCAGCTACCAGTGCAAAGCAAAGCACTGTGAAGGCTGCTGTGGGGAAAATGAACTCCAGCTCAGCCAGATCAGATGGATATGTCCTCTCAATGGGACTGCACTATAAAAGAACAGTGATACTAAAAGAGAAAAAGCTTTAGGCTTTTCCTCAGCTATAGAGTACATAACTACAGAGAGGTAATCTGACACAGGTATGAACAGACCCAAATAATTCTCATTTGTCTGTATTTATTAAAATCCATCTGGCTGGCTTAGCTTAGGTTTCTCCACAGCAAATAGTGTAATTCAAGGGTGACTGCCATGGGACGCTACTTAATAGGCAGAGCTGGATTGCCCTTTGGATGTTCTGCCATATTTTTGAAAGAGTGCTACTTCTACTTCTCACCTTTATTTGCTACATTCACATAAGGAAGACTTAATAATACAAAGCAAAAAAATCTGAGAGGGCAAATTCCTCCAGTAATCAGCGATCCAAAAGCAATTGCAGCTCTTCCTCCAGCTAGTTCTACTTAGGGACTGTCTTTACCTCTGTCTCTCCTGGCTGCTAAGCTATTACCGAAATATAATGATCTGCAAATGAGGGAGAAAAGTGTGAAAAAGGAGAAAAAAATGCAGACAAAAACCTGTATTTAGCAGAATCTTGCTTTGACTGTTAATACACCACTCCTAGTTTTATCAAATTCCAATGCAGTGGTCTTGTATCTTCATGGTACCCGAAACAGCCCCAAATTAATTAATAGTCTCTCTCACACTAGATGAAAGAATTGAGCTTACTTTTTTCAACGAACCCAATTTTTCTGGGTTATGCAGTTTATTTTTCATCTTAGCTTGATCAGAAATTCTGCATCCAAATAAGCCTCCACACTTTTAACCTAAAATGGAAAATGCCGGTGCTTTTTATATTGACTGTTTCTCCAAATTTAAATATGCAGTAATTAACATAAATAGAAATAATTTACAGAATCAGCTGTAAATGAGAGGGTACTTTGCAAACACTGTTTTTATTTAGCCTTTATATACAGCCGATTAATGAGTAGGGCTCCAGAAGTGTGCACAGAACTGAAAATGGATCAACTGTGCCATAAAAATAATAGGTCATTGCCCCAGGGGGCTGATCCTTGGAAGGATTAGGAGGGTGCAACAAAGCAATCAGAATTACTGAACCACTAAATTATTATGCATTTTCAAAAACTCAACATACATTAGTATAGTTTATGTGGTGTTATAAGGGCTTTCCATACAGTTAGAGTGCACAGGTATGGTCCCCTCAGTAAAAAGCACATAATTCTGAAGACCAAAATGCTCACAGGCCAATTAAAAAGAATAATTTTCAATGTAATATTAGCACCATCTTGAATTTTTCCTTTAAGTCTGTATCAGCAGAAACGATTTCAAGAAACACCACAAATGCTGTATTAAAAATAAGCAAGTCTCTGTTTCTCCCTTCTGCTATTAAGTTCTTACTACTTGCACTTAAGATTTTTTTTGTGGAATAAAAATAAAAACAACCTGATGCTCATCCAGCCACCTGGCATAAAAAATAAACTGTAGTTATAAAGGTCATAGAGACTCCGGGGCTTGAGCACATAACATTCAGAAAATTAAATATGAAAAAAATTAGAAGCATCTGTGTAATGAGAAATTCTTCCAAGCTGCATACCCAGATCTAAGATTTCATCTGCTACAAAAAGCATAGACTACTCCTCTACACCACCACTGTTCTGCTGGATTTTACCTGGCTATGGCACTCAAGGTATTTTTTTCTGTTAAATTAACAGCACAGACAACACTTGGGCTAAAACCCTGAATAATTTCTCTTACCTCTGTAAATGTAAGAAAAACTTTTGTGCACATTTAACTCTCATATATGTAATAACATGTTATTAATGATCATATTTGTTAACATAGCCAACATGTTATTTCAATCATTTAGACACTGTGTAGCGTAACTTTCAAAGATAGAAAGTACCCTAACAACAATGCAGTAGTCCTAAAAAAATTGGTTTCAGACACTGGAGAAACAGATATAAACCCCTACTGAAAACAATTTAGTAAAGTACATATTTATTTAATAAGTATAACATTTTGTCTGTGTGTCTATGTGAAATGTAATTTGCACTCTGCTCATCTTTAGAATCATCTGCCCTCCAGGATAAGAAGGACACTTTCAGTTTTTAAAGTTCTTTAATGTCCTTTAGGAAAAGATAAATCCCAAAGTCTCCTTCACTTCTTGCCATGGACTACAAAGTGGGCACTTACTATTGATCAAATCTAGTATGAAAGAGATCTAAGCCCTAAATCCCCATTTAACATGAGTTTTGAGGGCTTTGGTCCCCTCAAACAGAATCAGTCATCCTGGTCTCCTCCTGTGCAAGCTTTGCTTCATGGGGTTGAGAAAAAACCAAATGTCAGTTGATTAAATTCAGTGATGCTGGTGGAATTAAATCTGTTTATATCACTTGAAAAGGTGTATCTCAGGAGTCTGACCTTTTACAAGAGAAAGTTGATCCTTAAACCACTGCAGATCTGTATTAGAAAAAATATTTTAAGAAGCTGTTCGGCTCTTAATAGGTTTTGCATCTGACATTTCAGTATTCTGTATTCTAAATATAGGTTCCTGGAAAGAACATAGTATTTCTTATATGAATAATTGTTCCAGTAATTGGAACTTCCAGTAATTCTATGCTTTCAGGTAATAGCAATGATCTGCTCTAGCCCGTTTCCCATTTCATGACATCTCTGTTACAACACCTCCTCTGGCTCCTGATTTGTGAACCACAGCCTTCACTCACTTTTGTTACTTACTTCCTCTTTCAATTTGAAACATAAAATCATTTCCTTTTCTTCCCTTATAATTCAGGTTGCTGTTTCTGTACATTTGATGTACATTTTGATATGTTGTCATGCTTCTCTCTGATTATCCAGAAATGAGTGATTCTAAACTAATTCTAGTAGTAGAAGTTTATGTTTTTCCTACTAATCTAATTTCTCCACCATTTCAGATTTTTTGAAGCTAGAATTTTAAATGCAAGACAGGAATTGTTGTAGTATTATTTTCTTTCTAGAAGGTACAAATCCTTTAGGCTTCCTAATTAAGAAAAGCTGTTGGAATGGTAAATTTAGCATTAACAACAAATACAATACCTTAAGGCTAAGCCTCCGATATTCCACCTGTTTTAGCACAAGGAAAATTTGATGACACATAGTTAAGTCAGCTATCCAATACTATTGTTTAAAGCCTGGGAATCCAATTACAGTCTTTCTTGGGTGTTATTAGTGATGCTTTTTTGGTACCTTTTAGCCAGGGCTTTAAAAAGCCCTGTAAAGAATCTATTGTCATCAGTCCCATACAGGAATAAGATGGTCACCTCAACAAAAGGGACACAGACAAGGCAGAGATGCTTAATGTTTTATTTGCCTCTGCCTTCAACACTGATGATGGCCTAAGGAGTGCCCAGTGCCCTGACCTTGCCTATGAGAATGATCAACTCCCAGTTGACCCTGAACTTGTGCAGGATCTGCTGCTCCAGCTGAATCTCTATAAGCCTATCCGGCCTGATGGGATACATCCAAGAATACTCACAGAGCTAGCTGAGGTCAATCCAAGGCTGCCCTCAATGATTTTTGAACAGTTTTGGGGATCTGGAGAGGTCCCAGTTGGCTGGAAGCTGATTAATGTTGTCCCAGTTTTCACGGAGGGTAATAAGGATGAGCTTGGATACTATGGGTCTGTCAGTCTCACTTCAGTGACTGTAAAATTATGGAGAAGATTATTCTGGAACAATGCAGTCATTGGTCACTGCCAGCATGGCTTCATGAGAGGAAAGCCCTGCTTGTCAAATTTTTTTTTATGAAAAGGTAACTCAGCTGGCTGATAAGGAGAAGCCAGTTGATGTAATCTTTTTGGATTTCAGTAAAGCTTTTGATACCATCTCGCACAGGATCCTTCTGGACAAAATGTCCAGCACACAGCTGGATGAACACATCATGCAGTGCGTGAGCAACTGGCTCACGGGTCAGACACAAAGGGTTACAGTGAATGGGGTGATATCAGACTGACAACCTGTTACTAGTGGGGGTCTGCGGGGCTCCATCCTCAGCCCTGTGCTCTTCAACATCTTCATAAATGACTTGGGTCTCAAAGGTACACTAAGTAAGTTCACAGATGATACAACATTGGGAGAAGCTGTTGACTCCCTTGAAGGCAGACAGGCTGTGAAGAGATACCTGGACAAATCAGAGGACTGGGCAAGCACCAACCATATGAATTTTAACAAGGTCAAATGCCAGATTCTGCACCTGGGATGGGGCAAACCTGGATGTGTGTATGTGGATGTATGGCCAGATTGGGGAACAAGAGGCTGGAGAGAGGCCCCAAGGAAGGGGACCTGGGGGTCCTGGTTGATGGCAAGCTGGATATGAGTCAGCAGTGCCCTGGCAGCCAGGAGGGCCACCTGTGTCCTGGGGGGCATCAGGCACAGCATTACCAGCCAGGCAAGGGAGGGGATTGTCCTGCTCTGCTCTGCACTGGGGAAGCCTCACCTTAAGTGCTGGGGGAAGTTTTGGGTCCCACAAGATAAGAAGGATATAAACCTATTAGAGAGTATCCAAAGGAGGCCAACAAAGATGGTGAAGAGCCTGGAGTGGAAGCCATAAAAAGGAGCTGCTGAGGTCACTTGTCTTGTTCAGCCTGGAGAAGAGAACACTGAGGGGAGACCTCGTCTCAGTTACAACTTCCTTGTGAGTAGGAGAGGAGGAGTAGGCACTGATCTCCTCTCTGGCGACCCCTGACAGGACTTAAGGGAATTGCCTGAAGTTGTGTTAGTGAGGTTTAGTTTGGATATAAGGAAAAGGTTCTTCCCCCAGAGGGTGGTTGGGCACTGGAACAGGCTCCCCAGGAAATTGGTCACAACACCAAGAGTTGAAGAAGAATTTGGACAATACTCTTGAGCACATGGTATGACTCTTGGGGCTGTTCTGTGCAGGGCAAGGAGTTGGGCTCAATGATCCTTGTGAGTTCCTTCCAGCTCAAGGTGTTCTATGATTCTGTCTGTCTTGACTTTGTTCTTCCTTTTCTGTTCTCTACCACGCAGTGGTCAGGAGAACTGGAGACAATACACAAAGTAAGAAAAGCTGTGTGGAATATAGTCCCATCTCACATATTAACAGGCCTTTGCTCAGTTTTCAGCTGAGACTGCTAACATCAACTAAATTTTGAAGTGAAGGGCATTTAGGATAATCTAGTCCAATCTTCTGTCAAATCACAGACTGTAGACATTGGCCTGGTAATTCCTATGCCAAACCCACATGACTTCCTTGCACTAAGGTATTCTTGTTGAATATTCCAAGTAGCACCTCTATAGCTACAGAAAATGACCCAGCAAGAAGAGCAGGAAGTTAAACAATATTTACTTTGCCATTTTTCTGTCTCTTATCATCATTGTATCTCATCCTTTTTGAAACTACTGATAGATTGTGTTCTCAAAAATGCTCTTAAAATTGAGAATTACTATTTATAAAACGGGCAATAGAGTTAGAGGGTAGATTAAGTGATTTTTCTGAAGGTCACAGTATTTATGAATAAACCACAAAATGAGCTGAAGTTTTCCACAATCTGTCTTGACGCACAATGTTATTTCTCGGAAAAAATACAAAGCAGATTTTTTTATGTGCTCTAAGGTCAGGCAGAATTCATATCATTCAAAATAGCTCAAAACAGTAGAAATAGCCACTCAACACAGTCAAAGTCCTTTCATGAGTTACGATGACAAAACAAGTACCCTGTGAGACGCATAGGCAGACTCCATTCATCATAGATAACAGGTTATCTGGATCTTCCACCCTTATGATACAGGCTGGCTCATTTTTAGTAACAGACCGCACATTAATCTTCATTCCTGTAGGCAGTGTATATTTTAATATCTCCTAAAAGGAAATCTGACAGTAAGAGGCCCAGCTGTAGATACATTTATATCCATATACAACGGCTGATTGGAAACTAGAATCTTCAATCTGACAATTGAACAAATTTTTTTAAATTTTTCAGTTGGGGCTTCTTGCATGATTTCTGGATCACAACCTTTTCATGAGCTGCAAACTTTTTTGTGAGATAGGGCTTAATATATAGATGTATATATATACACATATAGATGTGGAGATGTAGACACACAATAGCTAAAAAACATTTTGTTTTTCAGCAGTGAGACACTGCATAACATAATTGCAGTCCTCGAATAATAATGTCATAAAAGTTACAATTATTCAAGTAAGTAAATATGATTTAGTATGGGTTCGGGGTTTTCAAAATTCATCCATTCCAAACATGCATTTTTCTTTCAATGAAACAGTATTGCAATGGCAGTGCCAGTGGTGTTTTGCATCCATCTTGAAGACTTCAGCTGTGGGTTTGAAAACAAGCCAATGGATCAGATGCTGTCAATTCCACAGGATTTTCAAAGGCCTTCCTGTTTCTAAAATTTTAACAAACTTCCTGAAAGTTTTATTAAAACTTTAGTATTTTCAGTCTCCATTTGAGACTGCCTCTTCTAATGTAATTGCAATTTTTGATATAAATGGCAGTTTCACATTTTAAAATATGATTTTATTCACTCTGTATTGGGAGGTGATATGGCACAATAGGTATAGAAATCCCAAAGGACGGATTTAATAGATCTAGGATCCCTTATCACATCCCTTTTTAGTTCTTATTGGACAAATGGCTTTCAGATGAGCTCTCATGAGGAGATAAGCCAGAATCTTTTTATCAGTTCCCTTGCCCTTTTCATAAAGGTTCTTCTAGCTAATTTTCTTTACTATGCGCCTTTTTTCCTCTCAACAGTTTATTAAGCCTGTGCTTTACATTAATACGCATTCTGAATCACTTTGGATTTCAGGTAGTCTGAAGAGCTTCCTTTTTTAATTTCAAGAGAAGTATTTTTGTTTAACTTATTAGGTATATCAAGCAATATTTTTCAAAATATTTCATTGGCCATATCACATAAGGCCAATCTTTAGTGACTGGTTTTTTTTTTAATGAGGGAACACTTCATGTGCTTTTCTCAGTCAGTCTCTGGGATATCTCAGGAAAGGCCATGAAATGTTAATGTTACCTTCTTGTAACTTCTTGGGATTTATTTTAACACCGTTTATGCTGCTATGCAGTGCACCATTTCTGACAGAACTGCTTATCACATTTGATTTGGGAATTCCCATTAATGCATTTTTCCCTGCTATACATGTCTCTCGGGTGCAGGTGCCCAGCTTCTGGCAGGCAGCTGCAGGGGTGTCTGTGAGAGGAGAGGGTGAGTTGTCCCATGCTGAACACAGCCAGTTCCAGCAGTCCCAGAGCTGAGACTGGGTGAGAGGACGGTGAAGGCAGGAAGGGTGGTGTTTTATTACCTCTCTTTCTATTTCACAATACCCCAAACTATTTTATATGGCAATAAAATTAAATTTCCACAAGCCAAGTCTCTTTTGTAACTGAGGAAGGGTGAAGGAGCAAGCAGCTGTCTGGGCATTTTGCCCTTAGCCAAGGTGCGTCCCCCACCACATGCTGTTGAATATTTCTCCCCAGAAAGAGTGACTGTCATTTTGTCAGAGGCAGCAGCAGACTTGGGAGATCTTTAAAGGTGGCTCTAACCCACAGCATATGTTTGGGAAGTTGCTTTCCACATCGTACAGAGTTAATTTGCAACACGAAAACTTGCAGAGCCCCTGGGCCATGATTCTGTTCTTCTGCTGCCGGGAAACTTCATGGGGTATCTGTTTACTTAGGAAGGCTGTTTTTAACCACTGCAGAACAGTCCCTTCACCCTCCCTGTTCTCTGACCTACATAAGGTGCAGACTTGGCACCCTATGCTCCATGGTTAACATCTGGCCCTAGGGAGTTACCTAAGGCCCCATCCAGCCTCACTACTGACGTACTTCCTATCTGCAGTAAAAGATCCTGTACAAAACACTGTCCATTCCTCTCTGAAGACAGAAATTTCTTACCCTGCAGATATGGATATAATCTCTGCTTTCCAAGAAAAAAGGTCTCTCTCAGACATACACACATGCTCACTTTCATTGGTATGTAGAGAGATAGGTATATAAGAAGGCTGATCTTTTCTGTTTCTTCTTAAGAAAGTCAGTTGTCTCCAGTTTTCAGTTCAGTTAAAAAAGAAAATTCAAGAGAGATCTGACTGCTCTTAGCAGTAAAGTTTGGAAGCAACTTTGTAAGCGTACTAATTACAGAGTTGGTGTGGCTGAAGGAAGTAGGCTGGGATAGTCTCAGGAAACGTGAATAGCATCCTTTTAAAAATTTACATAAATATTACAAAATTGGAGGCATCACTCTGTTTATCCCTGAAGGGAAAAAGAGAAAATTCGTGCCTCCATCCAAACTGAGTCCTTCACTCTTTCTACAGAGCTTTTTCATTAGTTTTGCCTGTATACACAAAACAGAGGAAAAAAGATGGGAACTAATTAAAACAATTTGAACTGCTTGAGCAAGAACCAAGAAACAAACACCCAAAGGGGTACCTGAACTATCTATTAAAGAAGAACTATTCATAACATAACTCTCCTCATAGGTTCTTCCACCTACCACATGCCTTTAACCACCTCCCCCCAATCAAACAAGAAGAAAAACATTAATTTTTCTTACCCTATATCCAAGGAATCCCCAGCTTTTTTTCCATTTTCCAGCAAATACATATACAACAACTTTTTAATATTTCTCTATTAAAATTTGTAGCTTATATTATTTTAACAAAAATAGGAAAATTACTCCCTATTGCCCTCTTACCCTAAAAAATTATAGACACTTCATAATTCTACATTTAAACATAGTTTGTTATAAATTTTACATTTAAGCATATTTTTTTCCCTTCATCATTCACTGCCTATCTGTTATTTTAAATAAACCTGGAAAAAAAACAATTTCACCAAGCCTGAGCACATGAGTGTTCCTTTTCATATTGGCTGCTCTATATAAGAATGATATGTTGGACACACAGATTAACTGTTATTATTTAGATTATCTATGCAGTCTGCACATTAAATTACTTCACAAGAATTTTAATTTGTGGTTTTTTTGTGGGGGTTTATTTTTGTAAATGAAAGTCTTACAAGACTTCAAAGAACAAAGGATATGCAGATTTCTTTCATTCTGACTTATTTGAGAGAATACAAGTCTTCTTTTCCAAGGGGCATCCGAGAACTTCATCATGAGGATTGCTGTGGTCCCAGTTAAAGAGAGCTCATTAAATCATGGCTTAGAGACCAGATAATAGGGGAGTGTAAATGACTGAACTTCACAGATTTAGTCTGCCCTGTATGGAAATTCAACTTCTGCACTTCTTGCAATTTTGCTTCCCAGAATAAAGTAGATTCATTATTAATCTGAAGGAGCTCCTGGGGCAGTTTCTTTACCAGTTTTGGTATCTTGATCAAGAATTTAGATAAAATAGACCAAAGACCATATGACCAAAACAGTATTCTCAGGGCTATTTGTATCCTATCAAAGAATTGTAATTTCAAAACATATTTAAGCAAAGAAAACTGCTCTTTTTTAGAGAGGTGCTTAAACTACTAGTTCCACTGAGATCAACTTGCACTTTTTCATTAATAAATGCTGTCTTATATCAGGCTCACGAACAAAAATCTCAGCTTCAGGCTAATTAGCCACGTGAGCAACCTTGCACCGGTTTGAGTAACTGGGTCAAAATGTGGCTTTTCATTTGTAAGCACTTTCAAGTTGTTAATTTCAAGTACTGGTAAGAAGTTAAAACCCAATCCACCAAAAACATCAAGGTGCATCTTCTTCGGCAAATTAGGGTCATACATTCTGGTCTCGAAGAGCACTAAATATCCTTTTGCAGGTTGTGATCATTAAATATTCCTAAAGACACGCCTGAAATGCCAGCTACACTGGGAAACAATTGTGTTGTCATTCCTAGCAGTGGGCTATGCAAGGCAATGTGCTAGTTCTAAGGGAAGGGCTAACCTTGTTTTATACACAGATTTTTCCTGCAGGTAGTTAGTCAGGTACTTTTCCAGGTACTACCATCCCCCTACCTTTTTTTTTAATTATGAAGAGTATTATTTCCCTCAATAACAAGGCACAGACAGAACTTACTTAGTATGAATCACTTATTTCTGAAGAGCCTGGAGCTAGCACTCAGTTCCATAACACTACAAACATGACACATCAAACAAGTGAACTCTATGCCTACATTTTCTTCTCAGTAGGTTACATTAGTGGTAGAAGGTTATTAATACTAGATGAAATAAAAAAGAACAATCATTGAAGCTAACCATAAATATGTCACCAGAGTTCTCATTTACATTCATCCCCTTCTACTCCAGCAGTGAAAAGTCATCTTATAGTAAGCAGTTCCTGATCACTACCTTGTATTCTGTCAAGTCATTTGTAATTACAGAATAATCTCATAAGGCCATTCACACACCTTAGAAGGCTGTGCATCCACAATAAATTCCAGAAGTCAATCTGGCCCTAGGAAAGCATCTTTGCATGACAGAGGAGAGCTTTGATTACAGGTCCCATCACCCACCATGTCAAGAGTGTTACAGAAGTATAACTTCCAAAACTGAACTTGAGTTTTAAAAATTTAAATAACCCACAGGAATGTGATGAAAGACTTCTCTAGACAATAGAATGCAAAAGAAAGGAGACTGAAGAGAAAGCCCAGACCAGTGGAGAGAATTTGCAGAAGAGCTTGTTGAGCACAATTTAATAAACACAATAAAGAAACTCAGTCATTTTGATGGCTTTCAGCAAATATGGGGACAGTATTTGTAATTAGCCTACAGTCACACCTCCTCTGACATCTGGATTAATTAGGACTCCATCAGGACTCCCTTCTGGCTTAGGGCAAATTTCAAAGGAATAGGACATATATATATGTATGTTGTCCCTGAAATGCAGAAATGTGATATCAGCTGCACAAAAACGAGCGCTTACTAAAGAAAGTGCAAGAGAACTTCTATGGATCAAAGAAAAAGAATAAGCAATTACTAATACCAATTCAACCCTGCCTTATTTTGGACACAGAAGTAAAGTACTGGATCCCCAAAGCAGTTCTCTATTTTTATTTAATTTCATCAAAGGTGGTGTTAAGAGATGAGAAAATAGATAGCTGATATGGCTGCAGAAATATCTTCAGTCTGTGCCCTGAATGCTGTGACTTTTAGATTCTTAATTCACAATTCTTCTCTACAACAAAAAGCTCATTGTTTATGTCTAAGAAAACCCAGGTTCTCAGTGAGCTGATATTTTAATACTGATATTAAATGTCATGACACTCACAGTTTATGTGAGAGTTGGCAACTCTGCAGACTGTAGTGGTGCATGGAGCTGTGCTTAAGCATGTACATATTAATGGAAGATTTGGGCTGTAGTTTTCAGGCATCCTGGTGTAGAGGAAAGGGTGTAGTTCTATGCATTCATGCTTTCATTAGAATTCAGATAGGCTGTAGCTGGCACTTTATTTGCTTGAAAAAAACTCCAGAAATATCTCATTTCTTGTCTTCTTGTCAAGAAATTCATGCTCATGTCAAAAGCACATCTTTTTAAGGTTATCATTTAGCAGAGTAACACCAACAGAAGATAGAGGAACATTTAATATCCTTATGTTCTTTGTTTATTATTTTCCTAAGGGGAAAAAAAAGCATTTTGAATTCTCAGCATGAGACTTCTATTTCAGAGGAGTTTCTTGTTGTCTATGTGTAAAATTGTGTAAGTTTCTATCAAACAATAAAATAAATGTAAACATTTCAAGATCAAAAGGTTAAGCTATCTATTACTGTGGATTTAACATCACTGTTTTTATGTCTCTTGTCACTGATTTCTGAACTGACAGTTGTCAGAAGCCTTTAAACTCTCCAAATTCCTACACTGTCACCGTATTCCCCAAGTGAAAAGCTTATATCAAATTGTGGCACAAGCTCTGAGGAGAAAAGGTATTTACCATTTACACTAAATATGAGTATTAAGAGTCATGATGTAGAATGCATTAATCCCAGTGCTTCCTGGATGTCACAGCTCTCTATCTCACACGGTACCATATCTCTCATCCCAAAGATCTGACCTTTTAAAAAGCAAGTCCCTTGTCATCATTTTCTGTAGAAGACATGGGTTCTTACAAGGCAGCTTAAGGCCTTTCTGAACTGTCACTGCCAAGCTTAGCTTAAAAAAATAAATTCTTTTTTGCACACCTCCTCAAAGAGTTTATGCTTCTCCTGGGCTTCCAATGACTGTGTCATTTAAAATGAAAAATGAGGTGAGGTCCAGCATAGCTTTTCTTACCAAGAAAAGCCAGCCGACTCCAGTCTTTCAGTGGTTTGTGACAACAGAAGAGTATTGAGGAGTAAATTTTTAAAGGACTAGATCTTAAAACAAATCACCAATCTGGGAATTTTCTGAAGAATTTTCTGCAGCCAAATCACTCATCCATTTTTTTGATCCCTAACAGTAAACATTGTCTCTCCATGTATGTTGATTAGGAATCCATAGGAAACAGCAGGTAGAGAAGGGAGAGCTGCAAGTTCAGTAGCAAGAGACATACGACACCTGGACCTCTGCGTGATGGCAGAAAAGAATAATGAATAAAATCTGAGGAGATTACACCTAATTCATCCCCTCGTTAGAGCTGCTGGTGAAATTGCATGGGTCTCTGGGTTTCCAGCAGGCAGGATACAGAGCAGTTCAGACAATGCAGACAAATGGTCAAGGCTGATCACTTTGGACATCAGCATGGAGCCCGGCAGCTCTCACTGAGAAGGCTGTTGGGATGTTTTCTGATGGAGAGACCAACACAGTCATCCTTATTAAGAAAAACCAAGTCATCTTAGCTAAGATATTGCCTCATACAAGGTAAACGTGGCCGTGATATAGTCAAGAGCTAGAAAATAAGGTCTTACCTATTCATGCAGTCTTGGCCTAGTCATTGAAACCACGTTTAGGCACATATGCACACAAAAACACTTGTGGATGCACATGCATTCACTGTACTGGATCATGAAGATACAATTTATTGTTAACAGGTATTTAAAACCCACTGAAGGAGAAAAGAAACCCTAAGAAATCAGAGTGGCAAAACCTTGTTACAGATTTTACTTGATTATGAGCAAGGTTTAAGATTTAAATGAAACATATTTCATGCCCTGGGAGATCGTTCTGGAGACAAAACCCTTTGAATCCATGTTATTGAAACAGAAGCTTGCTTTCCCTCCAGGAATTATGAATTGCTGTGTCTGTTCAACTCTAATTGAGCTGAATGGTAGACATATGCCCCCCAAGTGAAATTTTTCCCACTATACAAAGTTAAAATTACCACAAATTTGTTCTTTTTTTTTGAAATCCAAGCAATGACATTAGTATTTGGCAGCAGCTAGTAAAACAAAGCAAAACAAAAAATCCAACCGAAATGAAAAACCCCACCCTAGAAACAAAAGCAGAAAACAACAAACCCAGAAACAAACAACTCTCCCCCTAAACCCTAATCTCATTATCAAGATATGAACATTTTCTTAAATTAAGCTGTTTTAAAATTCAAACTAAGAGTTAAACTATTTTACCTCTGCACATCTTTATATAAACCTATGAAATTATAGAACTCAAATGAAATGTAGAGTTCATGAAACTTAGGCACTTGGCACAGAAAATTTTTATTAACTGTAAAGATACCACTGAAGTCTGAAAGTTTATGTTCAATTTCTTTTTTACTTTGGATTTTTTTTTTTTTTGTTGTTTTTAGTAAGATTTGGTCAGTAGCCTTTTGGGTTTTGTTCATTGCACTAGTGCTGAAGGAAAGTAGACAGAAGAATATAGAACATACCTCTACACAAAGAATAATCAAATTTAAGGGCTAGGTTGCACATTTAAGCACCTAAGGTTGGGAAATACAAATGAGCACAGTATCTTTGCAGTCTAATACAGCCACTGGGATCCATATACATGTTTACACTAGGCTATCTGGAAGCTTAGAGGACAGGTGTTAGTGGACAAAACAGGAACTGTGCCTCAAATAGGGCTGTTGGCCACAGAATTCCTGGAAGCACATTGGCCCCGACATTGCATGCCTACACATGTTTTATATGTAATCTTCATGGGTGCATTTCAAACACAGCACAGCTAGCTGTGGCATTTAGAAATTGCCAGAACAAAAGCCAGGCCAATACATTTTACATATAAGCTTCTCAAAGCCTCAGCACTGTTTTTGTAGCTGTATGTGTTGCTGCTGAGCAAACATGTGCTGAACACTTGTGCTAAAAGTGGGTTCAATAACAGGTCGTATTTGAATTGTCTGGCTCTGCCCTATTCCTTACACCAGAGAACTGGTGGGGCAGGAAGGTGCTTGCAAGGGAGACCCAGTTTAGCCTTTTCATGTCCTAGCCAGACCCCTCTGTCAGACGACCTCAACATTGTCAGGTTTTGGGAAGCAAGAATTCTAGCAACATAGTTCCACTTTCTGGTTCTAGTGCTGCTATAATTTCACAATTTCTCATTTGGGAGGGTAGATGAGCTAGATACCAGATGAGAAGATGCTGCCTCAATCCTCAAATCCAACTCCACCCAATAAATGTGGGGATCATGCAATTTAATCCCTTTCAATATGTTGTCTAGCCCATTTTATAAGTGATTAGATTTTTTTCTTATCCTTCTCTGTTCCTCTATCGTGAGAAGGAACATAACTAGAAGAAATGTAATGTGGTAATGGCAGTGTCCTGTGGCTAGAGGAAGCTGACATGTGGCAGACTATATTGGTATGAAGGACAAAAGTAAAGGAGGAGAATGATAGATGTCATATACCGTACATCACATACCTGCAGAAGACCTGCACTCTTCCTTTTGTTGGTTTTTGATCATTGCTTGTCATCCTAGGAACATGCATTTCCAATTTAACTAGGGCACAACAGGTTGCCAAGAGAGGTTCTAGATGCCCCATCCCTGAAACATTCAAGGTCAGCTTGGACAGAGCTCTGAGCAATTTGATGTGGTTGAAGGTGTCCAACGACAAGGGGTTTGGACTAGATGACCTTTAAAAGTCCCTACCAATACGAACCATTCTATGATGCTATGAAAAGAAGTGAATTCAATATATTTTTTTCATCTGAAGAACTTGCACATTTTTTACAAACACAGAAAAAAAAATTGATCAGTATTTCAATTACATTGATGCCAGGCGGCAACACTCACAATATTAAGAATGTATTCTTAAGTGGAAGATAAGAAAGCCTTTCCACAAGAGTGCTGTAGCATTGCTAACAACCAGATGTATATCTGTAAATTAAAATCTATAGTGACTTACCCCACAGAATTTTACCAAAATATATGGTAGAACTGCTTAAAGCAAAGTTTCCCCTTACTAGATATGGAAGGATTTCCAAAGAAAAGCTAATACAACAGAGAACACCTTTTATATAAATAATAAATGTAAACTTAAAAAAAAAAAATATTTTTAATAGAATTTTCCAGAAAAATTGGTCTTTCCACTTCCGCCTTTTGCACACAATCTGTACATAAGATACATCTGCAGAGAAATTGCATGGGAAGGAACAAAATCAGGAAATCAGATTTTAAGTACAATATGTAAACATAAAAATAATTTGGTTTACGGTTTCCAGATCAGTTCCCCCATTTCATCTGGAGACAAAATAGAATCTTACTGTCTATTTAAGCTCAGTATTTAAATACAATAATGAATGCCGCTGGTAGAGATTATAGGAACACCATTTCCCTAGCAACGTGTGCTTGAAAATGGGACACACGAACAAAAATACACACAGAACTAGCCAAAAGAAGCAATCAAGCAATCAAACTCGGAGAAAAATTTATTTTGCGTTAGGCAATATCCATGCACTGGAAATCCCAGGAGACAGAGAAGTACAAATAAAACCAGTGAAAATGCTTAAGTTAAATGAAAAGGTGCAGAAGCAGGCGTAGACTGCAAGCCACTACAGACTCAAAAATGCAGCATGAAAGAATCAAGACAGCAGGAAATTTTGCTTGGCTTTAGGCACTGGAAGGAAACACAGATAGATTAATTCTTTCCTTCATAAAGAACCAAGGAACAAGCATATACCAGGTAAAAAAAACAAACCCAAACCAGCTAAGGAATGCTTAGAGGGGCCCTAAAAAGCAACTTAAAAAGTTGACAGAAGAATGACATATGCAAGTAAATAAAGCTGACAGTTCCTAACGAAAAGTCATTGAATTATAGAATGGTTTGAGTTGTAAGAGACCTTAAAGATCAGCTAGTTCCAACCCCCTGTCATGGACAGAGACACCTTCCACTAGCCCATGTTGCACAAAGCCCCATCCAGCCTAGCCTTGAACACTGCCAGGGATAAACACAGAAACAGAAGTCCACAACTTCTCTGGATAACCAGTTCCTTGAGTGAAGAGTTTCTTCCTACTATCTAATCAAAATCAAATTTTAGTTTAAAGCAATTACCCCTTGACCAATCACTATAGGCCTTGGTAAAAAGTCCCTCTCTGTTTCTGATGACATCTATTGCCCTTCCTTTATGTTATGACCCGCCCTTGAATGGGAGGATAACTCAAGTCCTTGTTAATGGATCCCTTGGGGCAGCATAGAATGAAATTACACTGAATGATGGGTATACCTAAAAATATGTATAGGTAAGAATTATTTTAGAACAATTTGGTTGCAATGGAAAGGAAGGTTATTATTATCTATAGTAATATATAGCAATATAAAAGCATAAAAATAACACTTAAGAAAATCTATAAGGAAAAGAAAGAAAGAGAAAAAAGGATAAGAGTAGAAAGATATCACCACCTGTGGATCCAGCAACAAGACTTGATTGTTGCAATTTTGCTGTCTGGTCAAAGTGATGGTCACAGTCTTGCTCCTTGGGGGGTGGGGGAAAGCCCACAAAACACAAAGTTCAGTGGGTTAATACACATTTGGGTTTAGATGGAATGGCCAAGCACCTCCCCTGTGGGGGGAGTTTTACACTGTCTTTTGCAGCACTGTGGATCTGCTGCAATGCTCCGGATCACATGCAGTCCTCTGGTGGAAAGCCCCAGAAATGAGTTTGGGGGAACTTCGGGTGTCTTTGGTGATTTATGACTCGCCTCTCACATCCGTATGCTGAGCCAGTTATGCTACATCAGAAAGGATGGATAGCCTCAGGCCTACGTGTAAATGTGAAAGTTCTGTGTGAATATGACCTTCCTGGGGTTGGGGAGGGTTTTACAGCTAAGCCACTTGTGTAAGGAAGGACACTGACATGATAAAAAGCACTTGCAGGATTTGCTTTGTATCAGACTTCTCCCTTCTCTGGCTCAAAACCCAGCTTGTAAGTTCTAGTGTAGGCATGTACCTCCTCTGCACCTGTGTTGTGACCTTGCACATCAGCAAAGCACCTGCTGCTTTTGCAAATAGCTAGCTGTTTTGAGTCATTAACATTCCAGTCTCTCACACTTCATCCACCAATGTTATAGCTCCAGCATAGAAGGCCAGCAGATTTGTCGACCATGATTTGCCCTTAGTGAAGCCATGTTGGCTGTCACAAATAACATCTTTGCTTTCAATATATCTTAGCATGGATTCCAGGAGGATCTGCTCCATGATCTTGTAAGTCACAGAGGAGAAACTGGCTGACCTGTGGTTCCCTTGATCTTCCTTTTTTCCCTTCTAAAAGTGGAGGTTATGTTTCCTCTTTTCCAGTTGATAGGAACTTCACCAGACTGCTGCAACTTCTCAAATAGGAGGGATAGTAGTTTAGGTACTTCATCTGCTGTTGGGGTCCCTTCCCCCCTGTTATGTGGTCCTGGAGAGGGGCCCTGGGGGGGAGACACGGGGTTTCCCTAGCCCCTCGTCAGCCTTGTTCCCCACTGGTTGTTTTATGTTCCCCTGCGTGGGCAAGGACCCTTGGGTCCCATGATTGCAACAGTTCCTTGGCTGAGCCCCGGCCATGCAGCTGGAGAAGTAAACATCTCTCTGAAACATCTATCAAGAATCAGTCCATATATATTTCTTTTCCACGGGCCTTGTTGACTGATGCACTTGTTGCAGTATCCCTGATGTAACAAATGGTAGAGAATTGCGGGCAGAACGATCCCCGATCCCTAAGGACAGTGACTGATTTGTGGGTAAACTCTGGATTTCTCTTCTTGTTTTGTTTTGCTGTTCCATCTCTAAACTATGGAGGAACTGTGGAAAGACTCTTGGCTCTCAGAGCCGCATATGGACATTTATCTTAAACTTGAAAAGATTCTTGAACAACGATTTGTAAATTTTAGCTTAATTCAAGCTCAAAAGGAACTGAAACATTTCCTTTCATGGTTGTTTAAGAACTTTTTCTATGGTTCTTGGGATTTGATTCTTACCAAAGACTTTTGGAAGACAGTTTGGACACAGTTAATTTCTGAGTCAAAATATATGCCGATGGAAGAATATTTTTGTGAATATTATTTAATTACCGAGACTGTTGAACAATGTCAGCTGTGTTCTTGCAAAGTTAAAACTGCTTCAGGGACCGTGCGACCCAGGCCACGTGGACCGAGCACTCTGCAAGCAGCAGCGAGGCAGTTCCCTCGCGCGGGCGGAGTGACACGAGCTGGCAGTGTCGGCAGCGGAGCGAGACGTGGTGGGAGCCCACCTGGCTCCACGCAGCATGTGGTGGAGCGAGCCCCATGAGAGGAGTGGCGTGCAGGTGGTGATGGCGGAGCAGAGCTGCACCTAGCTGAAATGTGTGCTGGAGCGGGGCACGGGGGGAGCACCGCTCAGGGGCCCAGCCGAGACGTGGGCGCGGCCCCTGGCAGCGGCAGCAAAGCTGTGACCAGAGGAGGCGGCGGCACGTGGGGAGTTGAGTGGCGTGGCCCTGCCCGGCCTGAGTGGCCCCGAATGCGACCCCGGGAAGAACGCACAGGCACGAGCAGCCCCAACAGCCCCGGCAGCACTGACAGCCCTGGCAGATCCAATATGGGAGCGAGCGAAAGAGAAAGAGAAAGCAAAAATGCAGCGAGACAGAAAACAGCAGCCACTCGGAAAAAGGGAAAAATCATCGTAGCTAAGGTTTTAGGAATAGTAAAATGGTATAATGTTAAACAAAATTATGGTTTTATAACAAGATGTGACAACCAGGAACACATATTCGTTCATAGAACTGCTATTAAAAAGAATAACCCTGAAAAATACATCCCAAGCTTAGGAGATGGAGAAGTAGTAGAGTTCAAAATTATACAAAGTAGAAAAGGGTTACAAGCAGAGGTCACTGGGCCTGATGGTGTTTTTATGAAAGACAGTATATATGCTAAAAATCGTAGTCATGTTAGACAATATCTCCATTATAAGCCCCCCCTACAGTCTCCCTTTCCTAATCCCACCTTTCCCTTTTACCCTACATCCTATTACCCCCAGTGTATTCCTAATCCGTTTTTTCACCCATGGTTTCCCTCACAAAAACCATGCCTTTGCCAATTGTTCCCCCAAAAATCTCTTTCCAATGCCAAGTGGGGGGTGAAGAGGGGAGGGAAAAATTAACTATTGCTGTTTAGAGTTCCAACAAAGCATGCTCGGAGAGTCCTGTCTCCCTTCTGTCAGCCTTAAAATGTTCCAGAGAATCTGTTTGGACATTTAAAGACTCAGGAAGGTGGCTTGTTATGTTTTGAAACTGTCCTTGTTATGTTTATCCAGTTGTTTTCAGTGCTAAGTTTTAAATCTCTTTTTGTTAAAAATAAACGGGTGAAATGTCGGGGTCTCCTCCCCCTGCCATGTAGCCCTGGGAGAGGGGCCCTGGGGGGGAGGCACGGGGTTTCCCTGGCCCCTGGTCAGTCTCGTTCCCATTGGCTGGTTTGTGTCCCCTGCGCGGGCAAGGACCCTCGGGTCCCGTGATTGTCTCAGTTCCTCGGCAGAGCTCCGGCCATGCAGCTGGAGAAATAAACATCTCTGAAACATCTACCAAGAATCTGTCCATATATATTTCTTTTCCACGGGCCTCATTGTCTGATACACGTGTTGCAGTATCCCCACTGTAACAATCTGCCAGTTCCCTCAGGACCCAGAGATGCATCTCATCAGGTCCCATAGTTGTGCACCTTAGATCTTTTCAAAGGTTTTCCAGTGTTCCTTAGATCTTCTCAAATCTGATCTTCTCCTACAGTAGATGGTTTTTCATTCTTCCAGTTCCTTCCTCTGACTTCTGCATCTTGGGCAGTGTGTCTGGAGTATTTGCTGGTGAAGACAAGGGCAAAAAAGTCATTGAGTACCTCAAGCTTCTCCTTATCCTGGGTTACCAGGTCTCTTGTTCCCCTCCAGAGAAGCCCCTCATTTTCTTAGTCTTCTTTTTATCACCAACATGCATCTAGAAGCTTTTCTTTTTGCCCTTGACATCCCTGGGCAGGTTTAATTCTATCCAATCTTTAACTTTCCTAACCCAATCCCTTTGTTTGGACAATCTCTCTGTATTCCTCGCAGGCTACTTGTCCTTTCTTCCACCCTCTGTAAGCTTCCTTTCTATGTTTGAGCTTGTTCAGGAGCTCCTTGCTCATCCAAGCAGACCTCCTGACATTTTTACCTGACTTCCTTTTCTTTGGGATACATTGCTCCTGAGCTCAGAGGAGTTGATCCTTGAATATCAACGAGCTTTCTTTGGCCCCTCTTTCCTACAGTGCTTTATCCCATGGTACTCTACCAAGAAAATCCCTAATGAGGCCAAAGCCTTCTCTCCTGAAGACCAGGGTGGAGAGTTTGCTGTGCCCCCTTCTGCTGCCCTAAGGACCTCAAACTCCATCATTTCACAGTCACTGCAGCCAAGGCTGCCTTGGAGGACTACATTCACCACCAGCCCCTTGCTGTTAAGAATAAAGGCCAGCATAACACCCCTCCTTGTTGGCTCCTCTATCACTTGGACAAAAAAGTTATCATCAACACCTTCCAGGAAACTCCTGGATTGTTTGTGCCCTGCTGTGTTATCCCTCTAACAGGTATTGGGGCGGCTGAAGTCCCCCATGAGGACCAGGGCTTGTGAATGTGTCTGCTCCTATCTGTATATAGAGGGTCTCATCCACTCTGTCTTCCTTGTTCAGAGTCACCTGTCCCTGACTTCCCTTTAATTCTGACTGATAAACTCTCATCCAGCCCCTGGCAGAGATCCAGCTGGTCACTTACACAGAAGGCACAACCTCTTCTCATCTCCCCTGCCAAATACGACAGGAATGCACACACAAACTTGGGTTCATTCCAAAACCAGAAAGAACAACCTGAAAAAATTAGTGGAAAGGCATGGGAGAGATGTTATTGTAGGGAAAGTAGTCCGTACAGTGCAGTCTTTGTCTGAATAATAAAAAATAAATACATATCTATTTAAGCCAAGAAGGAAACAGCGCCTTTGGCACGAAATTAGAAATGTACTTGCAATTATTTCAATGAAAAAAATTCCTAGCTGATCCCACATTATGAAGGAAGCTAAACTATCCCCAGCATGTCAACTCTCATGTTCTGAATATTCTGTTCCTACTGTCCTGGATAGAGCAGCTGGGCTCATAATATGCTACCAAGTGGTGCAATACTGGCTCAGCTTATTGTCCAAGGAACAAGGCTGTTAGGTGACATGAAGGAAGTGTTGCTGTGAAAAGGAAATTTCTAGAGGTGTTCTCAAGAGGCTGAAACTGCCTCTCATTGGATTAGGAGATGAATAAGAGGCTGCTATTATGTGAAACAGGTGTTCAGGACACCATCATGTTTCAGTGATCATTACAGTGAGAAGAAAAAATAGAAAACAAATAATTAAAGTAACTCCGAAAATCTCAGCTTTAGCTTCCCTTCCCTATGCAGTGAGCATCTAATTCATGTCATCCTATCTCTATAACTTCCCCACTCTTCTGTTTTCATCTCCAGTTCCCAGTACCTTCATGTCTCTGCCCCAGTACCCTTATACCCTACACCTACCTCCACCACCATCTTGAGCTCACACCTCCTCTGTATCTGTTCCTCCTTAGGGCTAAAGGGTGGAAAGCATGGGAGAGGTGACATCTTAGCCCACAATTTCTAAAGCTGCTTCCATCTTACCTCCCCACCCCACCAGGGCTCAGGTATCTGGGCTACACTTTGTCACACAAGACTGGATAGTTCGAAGCAGTGTGATCATAAAGGCAAATATTATCAAATAGGCCAGGGTGTAAGGAAAGCTCATCATATCTGGAGAATTCTGGTGCCCTGATGAAAAAGCTTTTTGTATCATGCTCAAAAAGTCTTTTTCAGAGGCTTTTGACATGGCTAAAAGTGGGTTGTTTTTTCTGGAAATAAAGAGAACAGTTGCAGGTAATGATTTACCACCTCAAGTGCTGGCACTAAAACAGGGTTTGGTGGATTGAGAAAAGGAAAGAACACTGCTGGTGGTTCTTAAAAATATTTTCAGATTTATTCTTTCAAGTGAACTAAACGTATTTCCCCCTTATCATCATCTTATAAATTACTGTGCCATGTTGGTCTGAAGCTTTCACAAAAAATTGCTGGATACAAACAGCTGGAGGCACATGCACAGCATGGAAAACCCTAACCCAAGGAGTTTACAGTTGATAAAATCCTCCAAACACCAAAAGCAGGGTTATGGGAGACAAATCAGGTTGTTCTAAGAGTTACTTAAGTCTAGACTCTGCCACCCACAGCCACGCAGATTATACAGGACACCCACAACATGCTCTCTCAGAGTCTGACGGATGCTTTCCTGTTCTGTTATTCTCTGAAACAGAATTAAAATTCAGTCAGGCTGAAAGGAGCTTTTTTGCTCTCTGTATGAGGGGAAATAACAATAACTATACAATTCATAAAAACCTTCTAGCGTGTATATACACATGCATGCCTCCACTGATAAATCCAAAACAGAGGTGAACATAGAGGAGGCATTAAGTTGTCTTTTCCAGGAGGGAGAGAAATCTGCGTGACAAGTTTATTGAAGCATTTTACAGAAATCCGGGACACTGTTCAACATACACAGCAAGTTCTTATTAAAGGCTGCAGTTCACCATAAACAGCAATTTTGGATGACAATGTTGTGCATTCGTCATCAAATATCATTGTTTGCAAACAGCAAGAGGGTTCCATCTGCCGCTATTTTTTACAACTATGTAAATAAGAATATTTAAGCAGATAGACATTTTATGTATAAAAATGTATCAGTTTAAGGAATGTAAGCCAGAAAATAAAGTTAAGGTGAAATAGAAATTTAATCCAGAAAATATAGCATTTTTAAGTGAAGTTTAAGTCAAACAGTAAATTATGTTCTGAATAAAGTAAATTCTGATAACAAATTTAACATACTTGTCACTTTCTAATAAAGACAGGGAAAATGTTCTGTGGAAATACTTTGAAGCAAAATATGAAAGTGTCTGCTTTCCAAAGTCTTTGCCAAAAAGCAGAGCATCTAAACCCATAGCAGATTTGAATAAGCTGTCATCATTCTACAGAGGAGTTTTAGTTCAACTATTTCAGTATCCTCATTCTCTTCTGTAGAATATGTTCTCTGGCCCTGAGACACTGGAAAGAGAAGAGAGGGAAATACCTCATGGGAAATAACCTGGCAAAGATGACTCCCAGTGGAAGAGGACACAGATTTCCAGTGCAACTCCTTTAAAGTATCCTTGTGATATTTCAGGATCAGCATTATTTCCTCTCTTTGCTGAAGCTGATATTTTCTATGAGAAAATCCCTTCACAATTTCCCAGTCTCTCTGACTCTTTGGGAAAAAAAGCCATTTTCTGACCTGCTACTTTGCTTACTCTCTAAGCATAAGGCTTGACAATAAAAGTAGCTTAGGACTTCACACCAGGATCAGTGGAAATCAAGTATTTTTCATGGATTACTTTCTTCCAAATATCAGTCAGTAGATCATTAGCATGTACACGTTGGCAGTAAAAGTTTCAGTCTACACAGAGAAATAAGTTTCTCTGTGTTAATTTCCTGCCAAGGACTATCTGAGTGATGATTCAACGTTTTGAGTGGTGCTGTGAAAATAAGTTGGAGACAGTAGATCCTTTCATAGCTTCTATTTCTCAAGAAGCTATTGCACAGATTCCTCAGCTTTACCCCATATTCTCTCCCATGAACAGAATACAAAATTATAATTAAGACAAAGCACAGTCTGCTTGTACAAACCAGGTTCACCTAGTCCCAAAAGCACAACATATGCAAAAGCGCTAGTGAAAAAAGAGAATACTTTCAATTCAGTGAATACTTGTACTCTTGATTCTGTGCTCTGGGGCCTGCCTTACAGCAGCAGTTCATCCTCTAAGCATTAGAGTGATTACAAATTTTCTTGCTATGGTTGCATGTGTTTGCTGGTTAACTGCATCTAGCTGTTTCAGTGGAAATGTACCGCCAAAATGTTCAGAAGACCTCTTGATTTAGCTTAAGGCCATGTTTCTTCAGAGAAGACTGCAAAATCTGTAATTTTCCCAATTAATAAAATATCATCTTCCATTCACAGAAAAAGTAAGGACTCCTGGTTGTATATGTTGCTCTGTTAGTTTCTAAGCTATGTCCATTATCCATACTTTTATATCTTCTTCAGATGACAGTGGTATTTAAACACCAAGACTAGTTTCTACCTGACTGGAAGAGTATCCCATCAACCGAGTAATACAGTATATTTATAGTGCAGCAGTAGCCGTGAAACTTGCCCTCTGCTACACTCTGCGTTGTCAGAAAAGTCACAGTGTGGTTTCCCCCTGAGAAAGAGCTATAGCTGGAACTGAGTTTATTGCTAAGGACTCTCCTATTCCCCCACTGATAGTACAGGACAAGAAATACTACAGAATTAAGGCCCTGAGACAAGTTGCTCCTCTAATAACAGAGGGATTGCTGCTACCTTCAAAGTTTAAATCTGTCTCTGTCTTTTCATAAAATTCTATGTTTCCCTACCTTATCAGAAGCATCAACTGGCATATTCTACTTTTTATTTCTAATTTTAGATGAGAGCTGGAGGGAATAAGAATTGAGCAAGTCAACTCCTCTACAGTCTTACAGTTCCCCAAAAAAAAAAGTTCCAGATAGAAGACTTACTGTTAACTTAATTGCATCTTTTTCATTCCTTTGCTTAAGTAAAATTTTTCTCTAAAATATATTCTGAAGTACCTGACTCAATCTGATTTTAAAACATTTAAAGCAGTTTTCAAAGGTTAAAGCAGTACTATAAGCTTTATTAAGGAGCTGCTCCCAAAGCCAGTAAGGCTTTTAACTGCAGCTGTTCCTCAAGGTTTGATTTCTATAGAGTCAAGAATTGTTCTTTCTCTCGATAGGTAAAAGATGCTGCCATCAAGACACTGCTTTTTTTAGCACAAAAGTCACAATACCAAGTTTGGAGCAGTATATTTTAAGTATATTTATATCAATTTCCTTTTATCAAAGAGCAGGTAAGAATCACTTCCAAAACTTATTTTCAGTTCTAGCATGGCAACACAGAATGGAAATAGTTTTAAAAGTCCTTTCATGCAATTTCTAGTGGTATATCAAGTAATTAGACAGAAGTTAAGTATTACTGCAACCCTGGGGTATCTTACTGTGTCCTGCAGCCGTAGGGAGGAGGAGAGAAGATCCAGCAGGCAGGAATTGTGCAGCAAGATTGATTTATTTAATTATTTTACAAACTCTTTTATAGACTTTTTTCTTCATAGTCTAATTGGACAAAGGATCAGCCACCCCTCGGGGTGACTGGCGAAAATCCTAAAACATCCATTGTCAAAATATTTTTGTACTATACCATAAACAAGACTTTTCAAGGTTGCAGGTGTTTGGTTGTTTACAGAACTCTGCTACTATCTTTTGTGAGAGAGAAAAGTCTCTCACGGGCTTAGAAAATAGCAAAAAAATCCTTGCCAGCAGGATCTTTGTATCTACAGTTAAGTGTATTTCTTTTGACACCTCTTCAAAATTTGATATTCAGAACGATATTTTGAGTTAATTTTACCTAGAACAAACCAATATACATATACAACAATGTATATGTATGTACATTGTACAGCACATGCAATATACAACATACAACATCCTTGTTTTGTGAGTCAGGTTATTTTCCTTTGCAGATGCACTGGTATCCCAGGAACTTATTTCCAATATGCCAAAGGTTCACATTTTTTTTCTCCCAGTCAAACCACTGACTGAAGTTACAATTTGTTCTGGTTTTTTTCCCCCAATGGATGCTGCCATAGTGGTACATGCTGTACTTAAAAAAACAGGCACCATAGTGCACCAAACAACAGAGGGAAATGCAGCCTCAGTCAAAACCATCATTTTACTCAAAGAGACACTTGATGACATATTCTGCTCCACACAGTAAACATGCTTAGAAAACCATATTTACAGGTACCTGAACAGCAGGGATATGTGGAGGACTTGGAGTCTAGCAACAGGAACAAAACTTCTTCAAAAGAATACTTGTGATATTAGGGGAAAAAAAAAATTACTCGTGAGCATACTAGCTTCTAGTTCTGGAGAAATTAACTGTGAACAATGAAATGGAAAAATTAGGTAAAATATATTATTTTTTTGGTATGAAAAATTTGTATTAAATTTTAATTCTGATATTTTTCGTAAGCCTTCAAGTGTCTTTTATTGCTGAACAAAGATGTTCCTTATCAGCTTTTCTTCATGCAGGAAAAAAAAAAGGATAAATTGAACACACACTAGCAATCTCCAAGAAACACTTTTTCTGAAGTTATAGTATACATACAGCTAGATTACCATACAAACGTTAGGTCAGCTAGTCAGAGCATGGTGCTGATGATGCCAAGGTTGTGGGTTTGATCCCTGTATGGGCCATTCACTACAGAGCTGGATTTGATGGCCCTTGTGTGTCCCTTCCAAATCAGAATACTCTTATTCTGTGAAACCTTCATCCTAAAGAGTTCTGAAGTTGTCTAACAAAAGGAGAGAAAAGAAGCATCTCTTTAATCCCCTCTTGCCCCAGTACCTGTTTACTTTTTGTATGTTGCTGTAATATCACAGTACCTCAATGTTGTAGCGGGGATTACTGCAACAAGCATATTTCAAACCAGGAGTCCTGTGGAAACGAAGTATATATGGACAGATTCGTGGTAGATGTTTCAGAGATGTTTATTTCTCCAACTGCATGGCCGGGGCTCAGCTCAGGAACCCCAGTCACGGGACCCGAGGGTCCTTGGCCACACCAGGGAATCCAAACCAACCAATGGGGAATGAAGCTGACCAGTGGCAGGGAAACCCCGTGTCTCCCCCCCAGGGCCCATCTCCCAGGGCTCCATGGCAGGGGGAGGGACCCCAACACCTCAACATGAGCTTTTCAGTCTTCTTGTTCCTTCTGCAAAGTATTCCTGCTGTATCCATCATCTGGATCATTCTGCATGCTAAATCACACAGTCTTCTACTTCCAAGTCTGTTCTCAGCAGAGATTTTACTCTAACATGGAAACTATTGTCAGTGGCCCATCTCAGGGATCAAGGAGATGAAGACTAAAGACTACAGATTAAAGCTGTACTGCCCTTGACAATATAAATTAACCATGTGAGGAAATATATTGCATTTGTTCACTCGCGTTAGTGTGCAATATTCCCAGCAGTCAGTGAACTTATCATGTTTTAATGTAGTTCCCAGAATTTAGCATAAAAACAGCAAACCAGCAAAGGCTCAAGTCCTTAAAATACTTTTCTACTTTTTCCCCAATAATCTCAATGGAAAAGCGTTTGTAAGCCAAAAACCAAGCCTCTAGCTCTTTCTTTCACTTCCTGAAAGCTAGAGGTTTTGGCTTCTAGCTTTGGGATTAAAGAACTGATTAGACATTTTTACCACTAAAAATACCCATGTGTCTTATCCTCCAAAATTTCCCAACTGAGGTATTGAGTAAGTTTGTCAAAATTCATTCCTTCACTGTTCCTTGCAAGGTGCAAAGCTGCAATTTCAGAGCAATTGTACTCAAGGAGGCCAAAAGGGGCTTCATTGCTAAAAGCACTCATCAAAGACTCATTAATAATTACGTCCTTTCTGAGGGAAAATAAAGTCAGCTTTCATTGCTGCAGCAATTGCATTTGCATGACTGATGGACAGAGTTTCTTTGTTTTTACTTACAGCTATCACAATATGATTGAAATTGCAGCCTAAGTGTAACCTACATGCTGCCTCTTCCCTGATTGTCTAACCTGTGTCCTGTTTCTTGATTTGTTTTTTTTAGCTCATTACAAGATTACACATGAATTCTTTGTTCCTCATTTACTTATCTTTAACTTTCAGAGGGTGACACAAACTACACCAGATCCCACAGACACATTTCCCCACACTATGCCCTCCCTACTCCAGCTGAGATCTGCCATGGTGATGCCTGAAGAAAACATACTAGCTCCATACCGAGGCACTTGAAATGGAGCTAAAAGTAGAACAAAGTTGTCTGAAAGGATCATTTCCTTTTCATAAGGAGACTGAGAAGAATGGAAAGTCAACAGGGAATAGGAACAAGAGCAGCAGTAATAATTGGAGTGGGCATAGGAAAGTGAACAAAAGGTAGAGAGGAGAGACTTTCAGCGGAACCTTCTGTGGGGAAGGGACTATCTTCCTTTGTAACATGTTTGTACAGCACTTGCCATGGAGGTGATCAATCTGATGCTCTGCAGGTGCTATTAGGTATGCAGTATACATCCCTCACTGCCAGTTCATAGGTGATGAGGTCTTGCTTCAATGCCCTTCCACAGCTTTGGCGGTTCAGATTGAGATGTTCTTTTTCTTCAGCGTTGACAGAGTTCACACAGAAAAAGACAAGAAAAACATAGCCAGAGAGGGAACAAGGAAAATGTACAAAGATCTTAAGTGGCACATTTAGCACTAGAAGTTGTTTATTGTGGCTGTTTGGCTGAGGGGTGAAGAGAATCTAAGACTAATCTGTTCTGTAGATTTTTGTTAAGTTTTTAGCTTAGATGCTATGATTTTGATGGACACAGTTATACAAGTGAAGGTAATTTTCGGATTGCAGTGAGTATGCCAACCAGTGCAATGGTATCCGAGTGAAGTCAGTCATTCCTAATAATGTGTGCTTATTACTGCTCAGCTGAACTGGTATCAATACTAAACCATAAAGATATCTCCCTATCCAAAAAAAGTAGAGGAAAAAGAGGAAAAAAACATGAGAAGGAAGGAAGGAAGGAAGGAAGGAAGGAAGGAAGGAAGGAAGGAAGGAAGGAAGGAAGGAAGGAAAGAAAAAGAAAGAAAGAAAGAAAGAGAAAGAAAGAAAGAAAGAAAGAAAGAAAGAAAGAAAGAAAGAAAGAAAGAAAGAAAGAAAGAAAGAAAGAAAGAAAGAAAGAAAGAAAAAGAAAGAAAGAAAGGCATTGACATGGAGTGATAATAGGCCTATCCTGAAAAGAAAGGTACCTGTTTAACTAGGCAGGCATAGGTGAAATGTGGTAGGATGTCACTGATTCCTGATGGAGAGAAGAGGGACCCAAAAGACTTCAAAATATGCTAAGCTCATTTTCTTCTGCACATGTAATGTCTGAATAATTTTTAGCTTGGGGATAGATGTCAGAGAAATGCCTCTGAAGTCCAGCTGCTGCCTTTCCCTGGTCTTAAAATTAAGAACCAAACACAGTTTAAGGGAAAAGGGGTTTTTACCTCAGTATTTATTTAAGGATCTTTAGGTGCACAACTTTGTCCAGGTGGAATGCGCTGAAATGCACACTGAAAATGCACACAAAATGCACCCCCCGAAATGCATCTGCCCGATAGATCGTGTATACAATTTATAGGCCTTGCAAATTAGCATACCTATAAAAGATTCCCCAATGAGAAGCTTAAATGAATAGCATGATATCACCCCATCCCGAGGAATTCCCCCCTGGATGGGCATATCTTAGTTTACAGGATGTGTTCTAGAGAGGACCTTCGTTTCTCAGGATAGCGTAGGACTTTACGGCCCCAACTGTGAGGCCTCCAGGAGGTTTGGTCCCCTGGCTTAATGGAATATTAGGACTATGCTAAGTTATCAGGCTTAAGGAATTACAAGTATGCATGCTAAAAGCACTGAGGATACATAAAAGCTATATAAAAGGGTATATAAAGGGCATATAAAAGAAAAGGCAAAAAATCATGATGGCATCACAGCAAGGAACCATGTTGGGTTTCTGACTTGTGCAAGTTTGCTGCCCTTGCTGTAAGATACCATCCAGCTTCCCTGGGAGGTATGTATTTGCTGTTCACCTAAGGATCAGAAAAGTTATCTTTCCACTGAGAGTTTAATGGGTTTCTTTTCTTCAGATCAGATTGAAGAAATGTGACTGACAGAGCCACTGCGAGCATGCACACCTGTATAGAACCTATTTGTTCTGATCTTCCTTCCTTCTCTAACACCACTCCTTCATTTTGATCAACAGCGTAAAAAGCCAAAAAAGATTTTTTTCCATGTCGTATTTTTTCAGTTGAAAAAAACCCAAAACGATAGCTGAAGCAGTGAAAAATATCTGGTCTTATTTACAACTGAGACTTGTTTTTCTCTACACAATGGCAAAAATCAACCTTTGATTCCATTTTCTGCTCATGTTTTTATGAAATCTGTTGCCAGCAAACAATCCAAAGAGTCTTAGACAAGTTGCTTTTAAGACATGTTAACTACAGAGATCAGGAAAAGAGGAGCAAAGATATTTGCACTTTTTTCCTAGGCTATCCCTTCCCTACATCAGATTTTATCTTTCTTTTACCCCTCATTTCACATTTGTCTTCTATTTCTGTAAGTTAACCATCTTTCAAATACAAGCCTGTGCTTGGAAGTTTTTGTTCTACCTACTCTCATCTCCATTTTCTTATTTTCTCACTGAATGACACAGCAATGAAATAATTTTATTCACAAGTCAAAGGTAAATTACTAATGCAAAATTAATCCGGTTTAGAAGTGTCAAAGCAGAAGCCATGGTGAAGAACAAGCTAATGAGGAAAATCAAATTTACCACAAATGCACCAAGAAAGCACAGAAATAATTGTAACCATAGTCAATGTTAATCACTTGAACACTTGAATACATGATTCCCAGCTAAAAACCTGACTCCTTCAAATACCAACAAACCACAATGACATCAATGTTTTGCCTTTTTCCTGCACATCACCTGCAGAGCTAAAGAAACCAAGTGGTATCACAAAATGAGCTTTCAGTCCAAGGCATTAAAATCCAAGCCCACAAGTACAGGGTGATAAGAGATCCTTTCAGGTCAACCCCTAGACATACAATGTTGCTTTCTGTGGGGTTTAAAGCAGCTCAGGCTTTCTGAGGCCTCTGGTAGGTTGCATAAGTGAAGGATTTATGTCCATGTCATCCTTTTAAAAAAACCTCTCAGGGCATCGAAAAATGTTGCGGGATTAAGAGAGATGTTTCAATATGGGGTTTATATACAAAATGGTGAAAAAGACATAGTACAATGAATATATATATAATAAAACTTACTTAAAAAACAAACATGCAAACTTGAAAAAAGAGTACTTCATGGCAGGAAGAAAGTAGGAGACAAGAGGAAAAAATATAAGGAAGACTAATGCCCTTAGACACTCAATATAGAAAAGATATTGTCCTCATATACATTCTTATTTATCTTCACCCTCCTGCAGTTGGTGTATTACCTCCTTACACACAGCAGTTTCTTTCTGTCATGGAGGCAATTCATTCCTATCCTGTCAGGCTCACTTTTTCTTTCCTAGTGTCTCAAGACACTAGTTGCTGTCAAAGCAGTAACAAAAAGAACCCAAGAGGTTTTTTTTGCTGACACCTCCCAAAGTGTAGAATCATCACATCAGATATATATATTTGGGGTTAGGAAGACCAGCTTCTGTTATATGACCTCATCCAGCCAGAACTTTCTCTAAATCCTTGTCAAAAAAATGTTTATGATCCCCAGCCCGCCAGGAGAAACACTGTTTGCTCTCTCAAGCCCAGCTAACTTGTTTTCGATTATCTCCTTAATAAAGAAAAAGATTGTGCTTCATAAAGCAGTCCTAGATGTTGCAGAATTACTGCTTGAAACACAGAAATTGGAACAACTCATTTTTATTTCAATATTGGTATCCTATGCCTTATGAGTCATTGTAATGATTCCCTGTTGCCTTCTGTACTGTGCTTAAACAAGTTAGGCATTTTCAAAGCTCTTAACTAAAGTCACAGTGGAATTAAAAACACTTCTGCAGAAAAACACAAAACACAGCTAAGGAAGACCCTTAGCTGGCCTGTAGTAACCTCTCTTATAGTAAATTTTTGTCTCCCACCCTGTCTTATAAGCATGATTCCCAAATCATGCTGTTTCCATTACTTCATATGTTTTACTCGTAAAAAAAAAGGAAGGGGGAGGGATTACATCCAGAGCAACAAAGAATTCTTCAACCGTGCAGAACTGTAGCAGGATTTCTGTCTGAATAATCTTGCATTATTACATTGGTCCACTTGTCCCTTTCCTTTTTAAAACACATTTGCACCTTTAAGGCAAATTCAAGATTTCAATCCTGATAACTGTGTGGGTGAACAGTTCCACAGACCAATGGAGACAGTAAGTCTTGATTTCCAAGATTTGTGTGAAGGAGGTATCCCCACAATTAAACAAACAAACAAAAAACCCCCCAAACTACCACACCTTGTTTCCATCTACTCTTTCTCAACTCTGTATTGCTTTATCCCCGCTTTTTTTCCTTGCATCAACACTGACTCCCCATACATGAGAAAGTAGCATTGGATACGAAAGGCATTTTTCCCCCCCTTCAAATAACAGCAAATTTAAGTCTAGTGAGCTCAAGATTATGTCAGGGTGTGTTTCGGGTTTTTTTTAAAACCATATTAAGTAAAAAAGGTAAATTCAACATATTAGTCTTGTGAGTGGATATTCATAAGTGATATCTGCAGTGAAATTTGGTTTTGAAAACAGAGCACGGGGGACCAACTCAACCCATCATAACTGGAACCAAGCTGATTTTGATTTTCTGTTACTCCAAACTGCACACATACACTTTGTAATTTGCAAATACAATTCACTGCAGCTGTAGAATAAATCAATCTGGAAATACATATATACATAAATAATACTCGTTTAATATTACCAGTGAGAAATCTTGACATCTCAGAAGACTTGAAAACTCTGAGTCAAGGCAAATTCCAGCAGTTTCAATATTTGAAATTTACTCAGTTTCATTCAACAAATTCTTTCTAATAGCATTGGGTATTGTGTGCCTCTATCTCTCACTATATGTATGTGTTTATGTGTTTATGTGTACAGCGAAATAGATACAAACTAACATTTTTTTAAATACTTAAATTGTAAAACAAGCATTATTTGTGTAAGATAGCTACTCAGAATTAAAACATAAATACTCCACAGGCAATGAATTACCTCACTAAAGCTAGTTAAAAACATTTTGAGGCATAAATGGACATAGGCTTATTTAGTTTGCTATATACTGCCCAGAACAGCTGCAAATGTGTGCCTTTTTATGGGAGTTCAGGATTCCAAGTGGTTCAAACACCCGGCATTTGCTTTTTCCAGTTGGTATTGTTCAGGCCATCTTCCTGGCACATCCCCCATTTCCAGTTGCCAAGAGAGTGGTTGAAGAACAAGACACCTGGAAGCATGTATTTTCTAAAGCAATACAAAAGATTGACCTTGGGTATTTGCAAGTTGCTATTCCATCACATAGTGAGTTTTTGTCACATTTTACCTATTAGCCAGCTTTCCTCCTTCAAATCTGCTTTATTACGATCTATTCAGACGTGAAAATTGAACAATAAATAGCCTGTATGCACTTTTGTTTATTGTGCCAGTATTACTGGATGTTTTCATAATTGAGACCAAAAATTAAAAATGTTTGCCAGCAAGCTGTTTGTATACAGAGAGAAAGAATTCTGCACTTTGCAAAGAGGACAGCTTTAAGGAATAGAGCACTTATGTGAGAATTCCTCTATTCTACATACATATCAAATCTGCAGGAAAGGCAATAATTGCAACCAGGTTTATTTGAAACTCTGTGCCAGCTATAGAGCTGCACAGAAGGAACCATGCAGCTAACAAATGTATTAGTGTGCCACAGCAGTTCAGCAGTCCATGGCAGAGTTGCTTGCAGGTGAGAGGCCAGAGTACTCACTGCAAATACACCACAAGCTGTATGACCAGACTGAAGCAGAACACAAAACTTCCATGGTTTGTTTAATGCAGAGCTATTTCTCAAGCCTTCTCCGTCTTTCACCACATCCCCTTCTTGCAAACGCTCTGTGCCATGTGTGTATCTGCTTCTGAGACAGGCAGTGAAAAGATTCCAGACTGAGTTTCTTTGCAGACATCACATCTACTGAGTGATCTGCTGACTGCACTATGTCTGATTCTCCTCTGCTTTTCACCTTCACTAGCCCTCAATTGCAGCATGAGACAATTGTACTTCTGGGATTACAAACTGCACTCCAGATGTTGTACTCCTTTCTTTTCCAAGGGCATCCATTTGTTATCCATCATATTTTCCACTCAGTAAATAATTTAGATTAAATTATTGAATGACTTTTCAAAATACTATTCTGAATACCACTCAATGGTATTACTCACACAAAGTCTTACAGAAGTAAAACATTTCCATTCTGAAGATTAAATTTGATTTGTGAGCTGTGTATTGCAGAACTGAGCTACTTTCAATAAAGTCAGGTTGATGAGAAGTCTCACTTTGACTTGAATCTGAAGCCAGTTCTAGGAGAAGGAATTCAAAGGAGAGTTTAGATGACAAACTTGAACTGCCTCGTACAAAGGCAACTCAAGGCAGACATTGCCACAACCTACAAGGTCATGTTTTTCTGTCAATGCTTAAAGTTTCATATTTGTACCCTACTAGAACAGACTTAAGAATTTTAAGAAAGGTTGAATTATTCAAAAGACCTCTTGAAGATAACTACAAATAGATTAGACAATTAAGCATTTAATATCAAACACAAATTTTTGCTTATTGTGGCTGTCTCATCCATTATCTCATCCAGACACAAAAGGATGTAATAAATAGCCTTCTTGACAATATATCCCTGATATCTTTGATCTTCTTATTGCATTGGGTTTGCACAGCATGGTTTTGGTAGCAGGGAGGTTACAGGGATATTTTTTGTGAGAAGCTGCCAAAAGCTTCCCCTTGTGTCCAGTACAGCCTGTGCCAGATGGTTCCAAGAAGGATCTGCCTCTGACCATCAGCAACAGTGGCAGCACTTCTGGCTAAAATATTTATGCTGGGGAAAAAGTCACTATACAAGAGCACTTGCAGCCAGAGAAGAGAGGACTGAGAATAGGTAAGAGGGACAGCCCTGTGGACAGCAAGGTCAGTGAGGCAAGAGGGGCAGAAAGTGTTCCAGGTGCCAAAGCATAGATTATCCTGCAGCCTGTGATGAAGATCGTGGAGAGCCAGGCAGCTCATGGAGGTCTACAACAGAGCAGAGATCCACCTGCAGCCCATGGAGGACCCCCCACCAGAGCAGACGGATGCCTGAAGGAGGTTGTGACCCCATGTAAAGACATGTAGAGCAGGCTTGCTGGCGGGGCATGTGGACCTGTGGGGGACCCATGCTAGAGAAGCCTGTTCCTAAGGAACTGCACCCTGTGGAAGGGACCCACGCTGGAGAAATCAAAGAACTAGCCTGTGGGAAGGACTCACGTTGGAGAAATTTGAGGAGAACTGTCTCCTTTGAGAGGGAGCCCATGCCGGAGCAGGGGAAGACTGTGAGGAAGAACACAGACAACTGACCACAACCCCCAGTCCTTATCCCCCTGAGCTGCTTGGGAGAGTAAGCAGATAGAGAAACTGGGAGTGAAGATGAAAACACGAGGAAGGGAGAGGTGGGGGGAGGAAGGTATTTTAAGATTTGTTTTTATTTTCTCATTACACTACTCTGATTTGACTGGCAATAAATTAATGTCATCAAGTCCGTTTTGCCCACGGCAGCAATTGCTAAGTGATCTATCCCTGTCCTTATCTTGAGCCAAGAGATTTTCACCTTATTTTCTCTCCCCTGGCCAGCTGAAAGGGGAGAGTGATAGAGGGGTTTGGTGGGCACCTGGAATCCAGCCCATGTCAGACACATCATATTCATATTTTAAAAATCCTCTTACCTGTAGTCTATTTGCCAAAATTGAGGTTTGTTCAGTGATGAGGCTTCCCAGATTGACCCTAACAGTTCTCCAAGAGGAATTTGACTGCAATGACTGTTCTGGACGCTTGGACTCACGCAGTTAGCCCAGAAGCCACATCTGCTCAGGAACTGGAGAATATGAGAAGCAATTCCCACGAGAACAAAGCAAAATAGAAGAAAGAAGATGGGCTTCCACTATCCTGCTATTCAAACTATGCTGCTGTACAACATCTAAAACCCTCTGCGTTTCCCTGCCCTAGTCTTTCTGCACACAAGAAGAAAATTTAGAATCATTATCAAGAAGAGAGGTGCTGACTCAGGACTTGAAGGCCTGCCAAAACTACCTAAATTAAAGATCTTGAGTAATCAGACAGAAGTGCTTCAAACTATTTTTAGTCCTGTTTCATTGAAATGACAACTTTACCTTTTGTTACTCCATCTTATTAATCAACACATTCTTGTGTGTGTTTGTTAAAGTCTCACTTCCACGAAGTCTCTTTCGATAAAGTGTCATTGGGTTCAAAACATGATTTACTGTACAACCCAAACTTCAGCCTGGATTAAGGGTATGGAAAAGCTTTTTTGCTAACTGTGACAGGAACAGGCATTTTACCAGTACAATGTTGCTTCCCTTGGCAATTAAAACTTGATGCTGTGAGCAAATTAAAAACAATAGATTGCAATTTGATCACTGTATTGTTCTATCTTTATCTACCTTAGTAGCATTATAATACATTACCTGAATTTAACACTTGATCAACACTTTTTATTCAAGAAATCTATAGATGTATATGAAACTGCTTTACTCTGCCAAAACCTAACATGGGTCATGAACTCTGAAAATGTGTGTAACAGCAGGCAAGAGTTTTGCAGACTACTTGGCTCTGCTTCCAAAAGAATATCCAAATCCTCACACTAGGGGATTTTTCTACAAGGGAACACATTTCCCACTGCTACTTATTAGTGTCAGTTGCCAAAAGGTTTGCTGGAGAACATAGGTTTTCTGCTCATCCCTGAAGAAGCACAGCTCAGGAGCGTGATGCTTTTAGGTAGGGAGAGCACAACAGAGCTCTGGCCTGAAAAGCAGACATCTGCAACTGCCAGTAGGCCATAGTGGTCTCAGTTAACTGATTAAAAAGAAAAACAGCACTGGATGGAAACCCCCCAAGCTCTTTCTTCATTGTAATGCAACACATTTTGCAGGTGCATCTAAACAGTTTAGAGACATCAAATTTTGAGAAACTCCATTAGAGTTTAGGGCCTGTAATGCTTTGGGCTCACTAGACGCCTGTTTGTCAGCCATGCAGTCTGTTCCCTGCACCACAGAGGTCTAGGTGTAGGGCAGCTGTAGTCAGCAAGCACATAAAGAGCTGGCACCCTAAGGGATACAGCTTTTATACGTTGCTTTCCTTAAGGAAATTGGTGGCCAGGCAGTGGGATTGCTGTTGGTGCCACATGGTTCATGGCTCTGATGCAAGTTCAAATATATGTACAGGCATGGTAGGTTGAAATCAATATAACTAAGGCTCAGACACACCTATAAATGTGTTATTCATAAGACAGCTGCTAATATATTCACTTTGAAACAGTTCATTCTGATAACAGAATCAAGCCTCTTTACAGAATAAAATTGGACAGGCACAACTAAACACTGGTATCAATAGATAGCTTTGGAAGACCTTTATCCTGCTGTGGTGTTTTCTTACATGAAAGTTTTTCAGATACCACAGCCTGCATTTTAGGAGTTTATAGTTTTTTTCCAGGAAAGCAATACGTTTGTTGTCATTGCCAATGGTCAAAGCAGTTTGGGCTGAACATGTCTTTCTACTGTTGCATTTCTAATCTGGCTTTTTTTTTTTTTACAAAAAGATGTTATTTATGTTAAAGGATAGTGTAGTTCCCTAATAGTGAGGCTGTTGGAAGAGGACTAATGGAGCTATTCATGTTTAACAAAATGGCTATCCAGCTCTGCTTTGATGGAAAAGGGATTACATATGACTTCTGTCTGAGCAGCTTCAACACTCTTTCTTACTGTAAGTGCAAGAAAAATTCATTACTTGAATATTATCTCATGGACAAAAAATCTTGTCCAGTTAATTGTGAAAGTGTGAAAGAGCATGTGGAATAAAATCTGAAATAAACCCTCCAAAGAACAGTTTCAAAAAGGTCTCATGAAGTCACCCTTTATCCAACTGTCTTGATCAACTTGTCTCTCACTAATTTCTCTTGTGTTCCCTCAGTTGTGCTGCAGCTAGCATGAAATCGATTAAAACCAGAGATTAAAGACAGTTCCAAACGAAGTATAAATTTTCAAAAATTGTGTTGCAGATGCTCAGCAGGCAGCAAGTGGGGGGGGAAAGAAGTCAACAATTTGTATAAACAAAAGGCACACAAGAAAATCATCATGCTGAAATATTGCAAACTAACAGCAGGCTAGAGTAAAACATCCATATTGCCAGAGCTAATTTATTTCTTTTAACATTACCTTTATAATTGTTCACCAAGAAGGAAACTTTTACTTTTTTTTTTTAAGCATGACAAATATGCATTATAATCAGTTGGGTTAGATTAGTTTTTCTTTTTTTAGAGATAGATTTTCTCTCCTTGAATCTTCAACTCTGACTGCAATGAGTTTCTTCAGAGAAAGACAGATATTACAAGAGAAAGAGAGAGATTACAAAAAAGCGCTTGCCATCTTCCATTATTAAGCCATAAAAATAGAAAAAGGAAAAGGCAAAATAAAAACCCTTGGAGAAACCCTGTTCCCTGAGTTGATGGAAGAAGTGACAAGGTTTGTAAAACCTAATGTATACCTAACAGATAATGTCATGCACTGAGGGGAAAAAGAAGGGGAAAGAAGGAATCAACCAGAATAGTCCCAAGGGGAATCAGACAAGACAGACTACTAATAATCAGGCTTAAAATGTCTACAGATTAATTTAAGGGTGAAAATATTTGTGAAGAATGCTGACAGGTAGGATCTTGTGAAAGACAGGTCATTAGGAAAAATGACCTTGAGTGAACTGGCTAGACTTTTAGGACAATCTGTACACAACATAAAGAGTGGTCCATCTGATGTTCAGAAAAAGTGGCAAACATAGGAGGAGACTGGCTTTATCGAACTTTATCAAAGGACTGAACTCCAGCACAAACTAACCACATAAAGGAGTTGGAATTAAGGCAGGAAACAAAGAAATATAGAGGAATCTCCTGGCCATGCTGCGATGGTATTAGAAAAGCTGAAGCTCAGCTGCAATTGAAACCAATGAGGAACAAGGGCAACAAGAAGCTCTTCTGCCTCTATACTAGTGGCAAAATAAGGAAAGAAGAAAGGGACCTCTTGCTCATTGGGCAGATGGCTTTGTGACAGCAGATATATTTAAAGCTGACGTACTCAACCCCTTCTCTTTGTATCAGTCTACAACTGAATCTCCCAGGACTCTGCCTAGGGAGTGGGTTTGAGAAAGGAAGCTACTGTAGTGAAAATTGATCAAGTCTGGAATCTGTTTCAGAAATCCTTTATCCATGTGTGCTTCCCAGTACCAGAGACACTGATAAGCTGAGGCAAGAGCGGACTGCAAAGACAGTCTAGTCGGGAGGCTCACATGCCCTGTGAACAGAATCTGAGGAAGTGAGGCTTTTCTGGGGAAACCTGACAGCAGTCTTCTGCTGTCTGAAGGGGGATTAAGATGGGAGAGCCAAGATCTTTACAGAGGTGTACTGTGGGACACCAGGATACAATGATCCTGAATTGAAAGAGAGGAGGTTTTGTCTACATAAAAGAGAAAAAAAATCATTGAAAGGTAGCTGAAGGTTGACACACGCTGCACAGTCTTCCTTGGAGGTTTCTAAGCTCTAGCTGTGCAAAAGCCTGACAAAGCCAATCTGAAATCAGCACTGATCATGGTTTAGACTGGGAAGTTGGATAGGATGACCTCTCAGGGTCCCTGCCAAGCTGAATTTTGTTATTTTTAAGATCTGGTCCTAAACACAGATAAAGCATAAGGAAATGTCCACCCTATCACTGAAATTATAACGTGTGTGTACTAAGTCCTGTAAGCTAATGTAAGTGGTAGTTAATTGATTTTATATGGATATTTAGGCCCATAAATACATGGTTTGATATTCAGAAGTAAGTTGCTTTTGAAGTTCTGGGTGTTGCCTAATATAAGTAACCAGAATTATGCATTTTATAGTCAGTATACTACATTTACATAATATTTTATTATAGTTAAATGGCCTACTTTATATATCTTCCTATATTTACATAAGAGTTAACTCAAAGGTTTACTGTGGAATAAGTAACTGATCATCCTAATAGTGGTGTAAAACTGGTAAAGACTAAAACACTGAACAAACAGAACTTATTTTTACTTTCTCTTTTAAGATTTCATCAAGCATACTAGCATTTGAATTTCACAAGATGCCCAAGGCTTTAAGAGCTCAGAGTCTCACTTTAAGCCCTTGGGTTTGAAGACATTGATCCAAATTTATTGAAGTAACCAGGTAGATCACAGTGTCTCTTTTCCAACCACATAATGATAACTGTGAATAAATATTTTAAAAAATGTTATCCTGAAGATTCAGGCCCATGAGAGTACATCCTCATTTTTAAGAAATGAAGAGAAAAATGAACTCAGTGACAACTGAAAAACACCCCAAAGAATGTTTGGACAAACATTGGAAGAAAACAAATATCGACACATCAACAGTGATATTGAGTTTACTGAGATTTAAACTACTCAAAGTCTCACTGATATTATAATTTGCTAACCATGATTAAACCATGTTACAAATCCAGGAGGAAAGCATGTTTGCCAAGCACAATTGCACACTGACAAAAAACCTTTATAAAGGCAAACAAATAGAGCAATAGAGTCTGAATCAAAGACAATTTGAATACTTGCAATTATGAAGAGCTTAAAGGCAGTGATGGACCAGGAACTGCATACTTTATTATGACTGTAACTACCTACCACAAAGAAGATTAAGGAGGCAAGAATATATGTTTAGATGGGAGCAGCATGAAGGGACCAAAGCAGACAGCAGGGAAGAAGGACCAGTTTATGTTAAGGATAAAGAACCTGTACAGCCCTATTCCTATTTTTGCTGATGCCCTTTGCAAGAGATAAAGTGTCATCTAATAACTCTTTATCCTGCAGAACTGAAGGTCTGAGACAAGTCACCAGTCTCAATCTTAGACACTGATCTTAGCTTTGAAGTACAAAGCCTAGTTCCAGCTTTGGGATTCTGTTTGCCACAGAAGTTCAGTTCCACAGGCAGAGGTGGAAGAAGACTGTTTCACGAAGGCTACCTTAATGCAGATTTCTGTAGTGGGCATGGAAAATTACATTGCAAATGGGAAGCTGTGCATGTCTGAGTATCATTACATACACCATATTTGGGTTTTTTTTGGGAGCAATTTGTCTCTTGTAGATTTAAGTATCTTCTAGCCCTGCATCACACATTTTCAACTAGTTGAAGAATATTCGCTGGTGCTGAGAATTACAACTAATTTCATGAAAGGATGGAAACATTCAACATGCATATTTGCATTGATCTTCAAGACAATCAAGCATTTTAATTTAAAAAAATCTTAAAAAAAAAAAGGAAAAACACTCTAATTTCACTGAGCTTAAAAATCTGAATATTCCAAAACTAAAAATACAGTTTACTACATGTGCATTTTTTAAACTGAAGGCTATAAACTGGAAAGCACTATGCATACCATTGTAAAAACTACCAGGATGTTTAGGAGCCTAAGGCTTAATCACTGTGCCATAAATTTATTGTAAATTAGTATGTGAACTCACAGTGCACCAAATTCCCATGTAGACAGACATAGAAAACCTTAAGAAGAATAACTTGTAAGGTAGACAGTCCCTATTTTTTATTATTTTTCTTGAATAAAGCCTTCTGTATTGGAATGCCTTGGCACACAGATGGGAGGGAAAGAAACCGGGAGTGGACTGTGCTGAGAAGAAGACAGATTGTGAAGGAGAACACTGGAATTCAGAAAAAAAGGGATTATGAGGGAAAACATGGGCGAGAAAGCACAAATTAGACTCAGCACAAGAAGCAGAAGGGTGTGAAGGTACAGAGAAATAAAAAAGATAAATAACATTAATAGTCAGGGAAGAATAAGTACCACAGCAAACACAAAAATCTATGCTAGAGTGCAAAGGAAAATTCAGATAAAGCATGTCTGCAAATTCCCAAACACAAACCAGTAAATCCAGCATGCTCAGCTATAAAGATGTGTATTTTCAAGGTATGTATGCAGCTTCCTACATTTCATTAAGATGAGCTGACCTGCATGTATTTTTAAGGATCCCAGTATAGACACAGGAGCCCAGACCATGTTTCCTGAGATGTGCTGAGGTCCTCTCTCAAGTAGCCACGCAGGCCAGGACAGAGAGCATGTCTCAGCTGTAGCTCAAATGAGACCACAGCAATGCAGCCCACCTCAGGTTATCATCTGTATGAATACCTTGCTTCAACCTGATTCACTGGCATGTTCAAAATAAAGCTTTTCATGACACTGAAAGGTTGTGTTTGAATTATCATCCCAATGCAGGAAGAAAAATAAATATCTGAAAAATTCCCCTGGGACAGATGTTCATTTCCCATTAGCTCCTAGGGTCCAAACCACTACCCAGCCTGAATGCAAACATATTCTCACACCCACTCAACCACCACTGATTGTTTATTCCCCAATTCTGATAACACTTGCTTTCTTTTCACCTCCCTGGATCATTTTTTTTTTGACTCCTCAGTCTGGCATACACCCTGTTGTCTTTTCTGTTCCTCACCCTGTTTTAGTTAATCCTCCTCTTTTAATTTCCTTCATATTCTTCCCTATCCTAGTGATACTCCCTGTCTCTTGGGTCCCAGGTGAGCAGCCTCTTCAAGGCACAGAAACCCACAGTTATTTCACTTGTGGGGTGATGGTGCAACCCTTGACATAAACAGCTGATTTGGGAAAATATATATTTGCAACTCCTGAACTGGATTTATTACAATACACAAAGAATAAGTGTGTCAAGTATTTTGCCAGGGGTTACTGCCTGTCTAAACTTTTATATAGGTTCTAGGATTTATATAGTTTTTAAAAGTTCACTTCTGTAGTGTCCAAATAGTACCTTTTTCTAATCAACTGGTAACAACAAATTCAACATTGTTGTTGGTACTTGAGTATACATATATACACACACACACACAATCCCATGAATCTAGAAGTACAGTTGTAAAAGTAACAGAGGTATATATTTAGAAGGCTTTATTGATCCCATCTGCTTGTTGAACACACAGCACCTGCCAATAACTGAACTCCTAAAATCTTGTCCCAGCATAAAACTTTGAGGGTAGGCGCTCCTGTCATCATTTTTAACTGGATATCTTTTTTAGATTCCTCAGTGCTCAGTGTGTTTCAATTGCCTTTCCACAAGCAGCTGAGAGAGGAAAATTCTGTGCCATGAGGGGAATAAATGGATGCAAGATCTCAGTGACTGGAAAGTTCCATCCAAATTTTTCCTTTGCTAAGGGAGTTCCTGGACCAAAAAGCTGCCATTACTTAGACACAGACTGCATAGTGCTGCTAGCTAAACAAGTTGAAAAAACAGTGAAGGGGATCTGAACTTAAACAAATTGAAGAATGTAATTTGTAACAGAATATATGTACACTTGAAATCGACTTCAAATGCTAAAAAACCCCCCCAGACTGGAGCTAGAAATGCAGTTGTGTGGTTTTTTGCTAACTCTTTTTTTTTTTCTTCCTGTATAAATCTGAAGCAGAAGACAAATCCTGGAAGGAAAACAGGCTCCAGTTGTCTAGGTGTCTAAGAAATTTTATGCCAGTAAGAATAAACATATCCCAAGTGGCTTTGACTGTGTTACTCTGGTGTAATGGGAGAGCAATGCATATACCTCAGTGACAACTTCAGTTGCAAGCAAGCACCAGACCAAGCCTTCCTGTGATTGTGTCCAGATCAGCAGATGCCCAGGCTGGACGTGGCCGTTTTCAGACCAGTGCTGAGAAAGGTCTGTGCATTTCACTACATACCAGGCTCTTCCAGACAAAAGCACCCTACTAGTCTTGGAGGCCCCTGTATCAAGGCTCATGGTGCAGGGCTTTTTTGTCATCAATCAGAACAACACTGCACTAAAGAGCAGCACCTCTAGAATAAGACTTGATAGGACTTTATAATCCCCTTGATGATAAGCCTTCCATCTCAAGTAGCTGTGTCCTTGTTTTGTCATCTTCATTCAGTGTCATCTTGTGCCCTTCTTCAGACAGGGTATGTGGCTTAGCCTTAGGATGAGAATAAACCATCAATCAGGCAGCTGTGGAAAAGGCAGCCACCACCAGAAGCAGCTCTTAGCACTCTGGAAAAGGCATTAGAAAGACTTTATATACAGTTTAGGTCAGCTGCATTGGAGATGGTGAGAGGGAGCAAAAGCATCTACTAGGGATACAGATATTCAACTTTATACAAGAGAATGAGAAATATCTAAGCCAGAGCTAGTTGAAAGCAGAAGCTGGTACTGGCAAGAGAACAAATGGCTTTGAGCTAGTTTTGTTTGTGAATTAAGTTTCTAATGATGTGAGCAGTGAAGCTCTTGTAGAGCTTGTAACCAGTGTAGTATGTACAGGCAACAGTAAAATGGAGGGTCACATAAGAAGGAAAATAATTTATCTCCTGCCATTCAGTGGCTCAAAAAAACTTCACTGTTGCTGCTTTTGTAAATTTCCAAAGTTCATCTGTTGGTCTTCTCTGCTGCTGAATTCTCTCATTGACCACCTCCTTCCACCACTATCCAGCAAGCCCCTCTTTATATCCCCCCACTCTTCTATCCAACCCTGCTGACTTCAGCTCAGCTCCGTTGACGAGCTGGCATCTGCTTTCAGTGCTCTCTTTTGAAGAGAGAGCTGTTCAATCTCCCCAGACTTTGGCATTCGCTGATGATAAAAGGATCACTAGTTCAGGTTTTTGGCAACACCCTCTGCTCCAAAATAAACTTCCTGTATTTTTGGTATGCTGCAGTGTTTGAGGAAATCCCATAAATATGCTGACTTACTCCATTATAAAGAACATCTTTCTGAGCAGACGTCTGCAATTTGTTTAAATTAACCGAATCCTGGATGCTAAGTTTTTGGAATTTCTGGTTCATTTATCTGTTAATTTCCCTCCCTACACACAAAACTGACAAAATTATTTTTGTCTTTACCCTCATTTGCATTTCTTTCCCATTTTTCTTCTAAAACACTTTCTCCTGAAACAAGTATTTTTCATCTGCTTACTTTCTCCTCTCTCTCTCTCCCACTTGTTCCAGTTTCTAAGATGCCTCTTACCTGCTTCCATCCCTTGATTTCCCTGTTTAATATCTCATTCTCTTCTGGCTTACACATATCACTCCCCATATCACACAGAGGGTATGATTTAATAACTCATATTTAGTTCCTGTCTACTGTCTCTCCTGTGACTCTGCTGATCTCACAATTACTTTCTATGACCTTGTTCATTTTTATCAAATACACACTTTATAATTCCTCCCCCAATTCCAGGTCAGGCTCTCTGAAGCCTGCCCTCTGTTTCTTGCACATCACTGAAAGAGTCTTTGGCAAGGACTTCCATCACACCTAAGATGCAAAAGTATAATCTCTCTTATTCCATATTTTATCAGCACTTTCAATACCGTGTTTCTTTTCTTGAAGTTGTTGGTTTTTTTAACATTTGCTTCTACATTAGCAAGATTAATAAGTAACAGCTAATAGAAAATTTTCTTTGTAAAATAAATTAAAATTCACTTGGATTTTCTTAAACAACTATCAAGGGTCCTGTCTCCTTTGTCAGCTACACAACTGATACTTGGGTGTGCCCCTGTGGAGCATACCTGCATCCTAGACAGAACATTGGTCTAAAAGGGAAAATAAAGTTGGGCTGATCTTTGCTTATATTCTGATCTTTCAGACAACCAAGGGATAGATTCATAATATTTTTCCATATTTATGAATTCTCCAAGCAGTATGAAGAATCCTTTTATCTGTACTTCATTAAAAGTATTCTCAAATTGCTTCAGTAAATAATCTTGGTCTTGTAAATACTTTCAGCCTTCTCTATTAAAACCGAGTGCTGCAATACAAGATGCAACCTTCTAAATCAACTTGTAGAACTAGCACAACTTTTAAAGCACTATGTGCAGCTGGTTGCTGCACATTATCTGTGATATAAATTGTATTAAGCTTTCAAACAGGATCCAAGAATAATACCTTTTGAATTGCATAACCCAAAAAATACAAACCATGACATGCAGATTCTTAATTTCAACATGCAGTTATTAATATTTATATGAATACACAAGGATTTAAAACGAAAGCTGAGATTTTCATGAACATGCGCACAAATAAGTCTGCTTTTGGACAAACTGTAGAAAAATACTCATTGGCCATTCAAACCCACTGCTTGGAAGAAAAAAAAATCTTTTAGTTTTTGTATTATAGAACTCCAGATGTCAAGTGATTTAGAAAAATTACATTTTCTGTAATATAAAACAATACAATATGCTGGTAGAGCACTTAGGACAGCTGGGTTGCCATCTCTTGTGGTCTGTGACCACTGCCCTAGGAAACATGATTAACAAATTGGAGTTCAGCTGCAGAACTCACGTTACTGCTTTTTGTTTAGCATGCCATGGATTGAAACAGGAGGAAGATGCACATTTATCACTGGTATATGACAACACACTATTTGCTCGAACTAAAAGAGAGGTAGAAGTATCATATTTATACTTGTGAAAATTTTAAAATTGAATCAGGAGCAACCTTACTACAATTTCGATGGGAACAGTTTTGCAGCAATTTTCTTCACTTGTAGAATTATGAACGTTTCTTCCCATTCTGGAAAAACAAAAAAATCCGTATTACCAAAATTTTGATCAAGTTCCATATCAAACTTTACCAAAATTTTTCACAGAGTAATTTAGATTGAAAAGAACTTTCAAGTGCCATCTAATCCCACTTTATGCTCAAAATAAGACTGACTTCAGGGTCAAGTGTGGCTACTAGGGCCTTGCCCAGTCAAGTTCTTAAGAGGTCCAAAGCCTCTCCAGATGACTTGTTCCAGTGTTTGACCACTGTCTTAGTGAAAGTTTTGCTTTATAACCCATTATTTCCTTGCAGTAACATACAACAACTGACCATTGTCCTTTCACTGTCTTCTGCACCTCAGGGAAGACCCTGACTTCCATCCTCTCTAACAGTACTCTTACAGGTAAGAGAAGATCCCCTCAAATGCCTTCTCTTCTCCATGATAAACAGTCTCAGAGCCTTCAGTCTTCTCAGTATGTCACATCCTCCAGCCCCTTCACCATCCTGGCAGCTGTCCACTGGACTGGCTCCACTTTGTTAGTCTCTACTACTGGGAAGAGGCAAAACCAGGCATAGTACTTTCAACACACATGTACTGGAGAAGAGGGAACAGTCCCTTCCCTCAACCCAGCAACTACATCCTGGCCAACACAGCCTCCTACATGATCAGCTTTGACTGCCAGAAGAGCATGCAGCTACTTCTCCAGATCCATCTGCACAAGCACCTGTACTGTTGTACATATAGATTTATTCCCTCCCAGTCAGGTGGTTTTACTAGACTTACAAGGTTTCTGCCAATCCACTCCCCTACCCTTTTGAGGTCCCCTTGGGTGGCAACCCTCTTCAAGTCTTATGAAGACACATTTAGCCCTGCTATCCATTAATTATTTGAGACATTTTTGTATTTAGCATTTTTATGCTGCATTATAACTTTGTACAGAAGTCAGAACAAAACTATTTTTCCATACCTAAAAAACCTGGTTTTGTTATTAATCATCTTGACAAAGCTATTAAGGATGTTTTTAATATTACCGAAAATCAACATTCTTTGACAAAATTGTTCTGACAGAAAATCATCATCTCTTCTTTGGATTAACACGTACACATAATAGTCTAAGTCCTATTTTTAGCAAGATTTGGGATTTTGAGATTACTACCTCTCAGGAAGTGGATTTGTTGGAGGGAAATGAAGATGGTGAAGGGCCTTGAGAGGAAGCCGTATGAGGAGCCGCTGAGGTCACTTGGTCTGTTCTGCCTGGACCTCACTGAAGTTACAACTTCCCTGTGAGGGGAAAAGGAAGGGCAGGCACTGATTTCTGCTCTGTGGTGACCAGTGACAGGACTTGAGGCCTGAAGTTTTGTCAGGGGAGGTTTAGGTTGGACATTAGAAAAAGGTTCTTCCCCCAGAGGGTGGCTGGGCACTGGAACAGCTCCCCGGGGAAGTGGTCACAGCCCCAAGCCTGACACAGTTCAAGAAGCATTTGGACAATGCTCTCAGGCACATGGTGTGACTCTTGGGGCTGTCCTGTGCTGGGCCAAGAGCTGGACTCGACCCTTGTGGGTCCCTCCCAACTCAGGAAATTCTGTGATTCTGCATCAGAAGGACAGATCCAAAATCTGAAGAAATTCCCAAAGAATCTCTGACTGAAGATCTCCTGTGTATGAATTGCAGATTCCTTTTCCCCACTCTGCCAGTAGGGACAGTGTTACAGATCCTCTAAAATTTCTGAAATAGGACGGAACAAAACAAGCTTTAAAATATCATCCTAAAGAGGGCAAACCCCCTCTACAAAATGCGTAATAATCTGCTCCATGTTTGTCAAGGTTTTGAAAGTGAGCTTCTTTCATAACTTTATTCTACCAAAGAACACAGAAGATAAGCCTGATTTTTATAGGCTTATTAAGTTTAATCAACCATCTTCCATTTTATATGGAAACTGCAAATAAATGAGAGATTTCCAATTGTCTGATTTTAGACCATCCATAATATAGGTATGACCTAGATGAAACAAGCTTTCCCTCGCGGTAAATTCAGTGGGATTTAACATGTGGTGATTTCAGAAGTACCATTACTTTCCCATAAAAGAGCTCCAACTAAACATGTGATGAAGCAGCTAAGCTGGGGTCTATTCTGATTCTCATAGCTGTTGAAGAAATTGTGTTATTAAATGTAAATTGATTTCTCTATTCAGTTTGACAGATACAGACAGTAATTGGTATTATCTATTTTTTCAAGCTTCCATATTCTCCAACAGAGTCCTACCTATTCCCTCTAAAGCCCTTCAAATGTTACAAAGGCAGGAAAGGCCCCCCAGAAGACCATCTGTTTATATCAGTCTTGTAAAGAACAGAGCTTTTTGATGAGAAAGGTGGGAAATGCATCAGCACTTTATTATAGCAGGGGTTATGGTAAAGAACTTTCATTCAAGTAGCAATCTATAAAATGCTTGATGAATTCAATAGTTACTAACTTCTGTTACCACGGTAAATGGCAGCATGTTTCTTTCTGGTTAAAGGTGTAAAATAAGGAAACCAAACATCCAAATTGCCAGGCAATGTTCAACTAAAATAAAGGACTTTTCACATATATTTTCACTTGACAGATCATAAAAGAGAAAATTGGTCCACTAAAAAGTGATAGTAGGGAATTGGCAACAAGGATGAAGATGGCAGATTTGTTAAACAGTTATTTTGCTCCAAACTTTTCAGAGGACAAAGGAGACAGAGCTTCATTTTCTCTTCACAGGACATACTCCAGAGGACTGGAAAACAGAAAACCTACAACTGCTAGTGAACAAAAAAAGCCTCAAGGTGTATTATGGCAAACAAATCACAGCCTGGTTAGCATAGTTAAGGGAAATGGGGGATAGGTGAAGAAATGATATGAAGGACATTTAATGAAGATTTTCATGTGAATAATTTGATTCTAAATATCCATTTTGGACCCTTAGGAGTCCTGCTTAAACTAACTTGCTTTCATTCTTAAGACATAATATTGCTGCAACAGGAGTAAGGAAACTGCAGTGTTTCATACACTTACATTTTCAAAGAGTAATAAGATTCCACACTGAAGATAATTGAATAAGGCAGAGAGTTGTGATACACAGGTTAAAATAATAGCTTTAGGATAGAAAATTAGCTCAAAAATAGGAAACAGTGAAGAGGTAATAAGAGGTGTGAAGGAAAAGGATTTACTAGTGAGGTACCTCAGATGTCAGGTAGCTTTTAACTAATGCATGCAAACAATTTAGATAAGAGGAAATCTCACCTTTTCTGTGCCTGCTGCAGTCGTTTTATCCACAGGGACTAAACAAGAACAGAATATACAGTGGAGACCCAGGATATATAGAGAAGAGGTGAAGGTTGGTCTTAGTTTGTTGACAAAATAAAAATAGTGAATGCCACACAACCTTGATTATACAAAGGTATACAAGGATATCACGTGGCTCCAGGCAACCAGGAGTGCAGTTAATGGGAGAGCTGAGACAGCCTGCTTGCAAGCCTCCAATAAACAGAAGCAAGTCAAGTACTGTAGTAGTCACTCAAGATTTATTATAACTATGCTACAAGATAACACTTGTCAGTTTTCTCATCAGTAGGTGGACATGAGCAGTCATAAATTCAGGTCAATATCATGGTCCTCAAAACTTGTACTGAGGGAGAAGGGAGAGAAAAGAAAACGAGCTGCAGATGGAGCCCCTAGGAGCTCATGTGCTCCTTATATGCAATGTATCTGCAGCAGAGATGAAGCTGGAACAAGGCTGGGTTGCCCACCTTTCCCAATTTTATAATGTTGGTCTTCAGGAGACTCCTGATAGCATTTGTCTGAGAAGAACACTCTTTACTTTCCTGTAGAAGCCAATTCAGGCACAGAAGCCTTGGAAAAACATGGAGAAAAAAGCCCAGTAACCTAACAAAACCCATGTCAAAATCTATAGGCAGTATGATGGGAGGTGGGAAGTGTGAGGAGGAAGGAGATACTGCTGCTCTCTTTTAAGCCTTTTACTGGAAGCTTCTTGTGTGCCAGGAGATTCCAGATTTAATTTTTGAGGCTAAAGTCCTGCAGGAATAATTAGCTCTTCAATTTCTGTTGTCTTACCAGTCAACAGTGCCACCTACATTGACATATCATGGGCAGCTTGAATTCTTCTCCAAAAACAGAGGTTCAGGATGAATTCACTCCCCTTATCAGGTATAAAGGTAGAGCAGCTTTGAAGCAGCATCAATTTAATCAGAGAAGAGATGAAGCAGGCTTCAGATAGCTGTAATTCATACTGAGGGATGAACAGAGAGGCATTCACCTGAGAAAAATGCTGGATTCCTTCCCATCATGGTTTAGGAACGTTATTCCCCAATTTAGTGTTCCCATTGAAACACTCCAAACCCCGCGCTGGTCACTCATTCCCCTCTTCCTCTCCTCCCCGCTGGAGCAGGCTGGAGAGGAGAATTGGAAGCACAAAAGGTAAAGTTCACAGACTGAGGTAACGATTTACTGGAAACAGAAATGAAATAAGAAAAGAAACAGTAACAGCAATGATATTAATAACAGAGGGCACAAGAGAGGCAAACAATTCACATGTGAATGCTCGCCATGTGGAAAACCGGGAATACATGAATCACAGCCATGCTGCCCCGGCGAAGAAGACACCCCTTTCCCTGTCCCCAGAAAATGATGTGAGGTGCTGTAGGATAACTTCCAGGTCCTAGCCATGCTGCCTCCTGCCTACTGCAAAAATTAACCCTGTCCTACCTGGAACCAGGACACTTACTTCTGCATTAACTTGCTAATTTAAAGAAGAAGCCTGAGGATTTCTTCAGGCAAGGCACAGAAAGATCTGAACTCCACTTATGCCCTTTTTCCAGAGTCTTATAAACAGGGAGGAAGTAATTCAGTGTCTCAGCAATGCAGATTTGACACTTGTAGAAGGTCGAGGATTCCAACCTGAATCAGAAACAGTAGAAGCAAGGGGAAACACTTCAGCATGTATATAGTGCTGACCAAGCTCTGTAAGCAGGTATTTTACAGCTGGAGTTTTCACAAGGTTGTTACAGAAGAGAGACGACACACAATGATTTATTAGAGAAGCATTCATGCCTTCAGTTTCCTCCCTCACCAATGAGGATATTTAAAATCCATTTAGTTTGCTAACTAGTGTTAGATCTGAAGTGTCTTTACACTTCAATTCAGAATACCCCAGCCTACATATTAAAGTACTTATCCAACAAACAGACACCCACTGGCTTCCATGGAAGGTTGGTCTGGGTGAGAAAAATAATTTTCAGCAGAATATGGACCTTTCTATAAACTGTCTAAAAAAGATTTTATTCAGTGTCATACTTCAGTAGATTTATGTAATTGGCTTGATATTAGTGTTTTCTATTAAAAATAAATAAAGAAATAAATTCTATTTTCCAGTGTGAGAAACAGTAATCTTGTCTCTTATTTAGCAGTGCTGAAAGACCACACAGTACTTCTTCTGAAAAGAGCCATAAGAATATAGTCTTCATGCTTAGTCTGTTCTTCAAGGAAAAGAGTGACCTACCTCCTACATTTCAATATTTTTTAATGATTTTGATGAAGAATTCCTTGGTTTAATAACAGCAAGTAGCATTTCCTATTTTCAAGTATTGTGGATTGAAACTAATGTTCAACCTAATTAAAAACATTGTTTTATCCTCAGAACCTGTTCTAATCAATTGTCAGAAGAGGAATTTGAAATAATCACTATGCTTAGGCAAATTTTTGAAAGGAGTGATATGTCAAAGTGACAGAAAAAGCAGCACTTTCAAAGCACCATGGGATTAAGAAAGTTAAACAAATATATCTTAACATGACTAATTCTACCATAGCTTCTTACATTAGAAATAGCTGAGTGGAGAGAAAATGTCTCCTCCAAAATACCGAGTAATCACAGATATGAATTAGAACACTTTGCCCTCAAGTCATGTGTAATTAATTTCCTCTAAAATAAACAAGGATATTTCAATATTTTTTTCCTGAGGTTTGTGGACAGTTTCAAACAAGAAGGAGTGGCAGTAAATCATTGGCACTACTATCTTCCACTGCTGAATGTCCTTATTAATGGATACATGTATGAGTCGAAGAAGCATGGGTGTGTAATAAGTTCAAGGCATATACTTGGGGGCAAGTTTGAGTTGTAGGTATTTTCCATGGAAATATTAAGATTTGTACAAATGAAATATGAATAGCAGAGCATGTGTGTTTACAAGTTCCTGAAGAAACAGCATGACAAAGTTAAAAGAATAGTCTGTTTGGATAAAGAGAAGACAATTCCTGAGATACTGCTCTCAGGCGTTAACACTGATGATTGATAGTTAATATGAAGACCAGAAGAGCTGTACTCTGGTAAGGCCCCAGCAGAGATGTGTCATCAGCAGGAGATCCTGAATCACAATCGCATGAGGACAGCAACAAGGCTGCAGCACCTCTTATGCCATTCCTTTTCCTGGTAAACTCTCATGAACAGACACATTCCTATTAGACAAGAGAAAAATCAGGGAAGGTTACTCCTCATTGTCCAAGATTCCTGAAGGTGCAAGTAGGTAGGATCCTTAAGCAAAGGTTCATCCTCTAACAACTGCTGCCTCCTAAAACATAGGAAATCTTGGTTCAAATATCAAGAACCAAAACATCATGGTCTATATCAAGAACCACAACAGTAAGTTTTGACTGAACAGCTGGCATCCCTTGTCCTCTCTGTAACATTAATTATCTTGGCTATAACATCTACAACATGAATTTTGTATTTCATGTACAGCAATATGAATCAACAAAGTCTTAGAAAATGAGTGTGCAAAATCTGTTCACTCAGATTTTGTAAGCCAGTATTTTATCTTGCAAAAGAGGCAGTTCTGTAGAAAGTTCTTCACTGAATCTAGTTACACCTGGGAACAGGTTTACCTGATTGGTGGAATCTCCTTCACTGAAAATATGTAGGACACAGCCTGATGGGGTTCTGCGTTAAAGACTCTAAGACCTAGCTTTTAAGAGAATGCTGAATTGCTCAATATCTATAGATGTGCTCCTGTCTTGAATTTATACTTTTTATTATTCATTCATATGACCTCATTTTGGCTTTTATTACACAAGTTTCCAAGTGTGTTTGGATGGTTTTAGCCAGATGCTATGGACATCATATTGGATAAAATACCTGGAACTAGTTAAAGGAATGAAATATGGATGGGGTTTGAGATGGGAGTTTTTGTGAAGCATCAGATAATGTTGAAGAACATGTTTTTATTCTGGAAAATGCAAAGTTTTATTGAAATAACAAGGATCTTTTTTTTTAGTTTAGGCCTTCTGAGACATTCATATGAGAATGTTCTGATCTCATGTCACAGACCCATAACCAGTGGACTCACAGGTCTGACCACATGAAAAATCCTTACAGACCCTGAATCTGCACTAGAAGACTCCTATGAATTTCAATATATCTTATGCAATGTCTTTTCTGAGCATGGAAAGATGAAAGACAAAAAGGATGAGAGAACTGATAGCAAAGCATTCGCATGAGTGTGATCAGGCTGTCAGAAGTGTCACAAGAGAAATTAAAGACACTGCAAGGCTGGAATTCCCCTCTGTGCTAAACAGAAGTAGCCAGAGGAAGTAGTAGAGTCATCAATGTAAAGGTACAATGATTCAGATACAGAAAAACAATGCTCCCTGGGCCCACTGTTATTCTCAGAAATGAACTTGTTTCTGTTTATTTTCCCTTCACCATCCTTTCCTATTACTGCCTGTCTTGGGGTGACCTTATGATGTGTATCCCATATCGCTGCCTATGCCCAGAAATTAATTTTTGTGCCTTTCTATGCCTCTAAACTGAGCCTGAAATGGCAGTGAAGCTCAGAGCATATGCAGACTCTGTGCATGGCCCAACACATGCAAGAATTGCAGCTGTGGAATTTCCTGTGTGACAGTGGGGAAAACATGAGGAAGTGGGGTGGACAACCCACGTCTGCTCTGGCAGCATGAGTGAGTGAATTGAAGGAGCGCAAGTCTCAGAAAGGAGGATCTACCAAAAAGGAAGTAGCTCCAGTTGCCTGTAGCCAAACTGCCGGAAATGATGGAAAAGACGATGGCATGTCCAATTCCCATGAAGGAACCTCTAAGGTGCAGGCCCAGGGAAAGAAGGATAACCAGGCATAGAGGGGCCCTGCCTCTAGCCAGGTAGAGGTCAGGGAAAACCGTGTTTTTTGGACTGTGTATACATCAGAACCACAAAAATATGATGCCTTGGTTGACACTGGTGCGCAGTGTACAATAATTCCATCGCAGCATGTGGGGGTAGAATCTGTTTCTATTGCTGGTGTAACAGGTGGATCACAAGATTTGACCTTGGTGGAAGCCGAGGTGAGCCTGACTGGAAATGAGTGGAAGAGACATCTCATTGTGACTGGCCCAGAGGCCCTGTGCATTTTGGGCATAGACTTCCTCTGGAACGGGTATTTTAGAGACCCAAAGGGACTCAGGTGGGCTTTTGGAATAGCTGCTGTGGAGACAGAGGGCATTAAGCAATTGAACGCTTTGCCTGGGCTATCAGAGAACCCGTCTGCAGTCGGCCTTCTGAAGGTGGAAGAACAAAGAGTACCAATTGCTACCTCGACAGTGCATCGCCGACAGTACCGGACAACTCGAGATGCTGTGATTCCCATCCACAAGATGATCCGTGAGCTGGAGACCCAAGGGGTGCTCAGCAAGACCCACTCACCCTTCAACAGCCCCATTTGGCCTGTGCGCAAGTCTGACGGGGAATGGAGATTGACTGTGGACTATCGTGCCCTGAATGAAGTGACTCCACCGCTGAGCGCTGCTGTGCCGGACATGTTGGAGCTCCAGTACGAGCTGGAGTCCAAAGCAGCGAAGTGGTATGCCACTATTGACATTGCTAATGCATTTTTCTCCATTCCTCTGGCAGCAGAGTGCAGGCCTTAGTTTGCTTTCACCTGGAGGGGTGTGCAATACACCTGGAACCGACTGCCCCAGGGGTGGAAGCACAGTCCCACCATCTGCCATGGACTGATCCAGACTGCACTAGAAAAAGGTGAGGCTCCAGAACATTTGCAGTACATTGATGACATCATTGTGTGGGGGAACACCGCAACAGAAGTGTTTGAGAAAGGAGAGAAAGTTATCCGGATTCTCCTGGAAGCTGGTTTCGCCATCAAGAAGAGCAAAGTCAAGGGACCTGCCTGAGAGATCCAGTTCCTGGGAGTGAAATGGCAAGATGGACGACGTCAGATTCCCACTGAGGTCATCAATAAGATCACAGCAATGTCTCCACCAACCAACAAGAAGGAAACACAAGCTTTCCTAGGCGCTATAGGTTTCTGGAGGATGCACATTCCCGAGTACAGCCAGATCGTGAGTCCTCTTTACCTGGTTACCCGCAAGAAGAACGATTTCCATTGGGGCCCTGAACAGCAACAAGCTTTCGCCCAGATCAAACAGGAAATTGCTCACGCTGTAGCCCTTGGCCCAGTTAGGACAGGACCCGAAGTGAAGAACGTGCTCTACTCTGCAGCCGGAAGCCATGGCCTGTCCTGGAGCCTTTGGCAGAAGGTGTCCGGTGAGACTCGAGGTCGACCACTGGGATTTTGGAGCCGAAGCTACAGAGGGTCTGAGGCCAACTACACCCCAACAGAGAAGGAAATCTTGGCAGCCTATGAAGGAATCCAAGCCGTCTCAGAGGTAATTGGCACTGAGGCACAACTCCTCCTGGCACCCCGACTACCAGTGCTAGGGTGGATGTTCAAAGCAGAGGTTCCCTCTACCCACCATGCCACCAATGCCACATGGAGCAAATGGATTGCTCTCATCACACAGCGCGCCCGTATCGGAAAACTGAATCGCCCTGGGATTTTGGAAATAATTACAAACTGGCCTGAAGGTGAAAACTTTGGTCTCACTGATGAAGAAGAACAAGTGATACGTGCTGAAGAAGCTCCACCGTACAACCAACTGCCATCAGACGACACACGCTACGCTCTTTTCACCGACGGTTCTTGTCGCATCGTAGGGATGAAACGAAAGTGGAAAGCAGCCGTATGGAGTCCCACACGACGGGTTGCAGAAGCTACTGAAGGAGAAGGTGGATCAAGCCAACTCGCTGAACTCAAAGCTGTTCAATTAGCCCTGGACATTGCTGAAAGGGAGAAGTGGCCAAAGCTCTACCTCTACACTGATTCATGGATGGTAGCCAATGCTCTGTGGGGATGGTTAGAAAAGTGGGAAAAAGCTAATTGGCAGCGTAGGGGAAAACCAATCTGGGCTGCTGAAGAGTGGAAAGACATCGCTGCCCGAGTAAGAAAGCTGGTTGTGAAAGTCCGCCACGTAGATGCCCATGTCCCCAAGAGCCGGGCTAATGAAGAACACCAAAACAACAAGCAGGTAGATCAGGCTGCAAAGATAGAAGTGTTACAGGTAGACTTGGACTGGAAACACAAGGGAGAGTTGTTTCTAGCTCGATGGGCCCATGATGCCTCAGGCCATCAGGGCAGAGATGCCACTTATAAGTGGGCACGAGACCGAGGGGTGGATCTAACCATGGACAGTATCTCCCAGGTGATCCATGATTGTGAGACATGCGCTGCGATCAAGCAGGCCAAGCGGGTGAAGCCCCTGTGGTACGGTGGGCGATGGTCCAAATACAAGTATGGGGAGGCCTGGCAGATTGATTACATCACACTGCCTCAAACCCGCCAAGGCAAGCGCTATGTGCTCACAATGGTAGAAGCCACCACTGGATGGCTGGAGACCGATCCTGTGCCTCACGCTACTGCCCGGAACACCATCCTGGGCCTGGAAAAGCAAGTCCTTTGGAGGCATGGCACCCCTGAGAGAATTGAATCTGACAATGGGACTCATTTTAAGAATAGCCTTACTAACACCTGGGCTAGAGAACATGGCATTGAGTGGGTGTACCACATCCCTTACCATGCACCAGCTGCAGGCAAAGTGGAACGGTGCAATGGATTGTTGAAAACCACTTTGAAGGCACTAGGTGGGGGAACTTTCAAAAATTGGGAACAGAATCTAGCAAAAGCCACCTGGTTAGTTAACACCCGAGGTTCCACCAATAGAGCTGGTCCAGCCCAATCTGAATCCCTGCATACAACAGATGGAGATAAGGTCCAGTAGTGCATGTCAGAGGTCTGTTAGGAAAGACTGTGTGGATAAATTCTGCCTCGAGTACAGACAAACCCATCCGTGGGGTTGTCTTTGCTCAGGGACCTGGTTGCACATGGTGGGTAATGCAGAAAGATGGAACAACACGTTGTGTACCACAGGGAGATCTGATTGTTGTGTGAAAACCACCTGTAGTGTGAAATGCCAGTATACCCCTGCTTGCTGATTATCACTGTCACTGTTCGTATATAGCTGTGTATATATATATATATATATATGTATTAATGTGTGTGTAAAATTGGAATATCTTAGTTTGGGCATTGAGCCAACAATATGGGATAAGGGGTGGAATGTCTTGGGGTGACCTTATGATGTGTATCCCATATCGCTGCCTATGCCCAGAAATTAATTTTTGTGCCTTTCTATGCCTCTAAACTGAGCCTGAAAGGGGGAAGGAAAAAACTGAGCAAAACTTTCTCAAAGCAGTTTGCAGCTCATTCAAGGTTACAAAAAGATAGCAGGTTTTTTTTTCCCTAGCTGGGGCAGGGGAGGGAGGAAGCACCCGGCTTGTTTTTTTCCAGTCAGTTTTTGGCCAGTTTTTCTTCTTCTTGTTCTCCGGAGAGAGACTGAGAGTTGGACTTTGGATTTCCTTCTCTGGAATTCCGGATTTTTCCCCTTTTCTACTGGACTGCTTGATTGCTGTAACATCAGAGCACATCGGGAGGACTTTCCACCGGGCACAGAGGGCCTGGCCCCGGCCCAAGCCCCAGCTCTGAGGAGACCAAAGGGAGGACTCGAACACTTTCCCAGGTTTTTTCCTCTACCGCGAAAGATTTTACCATCTAACATTATTTTCCTTCCCACGTGTTTGTTAAATAAATAGTTTTATCTTCTTCACTTTCCTTCGAGGAAAATTTATTTTTTCCCGAACCTGGTGGGGGAGGGGTGGTTGTGCCTTCTCTCAGAGGATATATTTCTAAATTTGCCCAAACTGGAACACTGCCTAAAAATATGTACTTCTAAAATACAACCAAATGAAAGGCTCCTAGGGATAGGAAGTCTAGGTACAAAGCCTGCAAATGCCAATTTTCCACATGAATCATATTTAAAAATGACTTCAGAAAAGATTGCACACTTCTCAAAAGCAATAACTATCACCCCATGCTGTGTTCTGTAAACAGCACGAGTGACATTATACATAATTATGCCTGTCAGGAAATTCTAGGCAAGCCCACTCTACCAGAGCCTTTCAGACAGAAGCTGCAGCAGCCTCACTGCAATGTGCATTGGCCAAAGCTCCTAAAGATCTGAGTTCTAATTACATAAAAGTGACATGGGCATAAATCTCATTTTCCCCAGTGCACCCCAGCAAGGGGACTTGGAGAACTGCCTACCAGATATGAAGAGATTAACCACTACGTCATGTTCATCACCTCTCTAGTAAGAAGCTGTTATATTGTGATGAATGACTGTTCAAGAGTCATCCCAAAGGCTGTTTGTAATCAAGAACCTGGCAAAAAAAATGAAAACAATTTTATAGAGAGCTGTGCTGATCCATGATCAAGTTGAATAACTGAAGAAAAAAACCATCAAACAGACTATGTTAAGTTACTTCTGTGAAGCTCCCTCTGTTCTGCACCTACACAAAGCATGAGGCAGCCTCTCATACAACTTGTAGGTCCCTAATCTCAGTCAAGGGGGCTTTGAGTGTAGCAGCAGCCAGGTATATATAGGGCAATGTACGTAGTGCCGGTACTAGCAGGTGTGTGATGACTTTCATGCACTCCCAGGTCACACTGCCGTTGCAGCTACCAAAGCCATGCAGCACGGCTGTATTACTCTCACCACAGTAAGGCTGCTGTATGCATCTACTTCCAGAAATAGTCTGGCCACAAGTGCTGGCATTTTTGCCTCCTGCTCCTTTGAGCATTACAGATTAGTTTGCAAAGGAACATAAAAAGAGGCATGGGCAAGTTCAGATGAAGTGTGTTCAAAGCTGTGAATAAATCTGTCAACACAGCGTAGTGCTGTACTCTGCAGAGATACCTGCATTAACTCTGAAGCAATGCCATGCTATTGTAGCCCTACTTGTAGGGAGAAATACTTCCAGCTTGCAATGCTGTCCAAGACATAACTAGAAAGCACTTTAACACTATCCCAGGTTTGTCTTCAATCACTCTTGCAGTGCAGAAGACTAATCTTGTTACCCTGCAGAATCTGGGCTTTAAAATAAGATGCTACCATGAAATAAGAAATCGAAACAGGTCAAAACTGCAATACTTCAACATGACTAAAGCATATTGCAAACACTTCACAGAGAAAATACAGCAAACCACATCACCTATAACTGATCAAAACAGTATTGGGCTCTATTACTTTCTTTTTGTGCCCAATTAGAAATCACCTATTTTACACATTCAAAAACATATTTACTAGAACACCAGAATTAGGTTTTGAATTTTCATGCTAAAATGGAACCTGTCATTTAAGCTGGTCTGTACTTTTTCTTGAGCTATAAGTATCTCCTTGAACACAGAAAAATTAGGTGCAATCCTTTCTGCTGTTCATTCACACCATTCAAAAGCAAATCTGCGTGAGGGTGTATAAATCCGGTTTATCAGATTTTTTTTTTTTTTGCGCAGAAATAGCACCAGCAGAGTTTTCGATATTCGAGACAAAGCAATTAAGTAAGACATTCTAGAATGGAGGATCTGACATAGCATGCTTTATATCTAATTGTTTCTCCAATAACTGTTCCCAAACACTAATTGCCAATCTCTAGCTATTTTATTTGTCTAGTGTCATCTTACAGCAATATAACGTCTGACCTCCTCTATTTCCATTACAAATTTGTAAGTATAATGCATAAATAAGAATAAATAGTTCCAAAATATCTTCCTTTTACTGTTTTACAACAGTCTGGGCTTAAATCTATCTAGTTACATATTGAAGTTACTCAGACTGTCTGTGAGTACCATAAACAGCAGGTCTGGCTTCTGAAACTTATTTTCAAAGGCTTTCACCTACATGCACATGGAATCTGTACTTTATAAGTACCAATGCTCACCATTTGTCTTTTAACTATTTCTTCTTGGGACAGTGCAAAATATCTGATCAACTTCATGACTGTAGACTACCTTTATTGTTTATTTGCCATTGCTCAGGTTTCACTACAGAATAGGTTTCATTACATGGCAACTCAAACTAATGCTGTTGAGTACTTAAGAAGATTACAGCAAAATTTCTAAAGAGCTGATCTAGTTTTATTTATTTGCCTTTGTTGGGGTTTTAGGAGCTCTCCTGATTTTTCTTCTGTTAAAGGAATTTTGCCCATACAGGTTGCTAGGGGAACAAATGGCTGGGTATTTAAGAAAAACAAAAGAGCTGGCTATAGGGTGGGGCGCATCTGGCTACTCTTTCATTTTCACCTGAGTGTGTGGGGGCAGTCGGTCTCAGCGTTTGGACAGAGAGGGAAGCTGCTTTCTTCGGCCGCTGTTCCTTCTGCTGGAGAAGCCCCGGGATCCCAAAGCCTTCCCTGCCCCGCTTGGAGCCAGGCCGTGGCTGCCCTGCCGTTGCTTCGAGCCTTCGCTACGTTGTAGCCGTGCTCACCCTGCCTGCCCAGACCTCCAGGGGGTTCCTCGTTTGGATACATTGCATCTGCCACCCGGGATTTGTGCTCGTCCCTGCCGTTCCAGCCTGCCGCTCCAGCCTGCCGTTCCAGCCTGCTGTTCCTGAGGGTCTGGCTGGACACCGGGATCAGCTGCCCAGGGGTTTGTGAAGCTTTTGTTCCATCCCTTCCCGGGATCCCAGGCCACCAGTGCCACGTGCTCCCCGAGCTCGCTCCGGAGCGCCCCCTGCAGCCGCGGGGGAACCATTGCACCTGCCCTGCTCACCGGGAGCCGCCAGCGCCCCTGCCGGCTGCGAGCGGAACTGCACCCGAGGGGAAAGGGCCTGACAGCCGAGAAGGCTGGGACTGGGTTTGTGATTGTTTGCTGTTATTAGCAATAGTTATTGTTTGTTTGACTGGTTATACACATATCTATATATATATATATATAGATATATATAACATATATAGATATATATAATAGTAAAGAACTGTTATTCCTATTTCCCACAATCTTTGCCTAAAAGTCCCTTGATTTCAAATTTACAATAACTCGGAGGGAAGGGGGTTGCATCTGCCATTCCAAGGGAGGCTTCTGCCTTCCTCAGCAGACACCTGTCTTTCAAACCAAGACAGCCTTTAAACCAGGATGCTACAGTTTGTGGGTACCAGTAGGCCCAGAAGTAAAGCAGTGAACGGGATGTAGCTGAGAAAAGGACTAGTCAGAGCCATTTCTCCAATCCCATCTGGCATGTCTAGAACTTTGTGGTAGAGCCTCACAGTCCACAGGACTTCAACATGCTTAATAATTCTGTCAAACACTAGAAGTTTCATAGTACTTTTTAACAGAAGCAAGCCCTTCCCTTTACTCCTGGAAAGTTTGCAAGTCCTGCATGACTTCGTGCTGAATAGATGAGCTTTACACGGACTCCCGCAGGAGTTACTGCGCATAAGCCACACTGTGTTTTTCACTCTTATAAGGAATCACAGGAGATTTGTGGCCCTAATATTTTCATACTGAGAGCACTGGACCGCTCAAAAATCCTATTCAAAGTAAAGATGAGGTTATGCAGAGATTTATAAAATAATATTGTTTAATAGTTAAAAGTACGCCTCTTTCAAAATCTTCTGTCCATTAAGGTATAACAGAAAACCTAAATCTACTTTGTAGCAGCTGCAGCAGATCAGGAAAGTAAAATAAATACTTCTGAGAGTCATTATTAACCACATTCCAAGGTACTGTTCAGTTTCAGTTACTCTCTTCTAGATTAAAAAACCCCAAAAACCAAACAGAAGAGCCAGTTACAAGCTGATCCAGGGACTGAGTCTTCCCTTCTTTCTAGAACCTGACCTAATCACAGTCACAAGAAGTTGCTTCTTCTTTACTGAATGCTAAAATGTCTAGTTCCTACATCAGCCTATGTAGTAAAGTAAAATTATGTTTTATGTTCTGAGGCATCTAAAGGAAAATGTTGGGGCTGCAGGCCTAAAAGGTCATCTTTGTTTCAAACTGCCACAGATGTGCAGATGCAATCTCAGTCAGCCAAGTGTTTTATAAACACCCTGATCTCTATCTAGATTAAGCTATTAATTTAAAAATGAAGAGAAAGCATGTTTATGAAGAGTCAAAAATGCATAGGAAACAAGGTAAGCTATTGGGGGTTAACTCCAGTGGTCAGCTAATCACCAAACCACTCTAACTTTATTCCCTCCCTCACGCGCAGTGGGACTGCAGAAGAAAATGAAGAGAAAACATATGGGTCAAGATAAGAATAGTTTAATGAGCAAACAAGACATGAAGGAACAAAGGAACAATATAAGACGTGACAGTACTCACTCACCTCCTTCCATGGAGGGATGAATGCTCACTCAGACCATGAGAAAAATTCCCTGACCTACCCTCCTCTCAATTTTACTACTGAGCATGATGTGACACAGCATGAAGAAGCTTTTTGGTCAGTTTGGGACATCTACCTGGTTGCATACCCTCCCAGCCTCTTGCCCACTCCCAGTCTCTTCCCGGGGCAGGGTAGGAACAGGACAGAGTAAGCAGAAGGCCTTGACAGTGTTCAAACACTGTTCAGCAGTACTCAGAACTGTGTAATCAGTGCTGCATGAGACGACAGTTGCTAAAAAAAGATGTAACTTACTGCCCTGCCTGTTGTTTCTGGTTTATCTTGCTCCATACCAGAAAGGGGCAAGGTTTTGTTCTTGTTGGTTTGGATTTTTTCCCTCCTTTCTACCCTCCCTTTTAAGAACTGAAAAATCTTCAGCCAAAGTGCTTTAATCAGTTGAAAAAGCTGTGTGCATGTCTCCTGCCATACCCTGAAACTTCCATTTTATGTAAAGACGTTTTGTACAAAAGCTTCAAAGAGATGGAAATATAAGACAATTGTTGGATCTTGAAGCCAGTTCTGATGGCAACCAACCATGTGATGATAATGGGTTTGAGGATCACTGACTCCTAATCATCCCTTACAAGTGTGCTATGCTATGTCCCACATGTACAAACTTGTGGTTTTGCTGCATAGACTAATGCTCAGGTAAGAACGAGTGAAATTTTATGAAGTATGATGTTTTATAGGCTGCAAATTTTTTATCATCCTATAGTTTTTTAATTTGCTTTTGAGAAAAATTGTTCTAGGTGCTCTAAGCCAATTTTCTTCTCCTCCATATACCTGTATAATAGCTGATGTATTTCATGGGATACACAGATGCAGCTGTTATCTCCCATGTTCCAAGGTCTACAATTTGATATCAAGCCTGTGTCTTTGAACTTTCCCAAACTTTGCTACTCTTAGAGAATGATCTCATTTTGGACTAGTGTTCAGCATAATCTTTCAAAGAGATAGCACCTGAAATCAGTCATCTATGTCTCATATGAGCAGAGGAAGGGAAGACATTGCAGGGAACTCTTGGTCAGTCTGAAGCCCAGATGAAAAGCTGCTCTTTATCCAAGGACAGTACAGGCTATCAAGATCCTGCAGTCCTAAAAAAGACTTTAACTTACTTTCAGAGTCAAAGTAGGTTACAGTCGTCTCAACTGATCCTAATCTTGCTCCTTGCTTTAAAGCCTTTCTCCAATCAGCCATGCATCAGTGGCAGAAATATGCCACTTCACTTGGCAATAGGGAACTGTTGATTGATTGCTGTACAAACTGTGCTGATTTACATGATTTTACCATAAAGGTAATTTATTTTAGGTGGCTGGGAGGACATCAGATCCTTGTAGCATGCTCTGAAGTTTGCTTTACCTGTCTTCAAAAGAGATTGAAATAATTTCATTTACATAGTTATTTTAAAATTGGGTCCCGGTTAGTTAAATCTCTCATTCTGACAAATTGCCAAGTGATATCTGAAAATAGGTAATTTTGAAGACATAGTATTCTTTCAGTCCACCCCCTACAATGGCTTTTTCTAAACCAGAGATTCATATTTGCTACATTATCATAAGAAATAAAAAAAGGTCATTAAGCAAAATCAATTTCTTTAAGGAACATCTTTAAAAATGTATGAAATGTACTTTGCTGTCATTGGCTTTCAATTAAAACTGACTAAAGTCTACAAAGGCTCTGTTTACAAATGTGACAAATTCAAGTGAGAAGGGTAAGTGAGATTAACCAAAATTCATAATAATTCAGACTGGATGCTGCCTTGCTTAATATTTTCCTGCTGTGCTCTTTTTGAACTTTCCATTATGCTTAATAGGATTCTTTTGGGATTTAGGATTAAAGGATTTATGGGTGTTCTTACAGAATTCACCTGAATTTAGTGGTAGACCCAAGACATAAAACTAATCTCTGGAAGTGCATCAGGTTATGCCACATTTTAGAATATTGTCTCGTGGAGCTCGTTTTCTAATTGTACACTCCTAAAGCATTCAAACCTAGAAACTGGAAAGGACTCCTTCAAAAGATTCGGTGAAAGTTGATCATATGGACATACATATAGTCATCATTTTGCCCTGAAAAATCCACTACACTCATAAAAGACAGTTTGATCTTGTCAAAGTTGGAGACATTAAATGACAAAGAGCTGAGTGCCAGGTGGGATGCAATAAATGGCAGCAAGACAGCAGGTCTTCCACAGCTGATGGCCTGCCTGTCCATGGAAAGCAACTCCAAGGAAGAGAGAGGGCAGTGACTGTGCCCAGAAAGATCCTGCTTTCAGACATCTTGAGCTTTCTCTATTCTTTTAACAAGTCTGGACTCAGGAGAGTTTTATTAGCTTTTAATGGGTCCCCTGGAAACAGGTGTAAGGACAAATGAACACCAAGACCAGCAGAACTGCAGCTGCCTGTCTCACCTTAGACACAGGGAATTGGATGAAGCAGAATTACCATAACCCTCAAGGAGAAGATAAGAAAAATGGAAATATGGAATGTATTGCGTGCCAACTGCAGTGAAAGGTGATACTAGTGGGATCAGTCTGTAAGCATGACACTACCCTTCAACATCATGTGCCCAGTGCTATTCTCCAGGGTCATCACAGTCCAGTGATGGAATATGACAAGATATCTCACATGTATTTAAGCTTAATAATTATAATGCTGGTGAGAACAGAGCAGCGTTCTGACGGCACAAATTGCCACAGTCATCATTACACTCATCGTAGTCTTATATTTAATGACAACAGAATTCCTGCATGTTGTGTGGGAGTTCGTCAAATAATTTACCTTATATTTATATGGAATATTTTTCCCCCTCTGCGATGTAGGCAAAGACAGTCAGGGAAGGGACCCTGAACTGCTTTAGTTACAGTCACAAAGCAGTACTGAAATTTCCCCTGTTGGTCTATTAAGTGCAGGCTGCTGTGGCTCCTCAAGTTGTCAGAGGGCAAAAGAGGGAAGTGTAGAGTTAGCACCAAAAGGGTTCTGCATGGGAGAGCAAACACTGCAGCAGCTGGAAGTTCAGCAGCACCTGAACTCGCAGAGGAGGAATACTTCCAGAAAACTTACCCCCTTCTTGCTTTCACCCATGCTAGAGGGAAATCCAGGACAGCAATGCAGCATCACAGACTGTTCATCCAGACATATTTGCAAGGAGCAGGCGTGACAAGCTAGCTGGGAAATATACCTGCAGAAAACCATGCACAGCTCCAGGCTGCCATTTTTTTCCAAACCCTGCATAATTTGGAGTCACGTCACCAAGGAATATAAACATTTCCACTACAATCTGAGTCACATTGCTCACACTTGTCTCCCACCTTCCCAGAGTTATTACAGCAGCTGAAAGGAGGGGCAGCTTTTAAACCATGGTGAGATGACTATCAGCACACTGTGCATTTTCTGAAAGACTGGCTCTGCTATTGCACTCCTGTTTATTGAGATTATATGGCACTGTTGAATTTTAAGAGCAACTGCAAGTTTCTTGTTTTCTCTCAGTGCTCTCACACTTTAAGCCTTTATATGAACCTTAGGATGAAAGCATTTTCTTTTTAAAAGAACCAGGCTTTGTACCACATGGTCACCAAGGCTAATACAAAAGTTATCTCCTGCACCCTTATGTGCATGTACCATTAGGTGACAAGCCTCCCTGTCACAGGCTCTCCAAAGCTCTGCAGTATTCTCTTATACAATGTTTTCTGTGAAGTGTAGAAGGTGGCAAGGTATTGAAGTGCAAATATGCAGTTTTTGTCCTTGGAAGCCCAGCACAGCTGTATGGGCACAACTTGCAACTTCCATCTTCAGACTAGTACAGCTTTCTCTGCTTCCATATGAAGAGGTATATCTGTGGCACACAGGCACACTAGCCACTGCCTGTGGTGGGCTGAGCACACTAGCAAAGCTAGCCACTGGAGATTCAGACCTCAATAAAAGCCCAGAGACAACGCTACCTACAGTGTAACTCCAGAGTACATGCAGAAGACCTAGGCAGTAAGCTAGGGCTGCAGAAAATAGACCAGGTGTATGTACTGGTAAGGACTGAATTCAGTAAGGACTGAATTCCCCAGTCTGACTTAAATAGAAGCCACACAGCCCATGGGCAGGTGTAGGTTGTCATCCCATGTGAAGCCTGGAAAGGGCAACTAAGGGTTATTAGAACTTTTAGGGGCCTGTCAACAGATTTTCTGATGTCTGCTCTTTCTGGGGAACTTGTCAATAAACACCAGGAAGAGTTTAAACACATTGAAGATTGCCTTGAGAAAGCTAGCAATGGCCAGTGCTCTTAGGGACTTGCTCCTGCAGGCAGGTCCTTTCCACAGGGATCATTTCAGTCCACTTATAGCTTTCTGAGTCGCTGCAAACACTGTGCAAAACCACTTGGCTCAAAGCTCCTCTGAGATGAGACTGCTTACTGCCTCCTTTCCACCCAGCAATCCTGTACTCTTCCAAGCTCTTTGCTCTTTATCCCACTGTACCCCACTGACCCTTCAGCTCCAACAGATAATTTTTATTATGATTTGCTCCTTGGGTACACAGATTTGTCATCTTTCCTATAGATTTTTGTGTGACTCTATAAGAAACTTTACCTATAAGCACTTTCTACTTGCATTTCTATGAAGGTCCTCCTGGGTACCCTCGCTGGGCTTTTTCTGGTTTGTTTTATGCAGGAGTTCTGCTCTTTGGTTGTCACAAAAATCTTGAATCATTTTTTTGTCTTTTCTCCGTGTCATTTAGGAAAGCTGGGCTCACGTGTCATTTCTGCTAGTTCTGTCCCAGCTGCCTCTGTCTGGACTGAGACTCCCTAGCCTTTGGCTAAATGCTCTGCTTGCAGAAGGAGAAATGTTCCCAGGCCTTGTTTCCCTGCGGGGGAATGGCATAGCCTGTAGTCCATCACACACAGCAGGCACAGTGACAGGGTGCCTGCCCCCTACTTACTGTTTTACTGTTTACAGTTTCACTGACAAAGGTTAATGAACACATTGTTCCAGGTCTAGAAAATACATGACTCTTTCAGCAGTTTCAACCCTTTCTCCCTTAAGCAATTTCCACAGGAATTCTGAAACCAGTAGCCACTTGACAGGTGCTATCCTCTTTCATTTTCCTTTACCTAAATCTTGGACCATGATACTCCAGCATTATTTCAGACTGTACAGCAAGGCTTTCTTCACTATGCTATAAACCTCAAAGTCCTCTAAAAGGTGTTGTAATCAACTCTTTGAGACTTTTTCTGCAGTAGATAGTAGGTAATTATCCTTTTCCTGTTCCTTAGCTCCGCACATCAGCCAAAACTTATGGCTGGCATCAAAAAAAGGTATTGATAAATAATTTTCTTTAATATTTTGGTATATAGATTGCAATATCCATCTCAGTATTGAAGGCCCTTGCAAGAAGGCTTCTTAATAGGATTTCAATCAATATTTTAGGGATGCACACCAAATTTGGACATATGAAGACACCAAATTGCTGAGTTCAGCCTAGTCCAGCCAAGAGTCTGGTATGACTGGGCACATACAGAACAGATTATTAGGAACCTAAATAGCAACTTCTATAAATAGGTGACTGCTTGTGATGATGTTAGCTTAATGTAAGAGGTTACTACCTTCTTCAGCTGGAAATTGTTTCCTCAACAGAAAGTAGCTGATAGTTAGTATGATCTTCTATTCTGCAGACTAATCAAGTTCACTTGAAAACTTTTCAGGGCTTATTGCACATTGTAATAGAAAAAGAGCTGTTGTTGTGCCTGAGCTGGGAGGAATTAACCTCCATTAGGCGTGTAATAAGTTGTATATGTACTTTTGTCTGAGAGGTCAACGAGAGGGAAATGGACAGTCCTATGATTAGTTAAATAAAGTGGTGTGGATTGTTTGCTTTTGGACTGAGAAACTTAAATTCCACTGCTCTTGAATGTTAGGCACCAAAGTACTTTTCTTTGGATCTGGCTCTTGCTCATAGTCCAAATTTCAGAAATCCATTGGGGAAAGGAGGCAGGTTTGAAAGATGTAAGAGTTTTAAGTCCTCTCATTGCATTGTGTTATATAGAAAACATCAAATGCATTTCATTGCAGAAGGTATTAATGTGACTTACATACTGTTAAAGTGCTATTAAGCCTGAACTGAGAAGGACACTATGTATATTTTATTTATTACTTCTCACAGGGATTGGTTTCCTTCATAAACACGTATGCCTTGTATATACTAAAATGTGAGTAAAGTATTTCATTTCATGAGTCATCTTCACTTTCATCCCTCCTGATAACTTCTCATTAAGAGACACACTCAGTGCCAAAGAACTGAGCTGACTTTTCTTCAATACTCTCTCTCTAAGAGTGCTGCATGAATCTGAAGGTATATCTAATGATCACATGTAAGGAGTTGCAAGTAAACTCACCCACGTTTTTAGGCAATTAGAAGCCAGGATATCTAGTTAGACAGCAGTGAGTGGGAGGTAATAGATTCCAAGCTGGTTTGCTCAGTCTCAGGAGCACACTTCCCATAACCGTAGTACTCCTAAGTGAATGTTTTGAGCACAAGATGAACTTATGTCCATATGGGATACATTGGAGCAGCATGTAGAAATGCCACAAAAGTAACTGTACACTAGAAACATCAGAACTGGATCAAGACAGCAGAATAATATGAAAGCTCCAATGTATTGCCATAGACACAACTCATAAAGGCAGATCAACTTTTATTATACCAGAGGAATGGTGATGTACTGAAAACCTCCTGTAAAGGAAAGGGGAGACAGCTAAGGCCACCCATTCCCAAAGACTAGCCCTGAGCCAAGAGGTAATATTTCTAAATTGATAGTAGTGCCCAGAAGTGTGTTCAACAGTCACATCTGCATCTCAGAAGTCTCCGGATTCTTTTGTAGACCCCCTGACAGGTTTTCCATGATTGGATGTTGCAATTTACAAATTATCCCATGTCCTTTGCATCTGTGACTGTGCCATATTCAAGCAGCAAGTGCTGCTTCGAATTATCTGCTCAAGACATAACCCAGTATGATCCAAATGATGGATCCCAAATCCTACAGATCCCCAGCCTCCTTTCTGGACTTGCTGCATAGTTGCATTGCTGTTTGCTATATCTAGTCAGCTACATACATCATGAATAGTAAATATCGCCCTCTTCAGGTCTCTCTCCACCTGCCATTCAGACACACCTCTATAATCCTGTCTGTGTTGTCTCTGTGACTGGAGCGCATGGATTTGGGTGCTCTTTTCCCAGTTGGCACAACTATTGTCCAGAAGCAGAACTGATGTCTCACAAAGGCAGCACTGCTCATGGGCCTGCTATCAATCACACCTCACCTGCAGAGGTGAGGGCACTATCTCAGCCAGAGTTCTCTCACTGCCCATGAAAGCAAAGCCATAATTCAAACCTGACAGGATGGGTGGACATGCAACACATGGGAGTAAAACAACACTGTGTACACAAAGAAGACATGTAGGTTAAGCAACACAAAGAATCCAAACATAATTAAAACTATGTAGTTGGAGGCCGAACCATGCCCTCCCTGAATGATTCCATGAATGTCATTTCTGGTCATCCATTTTGCTTCATTTTTTTCTCTCATCCTGCCAGCAAAATGCTGCCAGTTGCAGCATCAAAGCTGATAACCTTAAGTGATGGTTTCCAAAAAAAGATGTTCACTTTTTTCAGGAATGGTTGTTGTGTCTTCCTTTACCTATCCAGGGAACGGCCAAAGCTGGCTGGAGAGTTCTGCATGCCTGAGACAGTAACCACTAGGGGCATTCCTTCGTTAGAGTAGTGCCTGATTCTGGAGCCCTTGACTGTGGAAATAGTGCTTTGAAGTCTTGGGCCAGCAACAGATGGAGTCAGCCAGCACCTCAAAGGGGTGAGGCCGTTGGGGACTATGGAGAGGAATCACTGCTGTAATTCTCTTGAGGTTTTCACCACTGGTACAGGGACAGCAAATGTTCTTCAGTGAGCAGTGTTAGAGCTGTTTGCTTAGCTCAAGCTGACAGAACTGGATCACAAAGTTTGTTACAGACACAGACAGCCCACGTATCACAGCTGTTGTTCCTGCATGTTTTGTCTTGGAATCCTCCTTTCAAACTTAACTATATAGTGACTGGTTTATCTACATGGCTGTGTCATACAGGTCTTTGTATTGCTACTCTGGTGGCCTTTACATTGTTGATAATTAGATTCACTTAACAAATGCAGAATTCATGAAACACAGAAAGAATGATTTGTGTGGTAGGGAAAAACAAAAAGGGGTATTCATTTCACAGAAATATTGTTAACTCCTAGCTATAGCTCTTTGTACCTCTTTCTCTTCGTATTTAAACTTTATAGTGGAGTACAAGGTACAGAGTTTCTTCTCATATTCCAAGTTTACAGCCGAACAAATACATATTAATATAGAAGCTGTAATGTATTCTGAGTTAAGCTGTCATAAAATCTAGGGCTTTTCACATCATCACTTTTGAAGGTCAGTGCCACAGAGAAGAAGAAGCATCTGTACTGGATCACCATGAATGTTTGTAATACATTGCAATAAATATTGCAATATATTTCATTTTTATATGTTTTTGATGAAGAGGCAAAAGTGCATCTTCAACAGTAGCTTTTCAAAAATTGCTCATCTGTTTGGAATGGCTGTAAAAGAGATTGAAGCTAAACATTATTCATAGATACATTACAGCTCCTCACTGAGACCAGAGCTGAAATGAGAAGAGTTTTCCAATGATATTTCATTTGGAGTATCAATTTTTCTGAGCTTGTCCCACAAAGCTATTGCATGAGTGTTCCAGACAAGTATAAGAAGATGCAGATTATTGTAGCTGGCTTACTTTTCTAAGTTTGTTTTTCTTCTCCCAACTGGGTTGTAAGCATTTTGCTCATTTTGGGCTTTAATTCTCCTAGAATGCCTTACAAGGAGAGTGAAGACTGCTCCTGTGCAGATTTTTTTTGAAAGTAAGATTATCATTTGCTTTTCAGAGAGTGTCTGAATCAATTCAGAAGAGATGTGTGGAACACTTCTGCCCCTCACTTTTGCCCAACAATGAAAAGGAACTGTTTTTTACTGTGAAATACTTACCAACAAATTAGGTTGCTGGGCGCAGAAACCTGTAAAAGTCCAACCAAAAGGTTATAAACATGGCAATAGACTACTCCATCTGGGAAAATTTGGTCTGTTGAGAAATCTGACCCTGATTTTTTATTTGCAGCAGATTCCCTAGTACTTAAGCTTTACAGAATTTACTTTAGGGTTGCCTAAGGAGTGGACTGTCTCTGAAACTCCCTAATAATCTGGTCAAATGATCTCATCAGGTCACCACAAGGCACAGTGACAAAGGAACAAGAGGACTGTACTGCAGTTGCTTCTCATGATAGTTTAACCTTGAGGAACTGAAGTCAGTCTGACTCCTGGCAGTGTAGTGAGCTCCTGGAGTAATGGAACGTTCTGCTTTTAATCTGTGTTCCCATGTGCCTGGGGGATGCTGATAAAAAGACCACTGCAGGTTTTCAGCAGTTTCTAAAACGAAAAAGTCCATGGAAAGAAGAAGCCAGTGACTTCATGTTATGGTTCTGTCTGCAGGACACCAGGACACAGAGGGCGGTGTGAGCGCCAGCAGGCCTCATGGGCATCTCTTACATGCTCCTTCTTGGTGCAGCTCAGTGTACACTGCCAATAGGGAACTAGGGCATTCCCTACTGGCTTGTGGCACCTCACTCTCTTTGCTGCCTTATAAGGGCTTACACAAAGTTGCCATTTTCAGCTTTGCCCATGGATTGCATTCCTTGAAGGCATTCATCCCCTCGTGATGCAGGACAACAGCATATAAAGTTTCAAGCAGGGAGCAAATAGGCTTTATGGGGGACCTCTCCCTCACAGGCGCTCCAAGCCTGACACAAAAAACTGAATGTAATTGTCCTTTTACTTCTTGGATGGCAGACCAGAGTCAGTTGAGCCCCTAAAAAGAAACACTGCTTTTCCATTCCATAATGACTTATTTATTTCACTATACATTGGATTCTGCAAGAAAAGCCTATTAACTACAGAATATCAACACATTGCTCATGTTCCAGAAGAAACTTCATTAACAATAACATAAAGTAGTTACGATTTTATGAACTCACAGTCCTCTGTGATCCTCCATTAAAATGTGGCAGGTTGAACACTGGATATTATATTTGGATCTGCCTTAAGATGAATAAAATGAAAATGTCAGAAAGGCTGGTTTGTTATAGTTCTGTAAAGTACTGAAGTGGTTTCTCAAACATTTCACATTATGATGTGAAAACTACACACACACACACACACCAACCAACCAATCAAATAAAAATTTCTAATAAAACTTTGAAGTTCTACCTTTTTTTGGTCCACATTTCAGGGTTTTCCAAATTCAAAGAATCTTATTCCATGAATGCAAAGATAGTGACCAAGATCTGCAAGTATCTCAAATATGGGCTGCCTGTATCACCATTAAAACACTTGGATGGGATTAATAAAAAAAAATAATCCCTTGGAAAAAATGCTTCTGTGAAAAAAACTTGTTGTGGAAACATGGGGCTTTTAGCTAATTTCTTTGTCCCAAACTGATTGCTTGCAGGATGTGCTTGCTTAACAAAACTGCATGAAAAAGAGTGACAAAATAACCAACTGACCCAAAACTTAACATTTTGTAGATAGCATATTATCTGTAATAACTACAACCAAGGTTTAAGTCTTGCTCATTTTATACCTGAGCCTACTACTTTTAAGGTATGTCACCCACCAAATTAATAACTTGCCTCAGTGGCTTTCCACAAAAACTTTGAAAGACATTGGCTTGAGTCCATGTGAAAAGTGAAAAATCATTTGAATCCAATAAAAACATGAAAAGCTTTTCATTCCATAGATGATTTTCAATTTTGGAAAAAAACAAAAAAATTCAAAAGGGAAAATAAATGAAAAAAATAAATTCCAAACCTGAGATAGCTACTCTAACTGAAGGAACTCTTAAACCACCATTTAGTTATGAGAAGCCAACTAGGAGCAATTTTTCTGGAGTTTTTTCATTACATTTTTGTTTGAAATTGCATAGAAAGTGTAGGCATAAGTGGAGACAATAAGAAGGTAAATATTAAGCAGATTTATTTGAAAGTTTGTATCTTCTCCCACTTATAGCAGCAATAAAGCTTTCAGCAGTGTAAAACTCTCAAGAAACGTTCCCTGAAACTATGGCCAAATGGGTCTATTTTTCACTCAAAGTGTATACCATGTGGGGGCCATAAACTGCCACAGGGTCACATTTAACAGGGAACCAAGCTAAATAAAATAAGAACCAAGCAGGTAACTTAGTCTTCAGCCTTCCCCACCTCCCCACCCTAATATGAATCTTAGTGATTTGAAAACCGAGTTGCTTTTGCTTTATAAATAAATAAATCACTTGCTTTGACACTTGGTGAATTTAGCTGGAGGCAAAATGGGATCTTTTGAATACTGTTTGTTCTTGCACTGTTTCTGTCAGAAGCCCAAAATCTAGGAATGCGGGAGTTTAAGAGAGACACTTTCTTATGAGATCTATAAAGAATTAATAGGTAGAGCATATCTTGAGTTCAGAAAACCAAAGAAAACATCCAAACGTATGCAGATGGTAGATGTAAGGTGGGAGCTTACATCTTTAATCTGTTAATGTCTGTTGACACACTCTCATTGTTGTTACACAGCTTCTGGATGGACTTGCAACTCATGTCACTGAGATAGATTTTTTTTCTATGTAATTCTTTCCATGCAGCGACCACAGATGACTAATGATTTTTGGATTAGATTTATTAATGCTTTGCACTTGTTTCTGTTACTGTGTGTGTTTGGACAGAGGAAACAGAATACCCTCAGGTTTTGTGTTTGTCTTTTTCCTCCTTTCATCTTGACAGCCTTAGTATTGACAAAATAAATAAAGACCTTTTTTTCAAGACCAAGAAAAAGGCTCCTGCAGTAACCTAAGAAATTATATTCAATATATCATTTATCCAGTTTTAATGAACATATTTTCAAAGCTTATGGTGCAATATTAATAAACATTTCAATGCAAGATTTAGGAAAACATAAAACTCTGGTGTCACAATTTCTACATGTCTGCATATCTATTAGGGCCATAATTATTTAATTAAACTGACCTGCTTCAAAGTGGCAAATTCTAGTGCTGAAAAGCCTTTGACTGCCCAACACTTCAGTTCTCTTACAGCTAAAAATAATTATCTGAAATGATTGAAAATAATCAAACCCTTGTTCTCTTGTAAGAAACTAAAATGATCCTGTCCTTTCACATTACTTCAAAAATAAACCAAAATAAATACTGCAAAACATAGAAAACTCGTGAAACTTCATTTCCTATTATTGGAGATTGTTGTTATAATATCTTGTGCTTCTCATGTAAATGTGTTTATTGTAATCATTACATGGCACTAGCATGAATATCAACACAGCCTGAATGCCGATGTTTCTCCAGAGGTTGTCACAGAGACATTAAAATGTATTAGGAGAAGTGCAGCCATTTCTTTGCCTTTCCTGCTCAATATTTCAATTCCATTTTCACATCATCCTGACGATTTTTCTTAGACGGAGGTCTCAACAGAGGTTGTAATTACCTTTCAGGAGAATTCAAGAACCACTGACAGGCCCAAAAGAATAACTGTTGCAGCAATGTGTATGGGGAACAGAAAGAAGGCAGATCATACCAGGTACAGATGATACTTTTCTTTGAGAAGATACTGGCTTTCTGTAGACAAGTGAAATATGTTAGATCCAATTTGCCTGAATTACAGTAAGGCATTTGGGGAACTCCTGGAGCAAAGAAATTAGGAATTGGGAAACTGTTTGAAAGATGGGTTAGGAAGTTAGGGGGAGATGAGTGACAGTGTGGTAAATAATGAGCTTTCACAGTAGAGGGGTGCTGTTAGGGGAACATCTCAGGTCTTAGAAAAAGCTGTTGTCAGCTTTTCTTTAATGACCTTTATGCAAGAAAAATACTTCTAACTCTAATAATGAAATATACATATGTTGCGGACCTGGAAGACATCACCAGAAAGTATAAAAGGATGCAGAGACAGTTTGGAAAAACAAGACAATAATCTGATGGTGTCATTAAAGAAACAGCTAATATTTACCAGACAAAGTCATTCTAGCAAGGATGGAGGGAATGAATACTTCCTTACAAAACCCTGTTAAGAGTTTATCTAGAATTCAAACCACAACTCTAATCAGAAAGGTTCAAGAGAGATGAATTCAGTGTGGCTACTAGGATGGCAGGGGGAATAAAGAAACTATGCTGCAAAGTCAGAACAGAGGTGTTTGCCTTTGCTGAGGGAACAAAAATCTGCACTGAAAGAGATTTTAGTGCAGATTTTTGAAACACTTTGAGTTTCAGAGTTTTGAAAGTTTGGGCTGTTTGCTGTTTCTGTTTCAGATGGATGTACATTGCGTTTTTTCCTCCAGGGTGGTCTTATCTTACTCTCTGAAAGTGCATCTTGAAAATAATCAAAACAAAAATCAATCAACACCTCCCTATGATTTTTTGAAGCACAAACAAGAACATCTTTCTGCCTGGTTAATACTTTTGGTAAGGCTTGTCTGCAAAGCCCATTTTACCGAGTCCATGTGTGTTCACAGTGCAGAACCACCTCATACAGACTTACAACAAGCAGAATGCATTAGAAAAATACTCATAAATAAGTATTTCATATGCTCCTTAATCAATGTTTTTCCTTCCTTTTCAAATCCAAGCAAATGTCACTTCATTGCAACTTCCTATCCAACACATTGTGACATACATTCTCATTAAATGATTCCTTACTAAAGTAGTAATTCCTTGAAGTCTTCATCTACTTAATTCCTAACCTTGGAAAGAGCAAGGTTTCTTTTTAATGAGCACCATAGCTTTCTGATTCCTTACATTTCTTAGTTATCTGTACTGAAATTTATTTTTCCACTGTTAGAATAATCCAACACTCTGACAGCATATATCTAATACAATTTTTGACTGAATTTGCTGCAAAATTCACCCACTAATATATCCAAAAATCAGAACCAAATATTTTTAATCTCTCACTTTTTAGTAAGAGTTGTATATTTAAAGGTGTGTCTATTCATTTACATGTCCAAATATAACAGTATAGAGAGGACAGGGTTATTTTCTTTAAAGAAATACTTTTTCCGTTCCCTGTCCCCACTTTTCTCTTCCATTGCATATGTGCACTTTTCCCTCCTCATTTCTTGCCTTTAATCCATGAGGTTGTAGACACTTTGCACAAAGAGTCAGGAATAGTCTTCCTGATGTTTCATGTACCCACTACGTGTTGAAAAAAATATCCTTTTGTGTCTTCAAGAGCCAGGCTTCTGACGCAGTCTCACAGAGTACCAAACGACAATGATGCATGGGAAACATTCCCTGAGAATAATTACAGATTGAAGGAAGTGAAGGGAGAAAAGTAGAAGTCATAAAATCCACAGAATGCTTTTGAAAGAATCAATGGAATAAATACACCTGCTTGTGAGACAACTCAATGCATCATCTTGCCTTCTGAAAGTATGCAAAGCCATTTTCATCCCCCAGTCTTGAATTTCCTTAACGAGTTAACAAGGAGTTCTGTTAAATGAGATCCTATTATACAAGCTAAAGAACTAAACAAGATTTTTTTTTAAGTAATTCACTATCCATCATCTTACTATTCAAAATTCAGCTTTAGAAAACATCATAGGTAACATGTCTCAAAAAGAAAAATTCTCAATTCCTGTCTTGCTCCTCTCATTACTGCTTCTAATGTGGTTTGCAGTCTGTCAACCAAATGCAACATATGCAGGCACACACAATGACAATGACTGACTGCTGAATTATCCATTCCTTTTGCTCAGTCTAGTCACTCACAGCATCTATTCCCAAAATGTGGAGGAAGATCAAATGGCCTCTGGTGGGCTTAGTTTTAGATCATCTGGATCTGCAACCAGTAGCAGCCAGTTTTAACCAACCTGCAGGATTGCATTGAACACCATCCCAAACTGCTAAACAAAAGACTCTCTTATCCATGTGGGAAAGACAGCATATCCTTGTGGAGACCTTAGAAAATACATCTTAATTTTTTACATCACAGACATGCAACACTCCTAAAGAAAGAAAAGATGCTGTGACAGAAGGTACTGAATTAGTCCTTACATGACTTCAAGTTATTACACGCTTTTTGTATGATCACAACAAGTGATTTACCTCTCTGTGCCCTTTTTGTAAAAAAGGAATAAAACCATCTTTTCTTATTCACTTTTTTGTCTTTCCGCCCTGGAGCGTGAGGTCGTAGGATATGAATTGCACCCTTTGAGTATACATAGAGCTGTGGACAGCAAGACCTTTCTGCACTGTGCCATCTGAATAAAATACCTGATGACTTTCAAAGAACACTGATGTTTTCAGAGTACCTTTGCTATTTTGAAAAATCTCCTGTTACGTTCTAATTTCTAAGCAATAGCTTGATCCCGCTCCTCCTAACACTCCAAACTACTCCTGAAGAAGATGTGCAAGATTAAAAGTTGTTATGAAAAAAGTATCTCCAGGCCTACATTCACTTAGAATCGTAGAATGGTTTGGGTTAGAAGGGACCTTAAAGGTCTTCTAGTTCCAACATCCCTGTCCTGGGCAAGGTCACCCTCCAGTGACACCTGCTATGTCAACCTCTTTCCTGACATGTGTTTCATAATCTCCCCTTAAGCTTTTCTAGCCATGGAGTCTTCCCAGCACCCTTTAACACGGTGCTTATTCCATTGTTTCATTTTCTGTTGGCTCAGCCATGAATGCCATTGACAACATGACACTTGACATGTGGTTGCAGATTGCCCCAAATATCAGTACTCCTTTCTTCTTCTCAAGGGACATATTCAAAGCTGCATTCAAGAGAAATTCTGTATTAACTGCTTCTTCTTGATGCTCATCTAGAAGAAATTCTCTGACAACCATCTGCTGCAAGAAGTCCTTTTATATCCTTCCTCTGGTCTCCTGAAGGATCCTCTAGAACTTTTCCCATCTTCAGCTCTTCAAATACTGCAATACTGTGCCTTCTTTTACCAAATTCTCTGCACCTGCTTTTATTTCTACACTTATATTTTCAGAATTTACCTCTTACTCCTTCAGTTTCCTCCTGAAGAGGAGGAGTTTCTCCAGTCCCTCCTGTATGTTCAATATGTTCATTGAGACAAGTTCACTGACGATCATGTTTGCTGTTTGCTCACGTTTGTCTGGCATGTATGTTGTCCCACAGATGTACAGGCTGCATGCTATTTTCTATTCCCCAAGTACACTTTCTGTTTCATTTTTGTCTTTTTCTAACTTACCTCTAAGTTAAAAGAAGAGGTTATACAATCAAAGTGTCTGGCTTTAAGTTTTCTGTCAAATCCTGTTTCAGTTGGTGACAGATCAAATTTAAAGCATGTCTCCCTGAAATTCAAAAATGCCAAATTGGAATCTGATTTTTTTCAGCTTTTTAAAGCATTCTCCTGTCACTTTCTACAGCAGTATCCTTAACACTATTGAGCTTAGACACCCTGGACTTGAAGTAAAATACTATTATCTTATTCCTCAGAAAACCATTTAGTCTCATAATCACTGAATGTGGTCTTTTAACTGTCATAACAATATTTAATATGTCCCATTTAGTAAGCGCTAAAATTTGACATCCAAAAGCCCTGGTTTTCTACTGATGCTACTTCTAGATAGCCAAAATAATTGACAAAATTATGTTACTCTTATTTCATCAAAAGAACCTTTTGATACAACTTGGCTTGCCTTTTTTTAACCTTCCTTCATATGCATTTATACTGGGAATTATTTTCTCTTGCTCTTTTCTTCAAACATTTCCTATTTTAACACAACTAACTTTGCTCCAAAGCTTTTGTTGCTGCTAGCACACAAGTTTGTGCACCAGGGTTTACTTTATATATTATAAAGATTTCAGTACTATTTAAGCTGATGTTCCAGTTCTCACACATAATTCTTTGAATAAATTTCTCACAGAGCCCTCATTTTATTTTTTGTCAAAAACTACATAATTAGCTTAATTTTAGATGCATTCAGTCATCCTCCACAGGCTTTTCTAGAAGATGGTTTTGCTTCTTTCAAATATAGTTTGTCTAAAAACCATATACTGCCTAAATCTGATTTTTTTTCTTTATCCTGCACAATTTTTCATCCTGTTGCTTCTGAGGAAATTCCAATTCATTATTTAGACTTTCCTTTGAGTGTTTGATGTTGTTCCATTTCTGTATGCTCATAAGAGTTTTAAGACTTATCCAGTGTATTAGCATTTCTTGTTCCCTCCCCTCAAAACATATGGCCTGTCTTGGTTGCCTTCCTCAGCCTGCCAAATCTGCATTTTTTTTTAATGTACAAAAAAGAATTCTTTATGAGAATCCTTTTTTCCTTTTGGGACTCCTGATTTCTGTTATAATTTGATCTCAAATTGGAAATTGCTGGTCTTGAATGTTAGACATCTGTTTCAAATGTATTGGTATACATAAAAAGCTTTTTGTTTTTTCTTGGTTTCCTGTGTCAGATATATTTAGAAGTTTCTTTTTTTCTTTCTTAGGATAGTATTTGGTCTATCTCTCCTTAGAACACTTAGTACTTGCTCATCTCCTGTTATCCTACTCAAGTCATCCACTCTCTTACAGGGCAGCCTCTATTGCTCTGGCCCACCTGATATGTTACAGTCAGAACAGAAGAATTTGGTACTTGGGACCATGCACTAGGTGCCAAATTTCTTTCAATGCTAATAAATTCCAGTTACATAAAATTTCAAACTGGATTTTAACAGACATTTATACTTCATTCTGTAAACTGCCCTTTTAGCATTTTACCTTTAAAATGTATAATTAAATACTTCATAAAAGAGAAAAGGTAGTTATTTGGGAAAAAACCCCTATTATTTATTGTAATGCATAATCAAAGTTATTGTGTTTAAAAATCATTAAATACTTTTCACCAAATTTTAAGTACTTTTTAAATACATGGAGATCCATAAAGAGATCATATATACAAATGTCTGTGTTTTCATAGGTGTATTAAATACTAGCTAAATTGAGATAAAAGCATTTAGCTTCCACTTCTGAGCAGGGTTAGAAATTGCAATTAAAAGAAGAAAATCTCAGAGTGAAAAAAAAATTTTTGATGGGACTGACACAAAAAACTCCAAAACCAAGCATGTATTTTCTGGAACACAATTTCTAGAAACTTTCTCCCATATTTTTAAACTATTTCCAGTTAAAACCTTTGCCTTCAGATGCCTGCAGCCAGAACTTGAATGACAAGAAAATAACACAGGTCAGATTGTCAGTTGTGTATTCCATTCATGTAAAATTTTGAGTACATACCAAGTTGCTATACACAGCTGGAGTCCCTGTTTGCAAGACCCAAATGACAGTTTTTTAAAGGAGTTTAGCAGGAAAATAAAATGCCGTAGTCCTCACATCACTCGTTCCCTCCCTGCTTGAGAGGTCTCTCTTTGCGTCTCCTATTCTTTTAAGTTTCCGCATTGAACAGAATCTGGATTGCAGCCTGTGAATTGTGTCAGGTCTTTTGTCTTTCTGTTCAAGGTGAATAAAGCTCCATCCAAATTGCTTACTGAAACAATCTAGACTTGTCTATTAATCTGCTTCAACTACATGGCCTGGAAATAGCTCTGAGGAAAGTGATCTATTAATGGTATCGATCCTCATTTGGCCTTTTATATCATGGGTATTTTCCCCAGGTGGGTACTGTTTGCTCTACAGATTTTGTTAGCTCAAAATCCCACATGCCAGCATCAGACTTTGGGATGGAGGTCCCACAACACTTGCATTTTGTGATTCAGATCCATCCAGTGTTCTGACAGAAATGTGTTTGAATTTAAGTCTTTCTCTTATTCTATAAAATCTCCATTAAAACAATAATTAATATCAATTTTTCCTTCAACTTGCCCACTTGGGGATCCCTCCAGGGATTGCCCTAATTTGCCCAAGGTGTCAATTCCTCCTAAAATATCTCAACCAATTAAAACATTTTGGATTGCTTTTTTTACCAGTAGATATTTCCAAATGGCATGAGCCAAATTTTGGTTTTGCTTTGAGTCATATTAAGAGCCTGTATATTGCAATTTAAATGAAACTAAGGCACAGTTTCTTCAATCCAAGTTTAGGAGCTATTACTGGTGAGAGGCACTATTTAGAGGAAGCAATGTCCTGACCCCTAGATTTTGGATTTTAGTAGTTATTGAAATCTTCATTTTTCTCCATGTACCTCATCAAACATTGATTAAACATTCCATATTTTATATTTTACTTATTTGATAGCTTTTCTAGTTCTTACTTGTAGAAAGCAGCACACATAAGACTGTCCCTTCTTAGAGCAACAATCATGATGGCACTTGCTGAAGAGGTTAAAAACCTTGCTTTCTTGCTACTCTTCCAACTATCAGTCGGATCAAGGAGCTCAGAAGAGTTGTATCTTTCACCCTATCTTACCACATTTTGTTTTAAATAAACCATTAGAAATACACAATTCACAAGAAACAAATGGGTTTCTTTATTCTGATTGTTGCATGCAAAATTCTTCTATTTATTTATGGAAATAAAAAAGCTAATATATAGTAAACAGCATTCTCATTATTTCTACCAAATTACTTTTCTCCCCCACAACATGGGAAAGGCATGATTTTCTATTTTATTTAAGTCACAGCAGTTCAGATTATTGATTTTTGCATACATTTTGACCCTGATGTGTAAGTTTCACACTTTTAACTGCAAGGGATAGAGCATCTGTCCAACAGAAATCTGTTTCTAACTTTTTTTTTTACTACTTCACAATGCAAAAAGTGATAACCATACTATAGTTTAATTAGACATTACCACCATGATGTACATATAGAAATAAAATAATAAAGGTGAAACGGATTTTATGTTTTAGAAATTTACCACCAATTAAAAAACCCTAGTAAATGCTTATTTGTCCATTTTGTTATTTCCCATACAAATCTCACACTTTAATGCTGTAACAACATGCAAAGAAAACAGCTCAGCTTTGTAAAAAACACTTTATAAAATTATACAATTTGACATTGCCTTCTTAAAAATAGGCCTTTTTGGACATTTTGGGCATGAATATCTTATATTATTCGAGGCACAGAATTTCCACTGCAATGTTGCAACAACATTTGGTTTGCTGTTCTTACCTCCTGCTGTAACAAACTGGCTTTTTGGGGCTCTGCTTATTTACACAGAAAACTTATTGCTACTAGAAGAGCATACGAGCAATACAGATCTCTGCAAAAAAGGAGGAATAAAAACTCTGAAGACACATGTTCTAGTTTGAAAGTTGTAATTCACATATAATTTTAGAACAGTTCTCGTGAAGAATTAATGTCCTGCTTCTGTCCAGGTTAATTTTTCATAATAGCCATGAGGGGCCATGGTCAGGACCCTGATGTTGTATACCACCTCATATCATTGCCCGAGGCAGGGGGAAGAGTCACTGTCTCTCTCTTTTCCATGAAGAAGGGGTTCCTTCAGGTTGAGAAAACATGGATGACTGAATGGTCTGGCATTTGTTTATTATCAGGGGCTTCCTGTGTAAATCTTCTTCTTAAACCTTCTGTTATTAATATTTTTGTGGTTACTGTTAGTTTTCTTATCTCCTTGCTGTTTACAGTAAATTGTTCTTATCTCAACCCATGATCTTTCTCTTTTGTGCCTCCAGTTGGACGGTGTGGAGGGGAAGGGTCAGGATGGTTTCCAGTGAGAACACTACATGGTAGAATACTGTTCCTAAACCACAACAATGATGTAAATCTATACCCAAATGTTTTCTTTTACAGAAAAGCCAAAGATGGTTTTACTCATCTCTGACAGATATCCAGTAACAGCAACCCTGCCACCTTTTCCTTAACTGGGTCTCAGAAGGGGCAGATTATTTTCTGCTTAGAAACATATCTAACAACTTTCTCAAAAGCATTTCCCACTCCAAATATCTCATGCTTATTCAGAAAGTCCAAACCTGGAAACCAGTGTACGTGCCATGTTTTTATGCCTAGTACCTACCAACATTTAAATACTGCTCTTGATTGTGCTTTGCATTTCATACACAGGTCCTTTCCTGGTGACTTTTGATAAAACATAACTGTCTTTTTTGAGAAGAGTTGAACTGTGAATCTCCCCAGCTGGGTAAACCACCAGGGAAAACAGTGGCAGGCACAGTCATCCAGCTTATTCTGGATGTTTTTCACTCCCACATGTGTGTGGTCTGAACTGGAAAGGGATACGACAGAGTGGACTTTTTCTTCGTGGGTCTTTCATAGGGTCCTTAAGGTTGGAAAGATGTCTAAGACCACTCAGTCCCACTGTTGATCATCAAGCCCAAACATTCACATCCAACCTGCACATGTACAGTGGCTATTCACCAGAGATTTCAAGATCTCGCTGCTGGGCTGGGTTGCCACACAAATAAAAGGCTGTCAACCAATTAAATATAAATATTATGGACATATCAAGAGGAAATACCTTGGAATAATCAAGCTCTCAAGTTTCCCCCTCAGCATCCTCAGATGATGACGACCTTCACCAACATACTCATAGGTACACATTTCAAAGAGAAAATAAAAAATTTATTCTCTTCTTCCTTGCACTCCCACAAGCAATTTGGAAAAGAGAACAAAAGCACACTTTATGTCTAAAAGTAGCAAAGTCATTTCATAGAAATAGCTGTCCAGGGAGCTTAGGAACATCCCCAAGGGACTGGTTTTCAAGGCACTCTCCTAAATGCAGAAGGAAAAGAAAAAATCAATAGAAAGAGGAGGTAAATATACAACATACACTTGAACATAATTTCACAAAGTGCTAGGAGAGGAAGTCGAAGAAGATGCTTTGATGACCAGTGAGGCTAAGAGTAGGTGGAGATAATGAGAACCAGAGGCTCCATGAACCTTACAGAGCCAAGAGGGGCAGTTCCATTTGCAACATCTGTAACAGAGGCACTTTCCAACAGTATGAGTTTCTGCTCTGACCTTACACTGTGGCAGGGCAGAGCATTTTTGTCAATGTTAAATTTTGCTGGTTTTCATATGCTTTCCCTAAATCCATAGATTATGAACAATTTGGGCTAGAAACAATCTCTCAAAGGAGATTTTTCTATCTCTCAGCGAACAGTTATACTATACAACACAGAAACTATTCCCTGATTGATCACATATTTTTGACATACAAGCTTCTTATTTGTGCAATAAGCTCTATTCCAGCTATTTTAATCATATGATTGTTTTCCTCCTTCAGCAAGGAAAACATTGTTCCAAATTACATCAGTTTGTTGTATTTTATATTAGTCCCAATAGGATATTTTGCAGTTCACAGAGCAAATACACAGCTGGCTTCTGTCACTTAACCAAACCAGCTTCATTTACTTCGGTGGAGACAATATAATTAAGCCCAATTAATACATACATAAATATAAAAATATAAATATATGTATCTTCACACTGTAGATAAATATTTCTTTTTTGAAAAAAAATCCAAATCTAGTTGGGCTCTTTTTGCTTAGTTTTTTAAACTATAAAGAAGAGAAAAATCCAGTATCACCTATATTTTATAGCACAGTGAAAATTTTTTTTGGAGCATAAAAGTGTATGGTAAGGAATGTTAAAACATGGGACTATTGTCATTCAAGTACAAGTGCTAAGTTAAAGGGCAATAAATAGTATATTAGGTCCATTTCTGCAAGCATTTTTGATACAGTAATATCTACTGGAATTACTTGTGTTGTTAATAAAACAGACGATATTTTGGTAAGAGTGTGCAAAACGGAAACATGAACTGTTTCTTTCTGAAAGATGCATTATTCCATGTCTTTTATTCTCTAGGAGTTCAGATGAGTGAGTAAATAAACAACACGACAGAGAAAACTTTGTCTACAGAACCAGAGACTAGGGATCACAGAGGCTCTGAAATAATCATTACAAAATAAAATGAGGTCCCAGGATACAGCAGCTGCAGCTGGAGGGCAGGTGGAAAGGAGAGAGGGGAAAAAACGCTGAGACAGAGAAAGAAGGAACAACACCTTTTGCAAAAGAAATGGTGAACTTTCAGGTGTGCCGAAAATTCTTCAGAGTGTCTGCTGGGAAATGCAAACCTTGATGTAGCCATTAGTGGTTTTGAAAAGTGTATCCAAGATTATAATGAATTTTAAAACGTTTGAGAGGTGACATATAGAAACTAAGGGTCAAGCCTGTCTGCCACTTCTGAGCAGGAAAAAGGGGATTCTTAATATATCACGAAGCTGGCTGAAGCAGGTGCTGCTTTTTCTATACAAATCTCAGGGGTTTTGACAGCATTTGTGACCACAATGGCACATAGATATATATCCTTTACCACTCTCCTTTCAAAAGCAGTGAGAGAAACAAACCCAAATGCTAGATCCTACCCTTTTGGCTTGCCAGCATCACAGGTGGAACAGAGAGAAAGCTTCTATTAGTGAAGAAGGCAGAAAGTTTCAGCTAGCTGAACTTAAACAAGTTTTTTACCAGCAACCTGTGGCTATAATAGTATGCATGGTTCACAACTTCTATTTTCATTTGTCTATCTGCAAAAGATTGATGAGAGCTGTCATCTGTGAGGAAGAAAAATTGTTCTGATTCTGGATAAGTGTATGGCAAATCTTAAGATTTCCTGAGAAATTTATCATTTTTCTCACCATTTAAAGTCATATATTTAATCCAAGAAATGGGCCACAGAAGGTGCTAGAATCTCAATCTGTAGGATAAGAAATGGCAATTTGTTTAATGACCCAGGACAACTAAAAATTGCATATTTGATATTTCTTTTAAAGATAACAATACACAATAATTAAGAAATATTTTTAAAAGATACTAAGATCTACATAGTGCTTAGAAAAACAACTTTAAGACTGAGTCCAAGCTACACCTAATATAAATTCTGTAACAAAACAGAGGCACAGCTACCTTATTTTTGAAGAAGCCACAAAATTTACTGTCTCACCCAGACCTGTCATCACAGACGTCTCTCATTCCCTATCTCCATGTTGTCACCATCCCTGGGGAACCTTCAAACAGAGAAGGCAAAGGTCTGTGATGTCTCTTCCTTGCAGTGAGGCGTGTTGTCACCAGCATCTGACAGGTGGTTATCAGGAATAGGAAGGGAAACCCCCAACTGGCAAGGAGAGACTGGGTCCCTAAGCTGGAGGGTGAGTAGCACTCAGCAAAGCTGTGCAAGGACAAAGCGGTCTTTCTAGTGACACTGTTAAGAAAGGCAGACGGTGCTATGAACCAACATGTGGGGCTGGCTGATGCTCTGGGTCTGCAAGGGGTGAGGGCATCTCACAGCTACCTTTCATCCATCCTCAGTGTAAACACTCACCTCTGAATTTGAAGTCATGTAGAAATTCTGGAGGGAGTAAACAACAGAAAACAACAGGCACTTTCAACAGTAAAATTACTTCTTGAAGGGGCTTATATTTATGAATACACACCGTTTTCCTGGGGTCTTTAAAATTCATCCTATGACATAAAAAGCAAAAGAAGCACCCCTTCCTTCTTGACTTGAAAAATATTTTGGTTCTGTGTTTTATTCTCAGTAAACAGCTGCTTAATCCAATCTGATTGGCTGATTAAATCCATTTCAATAGGGGAAAAAATTTTCACAAACTTAAAAATAACCTTCACCTAGACACTCACAGGCACAGTGTACTGTCTTAAGATACTCTGTTTTCAAGAAGGTTATTCAGCATCAGATGAATCTGTTACTAACCAATTGCTGTTTGCTATGTAGAAACTTATATGTTTTAACCAGTTATGTCTCTATTATATCTAAATGCAAAGCTCCAATTTTTGAAGTTAAATTTGTGACTTTTACTAATAAATTAAAAATAGTATGACTTTATATTTTTCACAAGATAAAATGTGTGAACTGGCCACACTGGAAAGAGGCTCTGAAAAGATTATGAAAAACTTTAAAAATAAACAAGCAGTAAGAGCAAAATTCCTTATATCTGGAGAAATCTGCTCTTTACATATATATATATATATATATATATATGATGTCAGGGACATGAGGCATCTTTTTTCCTTTGAAGAATTGTGAAATAGCATTTATCAACAACAGGTATTGCATGAATTTATGAAATTACTTTTATTAGTCAAAATACTAGAAACTGTAACCAACACACCTATGACAGACTCTGCAATCTTCTGCTGTCTCCAAACTAAAATCTTAAAAAGACACTGACCTTCACAGGCCCTGGACAGAAATCTCAGAGGCTCAGCTTACATGCCACAGAGCAAGTAGCACAGGGAAAAAACGAGCTCTTAACATCTCCTACGAAGGAGAGAACAAACTTCAAGGGTGGATTTTTAGTGTTTTGAGACCAGGTCACTGTTGGTTTCTTGACCAGAGAATCACAGAATAAATCATAGGATGGTTTGGTATAAATCATTGGATGGGGTCTTAAAGGTCATCTAGTTCCAACCTCACTGCTAGGGACAGCAACACCTTCTGCTAGACCAGGTTGCTCAGGCCCCATCCAGCCTGGCCTTGAACACTTTCAGGGATGGGGCACACACAGCTTCTCTGGGCAACCTGTTCCAGTGCTTCACCACCTTCACAGTAAAAAATTTTTTCCTAATATCCAATCTAAATCTACCCTCTCTCAGTTTCAAGCTATTCTCCTCTGTCTTGGAGTGACCTTATGATGTGTATCCCATATCACTGCCTATGCCCAGAAATTGATTTTTGTGCCTTTCTATGCCTCTAAACTGAGCCTGAGAGGGGGAAGGAAAAAACTGAGCAAAACTTTTTCAAAGCAGTTTGCAGCTTGTTCAAGGTCACACAGAGATAGCAGGTTTTTTTCCCAGCTGTGGCAGGGAGAGCGAGGAAGCACCCGGCTTGCTGCTTTCCAGTCAGCTTTTGGCCAGTTGTTTCAGTTTCTTGCTCTCTGGAGAGAGACTGAGTTGAACTTTGTTTTTCCTTCTCTGGAATTCTGGATTTTCTCCCTTTCTACTGGTCTGCTTTCAACCTCAGAGCACATCGGGAGGACTTTCCACCGAGTACAGAGGGCCTGGCCCTGGGCCAAACCCCAGCTCTGAGGAGACCAAAGGGAGGACTCGAACACTTTCCCAGGTTTTTCCTCCACAGCGAAAGATTTTATTATTTAGCATTATTTTCCTTTTCCCATGTGTTTGGTAAATAAATACTTTTATCTCCTTCACTTTCCTTCGAGGAAAATTTATTTTTTCCCGAACCTGGGGGGGGAAGGGGTGGTTGTGCCTTCTCTCAGAGGATATATTTCTAAATTTGGCCAAACCGGAACATCCTCTCACTATATGCCCTTGTAAAACTCTTCATGTCCAACTCTCTTGTAGCTGCCTTGAGGTACTGCAAGGCTGCTCTAAGGTCTCTCTGCAGCCTTCCCTTCTCCAGGCCAAGCAGCTCCAGCTCTCTCACTCTGCCCTCATACCAGAGGTGCTGCAGCCCTCTGAGAATATTCATGGCCCTATCCATTCATCACCCAGCCTGTGTTTGTGCTGGTGCAGACCTTCCACTCGACTTTGTTGAACTTCATGAGGTTTGCATGAGCCTACCTCTGAAGCCTGTCAAGGTCCACAGAAAGTACAACAAAAGAACAAAAGGTAGCTGACAAAATGCTGCAAAATTCTTTCAGCAGTGGCTTTTCAGATTAGTTTTTTAATGACAAGCATAGATGGCAACTCATTCATTTCTTGTCAGAATGGAGCAACTTCTTCAATTGTTGCTAATTGCTTCTGGCAGTAAATGTGTAGCACAGTATTGCAAAGCCCAGAAATCTGGGATTTTAAAGAAAAGGAGTTATTTGAGTTATTTCCCTGCTTAAGATGAGAGGAGCTGTAAAGGTTATAGATATAAGGTGGGGTTTTTCAACTGGAAAAATTAAAACCAACAAATAATAGTCAGCAGGGCAAAATATTATCTACGCATCTTGAGATTTTTGTTATTTCTGCTTATCAAAAAAGACAAGTCCTGAAAGATGTGTTCACCCTTTTTGCTTCCTCGCTCAGACAAAGGTGCCATTTAACCTTAATGATCTGAAAGGTTCTGTTGCCTTTACAGGTAATGTTTCCCTTTCATAGCTCCTTGCTTGCCTCTGTGATAAACCACAAAGCTAGCATTTTTGCCTATCTACATTCATAGCTATAGATCTTAAAAGTGAGCTAGAGCAGAGCTGGACAACTCACTTGTGTAGGGCAGTCACAGGGACCACCATTTGTTTTTAATGAGAATTGGCAAATAATTACTTGACATAATTGTCAATTCACAATTCAAAGAGACAACAATGAAATCAAGGGAAAGGGGGATTGTTGTAACCACTAGATGTGTCTTTGGGATTGTCTTCTACTAAATGGGTTGTTTATAGGAGACTTTAAATTATCATAGTGTCACTTATTTTTTCTTCTAGCTAACTGGAAATTACCATTGCTTGGAGATCATTATTGTATGAGAGTATGTAATTTTGTGATGAAACTGTGTTTTAGAAAAGTGACAATTTGATTGAGCCATTCAATCTTAGAAATCTGACTGCTTAAAATACCTCTTCAGAAATACAGTACTTCCTAAGAGAACAATAGGTTTTTGATTCATTGAAATGCAACACTTGAATTAAATGATCTGAAGTGTCACTTTTTTTGTTCAAAATGCCTAAAATTCCCAGCAAATATTCAAATTTTCAGTCAGTACTCACAGTGACAGAACAGCAACTACATGCATTACCTGACCCATGTCAACAGAAGAAGACATTAGCACCTTCTAAAATCAGGTTGGTTACTGTTATTCAGACTCTAGCACACTTACTGCTGAAAGACAAACTGGAGTTATTATCTTTCTGCAAGTATGTAAAGGTGATTTTCCTTGACAAAATGCAAGTCACCTTGCTGCAACCCTAACAAGTTTGCATTTCACTGTTTTCCTTTTAAAATTCTTCATGATGATGTATTCAATATTTGGACATGTGAAAGATACAAGACAAATGTGACAGTACTTTTAGGCAACTTTAAATCATATTAGTTCAAAGCCCCATGAGTATTTTTTTTCATATGCTTATTTGAAAATTGCCCCTTTTGTCATATAGGAACAGTATTCTCCCTATTTACAATTTCTTTAGGATAGGAAGCTTGATCTCAAGCGGGGCTCTAGACCTTTTTTTAAAAATAAATTTATATTGTTGTGAAATATTAAATAGCTAACTAGAGACAGGATAGTTTTAAAAGCCATGTGAATGTAGAGCACTGATTTGCGGGTGTCATCCACTGTATTCTATCTTTCAAATCAACTTTGTCACCTCCTCTGAATTTACACTACAAATTCATACTATTACCCACTTTGCTGAAGCAGTTAGCCAATACATCCTGGCAAGTTGTTCCTCTTAAGATGAAAAATAGAAGTCAGGTATATCATTTGGTGTAATCTTGTTTATTTACAGAAAATAAGCACAAAGTGCAGGTTCCTTGAGAAGAGTAGGATAAACAAACAGCAGGCAGCTCAGCGTCTCAGATAAACCTACATCTGCTGCTCAGTCAAGCTTCACGGTTCAAGAAGTCTCCGTCCCTGTGTCCCCTCAAGATGATTCTCTTGTTTCCTTTCTGGATGCTCACTGCCTCCAGCACCACCAGCATCCAAAATGTCCTTGGTTTGTGAAGCTCTCCGTTCACTGCAGTTTAGCTTTGAGAGAAGCAGCTGCTACTTAGAATTCCTCGATTTATTATTCTCTCCTTTATTTTTAGAAAAATTTCAAAAAGCAGAACACATCATCTTCCTTTTTACTGGCTTGTAGGGGAAAGGGAATGTCATTTTAAACCTCTGCCAGCGGCATCTATTGATATTCTTGTAACAGTGTTTCTACTATGGTGGGCTTGGCTTTGCTCCACAGCTCCCTTCACAGACTTTTTCACAGCCTGCTGTTTTATTTGTAGTTCCTAGTTTGAAAATTACTTGAAATTAAGGACTAGATGTGATAGACATCTGCTCTATGTGATCTTTATTTTAATGGATTAGCATTACTTCCTATGCGCTATTAACTACAGCAGCCAACATATAAAAAAGCCACTTACTTACAGGAGAAGCAGAAAACAAAACTTGAAAGGCTGGTGAAACAATCAACAAACAAAAACCTCAAAAAGCCCAAAACAACAGAACCCTAAAACAATCAAAAAAACCCCACCTAAAATCCACTAAACCAAAAAAACACCCCATCAACCTAATCCAAATGACCTACAAAAGTTCTGTTAGTTCAAAGAATAAATTTGATGTACCAGAGCCAGAAATTATGACTAAAAAAGGCTTCAGATATGAAGCTTCCATAAAAAACAGATAAAGTGAGAACACAAGGTGAAGTAGGCAGACATGAGATGTGGAATACAACCAAATCAGAGCTGCAGATAATTGAGCTCTAGTGCAAAGATGGGCACAAAGCTAGAGTACACGGACACGGATACAGAACAAGCAGTAAGATAATTAAAAAAGGAAATTCTGGTGAAGAAGTGAGAAAAGAAATGTGGTAGCAGTAAAAGTGGATAAGGGAATGAAAATTTCAGACAGCAATGGAAGATGTATTCATGAACCGCAAGACTAAAAGCAGCAAAAGCAGAAGCACAAAACTCTTTGCTGGATTAGTAGTAGTGAGTATCTGTGACTATTGATAAAAATGAACTCATGAAACCAGTTATGGACAAAATACTGAAAAACAGGTGAGAAAGCAAAGAAAACATGGTCAAGAGGAAACAAAATGATAAAAGAAATTGATGGATTTGATGCATTGTGGGAGATAAGACATCCCTCATCTTCTCTAGACTGAAATGCAATACACTTTACTGTGAGAAACAAGGGCACAGCATGGTTCCTATTGTAGATTTTTTTGGGGAAAAAAAAAAGAAACCATGCATGAATTTCTGTAAATGGTAATTGCATGCCTGATGTCTGCAGCAGTTCCTCTAAGACTTATAGTGAACACATAAAAAGTTATCAAAAAAAAGAAAATTGAAAATATCAATACTATTTATAATAACTCCTCTCCTGATTAGACAGATTGTTTCAGTCTTTCTTGGTATTATTTTACATAGTCTACAGCAGTGTTATTACTACTTTCCATCACGGGGATTTAAATAATCAGGGAAAGGAATATAGTTAAAAGCCAAGGAAGTATTTACACACAACTGGAAGCCTGAAACCTTCTGCAAGTTGTTCCCAGAATTGGTTTATATATGATTTTGAATGAATAAATATCAATTTGCACAGGAAACACATACCCTGTATAGACGCAGAGGCTCTCACACAAGCACCAGTCTGTTGAAACTTGAATTCAGTTTTCTAGAAATGCATTTTTCATCCCAAAGAGAAATAAACATGTGTAATAATTAAATAATTTCCTTCTTTATTAATGACATTTCTATAAAAGAAAATTTTGTCTTTTAATGCAAGAGATGAAGATATCCTATTACTGGCCAAATTACATCCTCTAACTCTTGACAAATTAGAGAAAGTACTGGTTTTTTTAACCAAAGACTGCTCACAAGTTTGACAGAACCAAAATGAAACAAACAAACAAACAAAAAAAAAAAATCAAGAAAAGGAACTCTGTCCTTACCAGAACTTCTTCCAGTTGCTGAATGACTAAATATGAGAAGTGGTCTCAGTTGGAGAGAGCAAGTGAAATGAAGGAAGGGAAGCACAGGTGTTTTTAAGTAGAAGAAAAATACTTCAGGTATGTAGCCCAAAGATAGCGTTAAATTTTGTTTCCAAAAAAAGAACATTACCAGACTGTGAATGGCTCTTAGGTGTAGCGAGATGCCTGGAGGAAATAAAAATGTTTTGGTTCAAAGTCCTTTCCTGAAGAGAAGCATTTACCCTCAGCAATTAAGAATCAGCAGTAGACAACTATTGCTGTAATATCTTTGGACGGTTTTATAACACACCCTGCAGAAAGGCCTTGCTACGTTAAAATATTGAGATGTGCAGTAACAGCAGTATGGCATCACTGTTATTGCAGCTATAGAATAGAACTGCAAGAGTCTTCTCTTTCAATTTTGAGTTCACATAGCTAGATACATTGTTTTACAACATTCATGCTGGCAAACTAAAGGGAGGCTCTCTCCTTAAGAAAGCCATGGAACAATGTGGGCTGAGCTTTGGGTGACACTGGATGAGACCCCACCTCATGTCAGAAGATCACAGACTAGGCTCTGCAGAGGTCTACTGTTCAAACAGCCTGCCAAAGAAAAGAAAGGGTCATAACACATTGTAAAAGCAGTAAAAAAATTTCCTGTGTGACTTGACACTGAAGGCACACAAGGGAGAAGAAAGCAGATGAATGACCCAAGTGAGAAGTGTCACACACTTGCCTTGTCACATTTTTTCTGTTCTGCACCAGCAAATGTAAAAAGTAACATTACCCTGCTGGAAACCAGGTCCCGCATTCCCATGATTAGAGTTTAATGGATTTAGGTCTTAATTTGCATTGAAATATTTTGCTGATTTACTTAAATGAATAGAAGACAGCAGCTATGGACTCTCAACTCACACTGAGCCAATGCTTGGTGTGGTGCAAGAAGTTCCTTCTCCCAGCTGTGAGGAATCACCTGCAGTGAGGGTCTACAGGCAGAGGGTGTGCCTGCCTCAGCATTCTCAGTGCATTTTCCTGCAAAATCACACAAATTGGCAACTTAGGCTGCACTATGGTTTGCAGGACCTGAACAACAATTCCCTTCTGCTGGCTCTACTTTTGAGACAGTCATGTTGGAATAAAAAAACGACAGGCACTGGGGATGGAGAAAGATCCTCATTCTCAGCAACATAAGTAACTGATGGAAAGTCAGATCCTGGAAAACTGTGGTTTTTTCTTCCACAAAACCCAGAGAAAAGAAAAAAACCCCACAATTCTATGCTGACTTGGCTAGAGGTAGCTTCAGTTATAGTCTCTTAGATGAGAAAACATCAGAGGCTTTCCTTTGCTTGCAAAAAGCTATTAGCCTTTTCCTGGCAGCTGCCACCTCTGGGGTAGAGGAAAGCTCACGCCTTTTGTACGTGGCAGGCTCCAGTTCCAGACACTTTAAAGATTTCAAAGTCCCTGAAACTGGAGTGCAACAGTGCTATGACAGAAGCAACAGAAAAACGAGGTGGCAAATTTTTTAGATCTACATTCTTTTTATTGTACAATGCAAGAAAACCAAAAAAACCTTCAGAAACCTAAAACCTACTGTTCCCTATCAAACACTGTTCTCAGGCAGCAGGCAAAATGTTATCTGAAGTGCTCAAAGGAAATCTGCTCCAAAGAGCTCCAACCTCCTAGTAAAAAAACCTGGCATTGCATGAAATGTCATTTGTTTCTTGTTTTGTTTTTTTGCACAAATCTCAGAACACATTTGATCCTTTTGATAAGCTAGATATCCTGGATCTTTACAAATGCTGGAAAGTGTGTTTACACCCAAATTTCTTATGTTTCTCAGCATGCTTTCCTGTGCCATGTGTTTTATGCTGACTTGTCTCCAAGTCTTTCTTCATTATTTGGATACAGAGTGGTTACTTAGAGTTAAAGCTTAACTGGGTAGTTTTGCATTTTTTATATTTTTGCGTCACCCAAGTCTGTGTATATTTATTTGAAAAAAGCAAGTAAATATTATTTAGCAAAGTAGTGTGTGCAGCCAGTTACAGGGAAACTGCAAGACTAACAAAATAGTAAAAGAGGACATTTTCCTTCTAAAATTCCAACCTAAATTATGGTGTACAGCAAGTAATCAAGCTCCAGTTTATCTTAATGCAAAGCTTTTTGTGGCTTGGATGTAAAATTAAATTACCACTTCCTTTTCCGGCAAGAAAAAAATGTCTTTGAACTATCTGACTACACATCAGGTTTTGCAGCCATTACATTCCCTTTCTTCCTCTTTCTTTTCCCCCAGATGAAATCAAGTGATGTCTTACATCAGTGGTAGCAATAGCTTTGGCTATTTCTAAATTTAGCAACGTATTTTGGATGGGATGGGCTAGTGCACCTCGGCAAGTCTTGCTAATAAAGATGACTATTCTGCTTCTATGAATAATCTGCTTCTATCTGCAAAGGATAAAACTAAGCATTCTCTTGCTCAGTCCCCATAGACAAGTGATCAGAGAATAAATAGATTGATGTTTAAGGAAGATTGTTCTCAAGAAATCAACATACTCTGTTTCTCCACAGCTTATGTAGGTCCCCTGGTGACCATTCCATTTTGCTGGAACAGGTGTACAGCTCTGCACAGTTCATTTGCCTCCTGCCCCTGCTCTGCTGGTAAGGTTTTCCATGCAATATTCCGCACTGGAATTGGTGGTCGAGTCCTTTGTGTGAGCAGGCTTCACACACAAAACTTTTAGGCTGAAGAGATTTGGGCACATTGAACTGCTACACTGTGCAAGTTATTCAGCAACACCGTCAGCAAATGCTTTCTGTCAGATGGTGTTGAACATTTCTCTTCCACCTGTCCTCATTTTATTACCTGAAAATGTGGTAAAATAAGACTCCAGATCTTTGGGAAGTTGGAAAATTAAGGGAATTTTCTGGCCAGCTGGATTTTCTTCCATGCTGACCTGGCCATCTGGAATTGAGGTGGCCAAGAAGAATGTCAGTGCTGTGCCATGATGGGAATGCTCTGACCACACTCCTACAAGCAGCTTTGAGTCCATACCACTATACAAGGTTTGCCAGCAGGTATAAAGTCATCTGGCTTTCTGGTCTGAGTCTAGATGGGTGAGAACACGTGGCAGCTCAGGGAGGGGGTGAAAAAAATCCAAAAGTAGGTTTGTATTTGGCAGCTGGAGTTGTGTCTGTCAGGGCAAAGACACAACCTTAGTCTGACACATACTGAACTTCTAGATATGAAGCAGATTTCTGAGCTTTGCCTTCCTCATTATAGACTTATAAATTGCTTGATCCTTTGGCTACTGTACAGCAAGAAGACAGTGACAGGATACTAAAGAGAGGAAGGATCTAAAGCAGTGGTTTTCTTTAGATTTTCAGACCAGCTGTCTAGGTTTCTCCCAACCACTGCTGTGCTGTCTGCAGTTTCTGAATATTCTTCTCAGAAATGCCCCCAAGAAAAGTACCAGATAAAGGCATATTACTTTTATGTTGATTTATGATTTTGTTGTGCTTTTTTTTCCTCCAAAGGAGTATCACTTTGCTCCCTGACATTCAGTCCTGTGCGTCTGAACATCAAAAGTCATACATCAGCTTCCCAGCTTCGACAGATGAAAATAAAAATGGAAGGTGACTCAGTAGGCAGGCGCAGCAACAAAAATATAGCTCTGCTTTCTACTCTGGCTATGTTCTATTTCTCTATGATTTTTGTATTCCTTATTTCTTTGTGCATTATTCTTTGCGCATCTGAAAAATTAGGGGGAAATTGTGATTGCTTGCTGTCATCCCCGGGTTCTTAGTGGTAACTGTCAAACATGGAACACACCAGCTCTGCTGGAGGTGTGTGAGCAAGCCCTCTTTGCTATACCCATTAGTTTCAGGTGACTTTTCCCCTCTCAGTTTTCTCTGCTTCTGGGCCAGATATGGAGAGACGCACACACAGAGGAGGACTAAGGACTCTGTCTTTTTCCAGCTGTGATGCAGAAAGAGATTTCCTCTGTAAGAAATCTTTAGATTGTCTGTACTTCATTTGGAATAACAGAACAAAAAGAAAATCAAATGCTGAGAAGGGTGAGAACTCCTAATGTAAAATACCCCTGACCCCCAAAAACTTTACAAAAGCTGCTGCTATATGAAGTCTTCTTGACACAGTGGTGGTAAAGACTGCAAATTTCCCTCTTGGAGAAACTTCCAAATGATCCAAGAAACACAACAGGTCAAACCAAATAATTCTCTTCACTTCTTCATGCTATCGTTTGCCACTCTTGGAGCTGTAACACAAAACTGAATAGATCTTTTTTTTTTAAGGTTTTCAGTCCTCCAGAAATTACTGTAGGATTTCTACCACAGGCTACTTCTGTGTATAGCTCACTGTCAGAAATTCCTGGTCACCAGCCCTCTGAACATTGCAGCTTCCATATGAACCTGTCAGGCTAGTGAAGGCTGATGGCTACCAGCAGCTGCTGCTAGGCAAAGAAAGACCTTGAATACCCAAGATGTTAATAGGTGTGCTAACCACCATAAAGAGTATTTTAGCCTTGTACTGAATAGGATAGGTGAAATGATAGGAACATTACACAGAGCTTTGGAGCAGGATGAACAGAAGCTGAACCACAGGATCCATGGCTTTCTGGTGCTGGGGCTGGGGCTGCAATGCGGCAGTTTCACTTTTGAGTTTTCTCTGTCAGGAAGACACAAAGGAGTGAAAAACCATTAGTGGGAAACCCAGAAAAACAAGGAGAAAATCCAAGATGCACTGGTACAATGGTGCTCAGAGAGAGAAAACTGAGCCAGCTTGGAGTGCTGGAAAAATAAACTTCCTCTTGTTTATTTTTATTGTATTGAGGGAAGCAAAGTTGTATGCATTCCTTAAAAAGAAGGATTGCATGCAAGTAATACTTGACTATATCATGAGTTTCTCTTTCTCACAGAGAGAAGTCAGCAAGACTCTGCATATTGGCTAATCATTCACGCTCATGTGTTTGGGATGGATTAATGAAGAGTGTGGTCTGTGAAATCTGACTTTTATACTGTGTTACACTGTGTTTTCCACCTTTTTTGATTTATAAAAGTTTCCACTGATGGCATTGACCTTAGTACAGTGAATTAAGACTACCAATCATATGTCTGCTTTGATTAGTGTTTGCAGACCCCTAGAGCAATCCATAGACTTTCTAAACATCTGCAATTGGGAGATAAAAATAAACTAGGTATGCTTGTGACCAGCTGCTCTCAGATATCCTTCCATGTCTATTTCAATAATACTTATTGAAAATCTCTTACCTCATAAGCAGAGCGGCAGAGGTAGCTTGACATGCTATTTACATTTTTTAATATGTATGCTTGTGTTTTAGCACAGCAGCTTTAAAAATTTTTTATTCTATTACAGACATTTCTTAGACAACTCTTGCCCTGCACACGGGAAGCAACGCATCAGAACATGTGTGAAGATGACTTCACATGTCTAGGGGAAATTGACATCATTGCATCATCCCGAAAGCAAAGGCAACAAAAGTTAATGATATTTATCTCCTGCTTTCACAGAGAAATATCACAGAAGACTGCAGAGATTTCATATAGAGGGACAATTTCACCCATCACTGAATGAAATTCATTCACCTCTGTATCATTTCTATGCTTTGCAATGCTCCCATTATGTGCATTAATGGACCAATAAAACCTTTCTTGGTAACACTACAGAATATTTCTTCCTATAGTAGGTACCAACTAAGTGAAATGGTTCATCTTGCTATTTCTTTTGGTTGTTTCAAATGTTTATTTTTAGTTTTGGCACATTTCAGTTTAAACTGCTCAGGCAGATAGCTTGTGAGCATCTTGAAGGTAACAGCTTGGTTCTTTTGTTCTATAAAATAGTCAGGTCCCTAACTGCTGTGCATCCTGATGATCGCAAAGAACATGATTTCTTACAAAGTATCTCTCAGACCACTTAAAAAAGAACACTGAGATTAATCCATAACACAGATATATTTGAACTTGATTTGCTATACCATTTCCTTAATCATTCCCTTGACTTGAGAGGAATTTAAACATTTAGTTATATCAATGGTCTATGCAGAAAAGTGGGAAATTGTATTGACCTGACCCAGTTAATAAGATATACAAGTTTTTAAGTTTAAGCAGATGAACAATTTTTGCTTAAGTCAAAGAACCCACTCATGCTTAATTTTTAGTATGTGTTTAAAAAGCTTTAAATGGGACTGTAATCCTCAGACACTTCTTTTAATGTCAGCTTTCCCCTTCTGGTGTTGGATTATAAAACAACTAGAGATTAGCTCTTTGTGCTGAAGTTGGTTTCTGCTGCCTCTAAAAGACTGTGAGGAACACTTTCTCTGGTGAGGAATTCATAGAAATCAGTGAGGTCAAGTGATAGTCAATCTTGAAACTCTCCAACTGTTTTAAAAGATTTCCAGGCTTAGTGAGAAAACACCAACCCTTGTAGACTTTCAAGAGTGCAAGAGTAAATTTTCTTGAGACAGAGCATTTGTATGACATAGGCTGGAAATATAAATGTAGCCTTCTTCATAACTTTTAACGTCTCTTAAAAATATATATTGAACATACTGAGAAAATCTAAGAGGCATCCATTTGCCTCCAATTTATGTCTTCTCAGCACTTGAGACAGTGAGCAGTGGGCTATAATTGAGGAGAACTACAACTTCTCAGTATCTGGAAGGTTTCAGGCCACTTCACAGAATATTCTGAGTTGGAAGGGACCCACAAAAATTATTGAATCCAGCTCTTAAGTGCATGGCCCGTATGAGGATCAAACCCACAACCTTGTCATTATTAGCTCTAACCAACTGAGCTAATCTCATTGGCCCTACACTTGACAGGATCTGGATGCTGTTAGGCTATGAACTAAGGCAATTTTACAGTTGTTATTTGATTCTCTGTTTTGACTTGGTGTTTTTCAGGCTCACCTTCTCTGAGGCTGCTGCCTGAGGGTACACCATGGCTCTTCCTCTTCCTGTGTTCAGCTACTCCTTTGCTTTGTCACCCTTGGATCTAATTTACATTCCTTTAACTTTAAAGCTCCTCTGTCCCATTAAAGGTCCCTTATTAACTGCATCATAGGTTTCCATAATAATTTTGCTTTGCATCCCTCTACGATCATTTTGCTTTGTCTTCCTCTCTTTGACATGTCTTGAATCTCCTTTACTTGCCCCAGTGAGTTTAATTTACCCTTTTAATTACTGAATTTGATCCACTGTCCCTTAGTTCCCCCATTAGTGCCTTCATAAAACATCTAATCTAAATCAGCACAGATTTATGATCTGATAATCTGATTATTTCCTGATCTTTTTCTGGAATACTGTCACCTGGCAGGAGGCTGTGGACCATATAAACTGATGTGTGTTCCTCTGGGAGAACAGTGCAGCATCCAGTTTGATCGTGGTAGTTTGTCTTGCAGAAGGCTCTGTAAGCAGTGTGACAAGAATTGGGTAGGAGAAAGCAGCCCTTGTTCTTTCTTTCAACCCTTCTCAGCTGCCATCCAGTTTTCTAACCTTTGTCTTGGCTGTAATTTCTACATTGAGGGTACAGAATCCTAGAGATGAGACAGCTCTGGTCTGAAAGGATCTCCTCCTGCCCAAATCAGGGACAGCTCAGAGATCAGACTCACCTTCCCAGGGCTCTCTCCAGCTGCGACTAGTAAATCTGTAAGCATGGAGACTGTTCAGTGCCTCTTTGCCTCACATTCCAGTGCTGAATTTTCTTGATAACAGCTTTCTTTCTGTATCAATTTTTGAGCATATTATCAAGGCCTTGGTGTACTTTTCTACCATGTATTCCCTTACTAGATATTTATGCACTGACCTTAGTGTATCAGCTGAGGGATACGTTCTAAGCAGTGCCCAACCTCTGTGAGTATTGCAATCAAAGGCAAAACCAATGGGGTTAAGCCTGTATCCATTGTACAGAAAGGAAATGTAGTCTGGACCTGAACCAGATTCTGCTGTTACTCAGGAAGGGACTGAAAATATGTCTAAATTTGCTCCACATAATTTGTGAGCTTGATGTAGAAATGCTTTTGTTCCTTTTTCATTTAAAAATAATAAACCCCAAAAATTTAAAGCTGCAAAAATGCAATTTTTAAAAGAGATGTTTTTCTACATCTAGTGATGGACAAAAATATTTCTAAGCTTCATCCAGCAGTCATTTAATTAAATATTGAATATTAAATATTTAATTATCATTTATTATTTCTAGTCAGATTATCAGCTGTAGCAGAAAAGTGGAAAAAAGAGAGAGCATCTTAGAGTCATGAGACATATCAACATTTTGATAAGAATAGAAAGAAAAAGAAAACGTCATGTTCCTAACGGTGAGTATGACCTTAACATTTAGGATGCTGAGACTATCTTAGTCTTTACTTCCTTCTGTGGCATAATATTTACTTCAGAGATCATTTGAATTTGCAAATAGAAATGGAATAGCAGGACTATGTAAGATGGATTGAGGACAGATTTTTTTTGTAGGGGATCATGTTTTAACACTTTCAGCTGTGTTCAACAACTGGCTACTGGAGTTATCTCCCTGAGTCTTAACTGGTAGCTGTGTAATGTACTATTGTATCAAAGTGATGAAGAAGCATTTTCAGTTAATCTCTCACAGGAACTGTGTAGCTTCACAGTACTCAAGTTTATTTCAGTCTCATTGTAGAAAGGCAAATACATTAGAACGTAGCTTCAAAAGGATTTTCTAAAATACAGTAAGCCAGATTTTGTCACTTTCAGTTACTGTAAGCAGCATCTTGAATGAAGGTGACAGGCAATGGCCATGTAGCACAGCTATATTAACTAATAGTTTATCTGATTTCTGGCATTATTCTTCACATTTTTCCCTCTTCTGTCAAGCTTTGAAAGTAAACTATTTTGAGGCATTTACTGGCATCCAACTTCATGGCTTTCAGTGTCACTCTCTCTTTGTTGTTATTGCTATAATGCATTGTGGCTCTAAATTACAGGGCTAGATATTAGTTGCTCAGAATCTCTTTTAAACACCAATAGTGGGTCTGGTAAAGTAGCCTCTGAAGGTGTTTTATTGACAAAAACCAGCATTTTGACAGCTGTTTATCTTACTGCCTCATGCCCCCTTTTGCCCGCAGAACTCAGTGGAGGTCTCTTTTGGATGTTGTTATTAGAGTGAATTTTTGAATTATTAAATAAATAAACAACCCAAAATATTCCAGTGAAGTGCCTGGATTCTCATCCTAATCAAAAATCCTATTTCAACTTGCTGAACAAAGCTTTGTCTCTTATGCTCTAGCACACCTTTCTCACCTGCCATTGTTTCTGATTCTATGAGGTTGCAGGTACTCTTAAAACTTTTTTGATTTTGGTGTGAATTGATTGTTTTATTAGTACTTGAGACTGTAACCTTTTCTTTTTTCCTTCAGTGGGATTCATCTCAAGCCCTGGAACAAACACCAGTAATGCCTCTCCCCTTAAAGACTGCAATGTCAATTTACAAGGTCGAATGCATTATTTTTAGCAAATGTACATGACAGCTGGTTATTGGCTCAGAAAAAAATCCCCTCCCTTAGAAGACAAATGCTACAGAAAAAGATAGGCACAGACTGTGCAAATTACCATGGCAGTTTTCCACAAGCCCCTTGTTGAGTCTTAGAGAGGCTCCAGAGTGGGACTGCACCTCCCACTTCCCCTTGGCACCACCCTGCCGCTGAGGACAATGAGTAGGGAGGGGAGTGAGTTCCTGTGTCCCCCGTGGTATATGGACACAGAATCAAACCCTGGGGAGCCCAGCTCACCTCTGCACATGCCTCATGACAGGATCACCTGTGCCTGTGTTATTTATGGCATGTCTCTTTAGCCTCTTTCCGGAGACCTACTGTGAGCATGACTCCAAAAGTTCTCCACAGAATCTAATCCATTAAGACTTCCTTTCTGGGGTCTAACATAAATGTCCTCCACAGCAATGTAGACACTATTATTTTGTCCATTCATTAAGGGAGGTGAAGTCCACATCCAAACTTCAGTCCATAGAGGAAGATGAGATAATCTAATGACAGCTTCTCTCAAGGTATATCCAAATGGCTGCAAATATGTCCATCAGCTGCCCAGAGAAAAGTCTCTGCTACTTTGTGGTAAATCCCTTCCTATTTTGTAGAGGTGATTGATGTTCATCTATTTTCTCAAGACTTCACAATCCCTGGGTAGAAACTCCAAAACATTAAAACTTTGTTTAGGAGATGAACTCTAAGAAATGTCAGATAGCACATGGGATGAGTAGTTTCTCTATAAAGAATAAGAAAAGACTGATAGTGTACTGAGCTTTTAAAATAAATAATAATATAAAACATAGATCGAAATAAAAAGAACTATACATATGTAATTTTTATTCTTACAGCTGGAATCAGCCATGTTTTAAGTGGCCCAGAAATACACTTGCTTTCTGCATCTTCCTTTGGGATCTATCTCCTAGAGATTTCCAAACGTGAAGCTGCATTCCTGTGTGTGTACATAAATGCAGTTGTATGTAAGGAAGCTTGGAAAAACCCTGTCACAAGAAAAGAGTTTGCATTAAAAGTATTCAAAAAGTGAATCTGACAAATGCAGTATGTAAAGCTAGGAGCTCTTTCACTTACACCTTATTTCATCCTTAAAGAACGAAGCATCACACTAGAGAAGCTTTACGGGAAGCAGTTTTAAGCTGGCATTGATGTTTTACTATCTGGAAATCAATTTCAACCTTGGACAGTGGAGCTTCCAATTTTAGTGTCTGCTGCTGATAGAGATACGGGATCCTGACATACTAGCAGGGACTGCAGGGACTCATGCAAGCGGTTAATTTCAGGTTTTGCCATGATGTCCAACATCAGTGAGATGGTATTTTGTGTACACAAAGTCCTAGGAAGACTAGCACCATGTTGAGTATCTTTTGTGAGGAGATAAGCCTCTTCCAGCCCAAAATGAATGGGCAACTGGTTTACTGGTCTCATTTATATATATATATATATATGTGTGTGTGTGTGTGTGTACATATTTAAAGACTAAGTCTTGCAGCTTGCTGCGAATGCATGGAGTTGGACAAGTTTATTACTGTGGATTCATAGGCACAAGCTGAGTAGTTGGAATTTTTACATTTGCTCAACAATTCTGCTAAGCCCACTTTATTCCCTAAAGCACATAGTGTTTATTCTGTTTTTTCAGCAAAGTACAACTATTGATTATGAGATAGCATGTACACAAAAATCCTACAACAAAACAAAAACCCCTACAATAAAACAAAAAGCCTGTCAGTTTAAGTTTACCAGAGGGTCAGTATAAGGAATTTATTAGTTCATTAGTTCATCAGTCGAACTCCACACACAGAGGTTAATTCAACTTAACCCCATTGACTGACAGAGTGCTAAATGGATTTAAGTTGCAGTTCCATTACATGCTTTCTTCTGTGGTGGATCCAATGTAGAAAATCACTGAACTCACGCCTGTGTCTTCACGGAAGCAACCTCTCCCCATTTTTGGACTGCATTTCTCTATTCCCTCACCTGAATGACAACTGCTGGAGAGACCACTGGATCACTGGATTAGGAGTCACCCTGCGAATCACAGCTTTTACTCTATTTGCATCATGGCACTGATGCCTCAGTGTGAAGTCTAGGTCTCCAAGCACTACGAAAGCCCACCTGCAGGGAGCGTGAAATGCAGCCCTGGGACTTTCAGACCTCCTTATGGCAGTTTCAACAGGAGAAATGGGGGAAATATACCCCTAGGCCACCCCTTCAGAGTGCAGTTGACTGGACAGCTGCCCTCATCCCACAGTTTGCTTCTTTTGAATAGCCTAGTCCTACTCTCCCCTCTGTGGATCCACCAAGACAACTTCTTGCTTGCCCTGCCCTGTCCCTGATCCCCAGATCCCACCTGTAGATCCCAGCACCTCTCCTGTCTTTGCCTTGACGGTTATCTGTCTGCACAGCAAACTGATGCAGCTAGCCAGCCTAGCAGGCTCGCTCACTTTCCTTCTGCTGGGCTGGATTTCTGCCACATCAGTGATTATGCCCTGAGGCTGTGATTTCCTGGATGTTTGCCAGGGAATCACTGCTAGCTTGGGCATATTTTTGTCAAGAGCTGCTTCCCTGCTTCCGTTCCATGCCCGTTGTTGTGCTTGTCCTGCTGTTTGCTGGGCATTACAAAGAACCATGACAACAAGGGATATCGAGGCAGAAATCTCCTCCTGTTTTAGCTAGAGTACTTCACCACTATTCCTTCTCACATAGTCCTGCAAACAGCTGAACCATGGGACAGAAATTGCTGAAGCCACCTAGCAGCTGCCAAACAGAGATGTCACAGGAGCCTCAAACTGATGCTGAACAGTAGGCAGCGGGTAATTTTTTTCCCTAAGTTTTCATTTTGGACTTTGTATTATGCCATCTCATTTTGGAAAACTTTCCTGTGTTTAGAGCTAGGAAGGATTAGTCCTCGATGTACTTAGGAAAAGCCAAGCAGTACCTTTTGATAAAGGTGTAATAATAAGCAAATGATTTCCTCTTTGAGTTTTCTAGGCCTGTTAGTATCTATGCTGCGTAGGTTAATGATCTTTTAAATTGTAGTGACTCTTATTCTTGCTCACTGTATGCCTTATGGGTTTATCAACCTAACAGCTTTTTTTCTCATCCCTTCAGATTTTGAGGATTCAGCCCTCACCTTTTAGTAGTTGGCTACAAGTACAAGTAACTTGAATGTGAGGCTCACAGAAAGAGAGCAAGGATATGGGATTTCAGACGGAGAACTGACATGCTTCCTCTTTTCTCTGTAGCAAACATCTTTCCCTAAACATAATGCAAACCAAATTGGCAGAATTGGAGAACTGACATGCTTCCTCTTTTCTCTGTAGCAAACATCTTTCCCTAAACATAATGCAAACCAAATTGGCAGAATGGGGAAGATTATGTCCCTAACAGCATTTATCATGACATAGTATACTGTCCAGCTTGAATTATCAGAGAGGAATTACAGCCAAATAATATGCAATTAGTCATTAGTATTACAGGATATGTTGTCAGGGCTTATTCATTCTTGGAGGTTAGGAAAACAACTGGCTGGTCATCAGAGAATGAACAAATGGTTCCCTGACACCTTTTTCCTCATTCCCCATCTCCCCTCCCACCTGCTCTCATTTCTTCTCTCTGATTGCTCTCATGTCCTTTTTGATGAGGCACTAATAATAGCAAGGGTGCTAACCTACTTTTCTTCAAACTGTTAAAGCCACAGAACATTGCCACAGTGCCAGGCAGCAGCTGCTGGTCAGGCAGTGGGTTACAGCAGAATTAGAGGCAGTGCACTCACAAATTTCCTTTGGTTTTGCTTTGCTCTTTTCATTTGTGTTCAGGAGCAAAGAAAACAGAGAGTAGGAATGGTGAATAGGAGAAGAGTTTGTTCAGAGAGAACAGAAAAGAGAATCCAGCTGAAAATAGGGCCACAAATTGATCTAACCTGGCTCTATTTTATGTTTTGTGTGAAGGACTCAGTGTGTTTCTGAGCACCTCTGAGGTTGCTGAGATGCGGGAACAGAAAGGAATGGGAGTCCAAACTCCACCCCTAGTGAATGAACATAAAATGAGCCCTACAGCTCCAAGCTTGCATGACTTACACCTGATGGAGTAGGTTATTATTTTATAGCTATACCAGTTGTTTTCCCCATTTAGGAATGTCCTTTAGGAAGAATATAGTAGTAGAGATAGCAAGCTGCAAATGCCATACTTTTATGTTAATGACTAGCAATCCTTCTTGTTTCCTTAAAATGTAGAAAATACCTGTACTCTATTTAGTGAAATTTGCTCATTTTAAATGGAAAAATTAAATGTTGTTTATCTGTTCAGCACACTGTCACAAGACAGTTATGTTTAGGAATATTAAAAAAAAAACATTCAAAAGAAGTAATTTGACAAACATTAAACATTTCATACTGCTTTAAAAAATGCGGGTTGAACCAGGAAAGTCTTGGAATGAAACATCACCACACAGGTCGGAGTATTTGGTCACTAAATCATTGTCCTCAATCTGCATTTTCTGACAATGTAAGGTAATATTTTAGATCTGATGTACCCAACTCTGTCTCACACATGCACACATATGAAGGCTGTTTTCTAGATGTTTCTTACATTCCAGTTAGCCTGTTGTCTTGGTTTTTAAAGACAGGTGTCTGCTAAGGAAGGCAGAAGCCTCCCTTGAAGTGGCAGATATAACCCCTTTCCCTCTGAGTTATTATATTTTGAAATCAAGGGCCTTTAGGCAAAGATGTGGGAAATAGGAATAACAGTTCTTTACTATATCTATATCTATATCTATATCTATATCTATATCTATATCTATATCTATATCTATATCTATATCTATATCTATGTATATAACCAGTCAAACAAAACAACAATAACTATGGCAGCAACAGCAAACAATCACAAACCCAGTCCCAGCCTTCTCGGCTGTCAGGCCCTTTCCCCTCGGGTGCAGTTCCGCTCGCAGCCGGCAGGGGCGCTGGCGGCTCCCGGTGAGCAGGGCAGGTGCGATGGTTCCCCCGCGGCTGCAGGGGGCGCTCCGGAGCGAGCTTGGGGAGCACGCGGCACCGGTGCCCTGGGATCCCGGGAAGGGATGGAACAAAGGCTTCACAAACCCCTGGGCAGCCGATCCCGGGCTCTCAGGAACAGCAGGCTGGAACGGCAGGCTAGAGCGGCAGGCACAAACACAAATCCCGGGTGGCAGACGAGATGTATCCAAAAGCGGGAACCCCCCGGAGGTCCAGGCAGGCAGGGAGAGCACGGCTACAATGCAGCGAAAGCTCGAAGCAGCAGCGGGGCAGGGCGGCCACAGCCTGGCCTCCAGCAGGGCAGGGAAAGCGGCTTTTGGGATCCCGGCGTTGTTTCCAGCAGAAAGAAAAAAGGGCCGAAAAAAACCCCCAGCAGCTCCTTTCTTTGCAGCTTCTCTCTCCGGACGCTCAGAGCGAACTGACCCCACACCCAGGTGTAAAGAAAGGAGTAGCCAGGCCCGCCCCACCCCCCTTTTTGTCTTTCTTAAGTACAGCTATTTGTCCCCTGGCAACATGCATATGGGAGAAAATTCCTTTAAGAGGAAAAAAAAACTAAGACTAAACTAAAACCCCAACACCTGTACTTGAAAAGATGTCTGAAAAAAGACAAGTTGCCAGGTTTATTTTGGGACTATGTGTTTTTTTCCTGTACAGGTATGAACAGCATACACCTAAAATAGCCTATTTGGAGAAAACTGAACCAACCAACCAAAAAACCCCACCAATCTTTATCTTAATTAAAAAGTTTAGAAGAAATACTTATTCTGCTCTCTAGAATCCAAGAAACAACTCCACAGGTAGACAGAGCATTCACTGAGTTTACTTTTCATTTTGTATAGAGCAGAAAGGCCTGATCTGTAAGTAAATCCAGCCAAAGGTAGGTGCTTTACTCCACACAATCCTTCACTGTCCTTTCCTCTATTGCGATCACTGTGAGATAGGTTCTGAGACATTAGTCAAAAGCAATGATTTCTTAAGAAAAGGGCCAAGAAACACCTAATCTCTCTTAAAATCTCATTTATTTAGCTCAGGAGTCTTTTGTCAGATGTCAATAAGAGGCACAAAGACTTGAATTAGATTACACAAAAGGACTTTCTCTCAATAAAATTAAGGTTTGAACTCCTTTCTGGTACATTATTCCTGCCTTGCAGCTCCTGGAATTTTAAATCCTCTTTCTCTGGTCAGTTTTGGAGATGTCATTCCTCTGGTACAGTTCAAGAAGTCCTTGAGATTATGGGCTCACTACTGTCTTTTTATTTAGAAAAACAAGAAAGGCACATTAAAAAAACACATGGAAATTTGGCATATCTATTTATGTACAAGAATCTTAAGAACACAGGGTGTCCCCTGGAGTTTAGCCACTGCACAGCCATACCTAAGCACCACCCACTTAAGGTAGGAGCAGCCTTTTAGGGCATTGGTGCAGTGGAAAATGGAGCATGGTGCAGAGCTGCAAATGGAGACTTTTATGTGACAGCACCATGTAGAGAAAATTGTTTGGTCTTTAGCACCTCTCTAATCAGCTTGATTGCTCTGTAGCATCTTAGGAGCAGCTGTTCCTGCTTCTGTTTCTGCAGGTAATACAGACTTCGATACCTGAGCTTCTCTGCACTGAGAGGGGTAAACTGTGCCTTAAGTCTGTCTGCAAATGTTTGCCCTCCGTCTGTATCTGGTTAGTTCATTTGTGAAGAAATGTTTTGTCAGGTCCTATGTTGATGCTGAGCTAGTTGGCTTTGTTCTGGGATATCAGCTCTTCTCCTGCTGTGTTATAGGAACCAGAGTCACCATCTGTCACATCTCTGTACAGTGAACTGTGTGCTGCTAACTGGGTAACACTGACTGCAAAGTTCACAGCACTGCTATTTCAATGAACAACCACCTTCGGGAGCCTCTGTCTACACAGATGTGATTTGAATATTTCCTAGGATACTGTGCTCCAAAGAGTCAATCCACAGCATTATACTGATCTAGAGTTTGATACTAAGTCTTATTTGTTACTCATAATCTTTAAGGCATTTGCTCCATGGCATATTCTGTACAAGTCCCCAGACATCCTTTGGAGTTCAATACCAGCAGTTCTCTCTCACCTTTACACCTCCAAAACAAGTCTTACCCCCAGTGATGAAACCTAGCTGGTAGAATTCATAGTAGAAACAATATTGTCACCTGGGTAAATTAGGCTGACCAGAGATGCTTACTTTCCATCTTCAGATGGGTGTGGTGGAAGAAAATTCTCTCTCTTGGACTCCTCTGAGCTTCGGTTTATATCATGATCCTGAAGCCAATCAAGGTATGATTTTTCATACCTCTTCTTGCCAATCACACAGGGGAAATCCATCCTGTCCAGAAAGGAAGACTGCTTTTTAGGCTCCATGATTTAAACAAAGGCCAAACAAGAACAGAAAAGACTGGATGGACTCATTTTATATCCTTTTTCTGAAGAAAACATTTCTGTTGGCTACTGTCCTAAGAACTGTCAAAGTGATTGCTGTAGGAGCTCACCTTATGGGTTTATGATCTACTTCTCTTCAAGTGGAAATACAGTATGCACTCCTTTGAAAAGGTTTGGGAATTGGTATTTTGACAGAGCACCTCAAAAAAGCACTATGTCATGAAACACAGTGCAAAATAAAACAATATACTAGTTAATGGTTCTTTTATTTTACATTTTCTTTCTTTCTCAAGAAACAATGTGATCTCAAAGTAGCTTATGTATAAATCTCTTTAAAAAATCCCTGTTTGATATCACTCCATTTCCTCTCCTCTGCCTTTCTCTCTTTGCTTCCTGTGCTCCTTTATGGGGTTTAGCGAGTGAGATGTGAGTTACATTGACAGAACAAACATGATAAATTCCTGCTGCCCTATGAAATTTGTTCAGTTGAGTTCCTCTGCTGCTGTGAATCTTAATGCTGTTCTCAGGCAGAGTTTTCAATCCATCAGATACTGTACAGCTGCATATGTGCACCGCAGCGGGAAGATTTATGGGTTCCTATTTTTAGGATTTCATGTTTTGGCACCTCCATGCTGTTCATTTGCCCAAACTGTATTCTGCTAATTAAACCTTAAGACCTAAATTATAATATTTAGGGATGTTGAGCCAATGAAGCAATGCCATTGCCTGAACATTTCTTGATTGCATACATTTATATAGGAAATAATTTTCTTGTGATGTAAAGATACTAAAATGCCATGTTTTTCATTTTGAAAAAAAAATAGTATGCTTTTTACTAGTATGTCAATGTACAGTTATGTTATTTTTTTGTTATTTCAGTATCTTTACTATATGTGTACACTTAACTCAATATGGAATAGTTTGTAGTTTGAAAATGTCTGTATGAGAACTTTTTAAACAGACACACCTGGACATGTGAAAGTTAAAGGATAAAGGCAGGATCAGTTTTGTGCTGAAATGGCATTGGAAGCCACTGGAAACTGTTGTATCTGTAAGCCGAGTCCCAGTTTGGTTATGCTAGTATTCATTTCACATTCTGGCACATCCAATCTTTCAAAATTAGCTTTGTTTAGCACTCTGTGTTAAAACAACACACTCAACTTTTAACTCTTTTTCTAGGCCTAGGAAAGAGTGTATTTACCTTAACATTGTGCAAGAAAATCATTTAGCAGCCAGCTCATGCAGTCTCATTTTACTGGAAAGTTGAGTTCTCAGTTATTTAGTACACATTGATTAATAATATAACATAACTTTGATTCTCTTACACAGATGACCACCAATTTTCTTGACTGAAAGTGTTAAGAATGAAAATTTAATTGCCTGTAAATTTAAAAAACATATAGGGCTATTAAAAAGTTAGGCTTTAAAGGTGCAGGAGCAGGCCAGCCCTAAGTGCTGAAACAGGAGCTATTGGGTAAGAAGACCAGCCCGGCTCTCACAGGAACTCGGGGGAAAAAATGAAGGTTTATGACTTTTGGAAGAAGGGATAGGAAACTCAGGAAGAGTATAAGGATGCCATTATGTCATGCAGAAAGAAAATTAGAAAGGTGGAAGTTAAACTAGAATTCAATCTGGGCACTGCTGTGAAAGATAGTAAGTGCTTTTATAAATATGTTACCAACAGAAGGAGGGCCAAGGAAAATCTCCATCTTTATTGGACGCAGAGGGGAACATAGTTACCAAGGATGAGGAAAAGGCTGAGATACTTAATACCTCTTAGGATGAGAGGACATAGCCTTAAGTTGTGCCAGAGAAGGTTCAGGCATCAGGAATAACTTCTTCGTGGAAAGGGTTGTTAAACATTGGAATGGACTGCCCAGGCAGGTGGTGAAGTCATCATCCTTGGTGGTGTTCAAGAAGCATATGGTAGTGCCATGGTCTAGCTGACAAAGTGGTGATCAAAGCCTGGACTCAGTGATCTCAAAGGTCTTTTCCAACCTAAATGATTCTGTGATTCTTTGATTCTATTTTTTTATATTTTTAATGGATGGTAACTTTAGGGCTCATGGAAAGCAAAAAATGAGAAACAGAGAAGAAATCCTTAATGCAGAAGATGAGAAATGCAGTTATTGAGACATCAATTAAGTGATGAGAAATGCATCCATCCCAACTCAACAAACCTATGATGCACTGAGTTTAGGACTAATAGGGGACTAAGTTAAATTTCTAATCTCACTAGGGTTATGCTAAAACAGAACAGAAAATCCTTTTCAAAAACAAGTCTTACTTTCAGGGACTGAAACAAGAGGAGGGGATGAGAAAGGCTAAACTGAAGAAGTATAAAAAGGTAACCTTTGGACAAAATAATACAGAAACCACTGCAGACTGAATCTGCCCTCTCCAGTTAAGACACAGGGAAACCTGGACATGAATCTTTGTCCTTCTCCATTTAGTGGGAAAATAGCTAGTTCCGTAGTCCTGTCTCCCTTGCTTATGGGACAATATAGAAGGTACTTGTTACATCCTTACTTTGAGAGAAAAGTAAACATCAGAGACTAGAAAAACTCAATGGTGTGAAAAGGGAAGTAGTTGTAGAGAATCATGGAAACATTATCTGGCTAAGTGAACTAAAATTACCACCAAAACTGCTGTCTTTTTTTCTGTTTCACTGCCAAGCCCTGCAACTAGATCCCTTATCACTCTCCCGTCTGGCCTCCCATATAAAAAAAAATGTAAAGAAAATTCATTGCAGAAGATGTGCTCTTCCCTCCGGTCCTGAGAAGTTTAGGTGAAAATTATACACTGCATCTTTGGGCTTTACTACCTTTCCTAGAAATCCCAGGGCTGCCACAGCCCAAGGGTAGTGATACCAGTGTGAATTCATAGATCTATTTAACTAACAAGGTAAAAGTGTCATGAAAGACTTCTCTGAATCCCAGTTATTCTGCCTGGTTTTGGAACAGCTCTTTTTGAATAGAAAGAGGGAGATGTAGCCCTCAGCAAGGGTGTTCTTGTGGCTCTTTTAACTTCCCTGACTACCCACTGTGGTTTCCAAGGTGTTGTATTTGAACAACTGTATTGAGCATTTCTCACTCTAAGGTTGCTTTCTACTTTCAGAAGCAGGGATAATACCACCATTTTAAAGTAAACTAATTTTATAACCTGCTTAGTAGGAAGTGGTGGCTTTTCCTTTCTGGAGGGAAATTTTCAAGCACTGGGAACTGGGGAGCTGAAGGAACTCTAAGACAAGGCTATATAACAGTACGGGGCTCTGAGTAAATGTGACCCACTTGCTTCAGTTTGAGAATACTAGTGGGAAAATGTGTTACAAAGTCCATGCTATTCTTCAGCACTGGAATTTAAAGAAGCACATGACAGAGCAGTTGTGTCAGATGCTCAGATATTTACACCATAATCTTTCAAAGAGATGGTTGGTACATATCCATATCCATATCCATTGCTTTGACTGGCAATGGGATTCTGTAGAGTGGGCATTGAAATGGATGTGGCAACTAGGTATTGCTTAATTCTGGTTAGGTGACAACATAAATCTATTTGCTGTGCTATATCCAAGGTCCATGTCTATTTATGTATCCATGTGTCTATTTCCCTTCAACAAAATATGAATGATTCTCTATCCTCAGAGCTGATGCCATGTTACTTGATACTTGACAGAGAAAATTCTAAATGGTGGTGATTATTTCTAGCATTATCAGCCCATTTTTATATGTGCTACATACAGAAATGTTTCTTGTTAACACAGAATTTCAGATTAGTTTATCCTAATGTTCCCTTCTGACTTTAAAAATGTGTAAATCCATTTGACTGAACTGATATTCTTCAGGAAATAGAGCATCTAAGCAGTGTGTTCCACAGTCCTGTCTACCAATAGACTATTCCTTACTAAATACAGAAGTTCAGGGTGTCACTGCAATAGATATCCACATATGAGCTCTATTAAAAAAACAAAGAAACTCTTATTGAAAATTAACATGGATATTTTAGCAAAACAATATATTGATGAGTGAGAATATTTCTGGCAACATAACCTATGGATGGCAAATCTGTAGAGCTGTCGTCGTATTCTTGGAGATCACTAATCAAGATTGGCAGAAGGGGCCAGAGTCTAAATAGTACACTTCCTAAGAGTCCCTCAGCTAGAGTGTAGACAGGATTTTTTTGTGCTGTAACCTTCCTCTCATCTCGAGGTGACAGGAGGACAGTTGTTATTAGCTATAGAACACTTTCTGTGAGCTTGGTTTGTTGGTGCTTTCTCTTTTCTGGCATTCTATCAATGACACATAATGTCTCCAGCGGCCCAGGAAACTCCTTTAATCTTTATTATATTCCAGAATATATGCACCATGTGCATAAAATGTCAACAATTATTTAAGCACAATATCCTGCACTGTACAAAGAAAACACTGACTACATGCAGAATATGAGAAAATCCTCACACTCTCTTTGAAATATTGTATTAAATAACCTTACAATGCCTTATTTCTATTCAAAGTCACACTGGTTGCTTCAGGGCATAATTGGTTGGTTCATTCTTCAGTGCTGCCAGTTATTTTTCAAAATCATAAAACTGACTTTATCTCTGTAGTCTCAGTAATGTGCAGGTACTGAGGGGATTATGTTTTGTGAGCATTCTCACATTAATGCTGTAGACAGTGAAATTTTCACTAAATCAGGGGATGTCTTGTTTGTTCTGGGGAGATCATAGTTTGGAGAAAGTTTGTACTATGACAGTTTTCACATCTCTTGGAAAACCAGGGGGTATTTCTGTGAACTCATTAAATACATATTAATGCCTTTGATAACTGCATCTGACTATTTTCATTTGAAGTGGAGCAAATATTTGCTTTCTTGCTGTTAACTGTATGTGGCTGCTTGACACCATTAACTGAACAGAGAAAGGAAATAAAACCATGAAGTTCAAGCTGATGTGATCTTTTTCTTCAAAGAGAAATAGTAACAATTTGCTGTATTTGGATCCACCTACGTACAGAATTTAATGCTATTACCATGGACAACATGCCCTATTAGAAGCTGCTATTAAAAGACACATTTTTTACACTCTTTCATGATACATATACATCTGCTTTAATTCTTTCGTAATTATTATATAATTTTTTAAGCTATTATTGAATTTCACATGCTAAAATAAATACAGCTGTGAGTTAAAGATAGGACAATTTTATCAGACAAAATAAATCTAAAATTTTAAATCCATTTTAAACTGAACAAAAAAAGCAAGCTGCGTTATTTTTAAAGTTACTCACTGCTTTGACTGAACAAAAGTTCATGACTTTGTTCTTTCTAAATTATTTCTCCAACATCCTTTAAAGAATGGCAAGTATTGCTTTTAAACAAAGGATCCCTGTAGTGTGAACAGCAGTTATCTCCATGTAATTAGAAACACATGCCTTTATATTTCAGTAAAACAATTAAAGTAGGGTAAATATTGGCGATAAATGCACATTAATGTACTTTCCTATTAAAAAGAAAAATTTAATTTTGACTGCATTGCTGCTTCTCATGCTTCTTGCATAGCTTTATCATGAAATTTAAAATCCTTTATGTTGCAGATAGTTGCAGTAAATGACACTTTCTTCTTCCAAGATACTGTTTGACCTCTCATTTCAGTCATCTCAGAATACTGAGATGAAGCTTATCAAGACAAATTCATGAATGAGCTTTCTGTTGGTTAAAATGCTTTATTAATTATGTCTGTATAATAGCTGAACAGAGGTTTGATGGAGAAATTCTAAAATGCAGTTTAGGAACCCTGTAGGAAATGCAAACATGAGTAGAGCCTTCATGGACTTTGGGAGGGAGAGCAGAGGAACTTAGGGAAGAAGGCATATTTTCACCACTGTAATGCAACACAAACCCACACACCTTGATGGCTGGTGCCAGTGGCAGAAGCTACAGCCTTCCCAGCCTGTCTTGGTACCTCTGAGCTGGGAATTGATAGTAGATAACACCAGAACACTGCTCCAGAGATTCTTAATAGTATCTGTTTGTTCTTTTGCTATTTACACAAGAATGAAGAAAGTTTCTCCATTTTATGAGAATAAATGATTTCCTGAAAAAAATGTCCTCAGCTTGTCTGTGAACAAAAAGCTAAATCTTTAAATGTTCACAAACAGATAATTAGAAAATGTGTGTGAACACATATATTTTTAATATACACATATATTAGTTTGCACAACTGAATGCTCAGAAGTCAAAATGGGACAATTTTTTATAATATTTTTGAATCAGATATTTCAGAACAGGACTTTTCTCACAAACTGCTTTTACTTTACAAATATTTACATTATTCTCCAAAGTCTGAATACTTTTTGTTATGGCAGGAGAGCCTGAAAAACGGAGTGTCTTCAACATGGAAATCTACAGACCAGTGTAAATCATAACAAGAATTATGATGACTCACGTATTTTTTGCTGTTTGTTTCCCCATCTCCATTTCTTTGGCCTATTTCCTCCTTGTCTTCATATCCCTTTCCATCTTCCCCTTTTCTACTGCATGCAGTTGTGTCCACCTTTGAGGTTTTTCACATGTTCTTTCAATTTGGAGTCCTTCCTGTGTGGAGAAGTTATTACATAGTGCTTATTAAGTACTCTTTCATCTACCACTTTTGATTTTTTTCCAATAGGTAGTGAAAAAGGAATACACCTTGATAAGGTCTGCCAGAAGTTGGTGGCTAGAGCAGACTGTGTCTCATTAAGTTTAGTGTATGGTTCCTGAAGTAATTATTTAGCAAAGTAAAAATCTGTGTTACCTACAAGCAATGCAAAGGCAACATAATTACAAGAGATTTGACACTACTGTAGTAAATTCATATGGATGAATATCTTTAACAATGTGGATTTGAAGAGTCATGATACAAGTGATTGAAATGAGATTTTGTGACTTCCCTGCACAGTCTCTGTCTTCCGAGAGTCTCTGCCTCCTTCTCTGTATCAAAGTGAGTGCTTTTTTTTTTTTCAATCACACATATGCCAATAAATAAATTTCAAGTTAATTGTTTTGGTGCCACCTGCTTTGTCCAACAAAATCCAAAGTACACTCCCAGTTGAACTAGCTGGGCTTTGTGAATCAAATTATCATTAGTGAGTTGTGACGGGTTGTGGCTGATGAGATCACAGCATCACAGCTACAAACAGTTGATCGACCACTTAATGCTACTTGATGACATTAACTTTGATTCCTGGCAAAGCAAGTTAATTTCTCTGTAAGGGAAAGCCTCTCATGCAGTTAGCTGGTAATGTATCTATAAGCCATGAAAACAGTGTTTTGAGATTTCAATACCATTGGTAAACATCATGGATGAGGAAATAACTCTTGTAAGACATGTCAGGAAGTGATTTGCTCTCAGTAATGCAGAGAGATTACAGTGTCCAAAGAAATACAAAGAAAAGTGCTTTGAAACTTCAGTGGGAAAGACAATTTTTCTTGAGGGAAATAGTATCCTCGTGAGTTAAACTCAGTTCAGTACCAGGCAGAGAAGTTGGGAGGGAAATTCAGTGCATGCCATACAGAACTGCAGAGTTTATTTTTGCCCTGTAAAAGGATTGTACCTGTTAAGATAAAAAATTTTGGTGTGTGTGACTGGACTGGGTGTAACAAGGGAGTAGAAAAGCGTTACCATTTCCAGCTGTTGTACTCTCTTCTAGCTAGGCTGTGTGTATGGAAGGTAGCGGTGCTACCTGGTGCACCTGAGAGTTGAAGAGACCATCCACATCCTTGAGACAAATGTCACAACATGTCCCAGTAGGAAAACTGGTTCTTGTCTGCCTGTCTGTCCACTCAAGGTCGAACGGGGTGTGTTCATGATGGGGGTCTTGATGTTGCTTGGAAACTGTTTCTTGGTGCACATGTTTAATCCCACTGCAGAAATTTAATACTGGGACATTGAAGATTTACAGCACAGCACAATGTGAAAGTTGCTCTGAGAATGTCACTTGGAAAGGGATGCTTTTGGGTTCTCTTGCTGTATTTCAGATTGGTTGTCAAATAATACTACTAGATCTCTGTGAATTTTCATGTTGTCTCCATTTCTCAGGGAGCCTTAAATCTACTTGCAGCTTTCTCTGTATCAAAATATCTACATGACACAGAACTCTCACAGGTATCTATGAAAGAGCCCAGTCATAAATGAACTTGAACCACTGTAAAGCAAGTTATTACTCAATAGTAGTGAAAGCAGTTTCTTTGGACACGGTAATAATGGAATGCATATGCTAAATCTGACCTGCAGATAAGGTGATTATTATTGGAAAATCATCACTGTTTTTTTTAAGTAGGAAATGAAAAAGAAACAATAATGGGCAGAGTCCAGAAGCAGACTACAAAGGAGATTGCACCTGATGTAGTGCAGATCAGGAGCAGATAAAGATGGATGATTTATTTTAGACAAACATTTTTTTTCCTGCCATAGGAGGTAGATATAGCTTTAATGACCCATTTTGCAAATCTGATTTCTTTCTTTTTAAATTCTTCTGAAATTTCCTTAAAAATTTCCAGCTGTATTCCAAAAGTAGTTCATTATTTATTGGATTATTAATGATGTTTGGATTATTTTTCTTCTCAGACAAACTCAGAAGGATTTGCAAAATATCAAACTTGCTAGTAAATTAAAGGAATCTCCATAAACAGTTTAGCTATTTACCTATCAGACTAGTAGAAAGTTACTACTGTTGTGGTGACAAGTGTCTAGAAGAGAAAACAAGAAGGAAAATATTAGACCAAATAAGTAGGATACTGAACACATCACAGAATCACGGAATCACAGGATCACAGAATGGAAAAGAAAGGAATATCAGGAAAACACTTCAGCTTCTAATGGAAGGCTGCAGGAAATGGGCTGGCTGTAGAAAGGCTGAGATAATAATAAAAGTGGATGTACAACATGGTTTTAAACTGTTAAGGTCTGTTATGTGGTTAATCAGTTCAGTCTAAAAATAAGGCCTTCAATAAGGCCCTTCTAGTCCCCTCTTCCACCTGCAAACAAAACCAAAATAAGGCAGACTTCAAAATACGTACAAAGCCCACTTAGATGTATAAGTGTATATTTTTTACCATTCATCCATGATAATCAGTTTCCTGCTGGAAACTGGATTTTGAAAGACCAAAAAATTTTGACAATTCATTGGGATCAAAAGATTCTTAAAACTTGGCCCGTAATCTTCCCCTCTTGGTCAAACTGGGTACAGGAATACTTTCAAACATTATATATGTTCCCAACTGTTGGCTAACAGACAGGCCCTAGACTACTAAAAATAGGAGCAGTTTAAAGTTTTGAGTTAAGACTAATAACCTCGTATTGGTTATGAGATATTCACAAGATTTTATCACTACAGTTAATAAAAATCTATGGAAGAATGTAATTCGCACAATGTAAGCAACCCTCAAAAAAGGTCAGATCTTTAGTTCTTGAAAGAGCTTTTGTTTTTGTCTTTAAATTTAAAAAAAAGTACAGAAAAAAAACCTCTTGGGTGAAATTTAATTAAAGGTGATATGTAGCCAAGTGCAAATATATCTTCTGAGATTAAAATTTCTGCATCTCTGCACAGGACAGGTATCCAGTGCCACGTTTAAAATGCAGATTATTAAGTCTTTCATTAGGCATTCAATTTGGCATCCAATTTGAAGCCAGTGTAACTTCTGCAATTAACTGTAATGAACTGGGTTTGGATCTTAGTTTTGTTGATATAAGCAAAATCAAATATGAATCCTACTCTTTATCTGTGTTAAATGTTCTCCTTGGATAGAGCTGAAGCTGGAAGTGCAATTGTCTGGAAATCCCCTAACATGCAGTTCAATGCACCTGGGATGTCTAAGTTTCTTGTTATTGTGGGTGGCTTTTGGAAAGGGGTATTGTCTTCTGAATGCTCCCTCTGTAGTTTTGCCAGAGGAGAATATTATCATTTCTGATGGGGAAAACGAGGGGAAGGAAAGAAAATGACTCACCCAGCATCTGACTGCAACCTCTGCAGTTTTTAAAGCTTTAAGAATGGGATTCCTTAGAGTGGTGCAGGAGGCAGACCAGCGCTTCTCCACAAGCCCTGTGAGCAGGCTGGGCACAAGCCAACTGTGTCACCTGAGGCTCAGGTCCCAAGGGGGCATCCCCAGGAACTAGCTGGCCCAAAACTCAAGTATGCTGCTCTGCAGACATGCTCTGTCCCTGCTGCTGAGGAAAGCTTGCTGCAGCTTGTGGAACTGCCTAGAGAACCCTACTGCAGGGTGCACCGCATGCAACAGCTCTTGCTGAGCTGCTATTACAGCCCGTCTGGCAGCTTGTCAGGCTGTATGACACCATCAGACACCAATGCTCAAAAATGGAGGCAGGATATGATGTCTCCTGTTCAGCTTTTGTGCATTTTCTCAGGTCTGAGTATGGCAGTGCAAGTGTCTCGAGCCACTCTTTCTCCTGAAGAAAACTCAGACAACCAGCTGTGGTGGTCAGGAACCCAAGTTTAGCATGTAACTTCCAGTCATGCTGAGAACCATGATTCCCTTGTTTTGTCTTTTGCATGTTTTCCCCTGATTGGTGAATATTTTGTCTATCTTGTTTTATGTATGAAGTTATGTATAGTCATTTTCCTTCTTCAATATGTATTAGTTCTAGAAAGTTCTTTGTTCCTCGACGCCCCCATTGGCTCCTTCCCTGAGTCCCTCCTATGTGTTGTTCCCATTGGTTCCCTTCCTGTCAATCCCCCCTGTTTGTCTCTATCCCATTGGCTGAGATCCCTTTCCCCACCTATTCTGTACCCAGTATAAGATCCCTGGACTCTCCCATCAATTGGCCTCTTGTCGTTCCAGGGGAGTAAACCTGTACGGAACGCATACAGAGAGTCCCCTCTCTTTACTTCTTTGCCTTTGCCTGCGTGCCTGCTTAACAGCGACAGAAGGGTACAGCCCCTTTTGGGTGAGGAGCTCTACCCCGTTTTCATTGTGTGTTGGGCACTGAGTGCCACCTTCCAGAGGGGTTTCAGCGTTGACCTCTGGGCTTGTTTGTGTTGGCACGCGAGGGGTAAAACCCCCTTCTGCCAGCTCCCAGTGGCTGAAAACCCCTCCATTTGAGCAGTTTTAATCTGATCCTGCTGCAGTTAAAGCAATTTCATCTGGGTGCTGGCTTATCCTCACACAGAGGCCTTGAAGGCAAAGGGAAGTACGGTTTAGTCAAGTCACTGACATATTTCAGTCTGGGTTGGGGACGAACGGGGGGCAAGAGCAGTGTGACCACTTAGGAATGCTAAAATGGCCCCTCTGTAATGCAGAATCATTTTTGAGGAATTAAGCACACACTGAGGGACAACAATATGCAAAGAAGACCTTCAGCAAATTATTTCCAAATTAAGACTGTAGTTAACAAAATTAGCAATACAAATAAAAAAGATGTTATTCTCCCAAAACTCTCATACTAATTATTCTTTTATAGGGCTTTAATGCTTAGGAATGAAATAAAAGGAAAGATGATTAGTTTACAAAAGTGTTAGGATCAGCAGTGACATTATGACTAGTCATTACAAACTGCCTTTGCTTCGTGGCTGTCCTGACATCATCAGTTGTGTTTAAGTAGATAAGAATTAGCAATCCCACACTAAACAGAACAGTAAATAGCAGGACTGTCTTCTGAGATTTAGCACCAAGCCACAGACTGTTAATGGGAGAACGGAAGCTGTGAGAGGGAGTGAGTCCTGTTCCAACTGCTAATTAATCCGATATATAAATCCTCAAAGAGAGATCAACTAAACAAGGCTCTTGTTTTTGTGGAAGGTGCTTTTCTAACAGCAGAAGAGAAAATAATAATAATAATTAGCCAGTTGACTTGGAAAGCTTTATGTGGAAAGTACACAGTGTTATGTGCGAATATGTTGCCAAATGGAGAGCTTTCTTTATTTATTGGAGTATTTGGAGCAACAAACCTAGAGACTTTGCATATTAGACTGCAATTTGCATATTTACTTAATGCTTTGCTTTTTTTTTTCTACTGCTTACCCTCCCTTCCCTCAGAAACAAACCTACAGCAGAGCAGCCACATTTCTCAGAGCCAGTTTCATCTGCTGACATCAATGGATTTGCACCACAGATGAATGTGGTTGTTTGTGCCTCATCCTGGTAATCATGGCAGCTGTTAGGCTTGACCGTGAACTCAAGAATCCCATAATCTGTCACTGTGTTTTTCTTCCCAACAGTGTTTTTGTTAAAGTAGTTATGCTGGGAGAGGAACACTGTGGTGTGCACAGCAGGTTTCAGCCTTCTGCCCAAATCCAGCACAAAGGTACAAAACTTTCTCTTGCATTTTCTTGATAGTGGGTACTGTTATCTCAGAGAGGAAGGGGAAGAAGCTCAGCAGACAAAACACACTCACCAGAAAGAAGGCAGCTTCAAAACACAATTTTAGATTTGTTTGAGAGAGGACATTTCATGACATCATTATAATAATGAATGAACGTCTTAGGACGCAGGACACAGGGTGAATTTAATGACCGTGTGTGTATGTGTGTGTGTCTGTCTGTGCCTGTGTATCACTGTGGACATTGCTGCTTCCATGTATTTAGTTTATTTTCTTTGTGATCTCAGTTTTCCCCCATTCCCTTCCTAGAATTTGTTCTGTACTGCCTCACCTAGGACTGTCAGTTAAGAAGAAATGTCAAGGGACAAGCCTGTTAAAAATGCTGCGTATTTGTGGTGTATGCGCTGCAAACATGCAGAACTGAACAGAACAAGGAGAAAGGCACTAAAGCACCGTCTCTTCCCTAGATTCACACCGCGATCTCGTAGCCCGTCCTATGTGCTGTAACAGGATTTTAAAGACATGCAACACATTGCTAAGGATGTCACACTCAAAAATTTTTAATAGCAACAAACACCTCGCTTCTACATGATCATAATTTTATTTTTTCCTGACTGCTCTGATGTAATTCAACTAGAAATATAATCTAAAGGGGGATATTTTAACCTAGTATCTGGGGAAATTTGACAGTGTAGTAGAAAAATCTGCTTGTATGGACAATGAGAATGTGCTTGATCAGAAGAATGTCATTTGGAGTCTTTTAATACATCTACTCAGTTGAAATAAGTGCATGATGTGCAAGTCAGATGTTTCAAATGCCATTGTTTTCTAACCCTGCTGATAGTCTGCTTCTTAGTGAGTTTTTACTTGGGAGTGATTGAACAGGTTTTTTTCTGAATGCAACTCTTTTAGCTCCCTATTTTACCTTAGCGTTTTTTTGCTACTAACTGCAAAAATACATATTTTTGCTAAAATATACCTGCTCTAGCTGAAGTTACTGAGGAATAAAAATCTTGTATCTCCTGTGGTCTTACTAGAAGCTTTGTCTAGAAATTATTTCCAACTCCTCATTTCTATCAGAAATTATTAAATTGTTGCATTTTTGAGAATGGGACAAATATAAACCTATCCAAGGCAGTACAACAACATGAGCTGGTGCAGGCAGACATCACTCTCTGTCAGAGAGCTGCAAGTATTTGGAACTACCCCACCATTAAGTTTGACCACACAAACTCATGCCTCAAAGAACTCCCAAACAAAATGAGAGAACAGGCTATAAAGAAACAGAATATGGATTTTGCACTCAGTTCTAGGCATGAAAAACATATTTTTTCTTCCATTTTGCTTTCTTTCTTTGTATTCTTTGTATTCTGTTCGGGTTTGCTGGTGGTGTCTTACACGCAAAAAACCAGGACAGCACAGATCCTTTGCATATCAAATTTATACCACCACATTCCAGACAAGATAATCTTCTGTCGTGAAGCAGTTTTTATGCTATGCTGATGCATGAACAGAGTTAAAGAAAGGGCCGCATCAGTGGACATGCCTGGATTTTCAACACACATTTTACCTCCTTGTGTTTTATAACACCGTCACACATAATTGAGACCTTTATAAATTCTTCTACAAAGAGGCTTCTTGCACTGCTAGAAAAGAAAACACTACAAGGTACCCAGAAACATGCATGATAAAAGTCAGATCTAGGGATCTATCTCCCTACATAAATACATTTTGAATGCGCATGGACCCAACGTTGAAAACTCTATCACTCAGAAAACCTTCAGCAGCTGTCACTGCCGTTCACTTCACAGAGAGCCACATCTACCCATAGAAAGTAGATGTCAAACACAATAAAAATTTGCGAAAATCATAAAACTCTAAAAAATTAAAAAAAGGGAAAATATTGTAATTATTGTGGGTTTTTTTCAAAGAATGTATTACAATTAATTTAGTTTGTTCAAAGCATGTTCAGATCAGTGAATGTGGATTCTGTGGATTCTGCGTATCTGGTTAAATGCTAGTCTTCACTTTATTATTAAAATACACACTTAAAATTTCAGGGTTTGAGGGTGAACAGGTGGAATAAGACCAGCTAGTATCACAGCAGTTATTCTCACATGAAGTTAGTGAATTGCATCATTTAAAAATGTGAATTAAAAAAAAAATTATAAATGGCAGATTTAAACTGTAGCTCATGGGATGATTATCTCTTTGTAACCTGTAATAGTCATGCTTATGAAAAGGGTTAAGAATGGGGAATGCTGCTGCAGCTTTCCCTTTCCTGCATTAGTTACTGTTTTCCCCCAGTACTCTTATACATTTGTGTCTGACAGTACACTGGTCAGACTGCCTTCCCACTCAGGATGTGTTCAGAATGTGTGTAGGGAGCTAAGAGGACAGAAATCTATCACCTCTATGTTAGGCTGTGTGGCACTCATTTTCTTGATTCTGCCCATATTAAAAACACTTTCCACTGGAGGTTAGAGGAAAAACCTCCATTTCTTCCAGTCCTCCAGGTCCTGGCCCAGAAACTTATAAATAAAGCAGTTATAGTGAACTCTTCCCAATCCTTTGCTGTTTCCTCCCTCACTTTTCTTATAAACGTCTTCTGTCAGACACATAAATCTTCTCCCAGGTTATTTGGGCAGCTCCTTGGAGGCTCACTATAGAAAGAGACAACTCAGTCATGCCTTCAGCACCTCTGAGCTTCCCTTTTGTGTTACTTGCAGCCTTGCAGTTTATCCAAAGCAAGGACTGAGCTGCAGCTGAGAAAGGATGTTACTCTTCTGTTAAGCTTTTGGAAGTTGAACAGCATTGTGTATGTGTTCTCCTAATCATTTAACTGGAATACATGGAATGTCTCATGAACTGAGATGGCTTTTAAAGCAGAACTATACACTTGCCCCCCCAATTCCTTTTCCCCTTTTTAAATTTTGTTTACGAAAGTAACAAGGAGCAGTGAAATCCTGTTGGTCAGGTGAAGAAGGATTTCTAGGAATTTCATTTTTTCATGACTTGAGGTTAGAACTGTGGAAGAAAACTTGCAAGGAACTGTGCAAATTAAACAACCTGAGTTCAGAAACAACTCTCTTTGCTTTTTAGGCAAATATGGCAAAAAACTGGGGAAAAAAAAAATCAAGTGTTCAATATATAAATTAATTTTATTGTTATATACTAGCCCTTCTACTGCTTTCTGTTTCTTCTAGAAACAGGTTTCAGAGCCTTTTTGCAATGGAGGAGAAATTTTTTCTTCAATGAACATCCAAATTCTTAGATACAGCTTAATGCTAATGGCATGGTTTGGTGAGCTCGTATTACAGACAGACCAAAGGAAATACGGATTTTTCAAGCATTTGTGTGAGTGGTACTTAGAAGAGTACCCATAGGTGAAGGATTCTTTGACACTTCTTTTTGATTTTGTCTTACATGAGAAGAAGTAATATGATAATGGCATAATGACAGTGAAATGCTCTGGGCAGCAGGTTGCAAAAGAGGAAAAAAAAAGATGAAATTTCCTTTTCATTCTTTATGTCATTATAGGTGGGCTAGGACAACATATTCTCCATAGAGGCATATTTGAGATGTTGTTTCACAGTGCAACCAACCTACATTCAACCAGGTTGATGCCAAAAGGCACAATTCTCATCTTTTTTTTCCCTAGGCATATACAAGTGCGTCCTCCCTTGAGACAGATCTGGAGATCATGTGGTGAGCTCAAAAGCTCATTGATCTCCCAAGTAAATGAGTAATTTCTTATGGCAGGCTCATTCTCTGTTGGATTAATTACTTGACCCCATTTATCCAATGGCATTGTGATTGCCAGAGCCAATGAAAAAAAAGAAAAAGAAAGGAGCTCGAGTGGGACCACACCTCCTGTGATCTATAATTAGACTAGACTATAAGTAGACATATTACATCTAGTGTGAAATCTTGGAAGAAAGGGAACTGCAGGGAAGGACTGGTGATTTACAGGCTAGCTTCACAGGGCTTTGTCTGGGCTGGTGGAGCTGGTGCTGCTTCTCATGCAGCAGTTCCAGCTACTTGTGATACCTTGGCAGCTGAGGCTGGAAGCAAAGGCAAAGCAACAGCAGGCGAATTTTGGGGACAAGAGGCAAGAGAGGTGCATGCTGCTGATTTCTGAGGAAGAAAAGGAAGGTGTAAATACAAAGGACAGATCGATAGGCTTAAACCCCATTTATTTTCTGTTTGGAAAGCACTTTTGTTAATACCAAACAGTGGAGAAAATTTGTGTTTATATATGGTATAGATGCCTGAGTAGAATAATTATGCTCATTGGTGTTGAGGTAAAAGCTCACCCTAGAGTAAGGCAAAGAAGTGTGTGTGTGTAGCTATAGGGAAAAAATAAGGAGGACAAAAGACTCTAGTTTTCCTTGAAAAGTAGTGATGCTTTTAAATGTTTCTTGCATTCCAGAGAACTGTAACAGCTGTAATGCTCGGGACCATTGCTAGAATAACTGGTGAAATAGGGGCTGGCTGGAAGGAGTTTACAGCAGCAAAACTGGCTTAGAGCACAAGATCTGAGACAGCTTGCACTGAGTCCTGTGATCTTTGACAGTCACAAAGTGTGAATGCAGAAGGCTAGGCAAAAGCATTACCATAGAAAAGGTTTGTGAAACAGTGTTATTCAATGTTTAAGAGAGTATATATTACTCCATTTTCCTGCCTTTTTTGTGCTTTGCTTCTCCTAAGAAAATATTGCTTGAGTCAGGTCATTCATGTTTGTAAGTGGGGAAAATTATTCTGGGGACTATCACAAAGTTTAGCTAATCTCTCAACTTTTGGGCTGGACAAGAATCAGTGGTTTAGAAGCATCCCCTGTTGCTACCATCTAAGTCCTGGTGAAAACATGTTACAGAAGTAAAACTGAATTGATACATTATGTCTGATTCTAAGTTTCAAATAAATTCTACTGGAACTTAAGAGGTTTAAAAAAAAAAAGAACTTCTTGACTCTGTTAAGTACAACGTGTTCCTGATATCTCTAATCAGCGTGTAACCTAAAGCAACAGTGATATACTTTGGATCAATGCAGCCTGTTGAGTTTTCAAGAAACTTTAATATTTTAGTAGAAATATGAGTTTAATAGAAATGCTTGTATTAAAAGGAGAGTAAGAAAAACCAGAGACTTAATTCCACTGGTATATGTGCCTGCCAGCTTGTTCTATTGAATTTCCTGTGCTTTATAATCATATTTTATACAGTGGTAATTGAGAAGAAAAGAAGTGTAATATTTTTCTTTGACACCTTCTTGTAGCCCTTTTATTTTACCAAATTAACTCCTTACCACAGTATGGAGACACTAACCAGACAGTTGTTCAAATATTGTTCTCTTTTTTAAAATAATAAATCAGCTTTAGAGTCTACTTTGATTTAAAAAGGAAGCTATCAGGAAAAAAAACCAACCAACCAAAAAAAAAACCCCAAAATAACCATAAAGGCCTCATCTACATCTGTCTATCCCAACCCCCCTCAGGCTGATACTGCTCCCTCTGTGGAATAGGCCTAGGTGGAGAAACATGTCTTTTATCTACAAATATTTTTGCTATGTCATTGTCTAAACCCTGTTAGTGTGGAGCTAAAAAACAGTCCCGAGCACTCTGTTTCCACTAGTACTAGTCTTGATGGAGTTGCAGTAGACTTCACATTGCTAGGGTACTTTTAAGGACAAATAAAGGGCGGTTTAGGCAAGCCCAAGGGTCACATTATGCAAATGCTATGTACTCATCAACCTTTCACATAGCTGAAAACATTTGTTACCGGGTTACCTATTACCGTTTTTCCTTCCTCCCTGTCCCAAAACTTGCAACCACTCTGACACTTCTCATCAAAGATGTAATTTCAGAGAACTGCTGCCATTGGCCCTCTGATCATTAAGTTTTTATTACCTTCAGAATATATAGCATGATATATTTCCTGGTAGACTGCTAAGTAATGCTTTCAATAATTAAAAATCCATAAATAATTAAACCACAACATTGTATTTGTCAACATAATGAACAAACTGTGTCCTGTGAGCAGCATTCTGAACAGATACAAGCTTAAAACATGCAGTGATCTTTTCAATAGCTGTATTTAGGAATAAATCTTCCTCTCTTAAAACAGATTTATATTCATTTATCCAAATAATAGGGAATGCAGTGATTCTCAGAAGATATCATTGTCCTCAATAAAAATTAATTTGTATTCGTATTACAACTGAAAGCAAAGAAACCCTGCGAGACTAAGGTCCCATAGGGATTAGTGCTTTGTGAATAATACATCAGAGAATGGACAACTTTTTCTGAAGAGTCTGAATACAGGATAAATAACATCCATGAAGTTTTGCAGCAGATGCAGAGTTGGAGGGCACTGAGCAACTTATGACCTTTCAAAATAAACTCACATGAAATTTGTGATTTTGGGAATTAATGTAATATATTTTTGGCATCTTTTTCTGTGCAGATCAGCCCACTGAGAGAGAGATTAAGTAAGAGCTAATGAAAATAAAATTAAATTATACCAATAATATCTGGTTATAATTGAGACATTTCTCTTTTTTTAAGAGACTTTTTTTAAGAGACTTTTTTTCTTCTTGGTCTTCATTTTATGTGCATTCTGACTTTAGGCTTTAATTTCCTATGAAAGCCAAAGTGATTTTTGGATTGTTCAGTAAAAGGCAGTAATATGTCACTGCTCTGAAATTCTGTATTCTCTTTCACATCTCTAATGCCTTTCACTTACCCTACATTAGAAATGTAAACATTTTTTCTGCACTGGCTTTACGAAAGGTGTAACAAAAGACTAAAATCTTGCTGTTGAAAAGATTTTGCTTAGTGGTTGACTCGCATCTCAAAAGTAAATATTATATCTAGAGACTACTATATTATATCATTTCTATATTATAATTTGTCTTGATGAAGAACACTGTGGGCATCCTTGGAAGAAAGTGTGCCCAGTCAAATGATATACTGTGCTAAGCATCACCAGCCACCCACAGGTGGACTAGGAGCTTGCAGGTTTCATGTTCATAATACCCTGAAGGCTTTACTTCAATTATCTCAGCATAATGGTCATGGGTCCCAGAGCATAAGGATTTAAGCAAGTTGTTTGATGCCGCACACCTCAGTCAGCAGTTAGGAGAGGTCATAATGTAGGAATTACTAACTTCTCCACTTTTCAGTGTGAGATAATGCTACTTTGCAATTGAATGCCCCATCTCAGTCCTCTACACAAAAGAATGAATATAAACAAATGCTCAAGAATTTGCTTTTTCTAGTGGTAACAATGAAGTAAGTTACATTTTGGAATTGTCTTTTCTTTATCATCAGCTCTCAGTCAGAGCTTCAATTATGCTCATTTGTCACTAACAAAATGCTACTGGAAGGAATAATTCACAATAGATAACGAATTGGTTGAATTTTTTCTGTTTCCCTACTTCTAGGCTTTAAAAAAAGTAGTTTTAAAAAAAAGTTTCAGAAGAAGCTTCCTGACTTAGAAACACTTGAAGTACACAAGCAATCTCTTTGACTTCAATAGGACTACTCAGGTGTTTATGAAACACATAGATAAATGTTACCAGATTACTGGAGATGTCTTTTGAACTTCAAATGTCAAAATAAATGATTTTTCACCAACATTCGAGTTTAAAATCAACTTCTAAAGAATATTGCATCTGGCAAAGGTTTAATGCACAATCATAGAGATCAAATATGCTAAGTCTCATGCATTTTTTTAATGCAAAACTGAGGTTCAGTTGGGATTAATTAATATTTATTGAAATATTCCCCAAGATTTCTGAAACAAATCTCCCCAGACCTAGAACTGTAGAATTGGCAAGAAATATCCCATGTGGATACAGGAACAAATGATGGTCAAATCCTTTTTTAATATCTAACACAGGGCCACTTTTTAAGGGTTGTGTTGTTTTCTGTTTGGTACCTCCATTAGGTTGATTTTCTTCTCAAGTCCGTATGTGGTAGTCAGTAAGAGTCTAATGGAAATCCATGAACAGTGAAATATAATGAAGTAAACAAGGAAAAGAGCCCATTGTTTTCATTATGATTATGAAATAAAACTTCATACTTCTCCTTACAGTGTTTCACCAGATGACCTGGAAGATTATTATCTTTTAATTGCCCAATCTCATTTCCTCCCCACCTCAGTAATGTAAACCAGGTGGCCGTTTGACCTGCAATATCTCTTACTGTATATTCAGTCAAAAATACACTGCTGCAGATGAAGCAGAAATACTCCACATGCCTGCCTGCTTTGTGAAGAGGAGTAGAAATCAGACAAAACATCACTGGTTCCTCTAATTCAGTTTAAGTGACACACTGTGTTTTTATGTCATTAGGGAAAGAGGAAACTTGGTTTCATTTTTTTAAAGCACAGATAGAGGAGGTTGTTATATTTTTTAAAACTGTAGGAAATTTTTATCTAAACATGCTTTGCTTGATCTGAGGTTTTCAGGTTTTTTCTCATTAGGAGATGGAGTTATTCCTCATAAACTTTAAGGAAGCTTCCCTAAGACTGTGAGTTTTTAAAATGTGTTGATATGCCTTATGCTCTTCAGAAGCATTAAGTTTGAGGAAGGGGAGAAAAAAATTACATATGTTTTTTGACAACACACTGTCATGAGTGAGTGGTTTATGTCACACAAAGAATCATCGTGAAAAGTATTAGTGAAAGAAGGTTTAATAAAAATTTGGAAAAGCACAAGAACTTTTGACAAAGTTCACTCTACTACTTACTGCATGAATGAAACGCTGTGTTAGGTTTGCATGGACAAATTTTGGTAGTGGGGATGCTACAGGGGTGACCTCTACAACTGATGGTAACCCCCATTCCCCCTCTCCCTATGCCACTGAGGGGGACGAGGTAGAGCTGGGAAGAAGAGAGGAGTTGGGGTGTCAGGCGCAAAAATCTGGCTCAATGAGCCAGAGTGTTAAAAGGGCTTAAGGCTGTTTTTAGTGTACTCTGAGTTAGATGCACAGGATAAATACCAACAAGATATTTTCAAGAGGTCAAAACTAAAAAAACAAACTTTACTGGCAACTTCAGAAAATTAGAGAATGTTGGCAAAAGCTTGGAACAGCATTTGATCAACATAAGACACTTCACAAAACATTAACTTAGACCATTCAACTTCACAAACTACAAGCCTGTCCAATTTTAGGTTACTCAAAAGTCCAAGAAGAGAGAATTAGAGGAAGAAAGAGAAAGAGAGAAAGACAGAAAAGATATAGAAAAGAACAAGTCTAGCTACCACTCCTGGTTCCAGTGCTGTTCAGCTGATAGAACTTCCAAGAGGAGGTAGGGTCAAGACCTCCTTGCCTTATGTCCTGGGTTAAGTACCCTTTGGCTTTCCTGGGCCATTTCCCCAGGGGGGGCTTCTGCTCATTTGACCACTCTGGGGCTAGATTGGGGCTTCAGGGGTGGGTGTGGAGCACTGCCTGCAGTATACCAGGGGCTGGTGGCCACTGCGGGGCTGGGATACAGGCCAAGAGGGATGAGGGGTGTGGAGCAGGGCACTGCCTCATCAGAGCAAGGTCCAAACTGCCCCCTTTCCCCACACACGTGCCCAAAATGTTTTTAGCCAGCAATCCTTCCAGTCTATCACAGGGGGAAGGTGTTTTTAAGATTTGTTTTACTTCTCGTTATCTTGCTCTGATTTTTTTTATTTATAAATTCGATTAATATCCCCAGTATGAGTCTGTTTTGCCTATGATGGTGTTTGGTGACTGGTGTCTCCCAGACTTTTATCTTAATCCATCAACCCTTCATTATTCTCTCTCCTGTCCAGTTGCTGACGGGAGTTACAGAGTGACTTTGGTGGGAGCCTGGCCTCCAAGCAGGGTCAACCCACTACAAACATACAAAGAAAAATCAAAATAGAATAAATTTAGAATGACTTACAGGAGGTCAGAATGAAAACAGTAAGGATGGAAAAGGGTAAGGGTGAAAAGGAATAAGAGAAACCCTTCAGCTGGATCACAAGGTGCAGTGGACCCCTTTGCCAAAGAGGTTTAGACTTGACAATTTATGTCTAAAGGAAAAGGATGCAGCAACTTTTAATCAATCACATAATTTAACATTTTTAAAGTGATTCAGTAGAATTTACTACAATTAAAATTATGACAATTCTAGATCTGTGGGAGAGGTGCCCTGAGGGCACAGACACGGGGTTTCCCTGCCCCTGCTCAGCCTCGTTCCCATGGGTTGGTTTGTGTTCCCTGCGCGGGCAGAAGGACCCTTGGTCCCGTGACTGGAACAGTTCCTCGGCAGAGCTCCGGCCATGCGGCTGGAGAAATAAACATGTCTGAAACATCTAGCAAGAATCCGTCCATATATATTTCCTTTCCACGGGACGCCTGGTTTGGTATATGCATGTTGCAGTATCCCCACTGCAACAGATCTGACATGGCAATATTTATGCTATACTTGCTATAGGGCATTCAAATCAATTCACACACACTGGCACACAAAAAGCAGTATGCACAAAGATAAAGTTGTGAAAAATTCCCAAGTGTCAGTGAAATGCTCATGTGGACTGCCTTGGTATTTGCAAGGGGGAGGGCTGAGCCTCGAGGAGTAGGGGTATCAGCCCACACCTTGTCAGCTTTTGGTGATGGTCCTTTGAGTGTCATAAACTTGAGAGTTTGTGAGTTCTGAGAGGAGTCCTACTAAGAGGGAGGTGCAGGTGCATTGCGCTGTGTTCCAGGAGAACTCAAAGGCCCTCACTTAGACTGTTTGCAGAATCACGAGATGTTTGACTTTAGTCACCTGTAAAATTTCCATCCTCAGGTTGGTTACTGGAGTTGCCAAAACGCATGCACCAGCCCACTTTATTGTGAGAAGACATAAATATATTCCAGTTAAGGGCTGTTAGGTTCTTGATATTCTGCACATAAGCAAGGAAAGAATGAAGTTTTCTAGCAGATGTTTGACTTCAAAAGACGTGAAAACTTGTGTGGTGCAGAGATGCTGAGTAACACAGGTTTGTGGGTCAGTTGTCTCAACCAGCACTCCTGAGATTTATCCAAGTCTGTCATACCCCAACATGTTACAGTTGTACGCTTGTTCACATGCTATATGCTGTAACCTCTCCAATTTACAGCCTGGACTTGGTCAGTCGAGCAAAATGACTGAAGTGACAGCAGTACAAACTGAGCAGGAACACTCATTCAGGAAGAGTTTTGCTTCTTTCTGTTGTGTCAGCTTATAAAGTGGCTTTAACAGCTGGGGCTACACATGAGGTACATTGGCAGACTGGATCCATTAGTCTAAACCCTCTGGAATATTTTTCTCCAACATCTGGAAAGTAATATGATTGTGCTGCAGGCAGATATTGCTGTCAACGCATGAAGCTGTATTTGAGCTTGCTGGTCATGTTAACTGGTAGAAGTCATTGGGAATCCAGGACAGGGCTTTCCTGTGTTGTTTCAGAAAAGAATTTGAACTGTGAACGGCCACTGTTAAATTTGACAGAGAGTACAAATAGAAAGTCAACCTTTTAAAATGTGACTGTCCCTAAATGCTTGGAAAAAATATAATTTAAAGCCCATTTTCTGCAGTTGCAGTTTTAGCTATTGAACGCTAACTTCTGTAATAACACGATGTATCTGTCTTTGCCTTCCCTCTTCCACACTCCTTGTTACTAGGTCGCAGATACTTCACATTTTGGATGCAGAGATTTGCACATACACTTCCTTTTGTCAAAATTGAAGGTGGATTAGGTGAACTTTTCTTGAGTTACAGATCTTAGAAATAGATTGTGAAAAGCATCTATCCTTTTGTGTCAGTTCTATGAAATAACATGCCTTAAAAGTTTGCTCCTTTCAGGAGAGTAACTCTGAAAAGCTGTGATTTTTAGGAAAAATCACACTGACAAGCTTTCAGGTCTAGCAATTGAAGACTCTTTTCCCTATGAAGAATGGCAATAAATGCCTTTTAAACTGAAAAAGAGATGAGCCTTGATTCTGGATGCACCAAAAGCATCAAGGAAACCTTAATCGTTTGCTTTTTAGACACAAAAAAGAAACTTGCCAGGTCCTTTATAATGTCCTCATAAATACATATTTTGGACATTATGGTCATCTAGACATACCAGTTTTCCTCATGCTTCAAAGTTGAGCAAGAAAAGCTTTAGTAAAACAAACCAACCCTGAATATTTCATGAAACTCTCAAGTTTATTTTTTATTATGCATAATTTTGTGCTTGGGCCCTTTGCTAAACTAAACTGGCGTAATTCTGCTAAACTGTGGATAGTGATAGATTTGCATGATTTTTTTATGTCTGAGGACTAAGCTCCCGCAGTCAGTTACCATACATTTTGGGGTAGAGTAGCTGCAGGCCCACAAAAATTCCTATTCCTTCCTGTCCTGTACATTGTCCAGAGGAGGACTGTATTAGCCCTGAAGCTCCTTATTTTGAAAAGACATTAAAGGCTGGCATAGCAGTAGAACTTCAAATAGCTATTGACATTTTGCCTTTATTTATGATGGTAGTAACTTCAAGTTTTGAGGCAAGCTGCCATGTAAGCGATAATTCAGACCTATTCCCTCTGAGGAGCTCTAGGTGTGATTTAACTGGATTTCTCCTTTTTTTTTTTTTTATTTCAAAACAATAACTGAAGTGGCCAAACAAGAAGACATTTGTGAAATAATTCATTGCAAAATGTCAGATCTATTCCCTTGCTGAACTTTCACAGCCTTGTAAGAACAAATCTTTGCTAAAAATTTTTAACATGATAGGTGAGTGGATTATGCAAGAGAGACAGTGTACATTCTTATATCTGCATCAAAATGGGTGTTGAATCTCATTTCCAGGTTTCAGTACTTGCACTTGAATGAGGATCTGACTGTGGTGGAAATCACTATTTTGTTAGATTTTGGAGGAAATAGAATGTAAAACAACCTCTTATGTAAACTTTCTACAGAAAATACAGTTACTGACTTCAGAAAGTCCAAATAACAGGTATAGCACTAGATGTCAAATTCTGCTAAGTCTCTGTTGTAGTCTTTGTAGCAGTCACTCTGATTTAGATTAGCAGAGCCTTTGTCTCATGGCTTTGTTACCATGTAATAATCAATATTTGTCATTTTCTTACAAGGTACTTTTTCCTTTGAGATCCTTCACAACCTTATAGATATATTTGGCCATTATTTTAAATAACAAAAACCTGGGGATCTCACTATTGCTACCTCTTTCTTTCTTTAGCAGACAAGATAATTTTGAATTATACACAAGGGCCAGATTCTGATCTCATCTCTGCCAGGGGAGTTACCTGGTATATTTAGGTATCAATAGCATTATAGTAGTTTAGATCTTCCTTAGCTTTCAGAGCCCTCTAGAGTCCAGCTGGCATGGAAACCCCATTCTAAATTCCTTCAAAGGTACCAGGTTAAAGGTTTATCCATGCTATGGCTCATTTATATTTTTTAGATTTAAAATCCCAGTGTCTTTTCATAGGGTGACACTGAGAGGTTCTACAATGGAGCCTGAAGAAAATTTCTAGGTTTTTTGATTTCAGTGTAAATCATGGCATAAATATGTCTACACTTCCTTTGTAGTAAATAAGTCAGATGAGCTAGATGACTTTAAAGTAAATACACAGGAAGCGTCAGACCAAGTAGAGAAGCTGTGTTCATAAGTCACTCAGACTGATGGTGTTTCCCTGGGAGCTCTTAGGGAGCTCATATGTGAAATTGCAGAACTGCTGACCAAAGCATGCAAACTGCTTCAAGCACCCTCTGTGATGGAGGCCTGGCTGACTGCCAGCATCACTCCTGTAGCCACAAAGTTTCTAGAAGGTAGCCTGGAAACTGCAGGCTGGCTAGGCTGATCACTCCTGGTGAGGTGGGAGAGTCTGTAATGAGGAGTGAATTCTCTTATTCCAGAAGTGAATAAAGTCCTTTGGGCAAAAGAGGCATCAGGGCTTATGAAAAGGGGAGTCTGGGCTCACTGATATGATAGAGTTTTGTGGAAGTGTCAACAGCACGTAGATAGAAGTGATCCACTGTATTGTGCATTGGAGTTTTCAAAAAAGCTTCTGGCAAGTTTCCACGCTAAAGGTTCCGGAGGAGCTATTAGAGGGATTTTGATGTGAAGCATTAGATGTACATGTGTATATGGAGAACGTACCCAAGTCAAGGGACTCTTCCAACATGCAGATTGTGTACAGCTTCATACAGCATTTTCCAGCTTATGTCTGCATAACCATGAAATTATCTTTCATGGTTATGTGGATATATTTCATCTCTCATTAGTCAGACTGCCTAAAAATCACCTGCTAAAAATAAACTGGACATGTTATGAACACCATTACAGGGTCCTGACTGCATCATCCATCTTTTATGAGCCTCTACCATCTTTCTCTGTACCTCTTTTCCCTTCGTGGGTATGACGCGGCTATATGACCTTAGACCAGTCTGACATGAAAACAGAAAAGCTGTGAAAAAGAGCTGTGAGAAGCCCTCACTCACACTGTCCACTCCTGCATCCTCTATGCTGTAATCTGAGAGCTTCACTGAAGCTGCAACCTTTGCTCAAGCTATTTTGTAGATATGCTGTGCCTGGCCTTGTACCTTGCCTATGGCAGCCTTGTCTTACTCTTTCACTTCTGGCTTGATCTCAGACCTCCCTCATCACTACAGACTTATGGCAATCTGTGGTCTGCTGGCTGCATGCGTGCATTATCCTGCTCTTCCTGCAGGAATACTGTGGGCCTGTGACCCTTGCTAGTGAGCAGCTGCATCTGCCTCCCTTGGTGTGACCCTCAGCTACCCACTTGCCTGGCAGAGCAGGCTGCCTGTGCTGCTCCCTGGCAAGCCCCCCTTGCCTGCACCAGTCACTGCATTTACCTGCACAGTGTGGAATGGAAGTTTGTGACGGACGTCAGTAGAAATGGGCTCCCTTTGGGTTCTTGTAGGTCCTTACAGAACCACATTTTAAAGTAGATCACCATTAACTTTGTTTTCTTCATATTTCAGTTACTTAGCTTAAAAGCAATGCACTTAAAAGACTGTAGGCTGTCTGAATTTCTTCAGAATAAGATAGAGTGAAACCCTGCAGCTAGAGATTCCAGCTTTGGTCTATGCTTTGAAGTGGAGGAAGTATCCAGATGGGAGTATGTATAGCTCTGTATCCTTAGGGCTCTTTTCTCCCATTGACATTCATCTGAATAGCCACTAGCTACATCTCCTCAGTTCCCATTCACAGGTAGATATGCCTAGGCTCCCGAAACTTCTATATATGGACAGATTGCTCCTGACCATGTGTCATTATATCGATAACAGAAAGAAAACAAGGATTGTATCTGAAATGTCATAATGCAACAGGCTGACACAAAGTAAAGAACTGCAATTATCTCTGCATGAAAAGAATAAGGAATAAATAGTATTTTTTTCATCACTAGGCTGAGTCTGGTGCTTTTTAGTGCTCTGTTTGGAGGAAATATCAAATGACACTGTCCTGAAAAAGAGCAAAAGGAGTGCAGACCTAAGGTCCCTTTCTGTCAAGCTTGAAAAATACTCCTTTTTGTTGCCAGTGAATACTGAGAACAATACAAACAAAGGGAATATCATTTACAGGATGGTGTCAAACTGCATCAAGTAAAATAACCTGAAGGAATACCTTCATGTTATATTCACTCATGTTCCAGCATGTGTTATCTCTTGCATATAGAAACAGAGGGTTTATTTTTCTTCTCAGGGAGAGAAGAACTCACAGCTCTCACAGCCCCCACTCACCACTCACAGCCCTTTGTGCAGAAGTTTACATTGTTGGTGAGTATTGGGAAAAGGAGAAACTTTATATGAATACACTATCATTGCAGTTAAAGTGCAGAACATAGAATTTGAAAACAGAAAAAGTGGGGTAATTGATTACTTTAGGATCTTTAAAACAACATGCACATGCATGGAACCAAATCTGACCTGAAATACCAAGAGTGTTAATTTAGAACAATTCTCTGGAAATCCCCTAGAAATATGGTAACTTCATGGCTCAGATCACAGTATATATGAGTATGAACATGAGTAGAAAAGTAGTGAAAAAACACTAACACTGCTCCTTTTTATTTTGAATCTGAAAACACCTTGTAAGAAAGCAACATCTACAAAAATACAAAGGAGGAAAACCTCTTTCAGAAGTTATAGATGTGAGTTGTAGAGCCCTGTCCTCACACTTGTGAACTGTGCAGCCCAACCCTGCCTTCAGACAGGTGTGGTCATGCAGAAATGAATGTTTATCAGGAGTTTCTGGGTGCAGAAGGGATCATAATCACACTCTTTACATGCTGCCCTGTATTTCAAAAGTGAAGGCAGAAGATTGGTTAGGGCATCTATGTTTTTGTATTCACAACTCATGGCATGAGGATGCTCAAACATTTTTTGATACAGCTCACAGATGCAGTGCCTTGTACATATTCTTTACATGAGATATATCTGACTTGGTCTCAGTTACATTCTGGCTGTAATACACACTTCCAGTGACAGATGAATATAGAAATTTTTTTCAACATAGAAGTAGACATACAATTTTTAAAGAGCTCATAGCACAAACAAAATCTACAACTTGCAAAACCGTTAGCTTATGCTATTTTGTCATCGTGGTGGTGTTACCTACTCTGTCCTTGGTTCCATACCCAAAGATTTGTAAAACTTGCTAGTTGACGTATCTATTACATTTAGATTATTAGAGCTCTGGGATAAAGAAATAGCTTTTATTGTATTTCTTGACAGCACTTAGCTCAGTGGGGTCTAATGTGACGTAGAACTGCAAGATGCTGCTGTAAACAAAGTATAAATAATTGTACAGGTAAAGGAGATCTGTTAACAATTTTTTTCCCGAAAACACTTCAAATGTGTTACACCAAAAGAAGTGTAGGGGTACTTACTCCATCATGCTGTAGAGAGAAAGGGAGGTTTTTATGAACTTCAAATTTCTTCAAATAATTCTTTTGGGCATCAGACCTCATAAATTGCAGACATGCAGCCTAATCTCCCCATCTGCTTATATTTTCTAAATAACACTTTAAGCTGCTTTTACCTTAAAAACCGGTGAATTTAGACCATTTCTTTGCAGCATTGTCTAAATCTCACTAGTAGGAAAACTCTTCTGATATTCAGCCCAAATTTTGCCCTTCCTTAATTTAATCTTTTCGGTTTCTAAACCCTTGAGAGTGCCTCCATATAACTCTTCTCAATAGCTGTCATTCCTCTCCACATAAATTATTAGGTGGCAATGTTTGATCCTCTCTCCTGAGTTTTTTATTCTTATACGTCTAAGAATCTTTCTTTCACCATCTTTCTGTGATCATCTATATTGCTACTCCTTCCAAATTAACATTATCTGAAAAGAAATCAAACTTCCATGTGTGGTTATTTTTTCCCCTGTGAAGAACATTGCTAAGGCAGGGCAGGCAATGAATGATAAATATCACACATTCTTTCTGTTTGTCTTCTTCGTATGATATGACTCCCTGGATGAGAATGACGGGCTTCCTAGGAGGAAATGACATGAACATAGGGAATCAGGCAATGGTAATAAAGACCTACCATTTGTACCAGTATCTAATTGGTGGTGCAAGCAGGAAAGAAGAACCTCAGACATGCATTCTGAGCAGGTTAAACAAAAGGCTACTCCAGGGCCCCACACTCAATCTGAGTAGAGCTTTACCAAGCATAAAGCCATTCTCAAACACTGAAGCTCTCCTTCTCAGAGAACATGGTAAGTATGTCAGGTGCCCAACACCAGTCCCCCTAGACATTTATCTCTTGTGTCACCTCCATCTTTACTCTGTGGTATTGCACTTCATTTAAAGAATTAATTGTAAATATAACTTCTCTCATGAAGTTATTACAGGCAGAAAATCCCTACACTGGATCTGTCACAGTGGCATTGGCAATTCTGTCAAAAAGAAACAGCTACAGTTTGTTTTTGTAAGCTGTGCTTATTCCTGATGCCTCTGCTATCTTCCAAATGGTTAGAAACTGTTATTCATTCCAGTATTTTAAAAGGGACTGAAGCTAGACTTTCCTGACAGTAATTACTACGATCTTTCTCTTTTTGAAGGCTGACACCACATTTCTTTCCTGTTATCTACCCGTACTTCTATCCCAGTTTCATTTATGAGAGCAGCAGGAAAAAGAGAATTATAAAGACTGAGATTTAAGTGACGAATTCCTGCTGCAGGAGAGCTGCGAAAGCTGTGCTGGGGAGGAAAGGTAAGTTCATCTGCTGCACTATGAAAGGATCTCTCATGCACATGACAGTAGAAATGGATGTAAAACGTTGTGTGTGCACACTGAGGCTTTTCATCCGACTCCTAATGACCAGCCACCGTCAATTTCCTTGTCAGCTTCTCTGTAGAGCTCAGGTGTAATTTCTCAGAGATGCAAAACTGAAGTGGTGTGATGCAATGGAAGTACCACAAGTCATTCAAAGCTGTATCCAGTCATCCCAGGATGCAGGATAATCACAATATTTCACCTCTTACTCCTTTTCAATTTCTGTTTCATAGGCAATATCATGCCTTTTCTCTGGAGCGCTTCTGGTGGCAGGCCCCTTTTAACATATAGTTTTGTTGAAGCAGCTCTCTGCTTCTTCTCTTTGCTGTTGTACCTTCATTTCTGCCCACTCTTCCTCCAGGACAGAATGATGGTTTTCCACCTTTGGACATCATGTCCTACAAGTGTATGCTTTACAGATCCATTGGTGATCTACAATTTGGGCCCTTCAGATCAGCAAATTTCCGTACTTCTTGAACTGTCCACATCTCCCCTCCGGTATTTTGTCTTTAAGTCACATATTTCACCCTCGCCTCCAGCTGTAGCCCTAAACCATAATTTCTTTCAATACTTCTGCAGGATGCCACGCAAAAGAGTAGCTTCAACCACATGATCAGTGAAGAAGAACACCTCCTTTGGGATGCCTGTACTCAATTACTGTATCTTTATTCCATTATTTCAGTCACAACAGCTGCTGGTTTGTTCGGGTTTTTTAATTTTTTACTTTTAAGAAATGGATAAATGCTCCCCAATCTCCAACTCTTATTCTTTGGTCATTGGTTGGTTGGCTTGTGAGCTTTAGCCTTGGTTAGACTTATTTTCCTAATTAGTCTCATCACTGAAAACTGTGATCAAAGATCTTCATCACCTATTCAGCTGGCAGACTTCTGTACAATTTATAACACACAATACCTGACAGAGCAGCAAAAAACCTACTCTAGCAAAATCACTGGCACTCAGGGAGAGAAACAAACTTAGCAATCACAGAAAAAGGTTTAATTCTTTTCTATAAAACATAAGCAAATTCTAACTCCACCTTTTCTATTGTGTTTGCTGACCCTCCTATACATCAGTTGTCTGCCCATTGGTTTCATTGTGTTGCAGTTCCCTGAACTACCCTTACAAATAATCACAAGTCACTTCTGCCTAATGATGACAAGATTGTTTCTGCTTCATCTGTGCAACAGAACTCATCCTCACCCTGCTTCCGTGGATACTGATGCTCAACCCATTTCTGGATTTGAAGAATGTTACAATGTGAATCAAAATGATTTGCAAGAGCAGCCTGTTTTAGTGCCTACAGAAATAAATGAGATTATTTCTTTGGTATTCAATGGGCATTAAATTAGACCTTTACTGAATGGTAGAACATTTCTTACGATTCAGAACAACTTAACTTAATGAGTAATGCTGTTTTTCAAGTGTAAACTCTCAACAGTTTTCCCTAGAGGAGAATCTAGGATATATAAGGGCATTTGTTTGTTGTTTCTTTTTTTCTTAGTCAACACTGATAAATTCATAAAGAATTCTAGACTCCTCTAGGGAGAATAGATTCAAATTAAAAATGAAAAGTTACATGGACTTGTGTGCATTCAAAGCTTGTGTTAATTATAAATAGGTAATAGGTATTTTTAAAGTTCAGAATATTTGGGGAAAAAATGACAACTAGTATGTATTTGAGAGAAATTGATTAAAACTAGCTGCAGTTACAGGGACCCATCCACCCATGTAAAGGATGGAGGATACAGCAAGAAGCAGCCTTATATCATTGTCATTGCTTCAACTACTTACAGCTTAATAGTATGGAAAAAAATAAATGAGACTGAAGAAAAAATGGAGATGAGAGGAGCAGAAGTGTGGGAGGAGAATGAAAGAGAACAGAGTATGTTTTCTACCTATTCTGTGTGCTAGAGGGGTCATTTTTGGCTTTAAAGTAAAGGTTCAAAACATTTAGGGATAAATTCATCTCTGTTTTTAGCCATCCAGAGAAAAATGTTGAAGCAGGGATACAATTTTCCTCCAGATTCCTGGGAATTAAAATCCAGATCCCAGCAGGAACGGCTAAGCCTTCCATAAATTTGGAGAAGATTTTCCAGCTTACTGCTCTTGAATCTTTCTGTTCCTGGCCTGAATTCACTGCTGGGCACTACTGGTATTCAGAACCCAGCAGAGGAACCACCTGATAGGAAGTTTGGAGAGGGGATGACATCCACTGAAGGCAATAACCCCGGTGACTTCACTTCATCCCCAGGCAAACTCAAGTGGCACCGTTGAGAGACGGGGGCTTGGTTAGGGCAGCAGGTAAGGCAGGATTGCACTGGTTTGGGGTGTTTTCTCCTGTGGGATCCTTGCCAAAGCCTAAAGCCCAACCTTAATCAGGTGTTGTAGAAAAATGTAAATCCTTGCTGCTCGTGGGCATGTTACCCCTGCCCACAGTAAGGACGTAAATCTTACTGGCAGTTTTAGAAAGGGAGTCCTGCAAGCTCTGACTGAGTAACAACATTCCTTTGCCATCTTTAGCAGAAGTTCCTGTCACCATCCACTGTTACCAATCCCTCTTTCTTCACTGCTACTGCAGCATTGCAGGCATGTCTTGGAGGTTATTTTCCTTTGGTTTGGTCTGGCAGTTACCTCAGCCAGCTGAACTCAATCTAACGACATGTAGTATATAATCACATCTAAATTTGGACGCAGATTCACGAGTTTCAGGCATATCACTATTTAGGATGCATTTAGAATGACATTTAATATGAAATAACCTAGAAACTGAAGAAGCTGAATATAAGCGTTGAGTCCTATCTGTGGTTCCAACAGAGCTGTGCCCTAAGATAGCTAGCAATTATATGGGCAAAAAATAGAAAGCTTCAGTAGACTGTAGCCAATTTACCACTGCTGCCAATATTGAATTACAGCTCATTCTGAATTTAGCTGTCAGTGATATATGGCATAGTAAATACGCCTGTTATGACTCTAGGACTAAGACAGTTAGGGGAAAGTTGCCTAAAGAAAAATCTCACTTGTATTTTAATTATTTTTTAAAGATATATGTTTGCTTGATAAAGGATTTTGTATACTATGAAGTCTACTTCCTCAACCAAGCAACTTCCAGTGCAAAATCTTCTTCTGGGTGAATGGAACACACTGCATCAGTACACAGCAGGCATTTGCAGAGTACACTTAGATATATGAATTATGAATAAAGTAGGATTTTAGCTCTTACAGAATTTTAGAGCAATTTAGATTTCCTTTCTCCATGTTAGATTAGCAAGCAATGTTGATTCAAATCACTCATTTTTTTAAATTGAAATATGTTTGCGTTTCTTCAGAACCATCACTCCAATATCCTTTTTCCTTCTCTGCTGAAATATAAACTATACCTAATCTTCCAACAACATGTCTTTTCTTAAATTACACCTCCTGTTTCCTTCCTCTATAATTTCTCCCTGCTTTTTTTTTTTTTTTTTTTTTTTTTTTTTGTGGGGGGTTGGGGGTGGTAGGGGCTAGATGGGAAGAAATTAAGATAAATTCACATCCCTTGCCTTCTGGGATTAGATTTCATTTTCCCTTCCAAGATACTTGTGAGCTTCCTTAAATGAACATTTGCATTTTCTTTCTTGAGTAGCGCATTCTTGCTCGCCTCTGGCTCTTTGGCAAGTCACTACAATTCCAAGAGTTTCGCAAAGTGTTTGTAGGCTTGATCAGAATTTTTTTAAAAAGAACTGATAAAACCCCTGCTTTTTTTATCCTACACTTTTCTTCTTGCTAATCTGGTTGCAATTCCACTGTACAAATATGTGAAATGGCAACAGTGGAAGGCATAATATATTCTGGCAGGCAATGTCATGGGAATGAGTGCTGAAGGCAAGAGAAGGTACAACTGATTTTGCTACCACGGAAACCCTGGCATGGAAGAGGATGTCTACTATCCAAAAGAGTTATTCAGTAATTTGCAAGCATCAAAAGTGATACTAGAGTGTCCTGACCATCTTCTGGGGCATGGTGTCCTGAAATATGATGAGAATTAACAGATAACCACAGCCAAAAGGGGATGTCCTTTACCCCTTTCCCACTCCCACATGTTCTCCGTGCTGGTGCTCACTTTATCCTCTTTGACAGCTTTTTTAATTCACTAACTTCAGGGGAAAAAAAGAGAATTGAACATTTTCTGTTACAACAGTGAGTCAAAGTGGCTCAAGAAGGTCTAATGAGCTCTAGAGGTGGAAAGGGGAGGGCACAGAGTTAGGAAAACAGGGAAGGAGAATGATAGCAGCATTGGTAAGGGAAGGAAAGGGTGAGGACAGAATCAACCATGGTTTGGTGTCAGCAAATTTAAGATTAGTGCTGCTGCCTATGGCAGCAGAATTGTCTTATGAGGTGACTAAATAAATGGTCTCTATTTTTCTCTGTGAAGTTTGGAGCTCTACAGTATGATATATGATGGCAGAAACCCAGCAATGGCAAAGTGCTATAATTCTATCAAGTACCTTGTGGAAAATTTTTCTTTAATAAGCTTAACCATAAAAACAAACAGCAGAATTCATCCCCAAAATCTAAACAAAAAAATATAGTCACACAGATCTAGGACCAACTCATGTTTATACTGAAAACACAGCCAAGGCCTCTGGGGATAGTGCAATTCAAATATTAAGTAAAAAGATCAGAAGACATCAGAATAAGGGAGGTAACAGAATTCAGAGTGCTGGACCTCCTCTCAGGCCCAGGGATTGTGATGCCCTGCTAGGAAGCTGATTGCTCTTCCTTTCCTTCCATCTCTATGACCTTCGTCCTGAAGAAATTTCAAGAGGATTCATGGCTTGTAAATGTAATTATGACTGAATCAGCATACTAGAGGAGAGATGAATTCATCTGAGCTCTCAACGTTTTAGTGCCTCATTCCCTTGTACCCATGCTCCTGGGCAAAATTGTTGGGCAAGTTTTGATGTAGGTCTTTTGTCAGGAGGTTGTTGGTTTTTTTTTTCTAATTTGGTTGTTTTTTGTTTGTTTGTTTGGGTTTTTTTTTATATAAGAAATACAAATACAAAGGCAGTCTATGTTTTTTTATTAAAAAAGATTGATCAAAACTTTCTATTAGATCCAAAAGGGAATTTGAGTATGTATTAGATTTTTGGATTAAAAGGTAAGTGACACTTTACATACTTGCAAAGGAAGAAAACTCAGGGAAATATCAAATGCAATTGCTTAATAAATTAGTTTCTTGATTATTTTAGAAGAAAATTGTTACAAACTCCAAAAGCTATTGTTTAACACATAGGATACACTTTCTAATTGGAGATTATTTTCTAGAAACCATTCAAATTCTAAAAAAGATATTAATGATTTTTAAATTATTTAATTTAGTCAAGGTGCCCAGTTTGATACCACAACATTCAGATCAGGTTATTTCATAACTGACCAAGTTTTTGCAGTTCTGGAGAGTGACGTAAACTATAGGGTAAGTGATTATTCCTTAAGTAATTGAATCCCTGCATTACTGATTATTTTCTGTTTGTATATGTTGTAATATAAAAGAATCACAATCATTCTATCATAGCTGTGGTTTTGTGATAATCATAATGGAATGACTAAACTGGTTTCTCACTGGACATTTTGACACCTCCTCTCACCAAGCCACTTTCAAAACTGTGATCATCTTCTGGGTGGAGAGAAAAGTTAAATGGCCTCCCTCTCTCCTTGGCTTCAGAACAAAAAATGACTTGAACCAGTAGTAGGTTTGTCTGTATTCTGCATTACTGTTGCACTGAAATATGACACTTGCGTGTCAGAAGTTTTCTGAGGGGGATGACCTTTAAAAACCTCAGAAGAAGAAGAGCTGTGAAGACCATGGAATCATAGAATGGTGTGGGTAGGAGAGACTTTCGAGATCATCTAGCTCTAACTCCCTGCCGTGTGCAAAGATGCCATCCACTAGACCAGGATGCTCAAAGTCCCACCCAGCCTGGCCTTGGAACACTTCCAGGGATGGGGCATCCACAACTTCCCGGTGCAACCTGTTCCAGGGCCTCACCACCCTCACAGTAAAATATTTCTTCCTGATATCTAATCTAAACCTAACCTCTGTCAGTTTAAAGCCATTTTGCCTTGTCCTATCACTACATACCCTAGTGAAAAGAAGCTCTTCAGCTTTCCAGGAGGCCCTCTTTAGGTACTAAAAGGCTGTATAAAGGCTCCCCAGAGCCTTCTCTTTTCCAGACCAAACAACACCAACTCAGCCTGTCTTCACAGGAGAGTTGTTCCATCCTTCTGATCATTTTTGTGTCCTCTTCTGGACTCACACCAACAGCCTCAGTGTCCTTCTCATGCCTGGGGTGCCCAGAGCAGGAGGCAGCGCTCCAGGTGGGGTTTCATAAAAGCAGAGTAGAGGGGGAGAATCACCTCCCTTGACCTGCTGGCCATGCTGCTTTTGATCTAGAAGATTTCTACAATAAAATTTTTCCTTCAACATAAAATACGAATCAAGCTCCAAACTAGAGAAAAGCCCTCAGAGCTGTTCAGCCTCACTTGATGTTTAACACGTACACTTAATGAATGTCCCTGGCAATGTGGACTACAAGTCAGGAAATTTATAACCATATTGGAAGCAAGAGATTGGAGATTATTATGTTCCTCAGATGAGAAGGAAAAGATCATAATAAAAAATTAAGGTTTTTGTCATGAGATGAGGGAGCAGGTGTAACTAGGAATAGATGAATCCTTAGTTCATAAGCATTAACTCCCAATCAGAACAAGATTTAAGTCTAATTGTGAAACAGAGAAACAATACATCCTGCACATGCTAGTTATTCTGCTGCATTAAAAACAAGTAAGATATTTGCATTTTCAGAGCCCAGAACAGGGAGATGCTGAAAATTTGTAACTAGACTAAAATATTTGGAGTAACCCCTGGAGTTGGGAATCTGAAGGATGCCCCTTAGACTAAACCCACAAGTGTTATGAGATTCTAAGGACCAAATCTAAACCAGATATTGTATTTTAGCAATATATTTGGGGGTGCCAGATTTTCCCATAAGGACCTCTTGACAGTTCAGGTCGTTCACAAAGATATTTGTGAAACTTCAAATCAGAATGCAAAACCTGTGTGAAAATTCAAATAAGAAAACCACTTCTTTTGACGTTCCTCCTTCAGGGAAGGCAGACACTCTTTCTAGGTCTGACTACTGAAGACTAAATTGTACAATTAAATTGAAGTGTTTTCACTTTTACTTTAGTGAGGTGTCCTGCTTTCCTACCAGACTACCCTCATATCCATGAAAGAGTGGAAGGGAGTAGAGATTTATCTTACGTTTATTAGGCTTGGCTGTAGGATGAGAATTCAAAACCAACACTAATTTAGGAAAACACTTCACCATTTTATATGCTGAAGAGGGAAAACTAACATTTTCACCCTAGCTACTCTCCTAGGTTGTATTCTTCTAAAGCTTTCCACGTTCAATTTGGCCAGCTTGCCTTGGGATTCCTGATTGCATTTTAAACATTGCAGGCATCATTACATTTCCCCCACTCCATGATGGTAAAATTTACCTCCCTGAAGTGTAAGAATAGATAGGGAGATGGGTTTTGCTGTGCTCTTAAGCAGATATCAGATACCTTTCAAGGAGACCAGCTGTCCAATCAAATCAGAATACTGTAAACTAAGTTTAATATAAGGCAAGTATGCCACCACTTACCTATCAATTAATTCCTTATGAAAAGTTCAAGATGTTCAGGGACCCTTAGTGTAAGTTATCTGGAGTTTTGCTTAACCCTGAGAAGGGTTGCACTGACCCTAAAAAATCATAAGACCTTATCAAATATTTTTCTAGTGACCTGTTCTGAGAAACATATCTGACACAGGATTTGTGAAAATAACATTTAAACTAATATTAGTAAAAGAACTCATCAAGTAGAAAAGAACCTTTTGAAAAGGGAAGGTATGGGGCTTTAATTATCATCCTGAAGCAACCAAGGAAGCATCATTTGCTTATGCAACATTCATTACTGTGATGCAGGTAAACCAGAATGAATCAAGAATGGGGTGATTAAATCTTGAGCCCTATATTTCAGAGTATTATTGACTCAGGGGTGGATTTCTTGGCTCCATTTTGGCAGTTTATATAGGCTGACACATCACATCCATTATTTTAACACAGTTTTTGTGTGTGTGAATTATAACTACTCTGACTGACTGCTTGTTCTGTAATGTAATGGATGTAGACAAAGGCTGCCTAAGGTAGAATACTTTATTAGGTCAATTAATATACCAGCAGCATCTTGTTCCTGGGTTAATCATTGGGCTGAACCTTTGCATTTAAATGTGGCCCTTGCCATAAAAATTACTCAGGAAAATGACATTTCAGTCATCTATGTTTATTCCCTTCCCATGACTTACACATGACATTTGCTCAGTTTGTAAGTCATAACTTGATTTTCCAGGTGTCAAAACATCATGCTCATCTTGACATAAAAAAATATCTATCTGTGATGTCTTACCATCTAGATGTCACTTAACTGCAGTCATAATTCTGAAACTGCAATTAAACTGTAAGGTGGCTTTGGGGTTTTTGGGGAGGAGGGTGTTTGTCTTTTTCTGGATGATGCACAAGGCAGAACATCTATCTTGTCTTCCCACAGGACTTACTAATTGTATTAGTTTGTATTGTCTGTAACTATCCCATAATTCATATGAGAAAGGGTTATTTCTGGTTTTTGGAACCATCAATTCGCAGCTTTCCTTTCTGAAAGGGTATAGAAGAAAAGTCAGACAGACCTTTCTGTCTGAAGGGAAGGGGAAGGAGCCATTGAAGCTGAATGATTATGTTAGTGAAAGAGCAAATGCCAACGACCTGGACATAGATAAATTTAGACAAGGAATTTCACCCCAGGATCACCTGGCACTAGGAGATGTAGCAGGAGGGGAAGCCTTCTAAAATGTGCTCCCAACAGCTATCCAAGTAATTTTCGGATGTTGTACCTTTAGGCAAAACTTAACACAGAAGGGTTAAATTTGTCAAAAGGTGCCATAAGAAGTGTGTTCATACAGGCAGGTTCTCAGCAAAATTATTGTCTTTCTCTGGAATTATTTTTAATTCTGCTGAAATAGTGTATGTTGTTAGATTATATACATTCCCAAGCAGTGGAATATGCCTCAGTAAACATCAAATAGAAATTAATAGCCTTAGAAATTGCACTTTTAGCTAGGTTTTCTTTTGGTTGTGTGATTTTTTTGTTTTGTTTTTGGTTTTTTTTTTCAGTGAACTTGTGGAAAGAACAGAGGACATTTAAGACTTGCAGCGAGTCTCATTAAAAAAAGTCAGAATTCACCAGTAGCTGCTGTCTCTCAGCATCTGAGTTAATGCAGTTTGTATTCTCAAAGTGTTAAGGAAAGCATTGTAGATATCTCTGCATTTTATACCTATTGGTAAATTATGACTTTTTAATGGCAATGACTTATACCAAAACTACAGATACCAGCCCAAAGAGCTGCTTACTGAAAGAAATGAATAGATTTTCACTTAATACCTGAGACTGATAAATTAATTTTCACAATTTTATTCCAGATATCAAAATGAAACACCATATATTTAAGTATGCGACAAATGTTTTGGAAATGTGCTCTAAAATGTGTAAAGCTTACTCTACCACAGCAGCATTTCTTTCAGAAAGGGAAGTATTGTTATCTGGAAGCTTCAGTGTTTATCTCCCTGTTCAAATATTACACAAGATTTATAATCCCTCTGTTTTGTATCAGACTGCTAATCAGGAAGCTTAAATCAATACCTCAGACTATTAAGTACCTTTAGAGAACAGCTTTACAGTGATAAAGGTAGCACAGCAGAACAGCCTGATTCTGCAGTTTCACCTCATCACCAAAATACCTCGGAAACTGTTACCTAGGAAGAGCAAACTAAATATTGTGGCCTTCAAGAATGGCTTCATTGCAAAGCCCTTTAGAGCAGAATGAAGAAACTACAGCTTGTGGGCTGTGCATAGAGGCAACATTACCTCATATAAAATATAAACTTGTTATTTTTTCCCTCTCCTTTGTTATTGGGTTATGCAAAGTTACAGACTGATGCAAGACTGACCAGAGAGTTTTGAAAAATCCATTTCTAGGACAAGAAAAAGTTTCCAGCTCTCTGTTACAGGGAGGTCTAAGGAATTTTAACGATGCCAGAAATATCAGACAAGGCTTTTGCTGGTCTGCAGCAGAAAAGGAGATGTAAAAGAAATCATCAGACTATTTTTTGCATAGCTTCACTATATTCCCCTGAAAACAGTCATATCCATTTTGAGATTTTCCCACCTCACTTCCATGGGAATTACCCAGTTTAATCAAATTATTGCCCTACCTTGTCTAAAATCCTGTACTGGATAATGATTTCTTTTGGGAAGGGAAAGATGTCATCAAGCACTTGCCAGTTATGACATTTCAGCTCCAGCAGAGAAAAGTAATTTCCTGACCCAGTTGGTCCACCAACTCCTTACCTACTCACACTGAAGTAACTTATCTCGCTGTTTATTTCACCATGATCAAATCTGGGTAACCCCAAGGTGAGGGCATCTAAGCAAGTCTCTATTGTAAATTCATGCATCCCAATTATCCTCGGGTTTTCCATGGAACAAAATGGGTGGTCAGAACAGAACTATACCTGTAGCCTATTAATGATTCCTAACATATCTTCCTTGAAAAATTGTTTTGCAAAAGCTATATGCTCAATTCAGACCTGCTTCAAAGAGGACAAGAAGATTCAAAAAACACCCCAGACCAACATGGACTTTCTGCATTAAGAAGAATTCACTGCTGTATGAGGAAAGGAGGTTTATGTTTTCATTCATTCATTCTGGCATTTCCAAAAGAAAGAAAAAAAAAAACATTCTTAAAACTACAATCTCCACAGAAGTCTTCATTATCTCTTTGGCAGAATCTGTCCAAAGTGCTTAATCTTTACTTTTGTAACCAAGAAGAAACTAGGGCAAATACTGAAGCTGGGGTTGAATTCAACTCTGCCAGCTAGAACATATAGCCCAGGTTTTCCAGAGGGAAAAGCAACAATGCTCTCAATTTTATTTGCAGGCAGAGAAACTGTAGAGGAACTAATAGGGCAATGAGGGTAAAAATTTCAAGGAAATTGCTTAAAATTAAACATGACTTCTAAGTTATCACAAAAAATTTTCCATTTAAAGAATTCTAAATTTTTGACAATATGTACTATGGTAGCAATGTCCTGATGTGTCAGGTAGCAGTGTCCTGATGTGATGTGCATAAATATTTCTTTAAGCATATTTTAATTTATCAAATTTGAACTTGTTAAAACATTCTGAATTTCTTGAAACAACCCCCTTAGAAATAATTCTTTTCTAAAATGAATAGATTTACAATGCCAAGAAAAATTCTTTAACACAGAAATCCTAGGAAAAAAAATGGCAACTTAATCACATATCAATTAATCTAAGAACTATTTTTTTAAAAACAGAATTTGCTGTAGAATTGATGTTAAGTATGCTACAAAGCAAAGCCTCTCTGTAATTAGTGACTAAAAGCTTTCACAAGTGACATCTACCTCCAAGTAAAACATTTTTCACCTGTCTCATTATGTGTGGAAGAATTTAAGATGGATGAAAAAGTAGCTTTTCACTTTTGTCTTATTTTTCAAGCTGTAATTGTTGCCATGTATTAAGTAGACAGTTATTGGACAGTGATCCTCAACTCCCCTTCTAGGTAGGGCTATTAAGAAAGAATATTTCTCTGTTGATGTAGCAAGTTTCTAATTTTTTTCCAGATTATTACTGGTAGTACTTTAGTACACAGGTAAGGACCCCGTGTCAGAGCAAAGTTTTCTGCTACCATAGGGCTTAAAGAAGTAGGCAAGACACGATGGAGAGATCTGAATGACCGACTTCTTGGGTCTTAACAAGGCACCACTTTGCTGCAGAAAGAGGAAAATCCTGTCTGGACCACGGCTGTGGCTCAGCTCACTGAGCCACTACTGGGAGGTTTATTTCAATATGAAATTATGTTTGAAAGACAGAGCATTGGGATCCAGCCTGAGTACTCTTTACAAATGAGGAGATGCAGTGAATGCTTTTCACAGCAGAGGATTGGGAGCCAAGCGTCTGTCACAGCAGTGAAGACAGACAGTGTCACAGCATAAGAAATACTGTCTGCAGCTGCATTCTGCATGCACATCCTCAGGGCAAGCGCACATTTTTCAAAGCCAGAGAAAAGTAACCTGCAGTAGTTGAGGGCCCAAACAAAGGATGCCAGAATGACAAATTTTAGTTGTTTACATGGACAAGAAAGGCATTATCTTAATGACAACTTATCAGACATTGCTGTTCCCTAAATGTGTGACTCCAAGGAATAAAGATGATGTCTAATGCTAGTCTGAACAGTGGGAACAATAATGGTGGTGGTGTTGATGAGGGCTTGGTGGAAAAAATAGGAATTTTATTTTTACCATTGAGATTGCTAGTGAACAGCTACAGAGACAAGCTGGAATTTTGCCCTGGATCAAAAGCTGGTCTGGAAGAGAAGGCAAGGTGCAAGAATCACCAATGCAGAGGCAAGAGGTGAAATTTTACTGGTGGATGAGAGTATTCTGGGAAATGGGACAGAAGAAGAAGAGAAGGGGACTAAGGACAGGGATGCTCAGGACCGCACACAATTCTGCAGGAGGAGAGGAAGACCACAAGCAGAGTAAACAGTAACAACAAGTGACCTACCACCAGAAAAATCAAGAGCATGAAGCTGAAGCTGAAGGATGTGTCCTGGGCTGGGAATGATCTAGCCACCGGAAAATCCTCTTGCCCACACAAGCTAGGATGTCATCTCAGGATGGATGAACTATTGGTGGCTGTGGAGGTGTGTAAAATGAAACTCAGTTGCTGTCTTTCATCCAGTATCTCGGTGGTTCCTGAAATCAAATAAGATGAGTGCAGTAGGCACTTTCACTTGCATTTGTAATAGGTGATAAACCTAATAAGCATAACTATATCATATTATTGAAATTTTGTTCCCACTAGGGTAACTATCAGAATGCTGACTTTCATACTATGCTTGCCACTCATGATAATTTTCTTGGGCCATTAATCAAGAATAGTTCCCTGAACCCACTAGGGATACACCAGTATATACAAAGCTGTTAGAAATAAAGTCAAGACTTCAATGGCTCTGTATGATTTGTTAACTTAGGATTTTTATTTCCATTTAAGCCACTAGCAAAACTTTAATCAGCATCCATGAAAAGTTAATCAGGCTCCTTTCAATAAAACGTGTGTCAGAGTATTGTGTGACATCATTCCCTGGTGTTACAGGCCTGAAGAAATCGTTGCAGAGAGAGCATTAAGGTCTGTCTGTATGAAGTGGCTGTCACAGACACTGCCCTGTAGGATCAGGCCATGTGGTGTCTATCAATCTACAACCTGAAGATAATCCTCTCTGTGCCTCCTACACACTCTGCCTCATACCAATTTTGTGGGAGAGTAGTTTCAATGAGACTCTGTCATTCCTCTGTTTGCTAAATTCCCTTTGTGACTACTCCTCGTGAACAGGCAGCAAATTCATAGTAACAGTGACTATGGCAGAAATTCAGTTCGTAAAAAAGGCAGACATGAGGTAACATCAATTAGTCTGTACAGGTGGCTGAAAGAGAATTTTGAACTACTTGATGTAATTTACATTTGAAGCTGTTTGAAACAGATCCATTTTGGGGGTTTGGCAATTTGTGTGCAAAAAACAAGCATCTGCATTTTTTTCTTTGGAAATGCTGAATTGGAAATATCCCTGTGAATATCCTGATGTTTCTTTTTGCTACGATCAGGTCAGCAAAGAAAAAAACGAGTCCATAATATTTCCAATAAACATTAGAAAACCTTGAAAACAAACAATAAAAATTTTTAAAAAGCAACAATACCAAGATTTTTTTCTAATTTTTTTTCCTGTAAAGTACAATTTTGGAGCAAGAATCATTACTGAAAACTTTCAAGTAGTTCTAATGCTCTAGATTTATTTTCAGATGCAATATTTATCTTTTGAGCTATGGAAGATAAAGGTCTGGATCTAGTGTAAAAGTGCTGTTAGTCGAGAACCACTGAACTGAATGGGAAAACCCCAGCATAAATCAGCTTTGAATAAAACCAGAATTTTAATTCTCTTAACTTGATGTTTTAACTAAGATTCAACCATTTTTAGACTCAGGCCACTAGTGAAATTTTCATCAGCACTCGGGGAAGACAATCAAACTTTTACATAAAGGTCTTTCAGTTCATCTCTATGAACTTCTTATCTTGTCTTGCTCTCAATCTGCCTACAGTAAATTGCCCAGAGAGTTTATATACGATCATGTTGTTATATATGGAATAATATGTCTCCAGCCTTAATTTACAGAGACAGGGAGAGAGCAAGCTTTTGTGTGCATGCACAAGTGTGGCTGAGTAGCTTTTGTGCCACTGGCCTGCGCAAAGGAAGCAGGATTAGTAGCTCAGTGATTGTACATTGTGAAAACTGTCAGATATTGGACAGTTTTCTTGCACAGGCCTAAGATCTGGATATCCCTTTTGTCTCTTTGAATAAGAGAATATGGTCAGGACATGATCCTTAGCCCCTGATTCCTGGTGAGCACCATTATGAGACCTTGAATATTTGCTTTATGTTGTGAAGGGAAGAGGGAAGCTGGCAAGTAGGGCTCACCAGGGTGTGTCCTCCAGGCACTGGCATTTGGCTGGATACCACACTCCTGGCAGTATGTGGACTGCCCCAGGACAGCTTCCTGTGGACCTTGCCACACTCCGCAGCATCACCAGACTTTTTTAGACTTTCAGGTGTACAACTCCTGCATGAAAGAGTGGTGATATTCATCCCATCAATTCCACTGCTGAGGCAGGATTTTTCTGTATGTTCTGCTTCTGAGTATTTCCCCTGTCTGGTTTTAAATGAGTCAAAACAGAAGCACATGCTCCCCATTAAAACAATTTTTCAGCACAAATGAGCATTGATATTAGGGAATTTTTTTCATATTTTCCTCTATTCTTAGAACTGTTATGTCTGTGTTTGTTCACTCTGCTCACTCGTTTACATTGTGAACAGCCTGCTTGTTATTGTAATGTTACAAATAGCACGAAGACTGAAGATCTTGAATTATGAGAAACACATTTGGATTATTCATTTGTTGCCAAAATTGCCCAAAAGATATCTATTTTATCTCTGCAGTCCCTTGATGGTAATGTTCCCTTCACTTTAACATCCTGGTATTATATATATTTTTCATCTGCTTCAGAATTAGACAGACCAGAAGTGATACCTTTGCCAATTCATCTTCACTTAGATTTTCTTCATTCAGCCTGTCAGAGACTACTGCAAAAGGGAGACAAAGCTGGAGCATGACAAATAGGCACTGTGATTGTTTTCAACATGCCACAAAAAAGTAGGACAAAATATCTTAATGTTTTCCCCTTTTCCCTCATCCTTCATTCAGCAGAGATTTGCTGTCATTTATAAAGGTCACTGGCCTATGAAGCAACTAAAAAGGCAAAAACTTTTTCTTCCTTTGCAAGTATGTATTCAAGCTGCAGCGATAACATAAACCCTTTCTTAAATGCTGGGTGTCTGCAGCACCAGCTAGTCACAGTCTGCTAAATAAAGGATTTTAGGGCATGCCTCATTTTATTTATACCTGCCCAAAAAACACCTATTCTAAAACCAGATAAAATGATACTTTAGCGTAAATAGTTTGAAACTGATGACAGCTCTGACAGTTTCTATTGCAACAATCATGGAATAGTTTGAAATGAGGTCATTTAACACTGTGCACAAGGCCAAGAAACAAATCAATAGATTACTATGTCTCATGCTGTACCTCTTGTATATGCATTTTGCAAGTGTGGCTGATCAGCACACTCTTCCTCTCCACAAAAAAACCCTCGTTTCTTCACAGAGCTCTTGGAAGCTTATGACTTTGTGTTCTAGAGGTAAAATATATTTTCAGTTGGGAAGGCTGTGATAGTCACTTACAGTGGCTATATTTACCTAACTTAGACCTCCATCACAGTCCACAGGTCAGGGGCCTTAAGGAGAACAATCTCTTGTCATACATTGCTTTTCCACTCCATTGAATTCCTGATGGGAAAATAATCAAGGCAGTACAGAATACAGAAGCATGAAGCAACCAAAATACAGTTGCCATGATGTACTATAAACATTTTTTCCCACTGAAATATTTCAGCTTCCAGTCAGAATATCTTACCTTTGAAATTTCTGCACTTTTCCTTCCTTATGAAAAACAAATAAGAAAAGAAAAATTTGTAAAAAATAGTGTTTGGACTTGTGCTTGCAAATGGCTGATAGTCTTGCCACTGTACTATCAATATACCAGGAAAGCACATTCTTAATTTTAAATGCTTAACTTTGAGTGGCTAAGTAGTCCTATTTAATTCAGTGAGGCTGTTCAAGTGCTTAAAGCTAAACATCCATTTACTAAAAACAGAGTGTACAGTACCTTGTGTCCACTTGAGAGAATGAAGAGACAGAGTATTTGTAGATTTTTTTCCAAATATGCTTTTCTGTTTGTTATAAATCCTAGTCTTTAAGACGGTTAAAAATATAGTAATGTTTGAGTTGATCCTATTGGTTTACTTTTTTTATGGAAAAGGCTTTTTTAGGTTGCGAGGTAATGAAGAATTTCGCAGACTTGTAAGGTAGGAATTCAGGAGAACAGGTCTATGGAAAAGTAGGATCCAAGAAAAAGGGAGAGTAAACTCCCTGAAAAAAAGGAGGCCCACATATGATGCCTGTCCTCCCCAAATATGAGCGCAAGGTGCTTCTCTTAGTAGTTTCTTATGTAAAGCTGCTCCCAGTCTTTGGCAGATTTAGGGTGCTGTGAAAAATTTGAGTCCTTATGCTGCTTTGAGGAAAGTCTGCAGATTTAGAACTCAAGCTCTGACTCTCTGATGATAAGGCAGAACTTTTTAAATATTAACAGCAATTCCTGTTCTCCTCACCTCTCCTCCCCCTGAAAAACACCCACCAAAACAAGACCCTTACCTACTAGCTCAGATTTTCTTACTAAAAATTTTCTACAGCTTTCCCTTCATAAAACCTACTGCTTTCACTATCTTTGTGCCACAAAGGCAGTTCAATTATGCCTTTTTTGTTGTTGTTGTGACGGATAAGTGGGTCCAATTCACAGGCAGACATAGCAGTAGCTAATTACCCCGAAGATTAACACAAGATTTTGGTGACTGAGTGTAGCATGTACCAACAGGAGAAGCCTCCATGTTAGAAAGAGAGGCATGGTGTGCATCCCATGTTACAGGCACTGTGAGACTTGCACACATGGCCTCACCTGCAGGGGAGAAGGCTGATCTTGAGTCTTCCCAGTACATCTACATCATCCCTCAACCAAATGCTCAGAGACAAATGTCTTCATCCATATGAGCATTTATACCTGTGCTTAAATAGAGGGTTAAAGTCTGCTCAGACAACTCTGCAGGACTGGTGATTTTATGAAACATTTTGTATAACCCTCATATGAAGTAGGGTAGTCTTTGTTATTGAAATGGATTCCCCCTACCTCATTTTTATTGTGGTAAATTCTAACAATTTTTGAGACAGCAAGGTCAGGTCTACCTCAACCTCTCAGATGATCTCCAAATTTCTAGTGCTTTAGGACTTCAGCATTATGAAGATAAACTGGCATATTTTCAACAAAGGCATCTTGGTTCAAATTTCAACAAGACATTTTGAACAGTAAAATAGGTTGGTGAACTTTAAAACAACATGACCACAGGCAGAGCATACTATGCTAGATGCATTTGATATTCGCACATCTCACCTGAATTTATCTAGAAGAGACTGGCAAAAAACTATGAGTCTGAATGCACCTGGCACACATCGTCACTCATGACAGTAGAGGAAAACGTACAGCGTAGGACAATTTAAGGCAATTTAAACTAGTGATGCTTGAGATTATCTGAGGATCTCAACCTGCCCAGCTCTATGGATGATATACAGCAAGTGGGATATAGAATTTGCAGTGTAATTGGAAGGGTCTTATTTTTTCTGGTCTCTTTCTTCAAGTACTGAGAGAATGGAGAATGCACCTTCTGATAGCAATAGGTATAAAGCCAGTATAGGATGGTTGCTGTAATCTTCACTGTTGAACGGCCACTGCTGGATCTGCATTAAAACTACATTCCAGAAATCAACTTATTTTAGTGTTCTTCCAGTCATTAGCACCACTTGTAGTGTAAAAGGCAAGAACAGAAATAAGGTCCGGTCCTTGACTTCTGCGTTTCAGTTCAGAACAACAGTGTGTCAGCACCACAAGAAAAGTATCGTTGAAATTACACTGGTTAAAAACTCAGACAAAGGTTTTTTAGGGAAAACCATTATTTCTTTGTTTTAAGCATGTTCTCCCCTTTTAGCTGACATTACAATGTGAATTCACACTGGAGTAGTGTAGGTCCACTACATATCATAACCCTTAAACATATAGAGAGACTAAAATCCCATAGGGACCACAGGGGTCTCATTAATGGAATTTTTTTCTTCATTTGTCCATGTAACAGCTTGAGAAAAGCACATGAGCTAATTGAATGCTTCGTGTTGCAGGTATTTCACAGAAGTCCATTTCTGTTTTGCAGACAGGAACCCTGAGTTCATGTCTCATGTAGGTGCCTCTCATTGCATTATTTAGTAATACGTAGGTGCTAAAACTGCCTTGCAAATCTCACTCACAGTGGCTCAGGCCAAGACCCTCAAAGGAGTATACTGACAGATTGAGAAGTCTCTGTAGGCATGAAATGAAGCTTATGCCACGCTCAAATCCATGGATCTAACTGCGGTGTCAGTTGGAGCTGCATTACCTTGGAACCTGCATGATTCGGCACATATCTTCTAAGAACTAATAACAAAAGAAAGGAATTGAACTTTCCTCTTTCAGAGCATTAGTGAACCCTCTTCAGGACTACCTTCCTCTAATACAGCTTCTTTCCTGCAGTTGCCATCATTGGAAACAAAGATAATAGAAAAAGAGAAGGAATGAGACTAGCCCTCCATAACTTTATTATTTCTTCATGATTATTTTTTTTTATAGAGTACAATTTTTAGTAAACTTTTTGTCAAGCCTTTTCCAGTGAAAAACAGTCAGCACACAACTTAGGTTTAGCTGCAATGACTCTGCCTTCCTTGAAGTGTCATAATTATTGTTATAAATATTTTTCCTTGTGAAAAGGAAATATAATTATTTTGCTAATATGCATGAAAATAGCATTTGAGGAACAGAAACAATATGGTACTGTTTGACTTGGAATTTACTTCCCAGCTGTTAATAACCTGCCTACATCTCTGGTGGAATTGTGAGTGTGTTATTCCTGTGCTTACAGCAAATAGCAACTGTTTCTGAAACTAGGAGCTGGGCCAAAGGGAAAAAAGGAAACCCAAAACACATAAACAAACCCCTTAAGCTCCATATTGTGTATTTAAATTAGTTCCCTAGAGCAGAAAGTAGTAAAAAATCTCATGTGCATCCCATTGCATTGTTCCAACCACTACTTAATTTTTGGAGAAAACAAAAGTTTATGACAGCCTTTTTGAAATTACATTTGGAATTACATATACCCTCTGTTGTCAAATAAATATCACCAGTGATTAGTAATATTATATATTCACCAACTTTTGCCCATACCACATGGATATGATGGAGCAAAAGTATCTTACTTTAAAAGACACCTACAAAGTGGCATTTTCTCTGATTTTCAGTTTATCATAATTGGTGAAAAACAGAGCAACTGAATGCTACATGAATAATATCTAATGCCTGGGAAATTTTGACAGTCAGTTTGAAATATTTATGTTTAGGTTATGATTTTCTAATGTATGGAAGTGACTGAAGAGTGATGGTTTGATTTTCAGAGAAGGTATATACCACTCAAAATGTGATTTAAACCTACTAACTCCTACTTTTCTGAACTTCCAAGAAAAATAGAAATTAAGGTTCTTTAAATACTTTTTCATTATTAGATTTTACTTTAGGCAAGCAAAGAAAATTGCTTACTGACAAGGTTATGTAACTGAATTCATCACACAGTGTCTCTCCAAGCACTGCTATTGGTCAGTTTTTCACAAGAAAATTTACTTTGCTGAACATCCTGAACATTAACAAGCTTAAATGTTTCAAAGAAAAGTGTAAGAAGAAGAATCAGGACATCATCAGTACTTGCTGGCCTTATATTCTTTTCTTTTATTTCTATGAACAGAGGCATTTCACTGGTGTGATCAGTAGTACCTACACTTACAAAGAAAGGTAGGTATATGAACATCTTTAGTAGAACTTGAACTTTTGCTCCAAACTTACATCAAACTCTTGTGTATTGATCTTATGGTATGAGCTGTCTCCCTAGTACAGGAAAGTCCCATAACCTGTCTGAAAAAACATAGATTTGTCTGTTAAATAATTAGTTTTGCTTCCCCCGACTGACTTTGGTTTTTCCTATGCTTTGCTAAAATGACACATCTTCAGCACTAATGAAGCACATACATATATTGTGCTAGACAATTTTTCTGTTTTGGAAAACACGTGACAGTGCTTCAAGTTCCCTGAAGGTTGATATATTGGTCAAATAAATCTTCCAGATGGGTAATAATACAGTGCACTCCATAATGCTCTTTTACATGTCATCTTTTTTACCCACACTTATCAGCAATTGCAATGCTTGCTGGAAAGAAACCCAAAAAAACGCTGTTGTGTGGGTGGCTCTTGAGTCATCAGCATGATTCCTAACTGGGAGACAGTAGAACTCTTGTTTAGAGGTGCTGAGAGAAGATAAGGAGGGAAGCTGTTTGAAGTAGTCCAGATTTCTGGATGAATTAAGTCCAATGCAGAGATCCAGAACAGAGATTATGTGTGAGCTATGTCCTGATAAAGCATTATTTTGATAATTGAAGTAGCTCTCAAGTGATGCACAGTTTGCATTGACTGTAGAGGAGAAAGAGAGAAAGACAGGTGTGCTATTTACCCATGGACCAGCCCAGGGACAGGGGTGTGCACCCACAGAAGCCATGTAAAGGAACTCTTATCCTATTGTACACCTGTGCTTTAGATTTGGAGACAGAAAGGAAGTAAAAGAAGATGCCTTTTCATGCCACAGAGAATAAAACCCCTGCACCTCACCATTTCTCTGGGAAATTATCTGTCTGTATGCTCCTCTGTTTCTGAGTGTGAATTGGAAGATAATATATGTACCACCCTTGAGGTTAGCCCTCCCAAAAAAGGGGCAGGGCATGAACTTATCTGCCCTTACTGGGACAAGTGTAAGAAATGTATGAAAGCAATGGAAATTGCCTGCATTTTTTCAAAGCATCTACTTTTTGTGGTGCATTGGTGCAATAGAATTTGAAAACTGAGTAAAGTTATTAGAATCAAAAATGCAACTGAAAATATGTCAAGGGGTAAGATTAAAATTTCTTCCTAGTAGGAGTAGGAGGTGTCAGTAGAGGCAAAATTTAGGGTTTATAAGAATAAAGTATAACTTTACAAATATACGTTTTCTACATTGTGAAATATTTTTGTAATTAATAGTTAAATATTTTCAAGGAGTCATAGAATAGTTGAAGTTGGAAGTGATCTCTGGAGGATATCTAGTCAAATTCTCTCCTTGCTTGAATCAGGGTCCACTAGAGCAGACTGCTCAGGACTTTGTCTAGTTGGGTTCTGAATATCTCCAAGGATAAGGATGTTACCACAAACTCTCTGACAAGCCAATGCCAGCATTTGAATTGTGTTTGCGAATCTTAGCCAGAAAATGAACAAGAATAGAAACCGAAAACAAAAATTACTCTTCCATTTCCAATGTCTCATCTGAACAAAATGCGATAAAAAAAATGAGCAACTATATAACTGTATTTTAACAGCTCTTCTGTTTTAAAATAATTTCAGATGATAGTAGCAAGAGAAAAAAATCCATTTTGTTGGTTCCCTTTAGTGTATGCAATGAAAGTATGCTCTTACACTGTAAATTTGGTGCCAGTCCTTGCTTGAAGATTCTGATCTTGCTAGCAGAACACCCAGAATCTTGCCACTGATTTCAGTGGGCTTTATGCTAAAACAGATCTCAGATCTTTTAAACAGGCCTGAATTTGTCTTTCTTATATTTAACTGATATTATGCAAGTATGAGAAAACAGTTTTAATATTTAAATTAGTCAAATGCTTAATTATGAAAGTGCTGAAAGAAGAATGCTCAGCTTCATTGCACTTCAATGGCTTGCAAATTGGCAAGTAGTTGTAAATTAACTCCTGGATTTCCTTAGGTTAATCAAATCAGATTTAATTATGTCTTTGAAATCCACAGATTAAAGGTATAAAAGTGTGCATCATAGCATGGGGTAGAACGACAGTAATAGTTGTCAATTTCTATTTTGTTCTCTTTCGTTCTCTGTTCTTTTCCCACAGACCTCCAAAAAGAAAAGAAGTGCAGTATTTCTGGGAAGCATCTCTTCAAGTGATGCTAAAGCCCTGATCTCCAAAAAGGAACCCCTGATAAGGTCTTTACTTGTTTTCTGTGACCTTGTATTGCAAAGGACTTTCACTTTCTTCTTTAAGGCCTATTTTGCAGCCTTCCCATCACCAATCCTATTGCATTGCCTTGCATACAAAACATGGAAACTGGCATATCTCTTCATTTACTGACAAAATTTTCCATGCAGGAGACCAACTAATAAATCAGTAAACACATTTGTTAAAAATCAGTATTTCATTGAAAAAAAAAAGGAAGGAATTAAAAAAAATGATGTTTTCTAGAGATCTCTTTGAGAGGTATCAACAGGTAGACAGATGATGTGATTCAAGTAAAGGGATTGGTAAATATCTTGTCTATAGTTTGAGGACAGCAATGTTTTAAGGAACAGCACATGAAAGAGTGAAGTCATATGTCTGAGTGTGTATTTTTTTTTTTTTTTAATCGAAGTGAATGTGAAAGAGTGTGAGGAAAACAGGAAAACCCAGTGCAGATCTAAGACATAACTTCAAACCTTTCTCTGGATGTCATATGCAGCTCGCTCAGCCTCAAGTGTCTGGGAAGAAAGGCTGGGGAGCCAATGACATGCAAATGGAATGCCAGCCACTTCCTCCCGCTCCATGCTCCCTGCTACATAAATCATGTTCTTACTAATCCATTAACCAAGAGAGCAAACCACCTCAAGAAAAGGCAATTTTCCTTTTTTATTTGCAAACAGAATTCTTGCCAATCGAGTTATCAACTGGCATTTTCTTATGTTGTGGTATCTCCTAATAATAATTAAAATTCAGGAAAATATTTCCATGGAAATTTGGTTCCATTTAAGCATCATTATTATCCACCAAACCAAAACTTTATCATTGTCTCAAGTCCAGATCTTCATGGAAACATATCAATGTCGAGAAAACCTTGTTTTCTTTCTACCTTCAAACATTATCAGCTTTTGCTCTGATTCTATAAAAGCAAGACGTTTCCTAATCTTGTCTCTAAACTTCTACAGTGTTTCATTTATGTATATAAGCCAATTTTGCTATGAGCAGGAAGCAATCATTTTTCTGAGGGAGGAAGGAAAGGCCTTTGTGGAAAAAGAAAATAGCTCTAACTCTTTGCAGATAATAGCAGCTTTTCACTTGGAAAAAAAAGAAAAAAGCAAAAACTATGTTTTACAATGATGTGTGACTGCTTCCCCCTCAAAAATCTGAGCTAATGTCTGCCAGTTTTCCATGGTGTATTAAAAGGCCCTGTAAAACCAACTGAAGCTGTGAAGAGTCCAGGCAGGCAGAATACTTCCAGCACTCCAGTTAGTGTAAATTTAGTGTTCCAGCACTCCAGATTCCATTTCTGTGTTGTTGGATACCACATTCCTTCCAGCATGTGCTCTCTGGCCTAAGTGTTCCATAGAGAAATGGGGACAGTACAGACATCTATGAAGAGTAAAAACTCAAATTTAGCCCACCCCTTTTGTAAACTGTGAATAGGCTGCTTATTCCACTCTCATTCATACAGAGTGTTGGCAAATTTTGGCCCTTAACGTGCACTAGAGAAAACCCATCAAAGTTATTACTAAATAATGAGTTGATCTGCTGTGTACAAAAGTTACAAGATAATATATAGGCTGGGGCATGAACAGATGGAGAGCAGCCTTGGGGAGGAGGACTCGGGGGTGCTGGTGGATGAGAGGCTGGACATGAGCCAGCACTGTGCACTCACAGCCCAGAGAGCCAAATGTGTCCTGGGCTGCATCCAAAGCAGCGTGGCCAGCAGGGTGAGGGAGGGGATTCTGCCCCTCTGCTCTGCTCTGGTGAGACCCCACCTGCAGTGCTGCATCCAGCTCTGGGGTCCCCAGCACAGGAAGGACATGGACCTGTTGGAGTGAGTCCAGAGGAGGCCACCAAGATGGTCAGAGGGATGGAGCACATCTCCTGTAAGGAGAGGCTGAGAGAATTGGGATGGTTCAGCCTGGAAAAGAGACAGCTTTCTGCCTTCCAGAACCTGAAGGGAACCTACAAGAAAGATGGAGAGACACATTTTAGAAGGGCATGTAGTAGCAGAATAAGGAGTAATGGATCCAAATGAAAAGAGAATAAGTTTAGATTAGATATTGGGAAAAAAGTCTTTACTATGAGGTTGGTGAGACTCTGAAACAGGTTACCCAGAGAAGTTACGGATGCCCCATCCTTGGAGGTGTTCAAGACCAGGCTGGGTAGGGCTCTGAGCAACCTGGTCTAGTGAAAGCTACCTGTGGCCATGGCAGGGAGCTTGGAACTAGATGGTCTTTAAGGTTCCTTCCAACCCAACCTATTCTCTGATTCTCTGATTCTATGACATGATCCCAGCCTTGGATACAGTGGCTTAAGAGTAACACTTGGGGTCTCAATATTCGGTACCTGGGATTAAGTGACAATCACCTGTATATGTGTGATATGTGTGCATGTATTTTGTGATTTCCTGTACCTGAAAGCTATCAAGACTTAAGGCCTTATTTCACACCCTCTTTGCACCAGTGACAAAGCAATAGGGATCCAGTCTCACTTCTCCAGCTTTTCAGAAAAACAAGCGGGAAGCATAAAGCTCACAGCGATTATCCTCAGCTGAGATTTAGCCATATGTACAAAATAAATAAATAAAATGGTCCAGCTTAAATGTAAAAATTCACAAAAGGAAAAAAAACCCCTCACAACACCCTTCAACCCAGCTCTCATTGTTATTCATAGCCATGAGCAAGAGTTTGCTAGGCTCTCCCTAGGTAGTCTTTTATGTGCTTTGTAACTTCATGTCCTAGTTCAGAAACATGAGCCCTCTACTGCTCAGTAGCCCTTCATGGATTGCCGTCCTGTGACTGCTCAGACAAGACACACCCCTGATCAACATTTGGCTGCACAGGTGCTTTCTCTGTAGCAGCGTGAGATAAATTTAACACTGACTAAAAGGGTATTTTCAGTTAACTTGAATCACAATGAGGAAATCATCTCCTGATGGACTTCTGGCCAGCAAACTTTGGTAGTGGGTTTTTCTGGTGTTCAGGGAAAGACATTTATTCCAAGATGACACATATTTCCTTCTCTCTGTCTCTTTTGCTTTATTATGTTTAAATAGAGATGAATTGGGAAAACATTTGTCTTGTGTAGACTGCAGGAATATTAAGAAGCCTGTGCCTGTTAGCAGCTTTCTTAATCATGCTTGGTTTACTGTCATGCACCATTCTCATGGAGAACATTTCACAGCATACTGTAATACAGCATCTATATTCTTCATTACCAGCAAGAGCATCTAAACTGTTTTCTTTTGCCTCCCCTTCTCCCTTCAGTTTTTTCAGTTGTGGTTACAACAAAATAAGTAAAATGTAAATTGCTCGTTAAAAGCCGAGTCAGAAAGGAAGTAAAGCCATGGGAGGTACAGAATTCTGCTTGGGTTGTGCCAAACAATTCATTACTTCATGGTTGTTTGCCGTTTTTCAGGCACCTGAGCATTGGCATGACTTCTTAGAAACATAGAATAATTCAGGTTGAAAGGGACCTTGGGAGCTGATCCAGTTCAGCCTCCTGCTCAAAGTGAGGCTATGCTTCAATAAACCCTGTTTGACAAGAGTTTTATTCAGTAGGATCCTGGAAGCCACTGCTGGCACCACTCATTTTCCTAGTGCAAATCCATGCCTAAAATGTGACCCAAATTCCTTTGTCACCTCAGCTACCTCACTGGAACAAATGAATGTTTATACAAATCTATGTTTTTCTCAATTTCTCTGCTAAAATGCAGGCCTTTTTTTGGAAATAGGTAGTGGGGAAGAAAGGTTGGTTTTTTTGTTGTAAAGTGAACAAGTTACAAGAAAGCCTTCCAAGTAAAGAAGCCTACGAAGTCTTCTGCTGCGGAATTTTCAGTGACCCCCTTCCTCTCTCTGTGCAACATTCTGCTATAGCTGCATGCTTTTTATATGATCTGGGTCCTTCTGAAACACTGTGAGGTAAAGCGGTTATATGAGTGAATATCTGCTTGGAATGGCTGATCAAGTCTCCAGCTCCCGTAATGAAACAACAATTGCCATTGTCTTTCCTGAGCTTTTCTTGGGCCTATTAGAGATCTGAGACAAGAGACTCACAGACACAACACAAGAGACAGTGTGGCTGTTCCAGCTGTGTCAAAGAGGCTTAGACTGGAAGCGTTGTTTTTAAGGAATGAATTATCCCTGTCTGGGTGCTTGCGTAGGATCAAACACAGCAGTCTCTGTGATTAGGTGTTGAGTACTACTGAAATGCCAATGGCAAATAAAAAGGTTAACCTTGTCACTGTGCAGACACTGTTGCCAGCAAACAGCATGACTCTTGTTGGCTGTACTCTCTGTGTACAGGGTGTGGAAACACATGGCAATCCATGGTTGTGTACTCTCGGGGAGCTGCAGCTTCCACCACCAAGTTGTACAACAGCAACATTTGAGTTGCTACCCTTCCACTCAGCTGAAGCTGCCAAACAACCTTTCCATGACCTCCGGCCAGCCCTGTGCCCCCTGGACACGCAAGGTTAGTGTGTCACTGAATGCACTGCTGACACCAACAAACTGTTGTTTCTCCTAACTAGCCTAAGCCAGATGTGAACTATTAGACAGCATTTGGGATTCAGATTCAAAGAGCTTTTGAGCTTCTTTTCATGCTGAAGGCAGAAATTGAAGATATTAATTGCACTGCTTATAGCTTCAGCCTCTTCAACTGAATGAGATGTTTTGTGATTTCCATAAGCCCCAGGAGTATGATGCTTGAAGCTGAAATATATTTCCTGACAGATTGACAAATAGGGCAGATTTTTTTCCTTATTATAGCTATTGGAATTGAAAACACTACCACACAGAGATGCCAAAAAAAGACTCTTTTTATACATAAGGGTATTGTTTCCAGAAATGCTTTGAAAGATTTTCTCCATTAATATTCCTCCTTTTTGTCCTACACAAGGAAGTTGTTTTTTTAACTGATTATATATTGCATAAAACCCAGTGTAAGTCTTGAAACCACTGAGGATAGTTTGCATAATGAAAAAGGCTTCATTCTACCATTGTTCAATTCTGTGATAAATCAGAAGTAATTTTACTACAGTCATGGTGTCTGATGGGTGCAAGAGAGATCAGGATTGCAGCCAGGTATTTTTTTCAAAGAAGCATTCTGGGAGATACTGACATTACTGTATTTTGGTTGTACACAAGTGATTAATGGTAGAATCATATGCCATCTGTTCATGCTAATTATATGAAATGTTTGTAATAAAACCTAAAACTCAGCGTGTTTGTTAAACTCCTAAAATTCAGACCATTACTGTGGAAGATTTATTAAGGCCTATGAATTTTATACCAGAAATTGGTATCCTGCCATGAAAGAATCTGGAACAAGATGACGCATTATTTGTTGGATCAAAGGAGTTTTAATGGGAGCAGTATTCTTGGTTTGTGAACTAATCTTGGTTTTGAGCTCTGAGTGTGAGTGAAATTCAACCCAAAATTCAGATAAGAGGAAGCAGGGGTAAACTTTTACAGAAAAGAAGCAAAAAAAAGAGCATCCTGTTAAAATCTCTTGACAACTTACTGTGCATTGTCAGTGGCTTTACTCAAAGCAGTGTATGCATGGAGATGCTGGTGCATAGGAGTGTGATAGACTGAGTCAGAACTGAAGATGAAAGCTGTCGGCTGTCCCTTACCCTTTTCCTGAAATGGCACCTGACAATGAATCTTTCTTCCCAGAGGTGCTGCCTTTTTCCCCTATTATTGCAATACAGAAAGAGAGTCAAGTCCCTGCTATCTAGGAGAGGAGGCTCCCAGCACATGGTACCAGGCAACAAAAGACTCTCCTAAGTATGAGTGCAAATTTACCAGGAAGAGGAGGACTGGGTTCAGGTAACATAACACCTGAATTTTGAAAAACACCTTGACATATTTAAATTAGATTGATGTCCCTTTCAGAGTACTTCCAGGGATACATGGGTGCTTAAGGACAGCCTTGGTGTTGTTAGCCTCTTCCTGAGGGCATGGGTAGAGGACCCTGCACACAGTGTAACCTCATCTCAGAGTCTTGCTACTGCTCCTTTTTTTGCAACAATGGGCTGTGCTAAATCCCAGCAACAGAAAAAAAGGAATGGATGGAAACAGAAAATGCAGGGCTGGTATTCTTTTCAGCTGTATGTGGGTGTAAGGGAAAGCAAGTGTTACTGCCATATATGAGATATAATAGACACATTCAAGTGTTTTGCTTTTGCAGATTTCATTCCTTTATTGGAAAGGGGATAAAAATCCTATAACTTTTGTCAGCTAATGAAGAAAAGCACTTGGGAGCTGCGCTAATTGAATGAATAGGAAGCGCCGTACACCAAAGATCAGAAGCTGGGGTTTTATTCACATCTCTGTGTTATTTGTCTTTTAGTCTTTTCCATCTTCACAGTGGAGATGATAATGCTCAGTTGCCAACAGAAAATATTTTGTTATGTACAGCTGAAAAGCACTATATAAGTCTAAATATTATTTCAGTATCTTCTCCCCACCCACTCAGTAAGTAAAATATGTGAGAGTTATGGAAAGTGATGTGATAATTATTACACAGAGGCTGAGCTTTGAAGTTGAGAGCATGTTATAGCTCATTATATATAAGACCTCTCAGACACTATGCCAATGAACTTGGTATAAAAACTCAATAGAACTAAAGGCTAAAATGGCCACAGGTAGAGCAGCACAGTTGCAGTTTCCTTGAATGAACAACATGCGTTGAAGTCACGAGCTACTTTGGGTGCAAAGCTTCCCATCATACTTCAAGCTCTGATTACAACCCCAAAAAGGATGCTCCACTCTCCAGAGGTCAGGGCAATGGAATGCATTTCACATATGTGGAAATCACAGACAAAATGAGTTGTATAAGGATGCTGGGTCCTCTCACTGCTGAGTTACCAGGAGGGCAAATAGTTAAACATCACTTCCTCTTTTTTTTCAGTCTTTAAAACCAATTTCTAATTTTCTATTTTTTTTTTTTAAGATGCTTTATAATGCAATTAGAGAGCTCCTGGAGGCACTAATTGGATCATAAAGTGCCTTCTTCATGTTCCAGCTGAGGAGAGAGGAAAAAAGGATCACTTCACGTCCTCTTCGCACCTGCTAAGATGTTTGTGAAACACCTTACAATTAAATTATAAGCACCTAGAGGAGACTTTAAATTGCATACTAGAGAGCTAGAACCTTGAGTCAGACAGCAGAATTCAGAAACTCGAAGCCTCATATCCACCTTCTGGTACTTTTCTACCTCCTGGGGTGGAAAAAGACCTTTGTTTTTCCAGTGCCCTGAGTTCTTAATATTACCTCTCAAAATGATGGTCTAAGTATATACTAAGCTAACTGAAATTTCTTGCTGAGCATACAACATGTCTTTTCAATATACTGGCCCAGGAGGGACCCTGGCAGCAGGCAGAACATGGATGATTCTTGTAATCACTAACAGCTCCTGGGTAGTCATCTCTGAAATGAAACTGCCCAGCAGATGTGAGGAGGTGGAGGCTGTGGAGCTTTTATCCTTTATGGAGGCTGGTATGGGGAAATGAGACAATTATGGCGCTAAATCTGGAATTTGTATGAGAACAGTGCAGGTTGCAGTAACCCTGGAGCAGTGTGAGGGAGAGGAGAGCCAGGGACAGAGGCAATCAAGAGTTTCACAAGACTGCTGCGCCACACTCTGATGTATTCAGCCTACCACAGAGCAGGTATCAGTTCCCTTCTCACACTTCACAGTCTGCACAGAGGTTTCTTACCAGCAGCAGTATGAGAATGGGACTTTGCCTCTGGCAAAGAGGTTCTTGACTCTTCCTGTTTCTGACTGATGTATTCACCAGTATCAAATCTGGATTTATATTTTATAGTCCTCTTTGGAAAAGGGTATACAGAGATATCTGAAATCGGTGTACTACTTTAGGGTTTTGGTAGCAGGACTGTAATTCAAAGAGTAGGGGAAAAAAGGTCTGCTAGGTCACTAATTCATCCCAATCAAGTAAGATATTATACCCCACAGCCCAAAGGCCTGGAGAGAGATGTCTCACCTACCATTGAGTCAGTCTGGTAGAGATACAGTAACTGCGCCTGTTCCTGCATATAGAATTGAACTGGAACTCTTGGACGCCTTTGACTATTTAGGTATTTCTCTATACAGTGTTCCTGACTGCATAGCTTTGACTTTAGTTCATAGAAACAATTAAAATACACATATATAAATACATGAATTAGAGCCCTATTGAAACCAGTGTTCTTTAGGCTCCTAAATGCATGTGGGAACCCAGATCTAAGCATCTCTCCTTCTGTTCAGGTACCTTCTCAACTTCTCCTTGAAGACTGTCAACAGATTTTTGTTTCTCTTGAGATTTTTGTTCCATGACATTTTGTATGGAATGACAATGCAGAGCCCTCAATATTAAGAGGCAAGAATGATAATTTTTTGGGCAGCCTATCTGGACCAGATTTTGAATGTGTGTAAAGTGGGCAAAAATCTTTACTTGAAATCAAACTCTGTTCTTTTCATTCCTGCTCAATAACATATTTTGATATTTTGCTGGTTTGGTGGCTTTTTGTAGCTTTTCTTCAAACTCATGAGACTTCATGGTTGATTTTATTCTTTCAGTTTTCAACACACATTTTCCTCTCTTCTTATTAAGTAATATAAATATACTTTGCAGAGTTTGATTTTGCATATATAACTTTCTGTGAAATTATGTTCACACATTGTTTAACCTGGATCATCCTATTTTCCACATCCTGTGTATTTTTTAAACATGGTTATTTAATTATGGTTTCTCAATGTTGACTATTCTGCTCGTTATATCAATTTATAATATATCATTTATTCTCTTTCTCTATAGAGTGTTTTAATAAGAAACTGTATGCCTTAATGACAACATATAGTATCGCTTGTTCTATTAAAAGCGGACTACCTGCTCCACTCTGCCCATTCTGATATGACACTGAGTTGCTGCCTATTAATTCATTTTGATACATCCAGGAATCCACTTAAATCAATGGACTAACAGTGGTGTAAACTATGAATCACTTGTCCACTGCTATTGGGCAAAAACTACACAGATCCTGATAAAATCAGCTACTTATTTCAGGCTGACTACACAAACATGGAAATACAAGGATGGTGGCCACTTCAAAATACAGCTAGCTCAGAAGAGCAAGTACCAAATTACTCCTTTCCTGAATCAATAGCCAAAGGAAAAGATGAAGACCATAAGCTGGTCTGTTCCAGTCTCCATTAAACAAAAAACCTTTGACTTCATCTTAAAATTTCTAAGTAAAATATTGGGTTTTTCCTATTTTTTCTTATCTGGGGTTCTTACTAAAAGGCCCAAAAAAGTTGGAAGCACTTGGGTTGATCGTATTCTATCAATCATAATTTAAATCAGGGTAAACTCTCTGGGGCAGAAACCATTTTATAGTTCTCTGCTGGCAGTATGCAGTGGGAATTGAAAGATGAGGATCCTAAGAGTTACTACCAAGAACTGTCATCATAAGCAAGCCAGCATTACTTAGGAAGAGCCCTAAGTAGCAATTACCAAAGCAATCAGAAGGAAAAAGTGTTGTCTTTCAAGATCCTGATCCATTTTCATACCTTATTTCCATGCTACTGCTTACACAGTAAAGATTTTTACCTTTCACATTCAAGAGATTGCAAATGACCTGTGAAATAAAATGAAGGAAATAATAGAATGAGATACATGGCAAGATCAACTTAATTTCCCCCTCATGCTGTAATGATGAAACAATAGATATTGGGGAATTATAATCAGCGGGGTATTCAAATGACTCTGGAGCACTGTTGGGAGTAATTTTTGTTTAAGGTTGTTTTAAAAATTTTAGAAAAGCATTTATGGGAGAAATATTTTAGTGAAAATTTCCTTTGCCCACCCAGACTTTCAGCTTGTCAGTCAACACATGTGAGGATGTTAAGGAAGGAAATATTGAGTATATTTTTACTTTGTTTTTGCATCAGATTTATTAAAAAAAAAAACCAAAAACGCAACAAAAATTAACCCCGCAAACCAAGGAATGTATATTAAAAGTCACACATGAAACCTTTGACATTTTATACAACTAACATTTGCTTGTAAGAAGAGAAAAGGATTAAGGGGGAATGTGAGTGTTAGTGTCTTTAATTCTCTAAAATATCATGCAGTGTGACTGGGGTACATGGAAAAAATGCACAAGCAGAAAGTAGTCAAGTCTACACTAACCTTTGATTCTGAGTCAGACATGAAGACACGTATTTCAGTCCTGACATTCAGTACTAGTGACCATACTTATGCACTCATCAACATATCTTACTGGAAATCAGCAGCTATCTCACCTGTCATTAACCAGGTCTGTCTAAACCAGAAAATTTATGCATAGGCTTCTTTTCCATGTTATGAAAAAGAAGGCTGCAGCATGAGTGAGGGAGTTCAGCAGAATGCATTTACTCTGGCCTATGACTCTGGGCTATGACAGTATAATAACCTTTTGCCTTATATCCCACCCACCCTGCCCTTCATGTAATTACTTTAGCAAAACTAACAAAAATCAGCACAAAACAATCACTGCTTTACCCTCTGGCTGTTTCAGCGAGGGTTTATAGAGAAACGTTTTCTTTTTTGCTTGGAAATTTTTTCATGAAGGCTGAAAAACATCTGAAGAGTTTGTCCTTTCCTGAAGCTGGAAGGAGTCTCTCTGGTGGATAAAAGGCATTCCTTGTCCCTCTATAAATTGCAACTATTGTTTAGCTGATGTCTATTACTTTGATTTTGGATAATAGAGGGCAGGCAAGAAACTGATGATTAAAGGAGCTAGACATGATTAGAGAAAAAAAAAATCAATAAATGTATAAACAAAAAGAGGTTTTCAGGCTTTAACCAGGTGATTTATTGCACATTTTGTGCCTCCTTTTACATTAAAGTTGTTAATGTAGTCCTACACAACTTGATTACACTTTGCGTTGTCTTCTGGAGTGCCTTGTACAAGAGCAGAAGAAAAAAATACCTTGTATATCATATGAATTGAAACAGTTTTGCTTAAAGTGAGAAGAATAGATCTTGATCACAGAAGATGAACACAACATCACAAAAGTGAATATCCACCAAATGATTTCTTGCCTGTTGACTTGGGAGAGGTTTGAAAGCAAAATATTATACTTCCTTGCAAAAATTGCAGAGAATAGTATCAAGTTAAATAGGACCCGTACACTACAGCCATCTTTGACTGTATAAGGCTGAAGGGAAATTATAATTTGCATTTCAGTGGCAAGAAAGCAAAGAACTAATATCTGTTGTCATCAGACACTAGTGACTCTTTTACCATGCATGCACGTGTCTTTTAAGAGTCCTTCCATAATAATAGTCATAGAAGTTACCTTTTGGGTACCTTTGGTTCATAGTTTTGTGTAGCATAGAGATATAGACCACATCAGCTTGTTAGAATTACGTATATTCTCCCACCTGAAAGAATAGCAACAATGGGTAGTTAACTGGATAACTTAATTCTTTCAGATGTGTATCTACCTTCAGTCAAAAAATCACTGCTGATATAAACACCCTTGCTTGTTCCAGGATCTTGCTTTGTACCATTCCTTTTGAAGCTCTGTTAAAGATTGAAAGCAGCCAATCTTATTTCACTAATGTGTAGACTTGTGTCATCATATTAATGAAAACATTCTTCTCATCATTTTCTGTTTAACACTGTGGAATAAAGCCCATTCCTAGGGGACAAGGAAATGCTCAGCTGAGTTCTCAGCAGATTGGCCTTCTTCCTATATTTGTTATGCAACATTCAAAAGTGATGGTGGCTGTGAAAGTCCTCAGCGCTTTCCATTTTCAGAGTGCAAAGTCCTTTCTGCCTCAGGTTTGATGTGGAGGTCACAGCTCAGGCTTTATGCCTGTGCTGTGATTGCATTCTCTTTCTCACAGAGCTTTCTGCACATGATATTGTGGAACAGGAATGGCTTGTTATACTGCCTGAAAAATTTATAATTAGACACATAACTTTTTGTAGCTCAGATATGCCATGTTGCTACTTACATACTTGCATGTATTGCTTCTTGACAGAATTTCTCCTACAGCTAACTGGTTCAAAAAGGTTTTGAATAATGTGAGAAATCTTCATCATACGTCTAACCCATATTTTGCCTATGATATTTTGTCTCTTTGCCAGGCCTAATTAGGTTCTTTCTTCATCCCTCATACAGTAGTCCTACTGATTCGATTCACCCTGCCTTCTTTCTCTCTGTTTGGGGCCCAGAGCAGGAATTCCTTTACCATTTAGCAGTAATACATCAGGGTATACTTAGATATGACTGATAATAGTTGTCTTTTGAATGTCCCTTAGGCTGGACATACAGCTGGAAGAAGAAAATGTTAGCAGTCCAGTTCTCTGGGATCTTCAAATCCCCTGCATTGTCCACCATCTGCTGTGAAATTTTTCAGAGCACCAAAAAACTGGGCATTAACTTGCTTTCTGCAAGTTCAATCAAAACCAGTAAGTCTTTTACTTGAAAAGCTGAAACATAATCCTTCAATTACAGATAATGATTTTGTAGTTCAGTGAAATATAAGAAAACTTTGTGTAAATTGTTCAAAAATAAATGTAATTCCATAGAGCTGGAATGGAGAATGGATCAGTACAAATGTTCAAGCATTAGGCATGTAAGATGGATTCCTGAACAAGCCACATTTGCCTAATCAATAGTATGATGCAGAGAATGAAGAAGTCCTCTCTGTTTAGCCATTGCTCATTTGCAGGTTCCTCCACTTCAGCAATTCAGGGGTTCAAGACAGCTGCACTGCCAGATCACCGAAAAATCTATGTGACTTTAATGTGTTTTTTTTACCCCAGAAATGTTGACATTTTAGATTGCTAATAGGGACACCGAAAAAGAGCAAAAAACCAAATGGTTGATTCCTTACAGATTGACTTCACAGCTTATCTTTCACTCAAGTATGAATAAGGATGATGCTTTGAAAAAAAATTGATAGTCTGCCTTCCATTTGAAATAAAAGTTTTATGCTAAAGGAAACTTTGCCAATTAAAAAGTAATTAATGAATTAATAGGTTATATGAAACTTCCAGAAAACCAAACATAATAATGGGCTTTAAGTTCAGTTTAATTCATTCCATTTTCTGTTTCAATTAGAATCCATTAGGGAAGTAATTGCCAGTATTCATTGGAAGAATTTTTGTATAGGATCCCAGATTGCTTGGCTTAAACAGTATCACTCTGCTGACCATAGCAGAGCTTCACCAGCATCAATCTGCACAACTGAATGAACATTCAAATATGAGGCACGTAAGAGTCTTGCAAAGTAGAGGTTAGACTCTGCCTTACTTTAGACAAACTTCATAAAAATGGATCTGCCCAGTGTAAGATTATCTTCAAGTGGCAGAAAGCTATTGCAGTGTAGAGGGATGTTGTGCATCTAATGTATTCTTAGATAAATTTCAGCCATATATAATATACCTAGTGATTTCTGTTCATTCTCAAAATGTTTGGAAGTTAGATTACATGTTGTCATAATACCTGGCAAGATGTAAGAAAAACACATGGTTACTGACGTGCTTGACAGAGGGAACTAGATTTGTCTCAGCCAAGAAAAGAAGCAATTTAGTTTCTCAGTATTTTGGGAAAGATTTCATTTCATTATTGATTAAAGTGTGGGGTTTTTTTATTGACTAAATATAAATGTAATGAAGAACATTGCCTCAACCAATGAATTTTAAAATTCATTTGAGTGGCAATGACAGCGCTTTTGGTTTTCAGGACAATGTTCCTGATTATAAATCATGACATAACTCTAAAAACATACATACCTTCATGTATTAAATGTACACAAACCTTTAACATGGAAATCAAAGTGTTCACAACCTTAGAGGCCATGCATTATACATCCAAGAAAAGAAAGGCCACAATCAAACATTACTTTTTCTTACTCATGAAATCTTGGCATGCCAGACAGTTCACGCTTATTAGGATAAGAACCTAAGTAACCAAGATAAATAGGAGAAAGGCAGCACTTATTTCCAATTGTTAGATGAAGAAACATAGGCACTGAAGGATTAAATGATTTGCTGTATTGGTTTTGGTGCCAAAGTTTTGGCAGCAGGACACTTACAAAGGCAGCTTCTGTAAGAAGCTGCCAGAAGTTTTCCATCTCAGATGGAGACAGTGCCAGCCAGCACCAAGATGGACCTGCTGCTGGTCGAGGCCAAGCCCATCAGCAACAGTGATAATGCCTCACAATAACATACTAAAGATGGTAAAAAGTTACTTCACAGGAGCAATTGCAGGCAGAGAGGAGGGAGAATATGTGAGAGGAACAGTTCTGCAGACACCAAGGTCAGTGAAGGAGGGGAAGGAAGTGCTCCAGGCACCAGAGCTGAGATTCCTCTGCAGCCCGCAGTGCAGACTGTGGTTAAGCAGCTGCGCCCCTACAGCCCACAGAGCTCCGTGGTGGAGCACATATCCATCTTCAGCCTGTGGAATCCACCTGGAGCAGATGAATATGCCCAAAGGAGGCTGTGACGCCATGAGGGACCCACATTGGTGTAGTTTGCATGTGAGCATCTGACCATAGCCTCCATTCCTCATCTACCTGCACCGCTGCAGGAGAGGAAGTGGAGAATCAGGAAAAAATTAAGCCTGGGAGTAAGGGACAGGTAGGGGGAAGGTGTTTTTATTTTTCATTATTCTACTCTGATTTGGTTGGTAATAAATTCAGGTGATTTCCCCAAGTTGAGTATGTTTTGTTTGTGATGGTGAATGATCTATCCCTGGCCTTCAGCTTGAGCCATGAGCCTTTTGTTAGGTTCTCCCTCTCCTGTACAGCTGAGGAGGGAAGAGGTAGAGCTGCTTTGGTAGGCACCTAGCATCCAGCCAAGGTCAGCCCATCCTGTTTGCTTGTGACCACATAATCTGATGGAAGGCCATGGAATTGGGCCCAGACCACCTGAGCTGTCTTGTACCTAGTGCTTTAAATATAGACATGAGTGGTAATATAACATATATAGCAATATACTCTGATAAAGTTTGCATCTAAAGCTATGACTACCTCACACTGAAAGCTAGGTATTTTGATTATCATTCAAATTATTTAAGGTCAAGAGAAGGTTTAAAGATACTTCTTCTCCATCAATATTACACGTCTCAGATTTAAATATTTGCAAGAAAATAAAATCAAAGGAAAACATCTAGTGCTTATGTAAGAAGCGCTTGTCTAGATGTAATACACATAGTACATTTGATATGGTGTTAAAAAAAAACCCACAACACAATTTTGCTCTCTAAGTGAACTGATAATTGTACTCAAGGTCAGGTATGAACAACAGCTGAATTTTTCCATTTACTTATGATGAATCCCTGGTCATTAAAATATTAGATAATTATAAAATAATTTTAATTACTTAACTACCTTCACCCCCAACAATGCTTGTGCTGTAGATGTATCTCATGACAAGAAGCTTTTTCCTATCACTTGCAATGCTATGGAGAAACTACATTTTTAGATAAAATGTTCTGGGGACAAGCAGAGTCTCAAGTCAGTGGAGATTTGTTCACAGTCTCTAATAATTTCTATTTTCTTATAAGTTGAAATACTAATAGAAAAGTTAAAACCTGGGATATCTACCACAGCACTAATCCAGATCTTGACAGCAAAACCAATTTATTGAATACTGACAGGGTAAGCCACTGTATTGAAGGATATATATTCTGAAGACTTACAGAGTATAATAATGTGAAGGTGCTGAGGAGATAAGAGGTTTATTTTGAAATTTTTGGTGCATATGCTGATGCTTTAGTCTCTGTTCTTACTCCTCAGTAAAATACAGTATTGCAGACCTCAGGTCCAGGATCATAATATAAAAAGATTCTTCTGATGGAATAGGGAGTATTGATTGGCCTCTACACCAATCCAAGGTATAACAACACTTGGTCTCCATGCAAAGAAAAACCCCAAAACATAAAGGCACATCTGACCTCAAATCTGACCTTTATTTTGTATTCCTTTAAAAAAACCCCAAATGACTGAACAAAACACGATCTCAGTATCTACCTACTGCAGTCTGAGAGGAACTCGAGAGGAAACAGAAGTTTGATTAATAGAATGATGAAATGTTTATGTGTGAACACCTCTGTTCTCTGTGATTCCAGCTAATATGAAAGGACCATGTGACAGAAAAGAACAGCTCAAGAAACTACAATTTTAGGCCAAGTAGTATTTCAATGGAAAGATTCTTGAGAATTCATTTCCAGTTTTCCAGAGGTGCGAGGTAACTTTTCTGAACCTATTTGACTGTAACCCTAACATGGAGGAATTCAGCACCTGGCGGAACTGGTTTCCAGCCTTCAAGACTTTTTGAGGTCTATCCAAATATGAGCCATCTCAAATCCTTACATCTGAAAGTCAGAACTGGGAAGCCTGCTAACAACAGCTAGGATTATTTTATTGATCATTGCCAAATGCAAGCTGCAATAGATCAACTTTCTCACATGTATATATTCTCTCATGCACATTCCTGCACAGCATTTGTACTTAGTCCTACCTTGGGATGGTATCTTCCTTGACTGAGATTTTATTTTTCAAGGTCTTCTATTTTTGAATATGCATTGACTTTGCACTTTATTTTCAAACTTGACATCAGACCTTAGAATTGTGTGCCATTACATAGCAGGTTAATTCTCTTTGACTGGATGCATGGAGGTTTAACAGATAAAGAGGTGAAGAATAAACAGAGAGTGAGGTGAAAAAGGAGAAAGAATTTTGGAAGGTATTTTTACCTCAAGTAAGACAAGGATGTAAAATATATAGCTATAATGTGGAATCTATTTTATTTTTAAAAAAAGGCTGATAAATAAATAAATCCTATAAGACCAGAGGAGAAACAAATATTGAGGATAAGAATAAGTGAGGTAGTTTCTACAGCCACACGGTTAAAATTAATAGAGATAAAATTAAGAATTAACAAACTATTCACTCTTTTTGCCCTCTATCCTCAAAAATAATAATATTTTTTTTACCAGACTGATCTAAAATATATATAATATACCATTTTGCATGTTTGGGCAACTGATCTTCCACCTCTGATTGTTGTCTGGGTTGTTGTCACAAAGAGCCATAGTCATCAGTGTCATAGAAGTCATGAAAAAAAAAGTCTTTCCTGTGAAGCACCTTGACAATTTAAGATAGCTGCCAGTGACAAACAGAGAGAGAATCTGTTAAGCCAGAAGAGACTTCCTGTTCTCTTACTGGCTAAAGCTTTGCCTTTCCCATAGCTATTCATGGAGCTAAGAGTGCAATAAATGCATTAAATACATCAGGGATAAAGAAAGAGAGAAAGGGAAAAAAGCCGACAAAACAACACCAAAAATCGCATCTGCAAAAAGATGGGTAGCCAGCAGAGATCTATGAATAATTTAAAAGGCACCTGTCTCTCCTCATATTGGCAACTTTGAACTGCTCTTGCCTTGCAGATATTTTTCAATTGCCTGAGCAAAAAACATTGTCTCAAAAGTCTCAAAAAACTTAAAAGTGCTTAACACTCCTCCGAGATGCTTCAAGGAAAACTTTACCATTATACAAAAGCATTTCAACTTACTCTGTGCATACTTTTATTGATGACAGTTATAACAGAAGGAGAGCATCACTGGGGGAAGTAGAGCATTCAATTAGGCAGAAAATCTTTACACCAAATTACACTTTCCTTTACAAGTTAGGTCCCAGCTCAGCCACAGGTAGCTGGAATTCAGACAGAAATCTTGGAACGAAGTAAACGGCCTAGGTTATCACAGAATCGTTCAGGCTGGAAAAGACCTCTAAAATCATCGAGTCCATTCTTTGACTGATCACCACCCTGTCAACTAGACCATAGCACTAGAGTGCCACATCCAGTCCTTTCTTGAACATCTCCAGGGGTGGTGACTTGACCTCCTCCTTGAGCAGTTTGTTCCATGCTTGACAATCTTTCCATGAAGAAATTCTTCCTGATGTCCAACCTGAAGCTCCCCTGGCACAGCTTGAGGTTGTGTCCTCTCATCCAGTCTCTAGCTGACTGGAAGAAGAGACCAGCCCCCACTTGGCTACAACCTTCTTTCAGGTAGTTGTAGAGAACAATGAGGTCTCACTTGAGCCTCCTTTTCTCCAGACTAAAAACTCCAGCTTTCTCAGCCACTCCTCATAGGACTTGCATTCCAGACCCTTCACCAGCCTTGTTGCCCTTCTCTGGACATGCTCCAGCATCTCAACATCCTTCCTAAATTGAGGGTCCTGGAACTGGAGGTATTCAATGTATTGCCTCCCCAGTGCTGAATACTGAGGGACAATCACTTCCCTGGTCTGCTGCCCACACTAGTTTTGATACAGACCAGGATGCCATTGGCCTTCTTGGCCACCTGGACACTCACTGGCTCATGTTTAGCCACTGCTGACCAGCACCCGCAGGTCCTTTTCCACCGGGCAGCTTTCCAGCCACTGTGTCCCCAGCCTGTAGCACTGCCTGGGGTTGTTGTGACCCAAATGCGGGAGGCCGAGTGAGATGATCATAATGAGCTCTACTGGGCTAAAAAACATAGTAATTTCAGAATCTACCAAGAGAACCTCATTATCTTATTGATCTTATTATCATGTGGAAACACTGTGATCTGAGCCTAAAGCATTTGTTAGGTGCTGGGGATTATGCCTGTTCTGTTTGACTAAAACAATATCCCAAACCCAAGTCTTAAAAATAACCCCATTGTGTGGGGGTATAATTAGAGAGTTGTGATAAAGTGCTGGTAATAGCATTCACCATGATAGTCTGCCTATTCACAGAATCTTTCATTGTACAGTGTTGATTCTCCCCTTCATGTCTGTTCAAGACAACTGTTTGGGCTTAGAAATCGTCATTTATCCAATGAACACTAACAAGGAAGGTTACAGCAGATGGGTAAATAGATGGGCCCCAGGAATTTCTCAGAATAATGTTGTAAAAGGATGATCTAAATACCTGTCCCCATGTGAAGGATTCTATTAGGACATGACAATAATAGCAGGAATGGGCAAACACATTTCAAAAGTGAATATATATGACAATATATACATCTATAAAAACGTGTGTATTATCAGAATTGAACCATCTTGTAACACAGAAGGACTTTCAGCAGAATTAAAAAAACTCATCGTATCACTGTTAAATTAATTTTTTTTCCTGTTTTCAACTAAAATCTCAAATTCTATTAAAAAATTGCTCTGACTGAGAATGACAATTTTAATCTGGGGAAATTGGTTATGACTGATGATTTCCATCACAGATGCTTTTGCATCTTAGAAGTGTATCACAAAAATAAAGAAAAGGGACTGAGTTTAAAAAGGTAATCCATCGCCTACGAAGCCTGAAGCATTAGTAGCATGTAAGGTGAGATTTTTCTGGAACTACTTTGGTATTGCCTTGGCCTGCTCTGTTCAAAATGGAGCTGTCAACAGTTGGTAATAAAAGACATTACAAAAGACAGTTAAAATCTGTGTCACTGACCTCTTTCAGAAAAGAAAGTTGGCCTAAATTATGAGGGCTTCAAGGCTGTATTTGTTCAATGTTTTGCAAGGCTGAAGCAATCATCATTGTCAGCTTTTACAAGCAGAGAATAAGGGTGTTATTTGTGAAACTTGTTCCTGTGATACAGTTCTGGCCTTGAATTCCCATTCAGCTTTCCCAAGTTTCGCTCTTTCATCACAAATTTCAGATATAAGTAGTTCTAAAATATTAATTACTGAAGTGAGATTTCCTTATGATATCAAAGCAGTACTTCAGTCCCATCCCAGAGAAATCAGGGACCGCTGAGAGGCCATTTTCTTTAGCTAAGTTTCTGGTTGAAACAGTGTAGTTTGGGGATAATGGGGTGTGGCAGGTGGATGAAATATTCTGATCTATCCTTCTACTTGTGAGTCCATTTTCCCTATAGCATCATAAAATAGAGCAATACCGTGCACATTCCTGCCTGAATCCTGGACCTGAACTGACAACTTCCTTTCCAGGTCTCTCTTCTTGAGATGCAATGCAACAGAGCAAACACAAAAAATGTAAATTAAAAATAGACCAGCTATTCTTCAGAGCAGCTCTCAATGGCATCTTAGGATATTATCAGGGGAGTACCAGCAGCTGATCTCAGCAATAAGGAAGCTGGAGGTACTGAAGAGAAACGCAGTGGCAACACAATGTTTAAAGGACTCACACTGAAAAAAAAGAAAAGAGGGTGAGGGACAGGCTACAATAAAAAAATTATTAAGAAATTTTATTAGAGAAATTTTGCTTGCCATAGAAAGTCCACAGTTTTCTCAGTTTTCCCTGTTTAAGTATGCTTGCGAAGAAACTCATTAAATTGGCCATTTTATAGTTCTGCTACTCATTTCATCCTCTTTTGTTTCCTTTTATTTTTATTATTTTTTGTGTGGGACCAAGTAAATGTGATCACAAACTTTTGATCCGAACAGAAAGATTCTAGCTATTAAAAAACCAAGAAACTCAGAACACTGACTATAAATCTGTGAACAGATTAAATTATTCATACAGAGAGCCAAATCACAATTTTTTAAAAAAACCCCCACCAAACATCAGAAGTGAACTTGCTTTTCTTTACACAGAAAAATAAAAATAAAAAAACCTCGATTATGCCTCAACAAAGTGATATTTTATGCCCACAAACATGGAATAAGAGAAATACAATAGATAAAAAAATCAGAAAAATATTGAATAAATTTAATGCAGAATTAAATCCTGATTGTCTGTGCATATCTATTAAAATATTTAGCATTTTTCGGCCTTTCTTTCTTATGTTTGGAATTGAGAAATGTTGGTATTGCAACTTTACAGACATAATTTTCCTTTATTTTCTGGGAAGTCTCAAACTTTATCAATAAACTCAGTTTCATGTCCTATTAATTATCTTTAAAAGGTTGACATTATAAGCAAACTAGCAGGGTATTTAGTAGACTCACTGTGAATATTTCATTTTAAGAGATGAAGCTCTTTTTATACATCAATCAAAATGTAATTTTCCGTAGTAATACACAAATGTAATGGGTTTCACCTGTGTGCCTTTATGTCAGCAGGTACACAGTTTATGAACTTCATAGAAGCAATGTGGAGTTAAAATCAATTTTTAAATATATGCTTAGTACTTTACTAAATTACAAAATGAATGTAATTAGCAAAACTTTCTATTTCCTGAAATTTAATTTATTTATCTGGAATAGATTTGTTCCTGGGATGATTAGGTTCAGTAGTCACATAATGCAAGATGCACTATTCAAAGGAGGTATTACTCTTTTGAAGTAAAGCAAGCCTCTTGTAAAAAATTAACCACTCAAAATGAAAAACCACTGGGAGAGCTATTTTTTCTCCAGATAACATAACAATTATTTTAGAAATAGTTTGATATAATCTTAGAATTAAACACATATTTCTGCTGAAAACAACCACATAAAATGGAATTTGCTGATTGCATGCTTGTTTCCTAGAACAACAAGAAATTTCAGGCAAGAGGCACCTTTTTTTCTAACAAAATGCAACATACGCAAAACTTTTACAATAAAGAATAGAAAAGGTACTTTTTTCTTCCTCTTTCTAGGCCAATTCTCAATTTCTCTGATGTCCCTTGATATGGGCATTCACACCATTGGGTCTTCTTTCCAACTTCCTCCTGCTCACCCCAAGAAAACTTAATGGACTTCAGCTTCCAATTTTACATTCTTGCCCTTGAATCACAGCTACAAATATGTGTCAATGGCAATTAAAGCATTTACTTTCTATTCACAAAGAAGAGGCTCATTTTCAAAATGATTTCTGATGTTTTTAAGAAAGTCTTCAATTTCCTGAGGTAAAATGAACAATATGCTGTACAAATATATAATTTAAATATATTAAATGTAGCAGTTATGGTAATGCTAATACCATAAATATTGTCATAAATTCTTAGTAATATTTTACATGACTATGCAAAACTGAAAATCTACATGGAAAACCAGGTCTGCATTTAGTTTTGATGTCTCACTGCAAGCCAGTGTGTGGTGTGAGTGCAGACCTGCTCACCAGCTACTGCTAGGAACTTGGGAGACATGTGACTAAACTCACATGTCATCATTGCAATATCTTCACTTTTTAGGTTGTTGTCTTTTTGTCTTCTCTCTAAATCTATGTAACTTCTTTGGCAAAGCTCCCTCCAGCAGATTTTTCTGACAGATGCAGGCAAAATCTTTTCATACCACCAGTGTTATCATCCAGACATCAATTTAAACCTTTGTTGTTTCAGTGCACTGTGCAAACACAATGCTCAGTTCACATGTGTCATGGTAAGATAATTGGGTATAACCACTTGGTGTCCTCACCCCTCTTGCTTCACAATGGCTTTTGAAAATGATATCTGATGGCCAGCAGTGACTTGGCAGCAGCCATCAGTTTTCTCCTTTTATTGGAACGCTTGCCGGGAAATGCATGATGGTGTAAACTCATTTTTTATGTATTTATTTAATATAAATTAAATTTAAAAAAAACCAAACAAGCATTTAAAGCCACTGCACCTAAATGTGACTCTTACTTGTAACATGGCAACTTGGGAAGGGAGTACTTCATGCATACTGGGATAAAAAGAGCACAAATGGCACCTGACTATAAGTACTTGTAAAAATAGGTGAATTTAATCTCAATAGATTCTACAGATTTTTAAGTACATACTTACCGCTAAGTGCTTGGACAGTCCTACTATATAACAAGTTTACAGGTAATGATGTGCACACCTGCAAAAAGTAGCATGGCTTTAAAGCTTTTTCAAATATGATAAAATCTTTGTCTTTTTGCTCCATTTCTTAATTGGCTGGTCATATTTTCTTTCTGAGTAACTCCTTGTCATATTATGGTCTCAAATGTAACCAAATACTTCCTCCATTTCATAGAAAAGCAGATGAAATTAAATTACCCAACATTTTGTTTCTCCTGTAGCAATTCTTAGTACAGTTCAGGAAGCATTTGTCCTTGCTAAGATTTAAAAGGAATGGTTGCCAACAATCCCAAAAAGACTGAAATATCAGCCAAGAACAGAACAGAGGTAACATAATCCTGGGTCTTACCATACCTGTTATATCTGAACCAGAGAAAACATGCAAGAGAGGAGCTTGTTATTCCAACTCTAGATGATTAAATGATCCAGAAAGCAATGCCATTGTTTTTGAGGACAGGAATGAGATAAAATGATGAAACTCTTTAACTCATGTATTTTCAAGTGCAGAATCTGGATCTGAATACTCTTTTAACACTTGCTGTGATGTTTTCTATGACTTCTGAAAAATTGATCCTGAAAGAAGCTGAAAACTCTCTTTGTGATGGTCTATTAATATATATAATTGTTTCTGGACTGGATTAAATTACTCACATTTCACAGAATCAATGTCCTGTTTGATCTGTCTGGTTGAATGTATATGCCTGGTCTGAGATGCAGTTGATGTACCTAGCTCCACTTGAATTATGTAGTTTTTTAATGTATGGAATGCAACACTCAGGATCATGCCCTAAGTCTTGCTCCTTGGAACACAGCAGACAATTATACATTGTAAAGTCTACTGAAACACAGTTGTGTAAACATGACATTCCCTACAGCATATTGAAATTCAACTTTCTGGAGAACCATTCTTGTTTAAACTGTGCACTCTTTGCATAACAAAACCCTACATATAACACTAGACTACTTCAGGGCTTGAAAGACTGGTGCTAAGCTTTTGAAACTCAAAGCTTTGAAATTGTTACTATTTTTCTCTGAAAAAACTGGATTCTTGAGGTCACATTCTTCTTCTTTTCATTTTGTCATCAGTTATGAAAGCGGGTTGTGTGGTATGTCTCCAAGGAAGAAAGAGGGAACAGCCCACAAAAATAAAAACAATGCAAAGGTAAAAACGTTAACAAAACATGTCATTTTCTGCCATGATATTTAGCTCTACTATTAAGGCTTTGTACATTAAAAATTTATAGTATGACAGAAAAACAGCAAACCCCACACTAAACATTTTTAAAGCCATGGGAATTGCACATACCCTAATTCTGTGTACTCCTGAGAAGATCTTGATATCTTTAAATACAAATTTCTCTCCCTCATTGCCAGACTGAAAGAGTGTGCCAATGGTTAATATCAACAACAGTAACAACAGTAACAAAAATATCACTCTGCTTTTCCAGAACTCAAGTTATTATTACTGACACAGAAGAGTACATTTACCTTTTAGGAAATCTGACAAGTGATGTATGAAAAGTCTGTCATGCTTCACAGAATGCTAGTAAAGCACAACATGAGTTAATGAATGTTGATAGAAGTAGGCATAATGGTTAGGGTAGCTCTATTTAATCAAAATACATGGGGTTCATGGTTCTATTCATTTGCAGAGGGAAGGTGCTTTCATTTTTCCAGAAAACTTACATCAATAATATTCAGCAATCTGCTCATTTCTAGCTGCTAAATTTCTTTCTCTAGTCATGCAGTTCTCTTGTTGGCTCTGAACACTTGGAAATATGGGGGAACGACTCAACATGCTTAATAACAATATTTCAAACAGACTGAAGTTCTCCTCTTCCTGTTAGATGTAGGCAATTTTGCAAAGGCTTTCCTTGTGAAAATTCTATCACGATCCCTTTTGTTTCTTTGTCTCTGAGGACATTTGGCTTCAACATAAGCAAAAATTGAGGAAGAAAGCAGAGACCCTCAGCCAAACAGTCATCGCTGTAAGGACTTAAAGAGCACAGTTGCCTTTCTCAAACTGTCAAGGCCACAGAAAGAACTTGCTTTAAGATAAGGCATCACAGTAAGAACTTGAGGGAAGCATGGAAGGGAGGAATTTGCAACAAGAAGATGCTAATTCCAGGCCTGGTGGAGGCGAGATCTGCTTAGCACATCCTGGTTAACACATCCAGACAAAAATTCCTGCTGTGGCAAACTGTGGGAAAGGAAGCAACTGCTCATACACGTGCCACCCCAGGTTATGGGAACATCTGTGACCACCCCACAGATACCCAGAACTTGGACTGTATAAAGGTGGTACCCTCAGAAGAATGACTACGGGACCCCACCACCAAGAAGCCCAGGGTGAAGAAGGACCAACAGGACAAGGCTGGATCCACAGGTGGTGACTGTCTTCCACTTGACCTCTCTCTGTCTCCTTCCCTTTTTTTCTATTTCTTGCCCCCTCTCTCTACTGCACATGTATTGTTAAATAAAATCCATATTTTTGACTTCGACATATGGTCTCATTTGCTCCTTAATTCGGGGAGATGCATCTCTCACTAACTGGATCTTAACAATCACCCAGGAAAAAACCAAAAAGTAACAAAAATGCATGATGCTGTGAGGGGAGGGATCAAAATCTGTACTTTCCAGTTCTTCATAACAGCAGCAGCCTTTCCAGGGGCTTGTGCCAAAGTTAGCACATTTTTTGAGAGCTGACGCAGAACAGAGATGATAAGGGACAAGGGAGCAGCTGCTTGCTTTGGACTGTTCTGCTGGCAACATAGCTGGATTTTGCACTAAGTGGCAGTGGCTTCTATTCAGCAGCTTACAATTCTCTCTCACTCATCCTCAGTAGGAGTGGAATGCAGCTGCAGCTGAGACACCACTAGTGATAAGCTAAGCTGAGAAGACAGAGAAGGAAGAAAGAAAAGCTATGTAGTAGTATGACATGATAAACATCCAAAACCAAAGAAAATAAATTGAGCTTAAATTTCTCATAGCTCTTATTTCCATTAGAGGTTCCTGGTCTATTGCCCCCTACATGTGGCACAGGATCCTCTTAAGGGGAGGCCCAGTCTTCTTGTGAGCCTTGGTGGGGGGCAATGCAAGGAGTTAAGACCATGTATAGTCTGTTTGTTTTCTTATAATATTATGTACATAATACAAACACACACTTTGCTACAGCAAACTTAAGTACAAGTTTATGGAAGAGATACGTCCTTAAATGAGTCCAGTAGCATGTTGTAAATGAATAGAGGATGAATAGGGTGCTTCTGGGTGAAATAGCTCCCCCTCTCAGTTTGAGTCCTCTGAAAGAAAGAAATTTTTGGCCAGGGCATCCTGTGAGAGGGCAAAATAGCCTTCTAATGGAAATGGTAGCTCCTAGGGTCTTGGAGATAGACAATTATGAATGACTTGATGAAAAGTTGTAATGGATTTTAGAACCATGTGATTTTTCTTACAGTGTTGGCTGCAAACTATGTAATGTGGTACATGGAAAAATTTAGAAGACTATAAATCATGCAGGACTTTAAGGAGCTCTTTGTGCTTCCTATTTCTTTCTAAGCATTTCAGCAAAGCTACCTTAACTCTTCTGATAAATGTGACAAATTTCTTTAGTTGATGCTGTTCATTTCCAGATAAAATAATGAACCATGAGGTACAGAATGGTATCTGAAAGTTATCATTAATTTATTTCCTATTTCTTGTTAATTTATAATGTATTTTTGAGGCCCATCTTTTTATTGTCGTGGGGTCTTTTCAAAAATGTAGCAGTAAATGCACTGATTTTGCAGCTTTATTTCTCTTGAAACAGTTAATATCTCTCCACTGACAGATCCACCCATGAAACAGCCCTAATAACGTAATTTAAAACATGGAAAGTGTTGCGCTTGTTTTGTTTCTGTATTTTGGAACCTATTGCTATTCAATTTAGTACTCTAAATGAACTCATATCATATCCCATTATTGAGGAAAATGACCACCTGCCTCCCCCATATGTTGATTTCAGTTTTAAATAGTGCCATTTGAAAGTCTTGAAACTCATTAGAGCGACAGGGTTTGAGCATACAGGCTCTGTCACTCAGAAAAAAAGATATGGGGAAGCAGAATCTGAATTTTAAAAATTACCCAAAAAAATTTTTTAATTTTTTTTTTCATTTTCTAGTCTTTGACTTGCTTATAGCCTTCCAGATTAATAAAAAAATAAAAATTAGTAGTTATATTTACAGGTTTTATCATTTTTCCTGATAGTTTAGAGTCTATTTTTTTATTATAATTGTTTTCCAAAGTTTTATTTTTATACAGTCTTTTGTTCAAATATTTTGAAACAGAACTCAGTTCTGGCTGTAAATTGCTGACTTTCTTGCAAGCTACCTTTCCAAACAGAACAGAACATTGAAAATATGACTTAACCTTTTCCAGGCTTTGGGTTGTCCATATCTAATGATTTAGCAAGACTACTGCAGGTATTTTAAAACCTACCAATTCAAAGACAGGTAGGGATCTAGTCTGAATGTTAGATCAAGACATATTCTTGAAATTGTTATTTTCTATTAACGATTATCTACTATATATTTCTATACGTAGTAGCACTGTACAAAATAAGAGAATCCCACTCTTGATGATGCAGGTCTTTATCACCTCTACATACTCTACAGTAATGCTTGGTTGTGGAGCAGGTAAGCTCTTGCCTCTAGGTGGATACCTAAAATGGCTCACTAGCTAGACTAAATCATTTAAATCGGTGTCCTATCTTGAGGGACTGCCAGAGGCGTCCTGTTGCAGAACTACAAAATGTTCAGAACTCAAAACACAGTCTATAGTATTACAGCTAATACTGTATGGGCAAATATGCTTGCAAAGTCACACTGTTGTCTTCCATATAAAATAGCCATTCACTCATTCTGTACTTTAGGATCTTGTCCAACTGCTCAATTTTTATGAAGGGAGGATTCGCCAGATACACCAGCTGAAACAAATATTAAAAAGGCTGAAGTGCTAAAGGGGCACAACTGGGCATTCTGTACTGTAATCTCAAGTCTCAGGAGATAAGACGTAACTTCCTCTTCTAACAGGTTGCATGCCCTCACTTTGGGTATATCTTGCTAACCTTTCATGAATCTTTGGCTGCCAAGACCTTTAGACCTTTTGGAAACCTGTATTCTTTCTGTCTCCACATCCTGTTCTAAAGGAAAATACTTTTAATTTTCAGGGCTGTTCTGAGGATAGGGATGCTTTCAGTTATTGAGAAAGATGGAAATACTGCCTTGTTTTACAGATTCCCAAACATTTAGAAGGAAGGAATTTTTCAGTTAAGACTGACAGCAAATCTGCTTCACTTGGCTCAAAATTTCAAATTCCTACCAACTCCACAGGCCCCCAAATAAATGCAGTCTCATTTCTTACATCATGACACAGCTTGTTGATGCTCACTGTACAAGTGGACAGCTCAAACAATGTAAACCTTATTGTAAGGGGTGCTGTGTCCTGTAATCCCTGTCTGGGATTTCTGCTTCACAAGATGCATCATTCTTTTGATGACAGAGCACCCTCACAGACACAGAGGTTCATGTCTGTCCTGTTTCTTTCTGTTGCGGGTTTACTCTTGTAAGTGAACACCACCAGTGATGAATGACGGAAAAACAGAACAAAGGTTGTGATTGGGTCATTTCTCTACATACAGAAAATAGGTCACCCCTAGCATACTACTGTGCCTGTTTTATACTCGTACTACTAAAGTTCTGGACAAACAGATTTTTTGGCTACTGCTGTGGGCGACCTAAGCAGGGAGGGGTCCCTCCCAGCAAAACCAGCAGGTTTCAGATCCATGTTTTCCCTCCCACCAGTAGAAAAAGGTAAAAGTCTGGCTTTGCAGGGCCTTCCCCACAACTCTCCATCCCAGCTGCATCCTTTCTCCTTCACTCTCCCCTACCTGTGGCAGGAGCAACCTGCCCTTGGCCCTCCTTTCTTGCCTGCTCTGCAGAAAAGCCTTGAAGTAACTTTGATAAAGATCATGGCAACTTCCTAGCTTTCTGTCCCCAGGGAGATTCCATGACAGAAGTATTCAACAACTGGGGAACCTATAGTTGACAACAGGGAGACTACAAAATTGCAAGAATCTGTCTTTAAAGCACAGCAAAACTGGTGACACAGAGGCTGACACAGACACTCAAATAGCATCTGAATACATAAACAGTATATTGAATGCTCTCTGTCAAATCTTCTGCATGACACAAGACTATTTGGAACTGTCAGAAAGTGTCATCTGAGAATTGTGTCTTCACAACAATAACTGAGAATTTGAAGAAACAATGCAACCATGAACTGCTAAACTCAGAGAGATGTTAAATTCCTGGAATTAGCAAACCTGAATAAGATTAAATATTTTCCAATAAAGCCATTTTATGAATTAGAGGGAAGGTCAAAGGAGGGTGATCCACAGTAATTCTTTAAGCAAATTTACTGAACAATCTCACCTCTAAAGCAAGATCACAGCTAAGACAATTTGCTAATACAAATGTGAAAATAAAATTTCATCAAAATGCATACAAAATTAAATTTACAAATACAAAGAAGGGTTGTGGCTGAAGAGACACAGAGGATCTGCATGGAAAAAACATGGACTTGGGATCAAAGACCTTCTGTGAACCCATGTTGAAAACAAACGTATTCATTCAGAGAATATCCCACAGGTCAGATTTTACACATAACTAGACAGGAGTTTGAGAAAGGAATTACAAAAACACTTGTGGTCAAAACTCCCTTTATTAAGGAAGGCATCTTTTCTTTTTTTTTTTTCATTTCTCACACTTAAAAAAAACTAAGAGGCTATAAACATATATTTCTAGGACACGTTTAATGATAATATTTCATAATCAGGTACATTTTTATAAAGGTTTACACTGTTTTGAAGCTATGAATAAATTTGAAAATGAGAATTGCCAAAAATATTGCACATTTGTTTTAGAAAACAGGTTTGTGAGAACTGGAGATTACAGCTGGCATCATTAATCCATTCAAAAAGCTTTCCCTGCATTTTGAAATTTTTTGGAGTTAAGAAATCAGTAAATTTTTGAGTCTGTGTAAGACAGTGATGCAGTGCAAAACAGGAAACTAATATTCAATCTGTCATCAGATGCAAACACAGAAAAGCAAAACACAGAGACCACTGGACAACAGTGAAGGCTATGCCCACATTATTAAGTTGGGCCTGCCCGTGTCAGTCCAAGGTGTGAGAACAATCATCCCCGTCAGATGATTTCACTGTGCCAGCAAAACCTTGGTGTGGATGCAGCAATGCTAACAGAAGATGTTTTTTGCCATTATTCAGGGACCTGGTGTTATTAAGCAAGCCAAAGAGCTTGTGTCAGCATGCTCCATGTCTACACTTAAGAGGGTTTGCTGACAGCACAGCAGAACCTCTCTAGCGTAGACAAGGTTAAAGACTTCTTCAGAATGTGCAAGAGAGGGAAATGGGATTGTAATCTTGCAAAGCAAAATTGCCATTTTATAATAGTATGGTCATAGTATGAACAGGATGAAAATAAATAGCAGTAAGAATAACAAAGGTCCAAAGACATCTATAAAGTCAGAGATTTCAGCTCATATTGGTTATACCTGCAGTAGGAGGGGATCTGAATGAAGATTCATATAACAAACACACAATCAAAAGTAAGCAAACTTGTTCAGAGCAATTATGGTAGGGTCTCCACAGCAGAGTTAAGAAATGTTAAGACCGTGATGACTTTCAGAGCATGGCACCTGGAGATGTACAAAATAACTCAACTGTTATAACTGAAAAAAAAAGAGAACAATAATATTCACTGAAGAGAACAAAACCAAGACAAACTTTATATTATTGCAAAAGCTAGAGACACCATTAGGTGGAAAATCTGCCTGACAGCCCTTTGAAACAGCTTATTTGCATAAACCTAAACAGTTTAGAAAATTCTCACTGCCAAATTTCTGCAATAGAAAAAGTATTTTCTGACTTAACTGAAGCAGAAGCAGTGCAGTTAAAACACCAAAGGCAGGCAGCAATGATTGCTACAGCAGGCAGCTACTGCACTATGTTTGTATGCCAACAGGTAGATTTAGTGGCCCAAAAGCACTTGTCAGCCATGATAATGTCCACTGTACAAACCCTGACATGGGATAATAGAAGAAGGCACAGTTTTTCTGTAAGCAATAGGTACATGAAACTAAAAATAAAAATAAAGAGAGGTTCCATAAAATTGTATACTTGGCATATTCACTCAATGATTAATTATTTCACCTAACAGTTACCAACAAACCAGTACTCGTGCATCAGAGACATTCTGGGCAGTGAAACGGATACATAAAAAGTGCAAAAGAACAACTTTATCACAGTTGTTCTGCATAGAAAATAGGATGAACATGTTAATGGACAGGAAACTGAGTAGAAAGTGATCCCTTTAAATACATATAAAAAGGATTAGTATCCACATGCTGGCTTCTTCTCCAAAGTAATTTTGCAGTATTCAAGTATAAGAACTGAACAAATATATAAAGAATTGTGTGTAACTGAAATACAAAGAAATCTTAAACTAAGCTCATAACTTGCTGGTTTGTAGGGAGGGATAGAAAGACTCCAAGAGCGAAAGAGAAAGGACAAAAACCAGTGAGGGTTCCTTCTGGCCTTTGTATTGTTTGTACAGTCAGAAAGACCATTTCAGAATGAAAAACACCCAGCTGTTTCCCAGCAAGCTGGAAAGAAGTAAGCATCCAACAGGTTTAATACATAAGAGCGATCAACCAGAATAAAGCCTTATTGTAAACAGGGAGTTCTGCCAAGACTATATTGAGCTATTTTTGGACTTCTAGACAGTACACACAACTTACATTGTACATTGTAGTCAAGGCTCTTTGCAGGCTGGTTATGGTGGAAGTGTGAAAATGCAGGCCAAGTGACAGAATGAAAATCCAGGGTTTTCTCCAGAGGCCTGGGGACAGATGAACCTTTTTGCTATGAGCTACAAAACCAGCCACATATTCCTTAGGCTACCAGAAAGGAAACAAACTATGACACACTACCACAAACACTATCATAGATTAACCATTTAATCAGACGTACTATTACAGCAGTAGTTTCAAGCAAACTCTTCTTTATCTTTCCCACATAATTCACAGGACACTATGAAATAACTTTGAATCCTGCACTGCTATACCATGTAAGTTGAATGACAAAGTTCAGGTGGTAGTTAAAATAGACAAAAGCCTTTAATAAACTCTATAAAAGAAAGATACATGGTTAGTTCTCCTGAATGAAATGACTTCTCCATAAACAACATTATTTTTTCCATACTGGATGCCAAACACACCATTTTGTAATAGCTTTAGCATTACTAATGTTGAATGGATAGAAAGACTAACAGAAAAATGTGGGAGAGACACCTTAAGGCCAAAACTTTTGATAACTGACAAGATAGAGAGCTTCCAAAATGATCTCAGGAAATATTTGCAAAAACAGCTTGTTTCTCAGGATCAATTGCCCACTTCTAAGGATGCTAAATATGCTGAACAGCTAAATCCTCATTCATAAAAGAGTAATTGATGAGCATATATTTCAAATAACTTCATCTAGAAAGAAAATAAACAGGATATGTAGGATAAAGAAATATGCTCTCTTCTGACACCTGATTAACAAGAAATGGAAACACCCCCTCCAGCATGGCCCATGACTGATAGCAATCAAAATAGACTCTCAAAACATTGTACCACCTGAAGAATCAAATGTTAGACAAGCTCCAGTTTTTGGAGAGCTATATACAAATATTATTGCAGCCTCTTGATACTTAAAAGGGGCTCTCTTTTGATGGAGAGAGGTTTTTATTAAGGCTTGTAAGTTACAGGACAAGGAGCAATAGTTTTAAACTGAAAGAGGGGAGCTTTAGATTGGACACAAGGAATATTTCACAATTACGTGATCGTGAGACATTGGAACAGGTTATCCAGAGAAACTGTGGGTGCCTTATCCTGGAAGGACTCAACGTCATGTTGGTCAGTGCTTTGAGCAACATAATCTTGTGAAAGGTGTCCCTGTTCATGGCAGGAATGATCTTTGAAGGTGCCTTCCAACCCAAAGTATGCTCTGTGATTTGATGATGGAAGAGAGTCTTAGGAAGGATGTCTGTGCTTTGACCATACAGAGAAACTTAAATAGGAAAAGTCTTGGAAAAGAAAACAAAATACGAGAGAAAGAATAAAGTTTGAATCATGCCCCGACTTGACTTCTCTCTTTTTATATTCTTACACCACGCACATCCTTTTCAAGCTAATTATCCAGCTGCTTAGATAAACTTATTGACTGCTAATTTACTATGTACATTTTTAGGATTGATTATGCAAGTTGTAGTTGCAAGACAGAGCCCCTAGACAATAGGAGATATGTCTATGTTTACTTCCAGAGCTAGAGAGCATATATATTATAGAGTTCATTTTCAAAACCAGAGGCTTCTGACTGAATTTCTGTACTATCTTGCAAATACCACAGAATTGCTGCCCTGCAGGGACATTCAGGAGGTAGTAACCATGTAATCCATCACTCCCTACAGAAGCTCATATCCCAGTGCAACATTATAATGAGACTTTTGGTCCTCATTATAAAAAAGTAGATAGAAAGCTTATTTTATTTCTGTTAAATCCAGCCCAATGTTAACCAGTCAAATTAGAGAAAAAAGTATTAATAATAATGGCACATTCTCCTTTGTATATTATCATTCAGCTCCAAATTTTCCTTTGTGACCAAAGCTACCAGTTACAACAAAGGAGGGCTCACAGGGGCAGGACAGCCCTTTCTCAGTTACTTTTTTTGCCCAGGACTCCTAAATGCAAATCTATGCAGTAGAGTTATTCTCATAAGATGATAGTTGGAAGAACTAAACCACCCTGGGGAGAGAAAACGTAATTTTGCATCTCTCATCATTTTGAACTTGTCTAGTACATAACTTCTGAAGGAATGAATGAAAACACCTTGGTTGGCTCCGATGGAAAGTAGAGCTACTTAGAGCTGCTGCTTATGAAGAGAAATCCAAGTTGCAGCCAGTTTCTTACCAGAGAAGAAACCGGGGTCAAACGAACACGTACATGTAATTTTTTTGATGCAGCAGTGTTTCCTATATGATAAAATGCACACTGCTTTGAGAACACAGGCTACACAGTCAACACAGACTTCTCCTTCATTCTTCAGGAAGTTCAGCCTGGAGTTGTTACCTAGTTCTCAGCAGACAACCCTGAGTCTTTCCAAATGCTGGATAAAGCTAGAGAAAATCAAGAAAAAGCAGATTTTATGGTAATTATCAGCCATTTCCCCAAAACCAGATGTCTCAAAATTAGCAGCCAGTACTCTTCCACACCAAAAGAAATGGTTGTATTAAAGAAAAATTTTCTGTCATAAGAATGGTGAAATACAGGGGCAGTTTGCCCGGAGAGATTGTGGAACTTCCATTCTTGAAAACTCAAATAGATACAGCCCTGATCTACCTCACCTAATCAGGATTTGCTTGGATTAGGGGCTTTCAACCTCTGGAAGACCCCTGTTGTTCCTCCATGGAGATGTGATTCTCCTCACTGACTTCTCACAGGCCTGGCTGTGATAACAATGCTGAAAACATTTTTCTGAGGATATGCACTGTTCAACAGACCTTAAGTGATGTAACATTGCTGTATTTCTGTAAGGATTATGTTGTTTGTCTCCGACTGTCTCTCTGTGACATGGGTAAAAAAGCTGAGACACATTGAAGTGCAGTGAAGTAGGAATTTGACCAATTTCAGACAGGAACTTTAGTACTACTCTGCCTGGTCGCTTTACATATCTTGAAAAGCAATAAAAAAATATAATTAGAGATTAGAGCATCACAGATAGCATAACTTATGCAGCTGATAACACCTTTGCTTTTGCCTATACAGATGCAAAAAAGTATACAGAGGCACTGTAGTATAAAATTGAGGTGGGAAATCTCCTATCCCAATTGATTAGTTTTCATTACTAAGCACTAACCCAGCATAACTGCCTGGGTTAGGCTCTTTTGTGTTGAATGACCCACATCACCAATATATCAATGAAGGCTTTGTATAGAGCAACTAGTGATCAATCAGAATGTAAGATTTAAAAAGAAAAAAAAATTGTCATGCTTAGTAAATTTCCCTTTATCATTCTTCTCCAGGCCTTCTGTGTGCTTTCTTGCCAGTCTCTCCCTACCTTTCTTATCTTCCTCCCCCTTCTTCTCAGCCAGGCTTAGCCCTACAACTCCTAGGCTCAGCAATAAGAGGATTTTCTTCTTCGTTCATTTAATTTTAGATAAATGTTGAATTGGGAGTTGTACATTACCCCTGATTCAGCTGTCTTGCTGGAAAGTCAGTGGGAGACTTAGTCTGAGTTGCATGTGAATGGACTTCAGAGATACATGCCATATAACTGAAAGCTCGAGGGAGAAAAAGACAGTTAAGAAAAAAAATAGCCTGTTACCATTGAGATGCAGCTTAAAGTGGCATCTGAGACCTGTTTTGGCTAAAATCCTTCTCTGACTTTCTAAAAAGACTGCTTGAAGCAAGATACAGATAAATATAGCTTTTCTGAAAATCTTGAGGTAGAAAACACATAGAAGTTGAAAGCTTCAAAATAAGTCAGGTCCTTACCAGATACAACCTGAAGTTAAAGGTAGGTCCAAATTCACATGCTGCAAAAGGCCAGGAAATCAGAAATCAGGAATAGTATTGTGGGTCCTCACCACCTATAATAATTTAATCTGAAATCCGAATTTCTTCTGTCTTCGTTCCTATGTGCTGTATGATTACTGGTGTTCACATTTGTATTTGTTCCTAGTAAATTACTTCCAGGTACATGTTAATATACAGCTCTTTCTTAAGTCTCCCGACCCTATATCCAACCATAAACTTACTCTCAGAGGCATCCAAAAAGACATATAATGCCTATCACAATGTTCTGATTCAACTTAGAGCTTGTAGGCAGGATTTTTTTTATCCTTAAAAAAAGTCCTATGTTCTTCTCATTGACATCAACAGTAAATCTAAGGAAGGCTAAATTCTTTCTAAAATAAAATTTTACAGGTTTTTCTCCAGTTGTCTAACTCGATTCTTTCTGCAATGGGGAATTTTGCAGCTGCAGCGTGATTGCATATGGTGGCTACTTTGACCAGAAACCAGCAAGTTTCAGAAGGAAAAAAACCCACAGTCAGACTGGAGTTTCAAAGGTGCTCTTAAAACTGACATGAAGATTGCTATTTCTGCAATTTAAAGACTTGTAAAGTGGACATATAATTTTATGCTTTAAAAGACAACATCATTGTAGGAAGCTCACCAAGCATTCCTTTTGGGAAACTGGCCAAAGTTTGAAACCTCTTTTCTTTCAAAATATTATGAAATTATTTAAAATTAAGGCATACATGACTTTCAAAGTGAATTCAAAAGTAAACAACTTTTAATCATACAAGTGTTCTGTAAAATGGATGTAATCATAAATAGAGTCTGTTTTATTTATTTATACAAATCCCTTGACTTTTATGTTAAACTGTTAATCACTGGAGCAAAACTCATATAATAACCATACTTCTTTTTAGACTTCTACCTTTTGAGACTCAAAGCGCTTTAAGAAATTTAATGTATATTGTTATTCCCACTGTAGACATGAAATATACTGAGGAGTGTCAGAATTTAAGTTTACATAGAAACAGAAGGGAGAAGTTGTGGGGGTTTTGCAGGTTTTTTCTTTGCTTTTTTTTCTAATTCCTGGCTGTAAAACTGACCCTCTAATGTTTAAGTGCCCCTATCTGCCTAAGGATACAGCTCTGATACTGTTCATAATGGGGACTATGGAGGGAAAGAATCTCATCCTCTCTTTCTTTCATTTAAATGGCCAAAACTAAGTACTGGCAGTGCTTAAAGTTTGTAAGGTATGAAATTTAGCTTAGAACTGAAAATGCAAGTGGAAATTGTTAAATTTGCCTTCTACTTGTCTGAAAATCTCTGACATGTCTGAATTCCTATAAAGATTCCAGTTTTTAAAAAATGCCATGCACCTACTTTCTCTGTTTCTTTAGACTTAATTAGGAATAGTATTCTGAAAAGAGTGAACTCCTTCTTATTTTCTAATGTTATAAAATTATGTATGAAAATTAAATAAAAATGTTCATATGATTATATCTGACCTAATGATATGAATCCTCTGCTTCATATTTAGGAATGGAAATATTAAAGGTTCATTTATTCAGCGAATATACATTGCCTATTCCTTTCCCTAATAATATCTATAATTCCCTAATAATGGTATCTAATCCTAGTATTTTTTTATTGTGGATGGCTGTTTCAAGCTACATGTGTAAGGTAGCCAAAGCACATCCAGTGTACTGTTTTATCCTTCACTGCATTGGAAGTAGCTTCATCAAGCTACTCTTTTGTATGTGATGGCCAGCACTTGAGTGTCACATCTGTTACCTTGCTGCCAGTGAGTGTTGCTAACTCAGCTGACCTGGTTCCAATTCCTTGTGTGTTGATGCTCTAAGGAAAAATGCAAAGACTTTGAGGAATGCTGTGGCAGGAGATTACTTAGATCTGAGACTGCTGTCAACTGAATCAGGGCTCCTGGACTTTGAGCTGCACCAGTTTGTACAAGCTGGGAATCTGTCTCCTTCTGTACTAAATGTGGTGTACGTAGGAGTGCAATGGAGAATTAATTCAGGGGCAATAACTATCTCATAAAAGTGTAAGGGGGAAGGTGGTATATACTGCCATAGAGCTCCACACACAAAAAGATTGTGTGGAAATATAAAATCAGCAAGAAGTGATTGCTCAGCAGGAACATGAAGCCATTTTGCAGTCTAACATAGGAATCTGTGTCCGATTACTCTATCGGCAGGGAGTTCAGGCAGCCAACATAATTTAAGCTAACACACACTGTAATGAGGCCCAAAGAAACAGACCTGTCAAAGCAGAAAAAGAATCAAAACAACAGGGCAAGTCATCTTAGGAAAAAATCATACACACACAGATAGAGTGTTTTGCAAATGTAATACAAATACATGAAAGGTGTAGAGCACCACAAATTTTGTAGGCATTGCAACTACAAGGCAGAGGATCCAAAATCCTACTGCCATCGCATAATCCTTTGGTGCTTCATCCTGAGTAAGTGGACTGCAACATATAAATATTTTGGCAAATTGAATCTTACTAGGTGAAAAAGACTTGGAACAAGATACAGGTTAATTATTTTTCTACCACTCATTATCAGCTGTCACACAGGGAATTAAGACTGCCAATAATAAGACTTCAGAAAGGATCACAAGCATATGGAGGGCTACATAAAACCACTGAAAAAGAAATATATTTCATGAAATTGATAGGTGGGCAGTAATCAATGCTACTTTGAAATGTAAAGCAAATAAGTATGAGAAAAACCTGGTTTGGATTTTAGTGTCCTGCAGAAAGGTAATGATAACTATAACAAACACACTCGAACACAGCTTCTGCTAAGCACAGAATAAAATCAATACTATAGCATTTATACATATGCATTCATCTGGACTTTAGCACAAAAATTTACTAAAACTAGCACTATTGCTTTGACTACAATAAGTCAAATACTTTTTTATATATTTCTTTTTACTTAGCCAAGGTTAAATAAGAAAAAATAATAAAGAAACAAAAAAGAAACCCAAACAAAACAATAATCCCCACTTCTAACTTGCATAGAATTTCTCATAATTCTCATTAAGATAAAAACCTCAGATGTTTCACAGTGTGTGTAGTGGTTTAGGAATGGTATTTCCAGCTTTAGTGTTTCCACTGAAACACCTGAAACCAGGCATCGCTTGCTCTCCCACTCCCTCCCCCTGAGGCAGGCTGTAGAGGAGAATTGAAGGCACAAAAGGTGAAAATCACGAGTTGAGAAAAGAATAATTTCCTGGAAACTGCAATGAAATAAGAAAGTGAACAGTAACAGCAACAGTATTACTAACAGATGGTACAAGAGAGGTGAACAATTCACATGCAAATGCTCACCACACAGAAATCTCCCCCATACTACTATGACTGGAAGAGACTCCTTCCCCCATGCCTAGAAAATGAAGGGGGTAGAGATTAATCTTCACATTCTTAGCTTTCTAGGGCCTCCTGAGAATTCTGCAATGTGCTTTCTCTGTGTTTACACCAAAGCAAAATTTGGCTTTTAGTCATATTACCAGTAAAGTCTTCAGTTTTTCCAGTCACCACTTAGATTTTTATACTGCTGACACAATTCCTCTTAGTCCTGAAACAACATGTCAAAAAACCTCTCATTCTTGAATCATATTTGACAGCTCAGTTTTCCTTTCTTCTCTTATATTAGATTGTCTCCTATAGTTCTTTCTACTTGCTTCTTTTGGTACATGCTAAATTCCTTTTTGCTCACGTATCTCAGTATAACTTGCTCTTGCTAATAAATCTTTTCCTCCCTGGATTGTCTATTTTTCTCATAGAGTTACAAGAAAACAGGAGTTAGCTCCCTGAGCATGAAAAACTTTTAAATTTCTTTGTATTTTTTGATTTAATGAGTTTTTAGTCAAATTACATATGAAAAACCTCAAAATCAGAAACTGATAAAGAAAACAGTCATCATTCAGGAAGTAGCTTCCCACACATCTAACATGAGTTGAGAGTAGAACATTGTTTCAGTGGAATCTTAGATAGACTTTTTCCTTTATTCAGATGCATGGCTTCACAAGACTGGTAGAAAATGCAATAATTGCGATAAATATTTAAAACAGTTAAAGCATGCAAATACAATCATATGTTTGCATAAGCTTCATTTCATCATGAAATCATGGTCAATCTAACACGAACAAGAGTTTAAAATCTTTTTAAACACACTGGAAGTAGTTTAAGTTCCAAACCCCTTATATTTGCTCTTCATATTAAAGGTTTTTTATTTCCACTAAAGAGAAGTCTTCAAATGTCATTCAAGTCATATGAAGTCCTACTGTGCATTGATTAACACACCTGTGTAGGTATTGGCACATTCATTCTAACACATATTCAGTTCATCTGTTAGCTACTTCCTTGAACTCAACTGATATTCCAATAACGGAAAAGATAAGGAAGAGAAAACTGGAGTGAAATTCTGCAACACTGCATACACACCTGCCCACTACAAATAGGATCTACATCCTTTATACATTCTAAAGATCAATATGACATAAAAGTTTCCTGAGAAGTTTTAAATTATTCAAAAAGTACCTCTTAAATATTTAAGGACATTACAAAATAAAAGAGGCTATTCACCTGAGCCAAATAAAATGACACAATCTTTATTACAGAGGCCAAGAACACCACTGGGGAAAGGCAACTTGTAGGAAATTAAATCATAAGGAGACAGATGACAAACTCATTTCGAGGAGGTGCCCACTTACTAAGCCCTCCAATAATTTTTAATTTACTTAAAATTGGAGGCCTCTTCCTACCACATATTCTATTAGTCTTTGGGACAGTGCAGCATCCTCAAAGGAAACCACACAGAAATACCCACAGAAATACAATGACATGCTAAGTAAGCATGTTTTGTCAACCCAAAGTTCAAATAGCATGTTGGGGCTATATTGTGCATATATTGGGGCATATTGTGACACTTTTCAAGTGAAATAGGGAGTCATTACTAGATTACTGCATTAAAGCTACCTCTTGTTCTGTGCTGATAGGTTGTTCTGTTTTAGCATGCTGTCAAAAAATTCCATCCTGCATCACAACACAGCTTTACTGATCTAGGAATTAGAAACACTGAATTCAAGTATAGAGCCTGAGTGACAAACAATTACTGTTTAGGTATGGTGCAAAAAATTATTACATTGAGATTAAATTTAAAATGTATGAAACAGCAATTTCAGTGAATTTTAACAGATTTAGGTTTCTGAGCAGTTACAAACACTACATTTTCTGTCTGTCTTCAGAAAAATCAAACAATTCAAATCGTTAACTTTCTGAGTACTATCAGAAGCAGTCAGGCACCACACCCACCCAGGTTGACTTTAAGTACAAAGCATAGAAGTGCAGTGTCTCCAGGGGGTCTGTGCTGGCTACATAATTGGGGAAAATTCACAAGCATTTTCAAGCGAGGCCCTTGAAAGATCATTTTCCCCAGGGGCTACTTTTTCAGGAGTTCCTTTGTAATCATAAAAGTAATAGTGATGACTCACTGCTACATGGGAGATTGGAAATGCTCCAACAAAACACAGAAGCGAAGAAATGGAGGGAAATGTATAATAAGCACATCTTCATAATTATTTGTGAGCTTGCTAGTTTTGTAGTAGGATTAAAATACTAGGGAAATTGCTTACAGGTAGGATTGACTGATCCTGCATTAACCTTAGATAAATGAAGTATATAAACATAAACACATGCAAACACACTAATCAGTCATGATGGAAACAATCATACAGAAAGTAGCATTATATTATCTTGTCTGTGAAACTGCTAGTGTTGGTTCTTTGTGAATCAACTGGTTTACCTTAAGAAATTATTTCTGACTGAAATGCATTTAAATAATAACTTTTGTTAAAGCTTACCAGTTACTTTATTGTATATTTCCCTTGGCAGAACTGAGTATGAGCAAACAATTTCTAGATTGCAAATTCTTCTACATTCTATATTTTATCTTTGGAAGTTAGTCAGAGTATTCATGTTACTCAGAAAAATGGTCACCAGGTTTTTAAAAAAGCTCAAAATCCTACTTTTTCAAGGTGTTTCCATAAATCTGTTAGCTTATTCATTCATTCATTCCTATATCTTTCCATTCTGAGTCCCAAACAACAGTCCCATGGCAGAAGTGCTTTAGTAAGTTTTGGTCTAAATGTCATATTTAAAGAGACACCTCCCTTCTGCCTCAACTGGAATTTTTGACTATTTGTCTCAGAACTCCCTTCACCAGCTTTAGCATATAACTCATTTCAATTTCCTTAGTCATAATGCCTTCTTTTCTTTTATGGTCATTGCTTCCATATGGGTTTGTTACTTTACACGGCTTTCCATCAAAAAATCTGTAATTCTTGTTTTCCATTTTGCTGTCCTTGTGGGTGTTTGAAGAACATTTTTTACATCCCCATGACTGTTTTAAGTCCACCATTTATTGAAAGAGTATTGCTTTGAGTGTGCAGAGTTCCCAAAAATTCTAATGTTGGATAAAAATCTTTCTTCTTGGAAACAAGGAACAATTATCTGGAAAGAAGTTACAAAGGCTTTAGTAAGCACTTCATAGAAGAGATTGTCATTACACGAAAGTAAATATTGTAAATTTCTTATCACTTAGTAGTACAGTATGCACCTTTACTGAATATTTGTCATGTGTAAAGAGGTAACTAAATAAACCTGATATTAATGGAGCTGCAGATCAAGTGCTAAAAGGTATTTCTTATTTGTTGACATTTCTCTAAAAAATGGGGTAGTGAAATTAAAATGTGGAAAGTAGAAAGCATCAATATAGTTGACTTATAAATAAAAAGAAGGTGCTCACATCAATATATAAAACAGATATTTACCATTATAAAGACAGATACAGATGAACTGTGTGCTTTAGAGACACTTGAAAAATGAACATGTCCTCAAAATCTTTGCTTCACAGAATCTGAGGTTGGAAGGGATCTCTGGAGAATCAGTACTGCAACTCCCTGCTCAAATCAGGGTCATCTACAGCAGATTGCCCAGGATCATATTTAATGAGGTCTTGTCTGCCTCCAAGGACAGAGAACACCACCACCTCTGGGCAACGTGCTCCAATGCTCAACCACACTCAAACTAAGATTCTCCTTATGTTTAAATGCAAATTCCTGTATCCATTTCATGCCCATTGCCTCTTGTCCTGTGACTGGGCAAAACAGAGGTGTTGGTTTCCTCTTTACTCCCTCCCACAGGGTGTGCATACACATCAGTAAGACCTTCCAGGCTAAACAGTCTCAGCTGCGTCAGTCTCTTTTTAGGACAGATGCCTCAAGTCCTTTATCATCTTTGCACCCCTTTACTAGCCTCACTTCCATATGTTCATATCTTTCTTACACTTGGAAGCTGTTTTGCACCAGGAGATGCTATCTCTCATGAATCCAGTAAAAAAAGGCACTGACACTCTTTAAGATATCTTTTCAAAGATATTTATGTAGAGACAATACTATAAGGAGAGAAGAGTACAGAAAAATCCTATGCACCTTCAGATGCTGGAACCACAAGTGGTGCAGCATAAAATGGGCCCCTGATCCATACACTGCACAGTGTGCAGACCCCTTTCCATAGAAGAAAGGGGTTCTATCCCCTTGGTCACTCAAGCGGTAGTGGATTTCTTTCCTCCAAGTAAAATAGCTCTGTTCATCATTCTCTGTGTCAAACAGAAAGGATGTTCATGTGGCAACTTCTTGGCTCTGTCCTAGATAAAGGCAAGTACACGCAGGTGGTATAATTGCTGGTACCAGGAAGGAGCTGCCTGGAAGATCCTCTGTTACAGTGAGCTGGATGAGTTTGTCCTGCAGCCATGGGGTTTGAGCAGCACAATCCTGCACTGAAGGTAATACTATTCAACACATTCACTGATGACCTGGAGGGGGGGAAAAAATGCATAGGTCTGAAGACCACACTGGGCATGCAGCCCAGCACAGGCCTGGGCATTCTCAGATTAACTATTATGTGGTTCACTAACTGCTTGATATACAATGGTCAGCCAGTCAAGTTCATTACAGACATCTAGAACTGATGTAGCACTCCTTATGTGGCCCCTCCCGTACTGAGTACTGTAGAAGGATCATCTCCTTCAAACTGTTGGCATTTTTCCTACTAATATAGCTCAGGGTGTTTTTGGCCTTTGCCACATGGATGTACTGCTAGCTCATGTTCAATTTGTTGTACAAGAACCTGTGGGTCCATCTCTGCCAAGCTAATTTCCAACTGGTCAGACTGGCATGTGATGGTGAATTGGGTTATTCCTCCTTCCCAGATATAGCATTCTGCATTTCTTTGTTAAATCTGAGGTGATTCCTGTCAGCCCAATGCTCCAGCCTGCAGAGATCTTTGTGAAAGGAAACACAACACCCTGGTATGTCAGCCACTCCTCCCAGATTTTTATCCTCAGCACACTTCCTGCATTTTGTCCCATCACACATGTCAATAGTGACTATGCTAATCACTGCTGGATACTATATGGATCCCCAGCTTTACTTTGTGCTGCTCATTCTTTCAGAGTGGTGTTAAATAATTTCTCAGCCAACCTAACATGTACTTCTGTTTGTCTATGTGAATGCTACTGTACATTGTGTCAAACGCATTACCAAAGTCAAGATAAAGAGTATCTCCTGCTCACCCCTCCTCCACAAAGCCAGTCAGCTCATTCTAGAAGGCTATCAGGTTGATCAGGCAGGATTTCTCTCTGTAAAACCAAGCTGACTACTCTCAGTCACTTTCTTAACCTTAATGTAAGACCTTAAATAGAAATTGCATACAATGATTGAAAAGTCAAACTCATCCAGCCACTACTGACCTTGTGGACACTTTTCTATTTGTTTTCTCACTGGATTAGAGCAATGTCTAGGTGTTGTTTGTGCTACTACTAAAAGAGTAACAGTAATAAAAATTAAGTTGGATCAGGTTTATCTTTTGATCATTAGCCTGTCTTCAGTCTTTTTCTCTCTTTAAAATATGTAATATAACTCTCATTTAGCACCAGGAGATTTATCTGTATAACTGCTCTAGACACTGTAGAATAAAGTCCAGTCTGCAAGGTGATATGTAGTTCACTTCAACAGCCCTGATCACTCACCCACTTATGGACTTTGACAAATAGGTCAATATGTTGCAATAATATTAGATCAGAGAATAACCTCTGGGATTTGGATTAGCAAAACTGCTGGTTGGAGTTATAAGAGGAAACATTTTTAATAGTTTACCCTTGATGTCAGTCTGAACTGAGTACAGCATTCTTCGGTGTAATAAGCAAGACTCATTAAGGCTCTTTGACATGGTACATTCATGGCAAAGTTAATATTTTAAAAAAATGGTTTCTAACTTCAGTATACAAAAAGGCAGTGTCCCTTTCTCTCATGCATGGTTTGGAACATGATGAACTTTGCTTGCCACCTTTACTTCTGAGTTTGCTCAGGATTCAAACCACTACAGATGACCTACAGGATCCTCAATCAGTACAAATTTAACCTTACCTCTTGTAAGCAAAGAACATGAAGTGATAGTGAGCTATTGCACTTTTTAAAATTCTAATTCCACTTCATTCTTTAAATTTTACGGTGTCCATGGTCTCCAACAGAAATAAATATGTGCTGTGACTGCTGAGCTTAATTTTTAATTAAAACTATTCAGTCTACGTCATCCATTCTCACTGCAACTTTAGAGGTGAAGTTCAGCAAATAGCTCAAACAGCTGAACAGCGTGGTGTCCAAATGAATAAACTCTGCATGTCTTCCAAAATCCAGTGTTTTACATGGTTTCAGAATGAAAACTTATTATCCCAGGGTCAGTTAAAAATTTTATGTTAGATTTTGAATTTGTAATAAACCGTGTTATCAGCTTATTTGAGTCAAAGTATGGATTTTATAATGAAATGTCAGAAAATTCTGCAACTGATGATTCATCTTCTAATTTATTCTCTGTTGCTTTTTGCAACAGTTAAAATTTTTTCTGATTAAATACACCATGTGAAATGAAAAGGCTAATATGACATTTCAAAAGTTAGCAATCAATATTATAATCATTAAATTAATTGGGGTTTTAAATAAAAGTGACAGAGAGTGGACATGTGAGCAGAGTTATCTCCTTCATTGATTTTTATTTCCTGACACTTCAATAAAATACTCACTGGTGTTTACTAAATTTATCAGAATTGCCTTCTGAACAAAACCAAATGAAAAATTGTTGTTATAGTGATTGATTTCTAGGAATGTAGAGTTGGTTGTAGTCGGGCAAAGGCGGACTGAAACTTCTTAAGTCCAAAAGTGAAATAAAAACTAAATTAATTCAGATTTCACTAAGTGCTTTATAATTTCCATTTAAAGTTTGAAAACTTCTTGCTAATCACATTGTTAATTTAATTTGAAACAGACATGTCAAAGTCTCTTGCATGGTGATCTAGAAATTACACATCTTCACGTTTTACATTCAAACTCAAAGTACTTTGTCCCATATTTTTAAATACAATGAGGACATCCATACCTACCATGGTTTGGGATTAAAAATATATGTAAGCTCTTTGACATCTGTAACAAAAGCTGAAAAGGATATCTGCTTCCTATTGACATGGTAAGGCCCTTCTGATACAGCAACATGGTATTTTCATAAATAATTGGACAGGTTTTGGTGCCTTATAGGTACTGAAAGGAATATCAGTATCAGACATCATTTAAACAATTTTGATAGGGATGATGCAGTTCCTTTTTACTTTTATCTTCACCCTGTGCTATTTGTAGGTTTTTACATAAGTGTGGAGGACAAGGCACGCAAGGAACTTTCTCTCCCCTTTTTCACAACTGGAGTCTCAAGATGTGGATCCCTCCCTTACCACGATTTGTCAGAGGTTGTTTCCCCCCTCCTTCAGAGTAATAAGACTGTAGGACAAATATTTTAAGCTCTTTTAGTGACGTTTTGACCTAGTATAGTGGATCAAGAGGATCCAGGTCCACTGGTCCAATCAGTGCTGCAGAATGGGCAGTTCTGCTGAACCAAAAAGCTCAGTGACGTGCTATTTGGGAGGTGTCTGCCTAAGAAGTACAACAGGGAAGTACTTGTAAATTGTGATGTAGCCTTGAATAAGCTGCTCCTTGTTTAAAGTGGTTGGTTACAAACATATTTTGCAGCCAAAGAGCTATGTGAGTGTTTTACTTTGCAATATTCTGGTTCCCTTGTTGGGATAAACTACTCAGCTGAACCACCTTATTGCCTCATAAAACAGAGCAGCAATACTATTATCGCTTAACTGCACCTGAATTCAGGCAGAACTACTTTGTTCAAAGAGCAGTAAACACTTGGAGTAAGTTGTCAAGTAAGGTCATTGAAGCAAATAACATAAATGAGTGCTAGAGACACAGGACATTTTCATGAAGGAGATTGAAGGATACAGTGACAAGAAGGGATTCAAGTAGGATGAAATGAGCTCAGGAAGGACTTATTTCAATGTTGTTATGGAAAATTATCCTTTTGCAGAAAGCCAGTAGAGGCTTTGTATGGCATTTATTCCTTATATGCCCTAAGAGCCTTAAGTAGGATCTAAGAAGTACAAAGCAACAAATTTTAGCCTGCATGAAGAGGGCTTTGATCAATCCAATAACCATGAGAAGAACTGTATTCATGTCTGTGAAGCTTTAGAAAAGGTAACTCTTTGAAATATTTCCTTAACGCAGTCTGGTTTTGTGCTCTTTCTTTTCACAGGTTTCCAACTGAAGTTAAAAAGCCATGGAGTGGCTTCCCTGCAGCCACAGTTAACATTCAGGGCTATTTTTGTTACACAGTGACCGCATGTCTTTTTCAGACTTTTATCACATACTCTCAGAAATTAAGCTCACAACTAGCTGGGCACATGTCAGCCACTGCTCTACAAGGTATTACCTGCTCAGGCAAAGGCAACCCCTGAGAAATCCTGAGCCCTACACTGTCAGTCAGCAGAAACCCCATGGCCTTCTCATGGTAATGGTGAAAATCACATTTACTAGGTTGCAACATCATTCCATAGAATAAACATTACATTTAATGCTGAATGTATACCAAATCTTCCAGCTTCTCACCTGAGCAGCCCCCTTACTGTTCCGTTCCCTAAACTCAGCACTGGCTTCCCTCCACACATCACAGCTTCTTTCTGCCATCCTTTGTACCCTCAAGCACCTATTTCTTTCAGTCTAAGCTCTAGGCTCCTTCAAGATCTCTTAGCAGTTCTTTCTTACTGGCTGATTACCACCTGACAAACCTTTTCAGAACCCTGACTAGTGAAGGAGCAGGATGTTATCAGCTTCGGTGCTTTTCTGCACTGGCAGTGGGGAGGGCAGAGGTGGTGGCAGGAAGAGAGAAAAAAGTGCAACATTCTTTCTGAATTGCAGTAAGAATGGCCCCAAAAGAAATGGTGTAATAGAATACCTAGTTTAGTAAGATGGAATAAAAAAATAGTATAGGTAACAGGTCAATCTTACGTTCTTCAGATGCTGAGAATTCTGCTTTCTAATGTCACATCAGACTGAGCCCAAATGGATTTTCCCACCATGCAGTACACCCGCTTACACAGAGTTCCTCCTCTGTGCCATGCCACAGTGCATTTCATTTTCTGTAAAAACCAGAGCCATATGCCTTTCTTGGCAGGTTGGAATGCTATGCCTGTCCTAACCCCAGCACAGAGCAGGCTGGCATGTGGCACTCCAGCAGAGTCCCTTGCAGCAGCCACTGGTGCTGACATGGGCTGCTCTGACGTGGAGAACAGTGCCCAGAAGAGCAGACATGGTCTGCTCAAGGTAACTCACTTCTCAGAGTCAATGTCTTCTGGAAGGTGCCCAATACAATCACACCTTGGAAGGAAGAGTGTGAATTACTGTATCTGCTATTTAGCTGGTGTTTCCAACCTGATATGACCCTTTAGAGAAGATGTATCATTTCCCTTCTGAAAATACTCTGTCCAATTTTCCAATTAACTCACTGAACTACTGTCCCTTGGTTTATCACTTCACAGCCAACTCTAGAGCCTTATCATGAACACAATAGCAGTATTCTCTCCTTTTCCAGTCCCAGAAGTAAATGAAACAGAGTTCAGCTTCACATTGAGACAATGGCATGCAAAGCTAGAATGACATACTCCTCTAGAAAAAAAGAGGAGCAACATAAAATTTGCTTAAATATGTTTTCATAGATTTTTCTAGCTAATAGTAAGGGAGATAAAAATAATTTTAGGCCAAATAATAGCTTCTTTCTTTTTGAATATCTGTAAATTTTTTAAATTAAATATGCTTCTGAAAAAATCAGATGCATCCGGTATCAAACAGCAGCTGCTTATACAGCTGAAAGAGCAAATCTTGTTTCCACTGATAGAATTACCATTAGAAGGAAATAAATGAGTACAAGACTGAAGTCCTATGGTTTACTGTTCTTACTTTCTGAGTTTAAAATTGTATTAACCCCCACAAAAAACCCTGATCAGTAAATTTAGGGTACTCTAAGAGTAAGAATCACCCTGTACTTAGAAATTCATGCTGGGAAATGATGAATTCAGTTCCAAATGTTTCTGTGATGTCTTAAGCTCAAATTCAGAAATCCCAAATTAAATCTCTGATCTTAGGGAAGGGAAAAGGCTATGCATCTCTAAAGAACCAGTCAAAGGGAATAAAATAAAATACCAGTCAAGGAAAAATTACTTAGCTAATAAGAAGTTAAACTCAGGGAGTTGTCTAGAATGTGAGCTTCTTGCAGATTACTCCAAGCGTTTGTGATGTGATATTGTCCTTACTGTCTCTAAATTGAGGCTAATAGCAGTTGTCTCTGGAGATTCATGCAGTGTTGCAAGTGTATCGTAGTAGTAGAAGTATAAGCACCTTCTAAAGATGTTTTTTATTTCAGTTTTATCAGTATTTGCCAGAAGTAATGACTTGTTTTCTGAAAATTTTCAATTGTCTTAGGTAAGTGTCTAAGAAAATAAGGCTCTGTATTTACCTCACACTACTCCGTATTTTTTTAACCAAAAGAGAAGGACACACCTAAATTGCTGCTTTTCAACAGAATAAGGTAGTATTCTTCTTTGTCAGTAGTCTGATCCTCTCAAAAACTCAGTTTTACCGAATTCCTTTTTTTAAAGTTTAGGAGAAGGAAAAAGTTAAATCACCTTTTGTGTATGTTGTCTCACAGATATCTAACAGATCCAAACAGCGTTTAAAAAAACAGTTAAGAAGCAAACTAAACACTAACCTGAACTAAATTGAAATTATTTCTTGTTATTTTATAAAAAACTGAAAGCAATTTAAGTAGGCAAGAATGCAAGAGGACATTGTAAGTGCTTTCATCCTGCTGAACGATACAAATAGGAAATTAAGGTACTTAATCAGACTCCTAGTGTTTGTTTTTCTGATCTGATTTTCCTGAAAAAACTCATTTTGTAGGAATCACAATTTAAAACAGTAATCTATCATTATATCCTGTCCTGAAAACTGCTTTTGTGACAAATCAGTGAAGCAACCCATGGTATCCTTTATTTGATTGTAATTAATGACTGTCTGTGATGGTATAGATGGAAAAAATTGACTCCCTTGAATTGAAATGATTCCATTTTCATTTGGTTATGATATAACCCAGAAAATTCCTTCTGTTTTCATAATGCTGGGAATTGCTAAGTTTCTCATCATAAAGGAGAGAATCGTAAGACAGAGTTCCCTGAAAATACCAGAAAGATCTTTACAGTAAATATAAAAAAAATCATGGCCAACTCTGCTAGATGCCATTTTATACATGTGTTTTAAGAAGCATGACAAGGATATCTAAGAAGAATGTCTACATTTCAAATATTCAGACAATTACAAAGGACAGGTCAAGTTGTTCTACTTTGATTAGTTATTTTGAATGTTTTAAATACCTTGCTCAGAGTGGGGGGCCAGTTTTCAGCAATTGTCCTGAAATATGCTCTTTTCAAGATGCCTCAAATTGCATATGCAGAATTCAGCTCTTCCTGAGAAGCATTTACAGGGCCTTGATTTGGCATACAGCTGCATCTCTTTCCTTGAGGATTTTTTATGCCACATTCATCACTCCAGATTGGACTTTTTTACTCTTTCTTTTAAAATATCTGGGACTGGTCCCTACTCGTGAGTGCTTTCTGGCATCAGATCTATTATATAGTCTAATATGGTCTGGAAAAACCTGTGTTCTTCCTATAGAAGATGGTGTGCTGAATTATACACAATGTCAAGAATGGTTGGGAAATTTATAAAAGATATGTGAAGAAAAAGAAACATCCTTCAAATACTACCACTGAATTCCTTCCTTTTCCTTTTTATATATCACTGTTTCTTCCTTTGCCCAAACCTGATTAATAGTGAAATATAATGGGAGATGAGAGACAGAACTTTATCACATGAAAATACCCTTAGAAAATTGTGAAACCAGAGCAGAGGCTCAGAAATGAAATGTTTTAAAATAAGACTTTTCCTAGACACTTCTTCCTTTCTTTCTGCTGGTAACTTTCAATCTCTTTCCTCTGACCTCCTGAACAGCAGTTCATTATATTGTTATTATTGTCCTCCATTTAATTTGTATTATAAATTCCTCAAAACAATCAAGAACAGTATTGTTGGTTCTTTACTGATGCGCTAAAGAAAATGGATCTGTTTACTTTATCTAAAAGAAGATTAAAAGGTGACTTGACCACCACGTACAGGTGGTCACATAAGGAAACCAGTTTTTATAGTCATTATTCCTTTACTCTGCCAAAACAAGAGGTCATGATAAACCCAGTAGCTGGGAGTTCACACCAGCTATATTCACTAGGGGAACACAGATGTACCCAACAAGCCTGTAAAGATAAGAGCAGTAAATCACAGAAATATTTAATTTAGGAAAGCAGAAGATTCACTTGAAGGTTTTAAATCACAACTGATCATCTGCATTAGAAATGTCTGTCATAACCCATATGGAAGTGATGGGTTTGGTGTAGAAATAATTTGATAATATTTTTTGTTTCATACTGTATGTAAGATCCGGAACTGCTTGTTACTACAGTGCAGTATGTCCTGCACTGCACATCTCAGTCCCAAACAGAGAGCCAGGCTCAGTCAAGAGTCCAGATCGCCAGGCAAGTTTGTGGTGTAAGGTAGGTCCAGGGTCAAACCAGAGCGTTACAACTGGCAGGGGCAGAATCAGGTCCAGCAATCATAGCCAGTGTCAAAAGAAGGCCAGTGATCAACAGGCCCATAGTGATGATTGAGGTTCAAGGTGAGCCAGGAGTCATTCCGCAGATCAGGCTCAGGACCAACGTGGTGGCAGAGCTGAGGATAGGAACTCCTATGGCATAGTTTAGATGGGCATTGAAGGCCCAGAGTTAAGCTGAAATGGAATTCCTCGCCCTTGTCCATGCCAGGTGGGGATAGAAGCCCTAAATTTGATTGGTCAAGAACTATTAGTGCATTTAAGATCCCAGCAATTCTGCTTCATAACTATTCCCTCAGGTTTCTGGTGACAGGGTTTACATGCTGACGCTGACAAGCAGCAGAACTTCTGGAGCCACTCCCAGGAACAGTACAGAATGATCTTGAATGTGACTTTACAGTCTTGAGATAAAACAGTTGCCACTGCAGAATCTAAATTAATGTGCCTGCCTGCTTGCTATCTAAGATGGCAGTCATAGGATAGGCTGATGTTAGTCAGCCTGAATTAGATATTCTTATTTTGAAAGACTATCACATTATCTTTAAGCAAACAAGAGACAAGCCTCTGAACACACTGTCCTCTGCCTTCTCTGTGAGCAAGATAATTGCTAATAAGAGAGGCAAATCAGGTACTATAAGTAAAGGCCATAGGATGAAGTCATAGCCTTGACAAAGATGCATTTCATGTCTGTCCTATCTATCAATGTCTAGAGATTTCCATTTCACAGGTGAAACTTACAATCTGATAAGGACATTGCTGCTTATATTGCTCAGTTGCTCTGCATCACTGAGCATTGTAACTGGTGATTTTCTCAATGAAAAGTTGCATAATTGTCTTGATTTCAGTTTTCAGCATCATCTTTTTCTTGAACCAAATTTATAATTTGTAGTTGTTTAGGAAAAGGCCGCTGAATCAGAATCACTACACTCTAAGAAAGGTCTTAGAACAGCAATAATCTAAATGTTGGTTTTCATGATTAGAATGATGACTGTTGTCAATACAATCAGGAGCTCAACCTTTAACAACAGGAAAGATCAGTTGTCCAGCTTTCTAGTCAGACCATATAGCAGTCGACATAAAAATTCAAAAATGATAAACGCAAGAAGAAAAACTTCACTGCTTTAGGTTGGTCGTCAAATGTTGACAGTCTGAAGCATATTATTTCAAAGATTCTCATTTGTGGGCATCAGTGCTTCCTCTGACAATGAGTAAAGAAGTGTTATCACATCCAAGGAGTCTTGAGGATCTCTGAAATGCTCATTACAATGGTAATAAGTGCACATCAAAATGAAATGGAAGCTAACTGAGATCGCCTCTGAAGAGACACATTCCGTTGCCTCATTTTTAAAAATTGTCAATGGTATGGACATGAACACTGTCATAAATGTGAGGTGAGTATTTTCTGTGGATTCTTTGCAGAAAGATTCATTCTTATTTTTATATCAGTCATCAGAAAGATATATTAAAATTGTCTAATTAAGTATCAATTTCTATTTCTTAACACAATAAATCAAAATTGGACAAGATCCTGGGGAGTATGATGTAAACCTTGGAGAACACTCTGCTTTGAGTGGGGGCAGGCTAGCTGTCATTCCCAGTCCAAATCATCCTATCAACTCATTTGTTCTGATGAGAAACCGCTTTCTTGGCATCTCTCATAAGCAAAGGATAACTAAGAAACTTTGTCACTGAATTTTTTCTATCATTCCCTGAAAAACTGAGCTTATAAAAAGTGATCAGTGTCATTTCTGGGTCCAACAGCCAAACCAATTCTCATGAAAGGCAGAGCTCTTGTGTGTAGAATAATGAGCTCTTGAATTAGACACATTTATAGAATAATCTGCTATGGTTGTGCCAACACACAAACCAAAAGGAGTAGTGAAAATCTGGCAGAATCATGGCATGCTAATATGGCATGCTCGTGGTGCACATCTGGTGATGGTTTTTAAACAACTGCTTACAGATTCTGCAGGAAGTATTCTTGAAACTTATTGTCTCAAAGTATCAGCTAATTGTCAGTGAAGATGCTACAGGTGCGCAGAGATGAGACTAACACATTAAGGAAAGATCCAAGTCAAGGTATCCTCACCTGCTGAAGAGTTATAGCTGTGGTACCAATGTTTGTAAACATCCTGAGCTGGAAAGTTTTGAAGAGGTCAATATGAATTCAGAAGAAATACACACGGAGGGACTACCACTCTTTTGTGTGGTATCCACCCAAGATGCTGTTTCTGTTACCTGCAAGATATTGCAGAAAGAAGGTAATATTTGTCTTCTGTCTCTGTCTTTGTCCTTTTCTATCTCTGTCTGGAACTCCTTTGTGTATCAGCATTATTACTGTTAGTTTCTGGGAAGATGTTATATTCACTAGACACTTGCCACACATTTAGCTCCACAAACGTAGCAACCATTATGCCTAATACTGCTCTCTGTGGTATGGATGTTACTGCACCATTGTAAGCAGAGGACTGTCCAGCTTGTGTTTCTGACACAAATCTATTTTGCAAAAAATCACTGTCTCAGCCAACATGCTATTTTTTTTTTCTCTGAGACCATCTACTATGGTTCAAGAGGAAATCATGAAGCAAATTAATTTTTCTGGGAGCCAAGTTACTTGCCACGTTTTTTTCCAAATGTCCTACAGCCCTCTTCTCATTACTTGGCACATTCACAGTGAGATCAAATTGCTTGTTTTTGTCATAAGGTAGCTGGTGTACACCTGATCATGTTACAAAAACGCACACCCTACATTCCATGATAGAATTTCTTGCACAGCGTGGCATGTAATATCAACACCTAATAGTAAATGCCACACATTTTAGCAGGTGAGTGATTGGCTGTGCACTTTCTTTTTAGAATTTTGTTGTTTACAGTATGATAAAAAATGTGTTTAGCTACATTTAGCCAATTTTATGGCTGAGTATTTAAATACAGGGAAAGCGATCATATTCTAACACAAAGAGGGTCTTCATTCATTTTTTTTAGGGAAATCTACAGATACAGAATATTTTATTTGTTTCCTGTGTTCTATCCACAAAATATTTGCAGGAAATGTTTTTCTTGGATAAATTCTGTGGATTTAGACATTCCTGTGCTCAAGAAACATTTAGAATACATTCACAGAATAGAGCACATTATGGCTTATGGTATGGACAGATGCCAAATGACATTTCTGCAAAGTCCAGCTCAGCCTGATCCAACAGTAATGAGGGGAAAATCTCTTGCAGACTCAGATTTCTTACCAAGACCATAATGTATAGTTAATGTAGTGAAAATCTCTTTGAGACCTGACTGTAAACTTGAAGATAATACTAAGGAGGAAGAGGGCAAGTTATTACTGACCTTCCTCTGATCTGGTAAATTAACAAATCAGTGTCAATTTTAGTCAAGCAGCTGGTTATTGTTACAACAGCAAAGAATGCATCTGTGAGCCAGAGCCACCAATACTGATTTTGAGCAGCTATTTTTATAACCCTGAAAAGGGGGGAAAACAAAAAAAAGGCATCTTCAGGCATTTAGAGTTAATTTACTGTATTGATGCAATTTTTTTAAAGGGCAATTAGAACCCCAATGATTTTTATCATTGACAGCTTTTAGATTCTGTAAAAAAGTTATCCAGACCCAATTTGTAACTGCTTCCTGTGTTATTGTGAATGTAAAGACTTCTGTCATCTTTTGTTACAGACTTTTTTCCGCATATTTTCTCTTTGGAATCCTTACCTAAACCTGGGAGTTCTGACTCCTACCTTTTCTTCTTAGTATTATCTTTCCTATATTTTTTCTTTTCTCCTCACTTACACATCAGTGGTCGTTGTGGTTTTGATTTAACTGTTTAAAAAGATTCTTTTCACAGAGGAAATAATCTTTCTCATGTAAAAAAAAAAAAAAGGAAGAAAAAAGCACGACAGATTTTTCCCCAGAATACAGAGAAAAGCAACAAAGGACTGTCAACATACAGCAGCTCCTCATAAGAAAAATGGACCGTAGTACTCTACAGGTCTGCTTTTCCTTTGTGAAAATTCCCAGGAAGCACTGTTTCTAAATAGGTCATGGTCCCTGAAGGGGTCCATAGAGTTCTGTTGTGCCTGCTGTCATGGTCCACATATACAGAAACAGAGACATGAGGAACTACTGCAATAATTTAACATAGCTTTCTGCATCACCATGACCACAGAGGCTCCTGCTTCAAGCCTCCAAACTTTCAGTTGTGGTGCAGTATGTCTGTTGTAGAGCTATCCAATAATAACTCAGTGCTCCTTACATCTTAAGATTTCCAATGGATAGTTACCCTCATTGTGAAAAAATGCCAAAATTGTCCTACAATTCTAATATATGTCAGTTCAATTTTTAATTTTGGTTACTGCATATTATTTTATGTCTTTCTACTCTAGGAAGAAAGATTTTAAAATTTTCTCATGCAATAATTATTTTGCATTGTCTGTATAATGGTATGAGTAAGGAAAGATCAACTCAACCTGCCACATGAAACAATTTTTGAAATCATTACAAGATAGAACCAAAAAAGGTGGAATTGGCAGATATATTCTGTGTGTTCTAATCACACAGAAACATGTGTATAGACTAGAAAGTTACATCTCAATAGGTTGTTTACTAAAGCCTTTAGGCTTTCCTTACAAATGACTTCTCCAGACTACAAAGCATTCATTTTTTGGTCAATTTTCTCTCTTCACTATATTCATGTTTTTTGAGTATGAATACTAAAATTGGTTGCAGAGCTTTGGTGCTGGTCTTACTAATGGAGGAAAAGATGAAGCCACACTGCTAAAATTTTCATCATTTCATTCTATTTGTCTAACTGTGAACACTTCTTCTGCTTACAAAATCCGAAACCTCCACCATTCTTACAAGGTATGAACATTTTCATGAGTAATGTTTAACATATTCTGAAGACACAGAGTGGGAAGCTTGCTGCTTTCCTCAGTTACAAAGATCGTGCTTTCCTTCCTAACTCTTAATAGCCCTCCTCTAAATGTATGTGTTAACCTGCTGCTTTAGCTTCCGTTTCTGTTTCCAAAGCAGCACCTTTTCAGTGCATGCTTTATCACCACAATAGCTCCTCTGTCATGTTCCAATAATCTTTATAATGCCATAGATCACTTTCTGCTCTGGTAGTTCATGTCCTTCTGCCTTGTTGCTTAGTTTTTAGCCAGAAAATCAAACCACTGTCTAGTCCAGTCATGTTCGAGCTGTTGGACCCTCTTAATCAACAATTACAAAAACAATAACCAAAAATAGGTCACCCATCATGGAAGTAGCCATGGCCTTCCAAAATTGTGAAGTCTACATAATTTAGCATCTCAAGCTATAGGGAAAGTATTTTGTGTTCAAAAATGTAAAGTAAGAAAACTAATCTGTTTTTTATTACTTTTCAGTCTTCCCATGGGCTTTGAACCAAGCATAGCCTGTAAGGAGAGGATCTTTATCAACTTCCTGCAGGAGTCAGACAGGAAAGGAAGGCTTGTGTAGAGAACTGTCATACTAAGAAGGCCAAGATTGTCTGGTGCCTTTTTGAAGTATGAAAACAGAGTAAGCAGAGCCTCATCCTGACACAGGAGCTGATGAGGCAGAATCTTGTCACAATCTGAAGGTTATTTTCTGCACCAAAATCCCATAACCTGCCTTCTGGTCCCAGTGATTCATAATTCCCTTCCTCTGCAGACCCCAGGAGGTAAGGTAAGGAGCACAGCAGCTCTGAATGCACAGAACAAAGTGGGGGTTCAATCAAGAAAAGGCCAGAAAAGCAGAGAGACAGTAGCAACTGTACACTGTTGTACTTGACTTTAATTTACAAGGGCAAGGGTGTGAGCACTTGTGCTTCTAGGTAATAAATATATTTTTAAAATCTTGGGTAGTGTGTTCTTCTCTTATTGTTGTTTCTCCTACCTGCACTTCTCCAAACTATCTACAGTGATGACATCTTGTTTGCACTTCTGTACAAAGTACAAGTTTTATTGAAATGTGATCTGCATGTTTTCAGTAATATTTTATTACAAAATTCCAGAGGAACACACAACCCACTATATGAAAAACATACTTCCCTTGCATAAATAAGCTTCAAGTTTTATTAAAAATCAAGACGCTCCATAGTATATAATGAATTATTAATTTTATGTTTATAACCATAGTCACAAGGTATTTTCTGAAACACAATGCAAAATATAAAGGAAATATCACAACAAAGTTTTAATAAGTTAGAGGCTTAAGATAATAAAATCAGTTCTTCTTTTACAAAAAGTAGCTTAAGGCAGCTTTGATCACATGTCTCTTACAACTCTATAGAAAATATGTGTAGTGCTGGTGAAACCCTGATGAGATTCTCTCCCTTTTTTTCCTGGATAAATCTCTCCACTGCACAAAGGACTGTTCAACAGTCTGGAGTTTTGTCCTAGAACTACAATACTTTCCAGTCCTTCAATTGTACCTTTCTTTAGCATTGTGTCTCAGTTTGAAACTCCTTGAAATTAAAATATCTTCCTGGATCCAAATCAAGGTTTAACAAAGAGACTTTCTTCTGACTAGGCATCTATAAACATACTTTAAGAGAATTGAGCAAGATGGCCATTTCCTTTTAATTCAACCAGTGGACACAGAAAGTGATAATGAAGGGAGAGAAAGTAGATCACAGTTTACAAATTTATTTGACACTTCCAGCCTGTAAGTCTCCCTACTAACTAAACTGAGATAAAGTGCTATGTCAAGGAAGACAAGTCAAATGTAGCAAATGGCTACTGGGAATTCTCCTCTTTCACTGCTGCAGCTGCCTGTGGGGCAGGTGCTGCTGATCAAGACACAGAGAATATTCTTGGTTCTGCAGTGGTTGATATGCAAAGCTAGAGTCCTTTGTCTTGTGAAGAAGTTAACTACCACCTCACAAATCTCTGTATTTTTGCAGTCATTTGTAAAGCAGCACCAGGGAGTAGCTGCAAAATAATAGCCAGGCAAGAAATGACTGATCATGTGATAAATTGAAAGGAATCACTGAATAGGAGATCTAGATTCTCTCCTTGTCCCCTCTAATATCTTAAATCCAGACCCTTCTGATTGTCTTCTGTTGCATTTCCGATAGCACTTCAGTGGAAATACCCTGTTACATAGAGGAGAGGGATCATCAGTCACACTGATGAGATACATTCCCATGAAGCAGACTTTATTGCAGAGCAGGTTGTCATCGTGGTGGAGGGCAATTTTTGGACTGCAGTAGGAGAGAGCTGGCTGTGTTAATGCTAATGTTGACCATCCAATCATCAAAAACCTAGTGCAAATATGCTGTCCATGTACAGCAGTTTAATCCACACAGAACACTGAAGCTGAAGATAGGCAGGACAATACTTAAAATTTCTCAGTTTGTGAATTCTTTTCCCAATAAGCACCCATGCCTCATGGGATCCAAATATCTGTTGAGACTGCTGGAGTTAGGTTGGTATCACTTTCCTTTTTTCTTAAAGTACAGTAGTCTTAATGTATCTCTAACTGATTAATTGCCATGTTTATTCAGAAGAAAATTTATACATACATGTTCAGCATCCCTTCCTTTACTGTTTTCTTTCAAATATTCTTTTACTCTCATCTCTTTCAAAGGAAGAGGGGAAAAACTCTTTCCTTGTTTTGTACCCAGATACTCCTATTTATAGATTCCTGATACCAACAGATGCAAAAAATACCTCTGTGTGACAGCTGGGAAATGAGAAAAGTTGATGACTTTATTTTTAGGAAAAAACCACCCTGCATTAAAAAAAAAAAGTAGTGGGTCTGCTTCATTGTATTGTGTTTTGAGTCCTTGTCTTCCTAATAAAGAGTCAAGGAGAGGCAGCACTGATGAGGAAATTGAGCATCAGCCCAGAAGGGCAAGAAAAACCCAAAACAGTCTCAAGAACATAATTAAAAATGACTGTCGTGTGACTAAACCAGGGTTCTTGTTCAAATTAAAAATGAATTTACTGGAGGGATGATTTTCTTAAGCAGATGGGAGGAATAAGCTCTTAGCATGGGCCTTAAACATCATTCGTGTTGACAATTTTTTGTCTAATTACTCCCCCTGCAGATTTTCAGCAATGAGAAATAGCCAGAAGAAAAGCACTTGACTAGCTGCACACCATGGCTGCCAGCAGAAACGTGTGACACTTTGAGCAGATCATCTCATGTCAGTGTATTTTAAAGTCAATAGACAAGAGTGTTTGTACTGAAGCATGAAGCAAGGAGCTGTCAAGGACTGTGTTATGACTTTCTGCCTTCTGAGACCAGTTCCAATTGTGCCCCAAGCCCAGAGATTAAAGCCATTTTGGATTTTGCCAGGGCTTGACTACTAACAGTTCCCAAAGCACTGTATGCTGTCTGTGGGCAGGCACAGCAGGGCACATGCTCCTCAGAGACTCCTATGCAGAGTGCTCTAGTGGCATAGGACCAGAGCCTCTCCTGCTGGTTTTCTTGGAGCTAGGGGTTTTGCTGTTCCACTACTCACTACCCTCACACACTGGAATAAGGGTTCAGATCATCTCAGAGAATTTAGCTCAAACTTCCTGTGTTGCTACTTGAGAAAGGTCAGCTGGTCAAACCAGATGTCTCCTGTTAACTGTATGTGCCACTAATTGTAACTTTGGCATCATTTAGGCAGACAAAGAAGAGCAATTTTTTCCAGCAATGTCTACCTAAGTCCTGTCCCAAAATAAAGGTCCAATGGTTCAGAAATGCTGGCTTCTGAAGAGTTGCCTCTGGTCCGTTTTAGAGATAGCCATATATAATGACTGTATCTGGATCTAAACAACCTCCATATTTCAGACTGCTTGGATCCCTTGTACATATCTTTAATAAATGGTAAACTGTCCTTTCACCACCCAGTTTTAAACCATCTTAGAAACTGTCCTTTCACAAGCATCACAGGGCTAGAGTAGATAAGTAGGATGCAAAAGATCCCACCTCCGTTGTGTGCACATCCAGAGGAGCTGGTCAAGGGAATGAGCATAATTTGGACAAAGTCCTCTGGATGAATGCAGTGTGACCACTGCAGAGCATGTAGCCATGGAAGTCAAGCAAGGCACTGCTAAAAGAGCTGGAATTATAAACAGCCTGTAATCAGTACATCATCCCTTATAAGCCCCTGTTCCTGTTTTCTACACTCCTGTTCCTCTTTCAGTGACCAAAGCAAACACTTGACACTCTTAATAGATCACCCTCACATACATATAGGTGGCTAACTAGAGCTCCAAATAGCAGATGGATCTAGGGAGTGGAGAAGATACTGTTACTTAAATACCAGAGAAAGAGAAACACTGTGAAAGGGTAAGCTGCTGTACTTTGCATGAAATCTCCGGTAGCAATGGGGTGAGAAAGAATGTTGGTTACAAGGGTAAAGATTGCTCAGGTATTTAATGTGTACATGATAAATCCCTACAAGGTCCACACTTCATAACACAAAGGTATAAGAAACGGGTCATGAATCCATGTCTAAAAGTGCTGATATGTGTTGGAAAGTACTTCCTCAAGACTTACCTGCCTTTAAGAGCATTCTACCAGTGCTAATCAGCTATTTTGAAAAAATAATTCAATCTTTGGTATTGTTAAATTAGCTTAATGGGAATGCTCAGCTTCTAATGAATGCTAATTATTAACTGCCCGCTTTTTCACATGCAGGTAAAACTGCTGCAAGAGCAAACTTGGTTCTGGCGTTTTCAAACTTTTGATGCTTTTACTTCACAATTTGAATGACAATTTTAGTACGCAGCAAGGGAGTTGGACTAAATGATCTTTAAAGATTCTTTTTCACTCAAACCATTCCATGTTTCTATGATATATCTATTTTCTATTTTGTGTACAACATTTATATTGAATATTTGAAGAAAAATAGAAGACCTCAATATTGCTCTTACTATTTACTTTGTGAATACCATAGTTATTTTATTTAAAAAATGTTGTGAGTTTTAGTTTGTTGTCTTTTTTATTTTTCATCTAATGCTGTTTTTAAAAAGCTAATCCCTTCAGAAAGCTTTGTTGACACCAAAGTCTGGTGTTGACTTCATTAGGAAAAAGATGAACCAGGACTAAAAAACCTGACATTTATATCACTCTGAATCTGGGTGCTCTCTGCATGTCACCTATTCCAATTTTTCTCAAGATATAAAAAAAAATTGGAGACTGGAGTGAATCACAGACTCCCCTAAAAAACCACTGGGTCTCTTGAAAATTTGGTTCTTGAAAAGTAGCTTTTTTTTGTCTCTCTTCAAGTCCTAAAGTTTTTAATCACTGTTGCCTTTCCCATATTCCAAATGCGGCATTTAACCAAAGTGCAAATGCTGTATCTTGCTGTGGATCTATGTCGTGGTGAATCTGTAGGTAGTTTAAACAGACCTGGATGAGCTGTACAGTGCAGCTGCATGAGATCGAGTAGACACTTGGTGTCTGTGACCTGAACTGATAGCAAAGTCACACCATCAACCCTGACAGAATCACACAAATTGGTGTGCAAGTGTGTAACACACCCAGTATTTGTGAACAGGAGTGGGAGAATATGTATATTACAAGAACATCCAGAAACATGGCAAATTTCTCATAGAAATGGAGAAAAAAAATATTATGAAAAATGCATTAAGTCAAAAGCAGACACCATACAGTGCAGAGGGTGTTTCCATGGAAGCAGTTTCCCACACGACAGCAAGATCAGCAACAGGTGTAACAGAGAGAAACAGGGAGCAGAAATGTCACCAGATTAAGCCTAAACATCACACTGGCTTATAAAACAATATATGTAATCATTTAACCTTACCACAGTTTTTATTCCCTGGAATAGAAAGTTAATTTCCAACCCAAACTATATATGTATATATAGTGAGAATGCAAAAAAAAAAAAAAATCAGTATTGGATAATTGTGAACAAAAGCATAAAAGATCTTTGTCTTGGTATTGTTTAGCAACTGGCTTGGAAAGTAATTTTGTAATCATTCTTGTTCTATTTCCTGCTGAATCTCCTAAGATATACAATCTAATAAATAGAATAAAAAGTAGTATTTTATATACAGAGGCAGCTTCCTAGGAGGTATAAGATTAAAATGGGTTCCACTATCAGTCTTGAAACTCATGGTCCATGAAATATCCCAACTACTCAGATTTAGGACTCATTCCAGAAGAAAAAGAAAGTAAGATGAAAAGTATTAAACTTGTAAAACAGGAAATTATGCAGACATTACACATGGTAAGTGCAAGTGAAAAAAATGTGATTAAAATGACCGACACTGACTAGATCTATGAGACATAAGAATAAGGCGAGACCATTATGAATGGTTTATGATGAGCCATCTGATGAGCTAATACTTCAGTTAGCTAATGCTCACATTTTTAAGTCTTGACCCCAGAAGAGGGCATTAGATGAGAAATTATGTGGAGAAGGTTCTGTGGTAATGAAGGTTACAGGAAGATATTCACTCAGCCAGTATTCGTCAAGTTATGGATTATACCTACTCCAGCTTGATACAGCCTTTGTAGGTATTGTTCTGAGATCAAAATGCAAGACACATCTGAATGCGAGATTCATGTTTTCTAGGGAAAGGGAACTGTATCTCAACTGGAAATGAAGTATTTTGTTCTTATTCCTTTGTAGCTGACTATGCAGGAGTGTCAGCAACAAGCAGAAAAAAAAAGTATGAGGATGATTTATTGTGACTTATTCAACTCCTTGCAAAAAATTTTGTCAGAATTAAGAGGTTTCTTGGACACCATTCCAAGTTTTCTAGTGATGATCAGCATTATCCTGCATTCACCAAAATGAAGAAATGCTTCGCAGAGGGAAGACACATTGGCACAAGGGGTAACAGTTCAGAAGACTGCATCCAATCAAGGGTCATGATAAGAAAAGAAGCTCATTGTTTATGCATGACAGTCTCTCACATCCACAGAAATAAATCATATGGTGTGCACACCTGTTTGGATGAGACTGTCATACATGCAGGTGAGACTTTTCTGTCTACTGTCACAGCCATCACTCGCTCAACTAACAGTGGTACCGATGTTTCTATAACAGGTGTTGCATTTTAGTTGGGTTTTTCCTTTCTTTTTTTTTTCCCTTTTTATTTCCTTTTATTTTTTATTAATGCTGGAGCATAGAAGATGAGACAATCCCTTGGCATAAATTGTGTTGGAAGGGATGCAGCCAAGTTTTGAGATCAGAAATTGATGCTGTGCATAGCTAAAGGTCACAGCCATGAATACAAACAAAACTGTCATGTTCTGCTATATCACTGATGCTACAAGCATATCGGCCACAGCAATGAGACATTTCACACTCTACTAGTCTAGATACAATCCAGGCAAGGGTTTTGCATTAAAAAATTACTCCTTTGTTCTCATCATATTGTTTATGGAAGGAATATGACAAATTACTGTAGTTAAAATTGACAGCATTGGTCTTGCTCAGTGGAATCCACATGTTGACACTTGACAGATTAGTAGCAAAGAATGTTAAACGTGATGTTTTTTCTCATTTCTGTATAGATAATTTTGCTTTTTTTTTTACTGAATGCAAAGATGAGACTTTCACAGTTTAAGGTAATCAGACAGAAGTGTGACATCTGTCACTTTTTGTTTTACTTTAGGAATCCTAAAGGACTGGTTTAGTATCTTTATTTTATATCAGAATTCATACAGTTTTCTGCCTCTTCCATAAATTCATCTAGAAAATAAAGCAATTTTGACATGATCTAATGGAAGCTTTCAAAATTTGTAGCAGAGCAGAAAGATGATCAAAAGAAATTTATCCTATGGTGGAGGCTTCAAAAATGCAGGGAATAATTTACAGTTAAGACATGACAAGTGATGGAAATAAGAAATGACAATTCAATTCATGGTACCTCCAGATTTGTTTAGAACGATAGACCAAAAAAAGTGATGAAATTTATTTATTTTGATATATGAGCTATGAAGAAGCTCTGCAATTAAGAGATCTTTGCATAACTTCATTTTCTGTAATTTTTGTTTTACTAACATTACTTACCAACCTCTATTTCTGTTCATAACATGATCAATGTATTCTTTTGGATTTACAGTATATCCTTTAATTTGGAAGGTGGATTCTTAAGGTGCTTTTTCCATTCTAGGCAGCGAATATAATGTCTGTGATTAAATACAGGGCTTTTAAGTACAGCTTCTAAATTTGTACATCTTAAAACCAAGTATTGTTGATAGAAAGTACAGGACAACATAATTCACTTCTCCCTTTGGTCTGACAGAACCTGTGACTGTTGAGAGCTGATCTAAAGCCCATCTATTTACTTAGACTGTTTCCTGAGTGTAAAAACTAAAAGGCTAGGTTGGGTGAACTTTCCTAGGATGTACTAAAGCATTTTTTTGCTAACATTTGTGCTATGTAGTGTTTCATATTGTGGTTTTTATATGTTATGTGTTATGTGTTTGACAGGTATGTGTTAAATTGAAAGCTTCGTAAATAGTACATAAAATTTCTGAGAAAAGAGAAAACTGTTCTAATCATACAGATAAGCAACATTTTCCATTTTCATATGCTGTTATTGCAGTTTTGTAATTCTGTTGCTTGCTAGCTCATGGCTTTGTTTGAATGAGAACTGTAACAAAAAGTATATGATAGCAAGTATCCTTCAACACCATCAGAGAGGTCATGGGACTTAATTCTAGCACTTCTTCTAATTTTACAACATCAACATTGTAAGATTTCAGCTTGTTTTGCTCCCCATTTCATTTTAAGGAGCAACCTGGGATATATTAATGGAGCATACATTTGCAAAGTAAAATGAGATAAGGTGCTGTCTGAGACAGATCAAGCACTGAATGAGAATCCTACATTTATATTAAATACCTGATTATTGCACTAATAGTGAATGTTTGGTCATATCAATAGTCATGGCAATAGTGATAAACATAACTCAGTTGTTTTCTAAAAGCAGAAGGTAAATTCATATCAGAATTTAGCTTTTAAGACTAAAACTGGTTCCAATTCTTTTAATATTAATTTGATGTTATCCACTGTTTATGTTTTTATAGTGTTCAGGGATATGATGCACTCTTTCTAGTGAAGGACATTGTATGTTTCCTGAACAGTTAACCACTAAAATCTCCAACCCTGAAAAGATTTTTGAACCAAAATGACCATGTACAAAATTGACAGTGTTGACATGGTCAGAGTTGAGAGCTCTGCAGATATCCCTGTGTACATGCTAGTCTGCATAAATACAGCTATCAGTATCTACAAAGTAGTAGAAGGAATGGTAATTTTTTGCTCTTTTTTTTTTTTTTTTTTGTGATGCTGGATTACATTTTGTATCGATCTTTGCAGATATCTACTATGTATTAGGATCAGAAACAGTTAACCCCAACTTCAGAGGATAATTCAAATAGTTGTTTGGCAAAAAGTCCATATTAGAAACATATACTTACTGGTCAGCTGAAATAGGAAGACATGCCATTTCTGTATCTTGTCAGAAATTTATTCCTCTGCTGATGGCAAAAGACCTACATAATGATCAAACAAGTCTGGAGCCTGCAAGAGAAACAATTTTTTTTTAAGGTGAAATGGGACAAACTGAAGTCAAGAGAGACACTGAAGTATTCTGCTATTCTCCTGTTCAGTGACATTTCCCCTTTAAAACAAGGAGTAAGCATGTTCTTATTCTCCAGTGACAAAGGAAAGAAGATGATTCAAAAACTTCAAATTATCAGCCCTTCTCTTTTTCTAGTGCCCAATTCATCCTTGGTGCCTTCCCATGACACTCGGTCCTACTGCTCCCCAAACAGTGGTTACAACTCCCCTGGTTCCATCTGCTCCTAGAAGTACAGGCATTGGGAGGTGAAATTTATTTCTTCACAGTTGCAGATGTTTTAGGCATTCAACTTTGCCACCATTGCCAGCTTGATCTAGTGCTTTAAAAAAAAGAGGCCAGGTAGCTTTCATACTGTAAGGATAGACAGAAGTTCAGGGGTTGTCAAATTAATCAGTCTTTAATTGTCAATGGTTTTGGGAAAACCTAGAATTTTAGTCTATATTTTATTAGAATGATAGATAATAATTGAAATTTTAACACAAACTAAACCTGTGAACATATTCTTTATATTAAAGTTTTTCAAAAAACCAACTTCCTATTTGAGTGACACGCAATGAATCAATAGATTTCAAGATTACTGATTTCTTTCAGTGCTATTCCTTGTTCATCAAGTGCCACCATTTTTTAATTATTACTGCTATTGTAATAAATTATTTGGTATGCTTAATCAGTTATCACTGAGCTGCATTTGGCTACTTATTTGGCAATATTAACTTCTCTTTTTTTAATCCAATTTATTTTCATGTTATTTAAGGGCCAAGAAACAACCAATTTGCTCATCACAACCATTTTCCCAGAAATCATTTATTCAAGAACTTGGGTCTTCTTTTTTCATCATTTTGCTGTTCATTGCTGTCTTTCTCTGAATTTCAGTTCCACTGAGCAAGAGATTTTGAAACATGCATTTTAGGATCATATAACCAAATATTGTAAGTATCTAAATACTATAAATTTAAAAATATAGACCTTTTTTACATTTAAATTATATATCTAAATACTTTAGATATATAAACTACAAAAAAAAAATACTTGACCTTAGAGGATGAAATTTCCTAATAAACTAAAAAAAAATAACAGATTGTAGCATGTCTCTAACTACTGGTCAAACGGAATAGAACCTCATACTTGTCAGAACACAACACACCATCTAATAAACCATGTAAAAAGCATCTTAACTTCCACCTCTGCCATGGGTACAGCAACTCAACAGTGGGAAGAATATGAGGGCAGCCAGAGGCAGATATCAGTGGCTAGAAAGCTTGAAAATGGCATTATGTTAAGAGAAAGGAAAACTGAGTGTGATGAAAGAAAAAAATGAATACACAGTGGAAACCTGTAAGAGTTCAGATACACACCTCCCCAAGTGCAACTGGATGCCAGAATGGTGAAAATAATTATGAGTTAGGTCACTTTTGTTTGGAAGGGAAGGTTGATTGAAAAGAGGTGTCTCCTCCATCAGCTCAGTTCTGACAAAAAGTCAATGGGAGAGTCACACTAAAGAGCTTTGAAGTGGTGAATGCAGCCTATTTCCTGCCCCAGAGACCATATCAGCGCATTGGAGAGGATGCCCACACCATTCCAGCGTCTGGAGAATAAAGAAGTGCTTCCTTCTACAGAGCATACCTACCTACGCATAAATGATCCGATGACCTGAGCCACATCTTTTAATCTAGTGCTCCCCCACGGCTAGGACCTGTATGTGCTGCTTTTTACACAGGGCTGAATTTGTCTCCTAATCACATATTGCAACCCTGGAAGTTGCAGCTCCATTTTTCTTACTTACTTATTGTAGATTGCAATTGATGATCTGTAAGAATTACTCCCATACTGAAATTAAATCACTGGAACTGATCTCTTACTTTTGAAACAGAAAAGCATAATGCTAAGATCCACACACCTGGGGCTAAAGCATTTCACTGGAATACTTCTGCTCTTGGATTTCAAGCATAATAGATCAAATTTATGTCTTACATACGTTAATTCTGAGAGGGGTAGTAGAAATAGCAGGATAAATACATCAGTGATCCCCTATTGGCACTTCCAGCTCTGATGGTGAGACTTTTCCACGTTTTCCTCTGTTCTTCCATAAAATGAATACCAGAAGAATTACATAGTTTGTCTAGTGAAGATGTTGAAAATGCTGAAGTGACTTATGAGATTGTATTTCATTTTCAAAAGTACATTTAACTCCTATCTTTCTATATTTACCACTTTTCCAGAGTCTGTGGGTAGTGTTGGAGAAAGTTTTGCCAGCCCAAAATTTAAGTTCAGAAATCCCTAAGTGCAGAGGTTTTTATTTTGTGCAAATGTACTTTAAATTTCCCCCTATGTATCATTCTACATTTATTAGCTCATCATTTACATTTATCATCACATCACATCCACTGGCATTTTGTTGACAATATGGCACCTCTGTATAGGAGTATACATAACTTTCTAGAACTTGATTTGTCATACTTCTTAACACATATAGTTCTGCATAACTTCTGGTCACTGACCATGAACATATTCGATATAATAATTATATATCAAAGCTCTCACATAAAAATAATAACACAAATTGCAGAGTCAGGCCCTGAAATATTTGCAAATGCTAGATTTAATGTTACCAGTGAAATGTAATTCACATGCTAGTGGGGATCCATTACAGTACAGCATTTAATTATATGATCTCATTCTATTTTTCCACAGGACACCTTCTTCATTTGAGGTACAGAATGTAAGCCACTTACTTAGTCAGCAGCAATTCAATATTTTGCTTTATTCCATTTGTTTTATGATCCTGTAGTTTATTTACGGCACACTATTCAAACTGTGCTTGGAAAACAGAATGCTTAATTTCTTCTTCGACTTCTTCATAGAGCTCATCTCTGTAATATATTAATGCTTCACTAACACTCATAAATGAATTTGTCCAGCATCTCATTGTGATAAAGTGAGAAATGAAAGCATGTAGAAACTGAGGTTAAAAAAATCTCTTTATGTATTATCACTATCATCTATTAGTAATCACTATTATCTATTATAATTGCAAATGAGTGTATAACAACCCTTTTTTTCTAATTGCCTAACCTTACGTTGTATTTTACATGATTGAAAATAATTCTACTTTAATGCTGTGTGTGTTCAGTTCTTCTGCAAATCAGATGCAGGAATCGCAAGCCAAATTCCCAGAAAATAAGATTGTATGCTTAGTGTCCACCTGAGTAAAGTTACTAGCTGCCTACTAACTGCTCATCACCTTGGATTTCTCTGATACAGACAAGGAGAGGATCCCGTTTCTTAAGGATTTTACTGTTTCAAAGATCTTCTGTTAATCATGCTCCTTTATTCTGTACACGTCTAGTTCAACAACAAACGAGTGTAAGTCTTATGAAAAACTGCTGGGATTTACCCAACTCTGATCAAATATATTCAATTAATATATCCAATGTTATTGTGGTAAAAATAGCACCTAATGCCATGCTCGTAGAACATAGCACAATATGGACATTTAAGCCATTAATTAAGGTTGCAGGTGACAGACTAAAACTTCCTCAAGGGGGGCAGCAGAAGGGAAGGTATTGATCTCCTCTCTCTGGTGACCAGTGATAGGATGCAAGGAGATGGAAGGAAGCTTCACCAGTAGAAGTTCAGATTGGATATTAGGAAAAGGTTCTTCACTGAGAAGGTCACTGGAACAGGCTCTCCAGGAAGTGGTCATGGCACCAAGCCTGTCAGAGTTCAAGAAGCATCTGGAGGATGTTCTAAGCCTTAAGGTTTAGAGTTAGGTAGTCCTGTGAGGAACAGGGACTTAAACTGATTGTTATGGGTCCATTCCAACTTAAGGTTTCTTTTACCTGACATCCCAGGTCTCACTTGCTGTTCAGGTGTGTCTGTGCATCCAAAGGGTTTGAGTGTAAAGCAAATTGGATCTTCAGAACTTGCTTTACAGCAGTATTTGAAAGACCATTAAGCCATAGTAAGCTTAGGATTTCAGTTTAGGTCCTCAGTAAACTAAATTATGATTTGAAACCTTATATAATGCCTTAAGGTAAAATCAGATTGGTGTTATGTCATTTCCAGTTCACCAGGGTTAAACAAACCTACTCTCTTTGCTCAACAACTCTCACTTTTTCCATCATTGTGTCTGGCCCCTACCCTTCTATCAGCTGTGAGTCTCATTTCTCCTTTAGCTTCTTGTTTGGTCACAAACTCCCCTAAGCCACCTGATCATTTACTGCTTTCCATCATTATTCCAGTAGAGATATCTGGACTCTCTGGTTCCCTGTGTCTGGCACCTCTTCTCAATTATTTTTTTTCCACTTCATTCTTCTTACTACCATCACCTGCACTGAATTTAGGTGATTCCTATTTTAAATTGTTGTCTCCAATAGTACAGTGCAAGCTAGAAAAGATGAATCTGCTGTTCTTAGTTGTGATACCTGCATGAAGATCCCTTCCAGAGCACAGCCAACAGTTCTTACCACTGCAGGGAAAATTCTTGCCATTACAGTCTATAGAGGGTTCAATACTGGAAAAATATTGAAGAATATAGCTATAGACCCCGGGCTGGTTTCTCCACGGAAAGTGGGAACTATTTTTTTCAAAAGCTTGTACTTTGGACCAGTACTGACCTATCAGCTTCAGCTTTCATTTCCCTTCTCTGAGACATGGAAAAAACAGAACTTAACAAAGAAAGGATCACCATAAGTTTGTCATGTGGGTGAAGGAGGTTATGTTTCAAAGAGTTTATATAAAAAATAGTATGCAGAGTGAAGATAGCAGTGTTCTTCAGTGAGATTCTAATCAACATGTGCCTATATATCATCTACCCTTTCACAGCCTCACTAAGAAACTTACAGCTCAAAGTCATTTTTGGAAAAACAAAAGACTGCAAAGGCTTGAATATAATTTTAAAATATCTGCAGTATTCCTTGCAGTAAAGCAAAAAGTAGTGACTCCGTAAGACTGTTTCAGCAGTAATACAAAGCAGAGGATACAGAATGTGACTAATTTCAATCCTGTTTAGAGATAACTCCATCAACAGCAACTTGCTGCAAATCCTCACCTAATTAACAACAATAAACAGCCTTGCTCTTAATGTTTCTGTGACACTTAAACACACAGGCCAGAGAATCAGTCTCCTGGAGTTAATGAGGTTCATTTGCATTCCTTCCAAGAATCATCTGCTAATACAAATAAACTAGTTAGCAGGCTCAAACAGTAGTGAGCAGTGTCTGAGAGAAAGCAATATGTTAATCCCATCTTTGAAAAGTCTAAGCTAAATTGCTTATTTCTTTATAATTATACTGTGCTTTCTTACAGCTACAGAAAAATTGTGACTCCTTAATTATTAAGAAAGCCAGCAATATATTCCCAACTTAAAATGTAAGATTTCACCCAGAACTGCTAAAAACTGGGGTTTGTAATCCTGTGGTTCATCCAACTAGCATTTGCGGGAGAGGTTTTGGATTTGCTACATTGTATGGAAGACGAAAAATGTTCTTCCACACTTATTTTATTATTTAACTGGATTTAAATGCATTATGTACTCATTAATTTTATGCCAGTAGACTCTCATGAAGTTATATAAAGCAATTTATAATATATTTTATTTTAATGAAAGGAAGACACAGATCTGAATAGGTGACAAAATCTAGGTGACAATAACTGAAACCTAGAATACGATCTGCATTATTTCTATAGCTTCATCTTCACATTTATAATTTCCATTTTGGTACTGGTCTGCTTAGACAGTTCAGTTGGAAGGGAGGCAGAAGAAAGAATCAGGAGAACAGACGTTTTAAAATTTTCAGTTCTGAGCATAAAGACTTGAAAAGATACCTTATGAAGTGAGAAGGTAATTATCAGAAAATCATCTCTCTTATAGTTTATGGACATCAAGAAAACAGAACCTGTTTGTTAACAGCTTACTATGGAAAGAGAGTAAAGTCTTGGGAGGAAAAGATGGAATCTAGTTTTATTTTTTCTGAGACAGGAAACATGATAGCTTCTCCTTAAGAAGTTTGTCATGCCAATTGAGGTCACTTATTAAGAGTTCATTTAAAAAAATACAGGCACAATCTGGAAACATAACATCATGTTATCAAGAATTTAAAAACAAGAAAAAACTGGGAGGGACAATGTGTACTCCAGAAGCCCAGCACATATCTTGAGCTGCATCTTTAATAAGGACAGTTATCAGTAGGAAGCATAAGGGCATACAGCAGGGGGTAGGTAGACAATGTTATTATAAATATGTATTACTCATCTTTCTTTTTTTTTTTGTCTAAAAAATTTACTCCTTTTGACTCATATGTAGCTAGTTTGTCATCTGATATGTTAAATTATTAAGTGACTAGTTAATGAGAGTATACAAAAGTCTTCTTTTTTCTCTCCCTTTTTTTCAGTTGCTTATGTTTGGTGCAACCAAGAACTGGGAAAATTCTCTACTTCTTGTGCCACCTTCTTTGCTTTTATAAGAAAATTTGTTAAAAGGACCTCTAAAGCTTGAAAAATATTTACTGTATGTAGATAATTTTTGATTCTTATAAATAACACTGCCACAGATCTTCAAATGACAGGGTGTGTAGAGGTAGGCATCTATTCACTGATGGGCAGAAGTCCAAGCACATTCAGCTAACAGTGATTCCAGACCTCATGACTCATTTCTCAACTCAGTGCATGAGGAATCATCTCTGTTCCCATGACAGGTAGGTATTTTCCTTTGTCACAGGATCATTACTTAGCCAATGCTGTGTGCTTTTTAGTGGTTGCCCCTTGATCAAAGGTGTTGGTTTGGTAGAAATTTGCAGCTGATTTAGATTTCTGAACATCAGTCCGCTTTCTATAGAGATAGGTATAGATTTAAGCATTCAAGGTAACAATTTACTTTGGGGTTTTTTCACAGTAGAAGCTGAAGAGTCTCTTACTTTTTAAGTAAACAGGGTCATCAATACACTATGGTATAAAAAATATAGATTGCAGGAAAAAAACCACGCATCAGAAGGAATGATAAAGAAGACGTGATGAATTAAGAACTGTGTATTTAGATCTTGTCTGAATGCAACTTACTTCTAATTTGCAAACTTTGCTACTTGTCCTGCAGTATCCTAAAGAGAGTTACAGTACTTGCAGGGGAGGAGAAGTAAAGGCAAAAAACTAGTCTGCTACTTCATGCAGGAGGTTTCATATGGAAGCCTTTTGGAACTGTCATCTTTGTTCACAGAACTTAAAATGCTCCTAAAATTGATACCACAGTACCTGGAAAGCTTGATGTATTGTTTTGCATTCAGGAGTCAATTGAGAAGAACATAAAAAAGAAATATTTTTTCTCTATGGTCCTAATAATAAGTAAATAAATGAGGAAAATTACTATACATGTTGGGGAAATGATTTTTGATAACTTTTTTCCACAGGTACCATACATGGCAAAAATGCTGGCAAAGTCAAATTGTTCCTTCAGTAATTAATTCTTATTTTGTGAGGTTTTTACAGCTTTTGTTCTGTCTGTCTGCTTTGCAGACACATCTCACTGCAGTCACCATATCTAAGGGTCTTGTTTTAGACTTCTCTTGTATACATTGAAAGATATACTGCAGGCAGACTTCTTCAATGTCATGTTCTTGCCTCACAGTCCCCAGTCTGCCTTCCTGCATTCTTTTTCTCCTCTAATGACCTCATGAAACTGCAGCTAGAACTTTGAGAACCATTTTAAGAGCTATTGCTGAAATTTTGATGGTTTACTTTATGACAGTTGCCCTTTATGCTACTGAAGTCATTGCTTTTTCTGCCTATTAACTGACTTGGATACCTGTAACATCATAGCCATGCACAGTTATATGCTTTTTTACTCTATACTAAAAATGAAAAGTATTTATAGATGCAAGTGTCTCCCATTTTTACTGGTGCAATCTCTATTATATTGAAAATGGTTCCCAACTCTAGGTCCTATAGCAATTGCATGAAGCTGTAGAAATGCAGGACCTGCTTCAAGGCTAAAAATTCTACTAATAATAAACAGAGCAGATACACAGTTACAGGGGGCTAGTTAGTCCCTTTTGTTCCCTTCAGGGATGCATGCATACAAAAATATAATATCATTTTTAAGACTTAAGACTATAGAATAATAAATAAACAAATACATTACTGCCTCAGGGCAATGTGATTTCCTCTTTTATTTACCCTAGAAGGTAAGCACTAAAATATCCATCCTGGTTTGTTTTCATGGACAGTATTCCAGGTGGAAGGATGCCACATCAAAGTCATTCCTACACTGATGATCCAAGCTAGATGTGGCTATCCAACAAGCCTCAGCTGAGCAGCAAGTTCTTATAAGAGGGAGCATGGATAAAGACAGAGGCTTAAGAGTCTACTGCTGGAGAAGCCCAAAAAATTTATTATGATTGAGAATCAAGAGTTTAAGCACTAAAGTGCACCAAATTCGGGTAGATGTATCTGCTTCCCAAGTTGGAAATACCCTATGTCTAGTAGCTGTAATCACAGAGAGCAGGACAAAGCATCCAGGAAGTAGCTTTGGCACACAGGAAACTATGGATTTCTGAAACAGAATAAGGAGTTTCAGGCAGTGATTAATTCAGGGTTTTTTATAACTGAGTTTCTTTTCTGTCTTGTGAACAGTTTGGGTTATTTGAAGTTTTAGCATCACTGTCTGTGCAAATACAGTATCTTTGACCTTCAATTGGATTGGTACTTTGAGGCAAACAAAACTCTGCAGGACAGCAGGAGCCTGTGAACATAAAGGGAAGGTAGAGGAGGCAGCTGAGCCTTTTGCTATCTCTGTGTATATAAGAAATCTCACTAAGAAGATATAAGTTTTACTTCACATTAAATGTAGAGGCATTTTGTACTCAATTCATGAATATAAACAGAAAATAAACCAAACAAATAATTGCCAGTGCTCTAATTAAATTCACAGTAAGACAAAGCCTGATAATTGGTGTCAATGGTAGAATTTCCTGTGCCTTTAGTCATACAGTCCCTTGCAAACTAAAATTCATGACAGTTGAGTCACCACTTTACCAAATTTGTTGGAGACTTAGTAATTATCCACTTGTATTGGCTTATTTAAAAGCAAAAAATATTGATATAGAAGATCTATTTTCACAGTATGGTGTGTGGTTTTTGTACTGAGAAATGAATTCTAGTGGGAGCACTGAAAATTATTGTGGGGATTAAGACAACAGTTTAAATACTCAGAACATTGTTTATACTTTTGTTTTCCACATTCTGTTCCTGATACATTGTTATAATATCTGTCTAATGAAATGGGGCTGGATTTTAAAATTTGGCTGAGTTGATGGTAGGGTAATTCAATTGTCTGGAGTTATTTTTGAGTTGCACTGATGTCAAAAAATAAACCCACCCCACAATTAGAAGAAGTGAAAGATCATATTTGAAAATTCTTTTGTAAAGTGTCAAAGTGAAACATTTTGCCTCCAGATTAGAGAGCACTGAAAGGTGGAAGCAGTCCCATATCTGTGTGGCAATATCTTTTACTTCCTGTTCTTTTACCACACTATAATCATTAGGAAGTTTTTGTTTAGTTTTGTAACTTGTCACTATTTCACTGTAATGTTTTTTAGCTTATCACAAATAAAAGTAGCTTAGAAGTTTTTGTGGTGGGTTTTTCTTTTTTTTCTTTCTTGCTTGTGTTTGAATGAGATTTCATTGTTTTTTCTCAGTTGTAGGTTTTGGGGTTTTTTTGAGAAAAATATTCCCCTCTTTATCTTTTACTTTTTCTAGCATAGTTCTCATCTCAGATAATATATGAAATTTTTTGATGGTGAACTCTTAGTTGGGAAAAGAACAGAAAAAGCACTTCAGCATTTCCTTTAGCAAAAGATTTCCTTATCTCCCTCAGTTCTCTTCTGCCTGTTCTGAGTCACTGAACTCAAGAAATGAAAAGATCTTATTTTTCTCACATGAAATTTCCTCAGACTCACAGGTTTGAGTGTTTCTCTATCACTAGCAGCTTCTATGTAGTAATGTAAACATTTCCAAACTTTTTTCCCAGTTCCTTCACTCTCACCTAGACATAGAATAGTATAGACTTCTTCAGCTGGACCAGACAAACCCAGTGCCTTCAGCCACTCCTCGGGGGACAGGTCTGCAAGCACCTTCTCCAGCTTGGTGCCCTCCTCGGGACACATTCACATACCCCAACATCCTTTTTAAATTATGGGGCCCAGAACTGTGAACAATATCTACAAAGGATCCTCTGAGGGACTTTCCAAACTCTACCTAGGAACTGTTGGTGTTCCAGCACAACCATGCTCTTCAGAGTATACAATATTAGTAGGGCCTGCAGCAATCACACAAGGGGCAATGGTTTCAAACTGAAGCATGTAGACACAGACTGGACATAAAGAGGAAAATTTTTATGATGAGGGTAGTGAAACACTGAAACAGGTTGCCCAGGTGGCCCCATCCCTGGAAACCTTTAAAGGCCTTTAAAGTCCTTTCTAGTCCAAACTATTCTTTGATTCTGTGATCACATGTCATCATCCTAATTTGTGCTCTAATCAGGTACTTAAAAGTGCATGTGTGAAGAAATAAGTGATTCAAAACCAGCTTGGTTCTTCTTGAAGTCGCAGTTTAACAAACAAAATATGTTCAGGGAAACATTGGGCATGTATCTTCATCCCAGAATTGGTCTGCTATCAAGCCAACACTTGGATGTATGCTAGGTTTTCAGCATTGTCATAATACAAAAAAAGTATAATAGCTAGAAATTAGCAGTACTGGATCTGTCAAACTTACTGAGATCAATATATAATGGATAAAACATATCCCAGATTCTCTAGGTTAATGTCTAGAACTCCACTCTTTGTCCCCATTTTTCACCATTTGCCTGCAAAACAGACAGCCAACCTCTCTTTCACTCTTTCTTTTTAGCAATTCAGACAAATAAAATCAGTGCTTATAACTTCTTTCCCTCAAAATAGGTTTGCTATTTTAGATTTGATTTGATTGATAATTAGAGTATCAATCTTAAGATTCAAAAGAAGGAGGGAAAAAGACCTTTGCCTCCATGTTCTTCAGCTGGAGCCAACATAGCAAGCCAAATTACTTTCTCACTTACACATGGGCAGTTCTTCTGAAAACAATTTGGTGTTACGGGTGTAGGGGTGAGGGAGTTTGGCACAATAGTCTGTGACTGTGATATTGGAAAAGGCTCTGAAATATTTTAGAGCCATGTAGCAGTGTCATAATTTTTTACAGAGAAGTTGAATTAATTCTCTCATATTGCAGAATCTACTGTAGGCTTTAGATGGTACTTTAAATTCAGGACCAATTTTTTATGGTTTATATGGTCCTGTACAATAAAATAGCAGGGAAAATGTCTGCTATCAGGACTTGAGGTATTACAATACTTTTTTTTGCAAAATATTAGCCATCTGTAGTGTATGGTAGGGTTTCAGATGAGTAACAGATACATGTGCCTACTGGGTCACCACTTACGTCAGCATTTAAGTAAATTAAAGTACAGATGATTTTAGAATGCCTTTTGTCTGTGTTTGTTACAGCCCATGGTACCAGGAATTCAGAGGACCTCCTTGAACAGGGATGCACTGTAAATCTTAGCTTGCAATCTCTGCTCAAAAAAGGTGAAATAAATTGCAATGTCACAAGTCTGCAGTGCTTCACAAAATATAGATTAAATTAGACACAAATGAATCAAGCATCGACATGAATTATTTAATTTTCACAGCTTTTGTTGCACAAGTATGCTGTGATCATGTGCCATGCAATAACAGATTTACTGGCACTTCCTAGCTCAAGAAATGTGTAGCAAGTGAGGGGGAAAGTAAGACTTCTCTAGCATGCACTAACTAGAGCATTTAAAATATTTGAAAGGACGTCATAATTATATTCTTCAGAGATATAGTGAGAAAACACTCACTGCATTTGTGATATTTCCTTCTTCTGGAAGTGACTATTCTGTAAGACTCTGTGTTTTATTCTGCAAGACCTGTCACCACGATATACCTAATGATCATAAGCCAAAACCACACCACCTTCAGGGCTTGTTTTTAAATGTATACAGTCTTACAGCAAAGGAGATATTTTAAAAAAGTTTCATTTCCAAAGCCCTCAGATTGGGTCCAAGCATCCAAATGTGGTCACTGGGGAGCTACAGAGGTGGTCTCTGTGAAGACAGACCAGGGGGTGCCCTATGCCAGGCACAGCTGGATGCAACAGTCCTACCACAGGACACAGACGAGCACATCAGCCACCAACAAATGAGGGAAAACATATTTAAGAATGGTCACAAAATGCCATAGAGTAAAGAAAACAGAGAGAAAACAGAGAGAGGATGAAGAATTCAAGGAAGAAAAACAGCAGGAACACCAAGTTCAGAGGAGAATAAAAAGGAGGTACTCAGTGGATCAGTAGAGCAGATCTTCCCAAAGCGACTGCAGCCCTTTGTGGAGAGTGAGAAGGAAGGAGCAACTGACAGAAACTGCTATGTCCAGATCTTTCCCTGAGCTGCCTATTACCTACACTGAGTGTAACCTGTGCTGATAAAAAGGTGAGAGGAAATCTGTCTGGGGTGGAGACAAGCTTGGGGAGGGAGGAACAGTGTGTTCTCCCTAAGTGGTTGTACTGTTTGTTTCCAAATATCTGAATCAGTAATTGAATACCTAGATTAATTGTCAATAAATTCACTTAAATTCCCCAAGTTTAGTGTGTTTTGCTGATGACAGTAACAGCTAAGTGAACTCCGTCTTTACTTCAGTCCACAATTCCTGTTTTTCTCTGGTATGGGGGAGGAGAGAGAGCAAGATGTTGTGAAGGTGCTTAGCTGGTAGTCACCATTTCTTGATGTGCCTTCCTCATTTTATAATTATTTATCATTGTGATTACAGAACATTTTGTCTCCTTTATAGGTCCCTCTTCCCTAAACAATTTCATTCAGGACCCTAAAGTGGGGAAATTTTGGCCTATTGATGGACAGTAGTTTTCTAACTGATATTCAGGGTGATGTTCACGCTTTCTGAAGGTCTGACAAGCAATACACACTGCCTAGCTTACCTTTCAGTTCCACTTACCAATCTATATCGTGACACCCAAAATGAAGGTCAAGGTGGCGCTAATAATTGTGCTCCAGCTGTGGCCAGTTATGGTTTTCAAAGGTTTATATTCTGCGACTCATTCACAAAAATCCTATAAGGTATGTAAAAAATACAAAACCTAACATGGTGTTTAATTGTTGTATGGTAAATTCTGTCCATTTCCTTTTTTAAATGACATCTTCCATTTAAATAACTGAAGTTGTTACAGTCCCAGAGGATGGTAGAAGACAGAGAAATGCTGAAGGCTATTCTCTGGGAATAAATGGTTAGCTTTTTTCTGAAGGTTTGTAGAAAAGATAGTCAAAAGCCCTAACTGTTTCAGATATTCATAGCTGGATGGAGGTAGGGCTTAAAGGCACTAAACTGACACAAACACAAGTCCTGTTAACTTCTGGGAGGGGGGGAATTTTAGACCCCAAGCAGCTTACGGCTTACATTATTCAGGGATCCGAGGGGAAGAGACTTCTGCGGGTCTATATATCTGTGTGGTAACAGTAATATCCTGCAAGTCAGGATACATTGCTGTATTGCTTTCAGACCTCAGCTGTCTACTCTGTAAAGCACATTACTACAGGGACATAATTGGGGTAGCTTTATGAGTCAAGATGAATTGTACAGGGTGTAGCCTTCTGGAAAGTGTATATAAGGAATTGTGAGAATGTTACATTATTATATTCATGCTTTTTACAAGACAAAATTTTGTCTTAAATTACCATGACAAATGCCTTCTAACATGAATTCATTGGTAGGCAGCCATTTCCAAGATGATTAGAGACTGGAGGTCTAGCTTTTTTATACAGCTTGAAAATATATTTAGACTGGAAGTTTTCCTCTCTCCTTCTTTATCTCCTCTTCTCCATTCTCTCAATCTCCATCTCCAATCCCCACAGAGTTTTACAGAGTTCTAATAACTGAAGAGGTAATTTCCCAAGAGAAGAAGTTCTATTTCCCTTGTATTTTGCTCATTTTCTTACTCTTTTTTTAGCTTTTAGCTAGACACTACTAACCAGCCACCAAAGACTAGAGAGTGACCCATATGGTCATTTGACTTGAATGTGATATGTGCAGTTTCCTTGCTGGATTATTACCCCAGAGGTAGCTCTCTATTAGCTCTTAATTCTCTATCTGTGCTTCACTGACCTGTCGTCTGTAGTGTCCTGAATTGTCACAGTAATACTTTTTTGAAGAGGAATTTGCTGATGAAGACTTAATTGTTCATTCAAACAAAATGACATACATTTTTTCATGTTTTTTCCTTTACAGGCAATTTTCCTTTTTTCCTTCTGACCACAACTGAAAGCCATTTCAAACTGGCCATTCTACAAGGGAAAACAGAACATTCTATTAGAGTTGTCTGTCATCCATTTCTTGTTTTCATTTTGTTTGTTTCCCTTTCTCAGTGTTTTGAAAAATTAGTCAGAGTATAATGGTTCCATATTGGTCTACACAGGGCCATTCTGATTACCAATTTTCACTTTTCTCAAATGTAATGTGCCATTTCAATTCAAATTTTGCAGAGGTTTTTTCTATTCTTGTTTGCTTTGTTAGAATCTCATTGAAAACAAATGCGTACAGTGCTGGTTCCAGTCAAAAGGAAAAAAACAGCAAAAAAAGATGCCATATTTGAAGAATTACTTTCACCAGGGAAGGCAGTCAGATATGTTCTAAATGAGTAATACAAGATTTTAGAGGCCTCAAACAAGGGACACAAATTATGAGAGAAATGAAGTGAACCTACATAGGCACAGTAAAGTGCTGGGAACAAGAACAAATTGATTCACTGATAGTAACCACAACAGAACAGCTAGTTTTCTGACACAGATTCCTTAAGCTATTTTGAATCCTCCATATCTCCCAACGTGCTCTCTGAATCAGCATCCTGAACAGGCTGAAGTCTGCCCTCTGGAAGTTCAGCGTAGAAGTTTTGCTGATGCTCCTCCTTGTTTCACCAAATATTGAAAACTCTGTTGTATCACGGTCACTGTACCCCACATGGTCTCTGACCACCACATCTCCCAGAAGCCCTTTTCTGCTTGTAAACAGCAGGTCAAGTGGGGTACCACCCCTGGTAGGCTTGCTCACCAGCTGTGACAAGAAGCTCTCCTCCATATACTATAAGGAGCTCCTAGACTCCGTCTCCTCCACTGCATTGAATTCCCAGCAGACATCTGGCAGGTTTCTACTGGTCTGGCTATTTTAATACAACAGCAGCACGGTTTACACCTAAAAGAGCCTCCTGGCACCCAACAGGCATCCCATGCTAGATTCATACTGTAAAGGACAATGCAGAAGGATGTAATCAAAGCATGGTCCAACTCATCCCCTCAGTGACTCGGAGAAAACACGATGGGTAGACTAGAACAGCCACAGCATTCAGGAACCTTCCCTGCCTCCAGTTTCTTCCAGTTCAAAGAAAACACCTTCCTTTGGATTCTGCCAAATCTAGCTAGCCACATCAAAGGCTGGCAAGGTGATAAGGCATGTCTTGATGCCCCTTCTTTTTCACTTACAGGTGAACAGAGTTGTTTAGTTGTTTGCCATGTGAGGCAATTGATGGCCATTTGAATCAAGAGAACCTCTCATGTGGTTCTCATGACAGCACACTGCTGAAAAACGCTATTGAAACTGTTACTGAGCCCTGCTATTGAAAAATGATACAGAAGTGCATTCTTAGTTCCTGAGGACTTGTATGCAGACTCCTGAAACATGAATGAGATAAAAACACTTCCAGACATAGAGCTGAGAAAGAGCAAACAAGAAATCTAAATTCTGTTGCTTGGACAAGGCACAAGGGTGCCTTGCTTATTGATTATAGTTCTATTGAGTTCCCACGAGCTGTGACAATTCAGCTTACAAAAAACGTTTTATATTTTCTTCTTTGTTAAAAAGTGTTATGTATTCAATGTGCAAAGCATACAAAAAATTGGTATAGCTTTCTATTCACTTCCCCTGTAAAAGGTCAGCAAGGCACGCAAGACATTGCAGTGCAATCAGTACAGAGGAACTGGATACCCTCAGTATAACTTTGCTTGTGGCCACTTTAATAATTTGAACCTTAGTTCAAATTATATAAAGTCTTATTTATAAAGCCTAAACCTATAGCTGGGTATATGCACTCTTCTGTAGCAGTCTGTGTGTTCTGCCATCAAAATTAAAGCCCCAAAGTTTAAAAGCTAATGTTTTGTCCCCTGCTAGAATTCGCAATGTAACCTATACGCACAGACAGTACATATTGATCTCATATTAAAGGCATTCCTGGTTGGCTGGACTTTCCTTCCTTTCTGCCCCTCCTGACACATTAACTGTGATACTAATATCTAGAAAAATATTTTTAAAAAGTCAATGGGATATGGTTCCATTATCCAACGTCAAGGAACTAGAGAAGAAGAATGGTATTTCATTTCCACTATGCTTTGGTAAAGGCCAGTATCTGTGTTGATACCTTCTGTCAAAGGTCCTGTTCACATGGATGTAAAGAGGGACATGAATCTTTATTTCACAGGTTCTTTCCCTCCTCCGAAATCTCATTTTGTATTTTATAATTCTAGATGTGCTTCAATTATACTGCTGCCCTTATCCTATATGCAGAGGATGGTTATGGATGCTGCGGCTAATTAACAATCTAAGCGCACAAATGTCTCCTTGAAAACAAGATCTGGCACTAGACTAAATGAACATTCTGATTGCTCATTAAATGCAGCAGTTTCTCTGCAAGTTGGGTAATACTAACAAGGCACTCATTTTCTTTTACCTCCTCTTTCCTTCCCCCTCACCATTTTTGTAAGCAAATTTCCCCCCTTTTCCTCAAGAAGTGCATAAAGGTAGCTTTATTTTTCTCAGCATGTTGTCCTGATACACCCTCTCTGCTTCTGCACCTTCGTTGTCTGGAATGGTCACATAGAGACAAGGACTGTGACGACAAACACAGTTTGCAGGGACTTCTTATTAACACTGCCTTGGCTCATGGAGCACGTTCACCTACCATTTCAGGTGACAGGTTTCAGGTGATGTGTTTCAGGACAAACACGTAATAGATGCAGTCTTACAGTGACTTGTAGGTACAAGTTCACTTACTCTTAATTCCCTACTCTTTCCAAATCTAATGGAGCCTTGTCTCAGGGGTACACATTTAAGATGGAGCTTATTGCTTTTGCTTTGGGTAAGGTTACTTTAGAAGACTTCTTATGCCTGCATAGGCAGAAATGGCATTACCTGAGGTATCAAGTGCTTGATGGAAACTATCATAATTCCTTGAGGGGTAATTTCCTTACCCCTATACAGAGCTTTGTTTGTATTTCTTGTAAGCGTTGCCCAACTAAAAGTCACTGGAAAGTAAGAAGATAAATTTCTTAGCTCAACTACTTCTCAACATGTGTCTAGCTTAGGGGAGATATCCCACCTTTGAGTGCTGGTGCTCCTCATTGAAACTTGATTTTAATTTGGCACCCATAGGCACTTAACAACATGGAGGGCTTTCTGACCCACATTTTTGACTGTAGCTACATAAAACATGTCTGTAATATAAAAGCAATCTTTTATAAATATGAAAGCTTTGAAAATACAGATATTGTATGTAAGTTCTATACTATGCTCATGCCACAAAGAAATCTGCCCCTTTTAAGCTTGTTTCACTTGGCCTCCATGCAAAAGAATGCTTAAGTCAAGACTTAACTTGTCTTTGAAAGGTTATTTGCAATTTTCAGTGAAAAATGAACTTTATAAACCCTGGATCAAAATTTATTTTTTTATAATCCAAATGTCAGTACAGATTACCAGAAATTAAAGTAGCATTATTATTATTGGTACAGTGACAGTTTAATTAGAAATATTTAAAATTAACTTCATTATAATTTATACTTCAATATTTTTTCAGTAAACTCATATGCCAATAGTTGTATTGAGAACATAATAATTTATTAATTTTTTCTTGGAAAACACAATATCACAAAGTGAAATTATATGTATACATGATTATTAATTAGTAATAATTTATTGCTGGTGTTGGCATTTAAAAATATGCTCCAATTTTTCCTTTCCTGATCCAAGGGATTATGCTGTTTTCATCTATTATGTTTGAATGCCACTGTTTTCTGTGAACTATACAAGCTATCACATATTTTATGAAGAAAAAATCCAATCAAGTACTGATGAAATTAGAAAATTCTGTTATTCAATTTCTTTGAATTAATTATACAAAACTGGCTTAATATCAAACTCTCCATAATTAAAATCTGGTTAGGAGATAAAGTCATTCTGGTGCTTCTCTTTTTTACACCTGCTGTGGTTTAACCCCAGCTGGCAACTAAGTCTCACACAGCCGCTCTCTCACTCCTCCACAGTGGGATGGAGGAAATGGTTGGAAGAGTAAAAATGGGAAAACTCATTGATTGAGATACTGACAGTTTAATAGGGAAAGCAAAAGCCACACATTCAAGAAAAACAAAACAGGGAATTAAATCACCACTTCCTGTCTCCAGGAGAGCAGAGCCCCATCACATGTGATGGTTACTCGGGAAGGCAAACGCCGCCACTCTGAAAGTTCACCCCTTTCTTCTTCTTCCTCCAGCTCTATATACTGGAATGATGCCATGTGGTGTGGGATATCCCTTTGGTCAGTTGGGATTAACTCTCCTGGCTGTCCCCTCTCCACTCCTTGTGCACCCCCAGTGCTGGTGGGGTGAGGAGCAGAAAAGGCCTTGATGCTGTGCAAGACCTGCTCAGCAGTAACTAAAACACCCCTAGATTATAGACGTTGTTTCCACAGCACAAATTCAAAACACAGCCCCATCACACAAGCTACCATAAAGAAAATTAACTCTATCCTAAGCAACACCAGCACACCACCCGATTTCTGATTTTCCAGAGTCACTGGGAGATGGTCTGAGATCAGATTAGCATAACACTGAAGAAAAGAAGATTTCTAGTTAGTATACTTTTCCTTTTCCACTTAGAAAAGAGCAATTAAAATCCCGAGCAAAAGTGAAAACAACTATTATCTATGTGTATCACACCTTTAATGGCAAAATCTGAATAAGATACACTTTGAGTCTTATCAGAATACGTCTAAACTTATTTTCAGTCTCTTTTGTTAGAATTCTTGCCCATCTGAAGGGACATATGTTACAAAAATATTTGTCTAGCCATTCAACCTTCACTTTGGCCAGTGTATTTAAAATATATTTGCTAAGAAGTATTTAAATTCTTAAAATGCAGAAACAAGTAGTTCAGTTGTCACAAAAACTATTTTCTAGTTATTACTTTTAAAAATCTTTTCATTCATTTACTTTTTACTGTCTACACTGACTCCATTTTAAGCCAGATCATTTGGTGGTTATTTGATACTCTCTGCAGGAAAACATACAATAACAAATTATGCTTGTAGTATACAACAAAAGAAAAGATTATATGGGTCAAACAACATCAAGAACATTTTTCCCTTGAGCAATTCAGAGTGGATACTGTCTTCTGATTTTGTTTCACTTCTACTTAAAACTACTGCACTCTGGAAGCACATACACAGTTACATCTATGCATACAGTAATATGCATATACATATATATATAAAAATATATGTATCTTCTTTACTAGAAAATCTTTGAATAACAGGAATAATAAACGAAGAGGATATTTTAGATATTTTATGTCTGAAATTCTAAGGCTAAGGTAAAGTGCTAATATTTCTAAGTAGAAGACTGCACCCTATTTACAATCTGATTAGACAACACACCAACAGTTTCTGTTTATATCAACTGTAGAGGAGGTAACAATGTATATTGCTATAAATATTTTTTTATTTACATCAAAATATATATGGAAACAGAAAATATGGTAGAGTGCTTCCATAAGAGCAGTGCATTGGCTTATAAACTGACCAACTTTTTCTAGAGAAGCATAAATTTAGCATTTGGAATCAAATTCTCTTCAGGTATAGCATGATAATATGACTGTTTTCACGAGACATCTTCACGGGCCTATCTAAAATAATTTTCTGTCTCCCACATATTAAATATTTTTTAATCTGTTGAAAAATAAATATGAAAGATTATTGATTGTGACAAAATAGCTACAGCATAAAGTAATTTCTTTGGATTTATACAGGACCATCACTTAAAAGTTAATTTCACAAAATTATGTAAAAGTAATGCGATTTTGTTACAAAATAAGTATTTTAAAGCAAAGATTTATACCATATAATTTGAAGTACACATCCTGAGATGTGATAAACATAGTAAAACTGCAATGATTAAATTCTTACTGAACCTATAAGGTGTCTGAAGTCTAATAGTCAATCTTGCATCTTTCTCTAATTTATTATGATTCTGTGAAAGATGTAATTTTATTTTAAGTCACTTCTTTTAAAATCACAACAGTTTTTCCAGTCAGGCATTTCCACCAAGGCAGAGTTCTAATTTTATTTTTATTTCTTTGTTTTAATTTAATAAATGGACTGTCAGCAGATTTGTTCAATGAGTTACTAGTGTAAGACATACCTTCAAGTCTATGCAAGTGTTCAGACAGCATAACAGGATTTCTGCGAATAAAAATTGTATATTGTCTATGTGTTTGACAAGTTAGCCACTAAGACAGGATTTTTCCCATTGAAAGCACCTTTATTTTCCTGACAATTTTTGTCACAGTTCTTATGAAATATTTATTAATTAGCTGCTAGATGGTTTCAGACACTTAAATACGAGTAGTACTATAATTTGGAAGGAAATTTTTCAATCTTAAAATCTTAAGATCTTAATCTTAAGAATAAAACATCTCTTAAGAATAAAACTGATGCCTATTAGATTCAGCAGGTGTTTACTACGAGTAACCAAAACTAAGTATAATATAAAATACTTACAGAAGATGCATGTGTAAACTTCAGGAAATTTTGTCCTCTGTCCTAGCATAAGAAGTAACTTTGAAAATGAATTAACAATTGCAAAAGTTGTGGCATGAATGCCCAAATGAAGAGATATGTAAACTTTTCTGTCAAGCTAAACATATGTAGTCCACTGATGCTCATAATAAATTCTGGGTTTAGTCCTTTTATTCTCAGTATCAAATGTAACAACAATATCAGTTTCTAAATTCTATATGAATTGGGCAAAACAAAGGAGCATCTTCTGTAACCTTGATGTACTAAGGGCAAATATTCATATACTGTGGCTCCCAAATCTCACAATATTCCAGAACAGAGTATGCCACCCTACACATCCAACCTCTAAACCTAGTGAAAGATGGAACATATCTCTCTATGTTTGTTCTACTGATGATCTAACTGTGAGTCCATTTACAGCAGTGTCAGACCTTCAACAGCAAAAATTGATTCTGAAAAGGTAAAGTCAATCAGCCTGATTGCTCATGTTTAGTCACAAGGTAAAGCTTCAACTTCTGCACTCCTAGAAAATGTTTGGGAGGGGTTTGATTATTTATTAATAAAAGCTTTTGTAAATAGAAAAACTGTAACATTCCTGCACTTCCAAATAGCAGATGTAATCTGAAACTGATGGCTAAATATGATTGAAGAGGAAATACACAATATGGTTTTATAGCAGAAACTGACTTCAAATCTCCAACTAGGAACAGCTTTCTTTTTTAGCCAGTTGGGAGAAGTAGCTTTCATTAAAGATTCATTTAACTTATTTAAGAAATTAACTGCATCATGGAGTTTCTTATTCCCCTGTATTACCCAAATTATTCTTAGTTGATGCCAACAAGTCTATCTGTACAAACAACAGTGTAATGCTTTTCCACTAATCGGTATTTATTATAAATTCTTTTATTTTGAGGAATATGTGGAAGCAACAAATTTTTTTCATAGTATTTAGGACTTGCCACATTCATGTCTGAAATACAAGACAACAGCTTCCATGTCCAAAATAATTTTTGGGGCTCTAATTACCTTTGAACGTAATCATACAGAGAAACAGATACACTTTGGGACAAACTTTTTAAATCCTGATGGGTTTATTACAAAATAATTTACCTATAGTATTTTAAATTTTAAATTGATCTGATAATGAAAATTTGGACCTTTTCTCCTCAAAAAACAAAAACTGTTTTGTTTTTTTTTTGAAAGAAATACCTGATGTTTTGAAAATATTTATTTTTTTCCTCAGGAACCATTTTTTTTTAATGAAATGGTGTTTTCATATGAAAAAGTCATAAGAAATTACTTACTACTGCAATCTGAATTGTTCTTACATTAGTAAGAAATGGGTTCCTACATTACAGTGTCTAATTCAATATTTTTATTTTTTCACTGAACTGAAAACATCATCTTTATTAAAAATCCCATTTGACTCTTCCAAATATATTGTATACTGTTTTTTAAGAAACCAGGTTAACATGGAAAAGTGGTAGCATTAGTGGTCTGAATTGACATATTTGAATGAAACAGGCGGGATTCTGAGGATGCAAGCTCTTCTTCAGGACTCAAGCAGAAACAGAAAGCCTGTTTTGTTTTCAGCAGCTGGGAGCACTAATGTTCAAAAAAATCCACAGCTTTCAATTTCACGGGTTTTAGTTTTGAGGTGAGCTAAACATTTTTAATTTTATGCTTATTTTGCAAGGTTTTTTTATGGATCTCCTTTCAGACTGAACTAACAGGTTAAAGAAGGGGGGTTGCTTTGGAAACATAACAACTCCTGGTGACTGCTCCTACCACAGTTCTCTGAATGTGTTTGGTACACTGCCATTGTTTTAGTGTCATCCACCTGAAAACCTGTGGATCTTGGGACAAAATTTACTACCTTGTGGGGTGTGCATGTGGAGAAACTGGGATTTAGATAGTTCCTTGAGTAGGGTTTACTGATAGCAGAAATGGGTTTGAACTTGCAGGTTGCACTTTTTTACACTGGGGTTGTCATCTGGGGTTTGTAGTTCTATTTAAATTTGAGTGTTTGTTTTTCAGATTTTTTTTTTAAATGTGTAATTTGTGATTATTTGTGGAAGATTTTACTTTCTTCTTTTCTTGAATACTCGTCAATATACTATTACTAATCTAATTACTTCAGTTTTTAATAGAAGGATTTTTCATTTTCATCAGTATGTATTATGGACCAGAATATTGTTAAAGCTAAGAATCTGTGTCTCATAGAGAGTTCTGAGTTTTATTTTGTTTAATTAAGGTAAATGCTAGCAGTCCTGAATAATAATGAAAGGATGAAATTTCTTAGAAAAAGACAATTTTAGAAGAAAAAATCCGCTACAGATTTTATCAAAATTACGCACTTCAATAAAAAAAAATTATTTAGAGTTTATTTCCTAATTTAAATGTTTTAAAAAATTAATTATGTTTTTGAAAAAGCTCATATATTCTTGAGGAACAGTTTAATTGTGTTGATCTAGCATTATATATTAAACATTCTTGCCTCCAATAAAAGTAAATCTGATCTAGACAAGCATGTAGCATGATATCGGTAGTCAGACTTTAAGCTACCAGTGGTTGCATAAGAGCTAGTATCAAATCTTTATCTGGTATTCTCTGATAGTAGCACAAATCCAAATGAATGTTTATTACAGTGGTGTTAACTCTGGATTTTCCATATATTGCTGTCTATTAGGCTTATCCAAAGGGTCTGATCCTCATTTAATGCACCACTTTCTGGATGTGTGATTTTTCAAAACATTCTATTGTTCTTTTTTCATTTCATGTAACCCATAAACATACATCAGCAACAGAATTGTGTTTACCACCGTGAAAACATCTCCATAAATAGCAGTGGTGTCTATGAAACTGAGAGAAGAACAAGGTGAGAGGATTTCAACTCTGAACATTAATATGCCATTTTGCCTGCTTCCTTGTGCTGCCATCCGTTCCCTTCTGCACTACTGATGATAATGGTAATGACAACAAGGATTTACTGTCATTTGTATGGCCCTTATCTGTAACACAGTTCATTTCAAAAATCACTTTAGAACATTTGGGAACACTAGCTTCTAGGTTCTGATTTTGAAAATATTTTTGTTTGTGCTTGGCTAGATTCACTTGTAATCCCATTGCAGTTACTGACACTACTTATGCAAACACAAATTTTTGCGCGTTGCATTGTCTCCAGGAAAAGTATAGGTCTCTAGGAGTGGTTGTCCCTTTACACCAATTTTCTGCCCTTGTGAAATTTCTTTCAGCAGTTTTTCATCATTTATAATGTGATAAAATGAGAAGAATCTAACTCCTTGGCCAGATCTTCAGACACAAAGTTCTATTGACTTCAAAAGCAATTTACTATACCTGAGGTTCTAATTCTATACACTTTTTCTCTCCAAGACTAGGAGTTAAAAATTTTTTTCTCCTCTTACTTGTGAACAAAAAGTGATTCATATGGCTCATCTTAAATGACCAGGCCAACCTTTTTTGCTCCTGGTTATTCTATAACTTCATGCAACAATTGCAACTTGTTGGAAGTATTGAGAACTCTCTCTGGTTTTGCCTGCTGAGCAGAAGTATTCTGTATTTCATGACAATACATCTAGAGAGTTTGGGATCCTGAAGTGACATCTGCAATTTTTCCTACATCTTCTAGTTTCAACTCAAGTTGCAACTATCCCATTTTTTTTCTACCTTCACAAAACATTTTCCTTTGCCAAAATAATATTTGTAAAGTCCTGTTTTTTCACTCTTACTAATGGGTTAAGACCATACTTTATAGTACTAATAAAAACACAGCTGCTACTATTTTACATGTTTGGACACTTTATATAGGGGAAGAAACTTAAATAAAGATGAATTGAAAGAAAGTGGAAATTAAGTTTAATTACCAACACCAGAACAAACCACTTAAAGAATTACAGCACTTCAGTATAGATTTTGTGAACACTGCAGACAACAGGAATTTTTCCACTGACTTTAACAGCATTTGGATTTGGTCCCTGGAAGTCAATTACTTGTATAGCAGAAGGAGAACCAAGGCAAGGGCAAGCTTACTTCTCTGATCAACAGTGCTTGTGAGCATCACAACACATATTAGAATATTTTTGTTACATATGTGCTCACAGTTAGGGACATGCTTAAGCTTACCTCCCATATTTGGGCACCATCAGTACCTTTTGTCAATGTTCAGAATTACTGAGGCCATGATGGAATACTTAGAAAAATATGCCTTCAGGACCTTTTCCAGCACAGCCCATCCAAACACTGCCCTGAGAGATGGAAAAGGGTAACAACAGCTTACTTTAAACAAATAGGCTTTGAACCAGATAGCTTGGCAACTGGGTAGTAATACAGCTTTGGCAAACTGACAGGTAGCAGAAACAGCAAAACATACTGTGAGAACTGGCTAAACACCGGGATGTCCCTTCCACCCCGGGTTTTGTGTGCTTTTAGTGCCTGTACAAAGTGGACATACTTGGTTTGCTGAATGGGGTAATGGGGCCCACAGACCACAGAGGAACTGAAAAGACCATCACCAGGCTTAAATTCTGGAGCTTTTTAATATTTCCAAAACTTCCCTTAGTATCATTGGTGAAACGTGAATACTTGGCCTCAGTATTTAAAATTCAGGGGAAGTTGCTACAAGCAGATGGCAAGCAGCTTCTGCTGCTTTTTTTTTCCCCACTTCCTCCCTAGGGCAGAGGGAGCATTGTTGAAATACATTTGAGCATTTCTACTTGAAAATATGTAGTAAAATGTTCTTTTTTTTGGAAGACTTATTTGCCTATAATAGAGATTATCATAGCAGCTTCAGGAAGGGATGAGGGTAGAGGAAACACCTTTCAGTTGTTGAAACACTGCCAATTCTTTCAAAATCTGTAACTTTATCCCTATGAAATGTCAGTCATGATGTTCTATGGAAGAACATTAAAATGCACTTTTGATTAATTGGTGCACAAATTATTTTCCATTTGATCTGTAGGCATTAAATTTAATTCTAACGCACTTTCAGTGACTCCGGGACTGTTATATGAATTCAGAATGAATTTAGCCTTTATGTTTTAATTTGCTCAGCCACCTTATCTAAATAGAATATTCCAAGGTTTGGAACAGCTGAAATACTGCTAGCAATTCTTAACTCAAATTTAAATACTTCTGAAATCAATTTAGAGAGAAAGTAAGCCTTCTCTTTGATTGAACAAATGTGTTTTCCTGCTTCTGATCTCTGGACAGTAAGTCAATGTTGTTGCCACATAAATTTTTTCTAGCATACAGTATGTTGTTCAGTAATAGGCTCCTAAGAATACAGCTAAAATGTAATTGATATTATTTTCCACATTTTGAAAAGAGGTTCACAAGAATATTTGGATTCAAAAATAAATGGGAATTTTTACAGCAAGGTAAAGATGATTTATCTACTGCTTTCTGCTTTAAATAGCTCATTTGGAAGTATACAAAATGGCCTCATTGAGAAGCTGGATGTTCCTGACTTGCAATATTGCATATATACAATCCTACATTCAGGTCAGGAGAAACCTGTCTAGATATTTGTATCACTTTCTGCACTGTAAGAGCTGAACACTTTATTTTCTGTCAACATGCCAAATTCTGATATCTCAATCAGATTTTACTCATTTCATAGTGGGCCACTCCATTACCTCTTGAACAGTATGTTGAATAAAATGAAGTTACCATCTATATTTTTGCGGTTAATAATAACAATAATTTAAATTTTGAGACACTGAGTATTTTTTACTTTTTATTTCAGCAAAATCCCCTCTGAGAATAAAGATTTGTTGATCCAAAAAAGATTTGTTGAAGCCTCTTGATCAAGGCTTTCAAAATTTTTCTACTTTAAATAAACTTTCCTGTATTTTTTCATCAATATTTTAGATACATTCCAACTTCATTACCTTCATAACCTTCTTTTATAAGGACAAGCTTAGCATGGTTTTTTGAAATGTCTCAGTATGTTTAGTTCATATTAAGGAGAAATTCTCATTGAACACTACAGAAAATATTTTTATTCATAATGTATTACAGTTTGGAACAGCATTTAGAACCAATATCTTAATCAGTTTTTATCATTCATCTTTGTAATTTGCAAAAAATTAAGGAAGTCTTTTGATGGAATTATACAAAAACCACATTCCCATGACTTCCTGGTTTGCTGTTGTCTTAGTGGGTATAGTTTTCACATACTTTTTTATCTTATTTGCCTGAGATGTGGCAGCCATTTGCATCTTAGAGACCTTACATGAATCTTTAACTTCCATCTATATTATCAAAACCTATTTCGCTAGAGGCTGCTGAGGTTAATGAGTAGTTCAGTGCAAAGCACAGATTACATATTTGATTATGTTTGACAATGCCAATATATTACCTCTTGGAATCTCTATGCATTGCCATACCTTGAAGAATATAACATCTACAATATTTGCTCTTGTTAACTACAGTAACAGGATTCTCATTACATATGGAAATACAATGCATACACATTGCCATGAAATTTCACTAAAAATTAAGTGAATATGAAGTACATGCATACTGTCAATTGATACCTGCAAAAATTACTAATAATCATAAATATAAACCCTCCCAGGTTTTTAGCCTTGCTCAATTAGACACAATTACACTCAAAAAATGTAATTCATGCTGAAAAATACTAGATGTCCATAGTGTACGAGTAAATGCTTGTGGAAATTTAACTGGGAGCAAAATATTAATATAATCAACCAGAAAACAAGTAATTGCTTATGAAGCAATCCCATATAATCTTCAAATCCCTTACCATCTAGCACTCTCTCAAGTCTCTATGGGGCAAACAGTACTTATTTCAAGTCAAAAGAAAGTCAAGACAAAACGTATTCCATGCATTAAAAATATTACAGATTTTATTTCACTTAAATCAAACCAAAACAGTGATTTTGCCATATATACAGGACCTTACTGGGAAGCAAACGTTTTTAGCCAAATTGTTTCTCCACCAGGATTAAATTAATGACATATGGCTATAGATCACAGAGTTATTTCCATGGTCAGCATTTCACATACTATGTAGGCTACATCTATATCTCTGCCTCAGAGATTTGGGATCAGCCTTGCTTCCTTATGAATGTTTTACATTTCTGTCATTCAAATCCTGAGCAAAATAAACTTTATGTCTTTTGGCCTCTAGCTTCTGAGGCAAATCATTTAGTCTGCTCTTAGTCATGCCTTGCACCATGACACTGAGCACAATATTCTTACTCTTTCATCAATTCACACATACACACAGAAAGAGTTTACACCAGATCTTATTCGTATTGACAGGATAGCACCAGCAAGGACTGCATTATCAAAATCACTAACTTAAGCTAAAAGTCTTAATTCTTTTACACAAGACTTGAGTGTACAATACTGTACAAAAGATATGGTTATCATTAGTGCTGGAGAAAGACCACATTGGGAATGGTCTTTGTGTAGATATATTTCTATAGGAGTTTGGTGTAGAAGATAAATCAGACAAAACACAAAGATCCTGTCCTACTGTCACAGAAAACAGACTTATTAGTTGCAAAGAGCTATAGCTAACTGAGAAATGCTAGTCACCTTTAAATCAACAGCTTTAGAGAAGCGTAAATTAAAATTTTGATGTAAAAATTATTTCAATTAATCACCATGAAATAAATAAGCTATCAATCCCAAATAGTGTGTTCTAGCTTTTCTCTAATGAACCATCTCTCATTTCTTACAAATAGTGTTTGACTAGGAAAAAAATAGTATGCTTTAAAGAAAAAAGCATCCATCTTTCTGATAATAACCTAGCTCCTCAGGGAAAGAAAAAGATCCATAGTTTTAGAAACATAAATACAGACTTCCTTCAGAGTTACAGAATTCTCACCTAGTACAAGCTCCACCTTTTCCCTGCCTGGACCCTCTTTCATGCATTGTTAGCTCACAACAGCTTTGGAAATTCATGAACTCCAGGCTCAGAGACTCTTGAAGACACTTCAGCCCCCTTGGACTTATTTTAAAAAATCTTTAGAAGTTCTGGGGATAGGGGATGTAGCACAAAAGCTAATTGTTTCCTGGAAGTATAATGTAGTGTGCTTTAACAGTCCTTCTATTCTCTATTTTGTGTACCTATCTGGTTTACAAAGGAGTTCCACAGACACTTCATTGTCCCAGTGAGGTGCTGCAAACAGTCGTGGGAATGTAAGAATTAACAGCTGGCACATGGAAGGCTGGAATTTCTTGCACTGGCTTTGTCAATTTGTAGAATATTTCTTATACTTCAGGCTTCACTCTGATTTTGCTTTGACATGTTTTCTGTGCTTGTTCACCCAGCAGATTCTGAAGCCAAATTAACTAAGAATAGTTTATGTAGTTTTTGAAGCAGAGGTTCAGCTTCTTTACAAGTATCATCATTAATCACTGCTTTCTTTGAAGCAAAAACATGAGATGAAGTAAAGATTTCCTTTATAGACTCTTTTGCTACTGAAGTTGCTACTGATGTAAAAGACAACTTTAAAGATTTTCTAGAACCAACACTCGTCTATCAAAGTTTCCACCACTGCTAGGTAAGGATGCCTTTATGTCTTCTCACTGGGCGGGCCTAGGAAGATTCACCACCTGGTCTGGCTGTGAACAAATACATTCACACAATGCCCATCTGCCTTTTACTGGCAAATAAGTAATTGAGGCAGAGCTCCATCACTTTTGAGTTTCTATTAGTTTTAAACACATAGAGTTTCTATGGCACATAATTATAAGTCTGCTCACTGTACAAAAGTGTTAGCAAAGATGGAGAACATAGATCATTATTAGCTCCTGACAGAGACAGTGCTTTACAGCACTAAATAAACCAGGTGACACTTAAACACAGATGTCCAGAATATGAGGACACTCAGATACTGATAAACTACATCACATCATGAGCAAGGCTTTCAGAATTTTTTTTAAGTGTGTTTTTGGAATTGTTTTCAGACATGCTTTTTCTGAAGAGCAGTGCTCACGTTTCTGAGGCTTCACACCTATAATTATAAGATGCGATCAAGACTGTTTTTAGAGGTTTTACCATAGAATCATAGAGTAATTTGGCTTGGAAAAGACCTCTAAGATCATCAAGCCCAACCGTTAACCTAACACTGCCACATCCACCACTAAACCATGTCCCTAACACGACATCTGACAGCACATCATTTCCCACTGTATAACTAATATACATTTAAGTTCTTGTATGTAAGTTAAGGCTTTCCAATTACAATGATGGCCCTGAAGACCAGATATATGGACAGAATGAAAGAAAGATGTCACAGATGTGTGAGTATATTTATCTGTTTTCAAGTGCTCAGACACTGCAATATACATTTATCTTTGCATAAGTAGCAATCTAATTTTTTTAGTCAATTAAGTGTTATCAAGTACGTCATGCAGCAATTTTTGTGTATATCTCTATCTGTAAAAATGACTCGTTTGCCTTCATGCAAGTTGAATAATGCGTGTTCAAATGACCTTGGCAGAACTTAAATGAACATATGTCCTCTGAATACATTTATCAAAGTAAGCATTTAAAACAATGAAATGACATATATAACCTCATTTTTTATATCCAGTTATATAATATTATGGCCATAATTTGCATGGTCGAAATGTGGAACGGAGAAGAGATGATTTATTTCCAGCAGGGTTTGGAGAAATTTAACACCATCTTTAAATGTTTTTTGAAGTGTTAAAACTGAATTTGCACTTCCTTTCATTTTCCACAGAACATGAGACTAACTAATTTTTATATTGTTCGGAGAAACATTAAAAATGATTAATGAGTGGTAGTAAATGTGAAAACAAAGGAATGACACTCATGAGCAAAAACAAGTGTCTCCTTTTATCTTATCACAGCTAGATAATTCTTTTAGCTTCCTCATGATCAGCTCTCAGTTCTTCTTTTAAGCTGGCTAAATATTATTTATGTGTTGAAATTGACCAAGTTCTCATTCATGTAGAGTTACACAACAACTACAGCAAATAAGAAACACATACAGTAAAACAAACAGAATCACAAAATCACAGAACAAAGTTGGAAAGGACCGCAGTAGGTCTTCTGGTCCAACCTCCCTGCTCAAGCAGGGAAACCCATCATACAATAACATATACAATATTCCTGTGATGGAGAAACAAAATTCAGCCCATCAGTTAAGTACATACATTGGAGACCAAATTTCTCAGCAAGGATTCATTACCTTTACATATACAATTGCCATTTCCTTAGACGGACAAAATTAATATATACTGAATAGATTCTGCTCAAACTCAATTTCACATTAAATAGCAAAAACAATCTTGGAATATATACACAGAACATAAACTGAAGTTTTACTACTCTAAAATGAAACTGGAAATCCTGATGAGTAAAGAAAAAAGGTTGAATTTTTTTTAAACAAAACAAAAAGCATCAGAAATATGAATTTTTGAATTTTGTTGATGACTTTTCATTTTATTATTATTTAACTAAATATCAATAAATAACAAAATAAACTGTATTTTTGAAAAACAAGAAAATATACTAGCTCCACATTTTTCCACACTATACAATTATATATTTATAAAACAAATACTTTGAAAAAAACTTTTTCCCAGGTATATAGGTCATAAATCTGTTTATAAATAAGGTATTAGCTGCAACGCCGCATATTCTTTCCATAGTTAAACCACATCTAGAATGTAAAAGGCACTAGCCTTTCTGTATAGAATTTCTATAAAATTTCATCATAAGTATTTAAACGAAATTAATTTTCTCATAGGTTTTTTTCTTAATATCTTTACTGTCACTAGTATTTTAACTGCAAACCCTTTAAAATTTCTATGAAAAACCAATTAACAGTCAACAAGCAGCTGAAATAAATTCATGGACCTAATAGGAATACAGGTTTCAGTGATAAATTTCAGTATTACTCTAATAACTATTAAAGATGAGTATTTAAATTTGTACCTCAAAACCAAATTATTATGTTATTTCAAATAAACTGCCTTGTGGTATAGTTATATCATCAATTATCATTTTTCTTTGCCTGGCAAATCAATGGAGAGGAATTAAAAAAAAAAAAGTGGATATGCCCGATGATAATTTTAGAAATGCAACTATTATTTTTAGATACCTTTTTTTTCTTTTTCAATAATAAAATAGGTGCTACCAGAATGGCTTGGTCAGGCCTGCATTGCAAAATAATTGAGAAAACAACAATTGATAATCTGAAAGACCAAGATAGTCAACAGGAATCAGCCTGGCTTTCAGCACTTCTGTCTGCAAATGCTCGTAAGTTGCATGACAGAGTGAGAATAACAAATGTATAATGGTGCGGGTTGCTTGTGTGGTGTATTGAGCAAAATCCACTAGGATGATCATCTATACAAACAGTAGAGGTCATGGATGTTATACTGGGGCAGTGGCAGGAAAACAGAAGTGTCTCAAGGAAAGTATTTATGTGCCTGAATAAAGCTTCTGTTTCTCCTTCCTCTGTTCCGATCTGTGAGATGGATCAATTTCTGAGTTACACAACTGACGTTTATTTCCAGATTTCCAGATGTGATTTACCCATTCTTTGCTTTGTCATGCTGGTTCCTGGCAGCCACCTGTTGAACTGGCCTAACAGACATCTGAACATGAATTCATGTGCTTTGGGGATAGAAAGATACCAGGCTCATCCAAGAGATAATATATTATTGTTGTATTTGCCAAAATCCTAAATTGCTCTTGACTTCCAAGAGTTTACTTGGAATGACCTTGTGATATGCAACTGGACTTAATTTCAAAGGAGAATTACATCATGGGTTATGAAGGGAAAGACATCTCCTCATACTTTTGACTGCACATATTTTTAGTGAGCAGGAGGAAAAAGGAATGAAGAAAAAATGTGATTATAAGCAAAAAGAATCTAGTGTGAGTTTGTAGGCAAATCCTTGAACAAAACAGAATATAAAGGAGATGGCAAAGACTATTACCTTTTGTCACAGAAGAATATAAGGAAAATTATTTGTAAACCACAAAGCAAAGTGTTTCAGATAGTTAATGAAATTATGGACATGAGAGTAGGCTGAGAACAATTTAAGTGTTCTGAACCTTCACCCATTTTGAGTTTGATCTTAGTAACAGTGTAATTAGTTGTCTTTATCTTCACTTCACTACTATATATTTATTTTTAGAATTTCGTAATATCTTTACCAAAAGAAAACAGCACAAAACAGAAAAAATTGTTATTTCCATACAGAGGGTCTGGACGCAATCTGAAGACATTAGAAATCTCAGTTCAATCTTGTCTTTACAAGACTTCCAGATCTGTCTCTAGAACAAAGAGGACAACATAAACTCAGTTGCAGAACTCAGGGGGAATCTCTGATGCTACGGGGATGAACAAAAAAATTCCACAGGACAATCAGGATTTCATTACCATTTTAAAGATGAAATTCCAGCTCATAAAACATGTGATCATGAGTCTTTGAAAGATGCTGAATTTTTAAATTATATATAAAATATTTTTTTCTTTTATAAAGTTTTTATATAGTATGTGCATTAACCTCTTCAGTTTGGATCATATCTGTATGGATACTGTACTCATAATTTCACTCTCAAAGAGAAGATTGCCAGTAGTATAAACATGTCATTATGCAAAGTAATTAGATGCAGAAAAATAAATAGACTCAATGCTGAGAGCGTATAGAAGTGCAGATAAACAAGTGCTCAAACATTTTTTAATAGATGTTTAGAAAAATCAGCCATATCATTAAGGTTAATGACTTAGTTCCATCAAGATTTGCTTTTATAGGTTCAGAATATATAATTATAATGCTTATAATTCAACATGAGAAAACTTGATGCCTAAGTTTGTAGAATCGAGCAAGATTCAGCAGAACAGCAGTCAACCCTTAGAATCATCCTTGTAAACATATAAAGATGTTTTGTTTAAACTCAGAAGTGGTTCTAAAAATCCTTTCCTCCTTGTAATTGTAAATTTGTGGGGTTTTGCTAGGAGTCTAACAAATATTGGAGATTATGTTTTCTTTTTTTGAATGAGATACAATTGTTTCTGCTTTGGCTTTGACCTGTCATTCAGATCTGTATTGATGGTAAACACCCCTCCAACTACAACTGAGGATTCCTTATTCTCTAGTTTTCACTTACTACTATAGTTTGAAGGGACTACCCTGTCCTTTCTTGAGTCATTTAATGCAATCAGTCAGGATAGTAACAGCCAGTACTCTTCCTCTTCTTTCGTTGGTTTGATTGACTCTCACCTTGGCTAGAAGTCCAAAGATCCAAGCATATATATGTTAATAAATTTTCTTTCAGGTGTATTTTATCCCTGTAAGTGTCATAGTTTTTGGGTTTTTTTCTCTTGGAATTAAGTTCAGAGGTTTTTGATGATCTGTTAAAATTTAAGTTGAGCTTATTCACATTTAGTTTTGATGGAAGTAGCCACAGATCAGGGGGTGAAACCTATCCAAAAGTACCATTCATTAAAGCAAGATCTTCACAATCTGCCCAGCTCTTATTCATTAGATGATTCTGGTATGCACTGGGAAAACAAGGTAAAAGATAATTGTCGCAGAATTATTTGTGTCTCCAAAAGCTCTGGACTACATCTGCCCCATTCTGATGGCTCATGTATGTGCTGTAAAGGCACAAACATGGACAGTTAAACTGTTTCCAGTTTTTCATCCTGGTAACAGATTTGGGATGAGATCAGACGGTGTTAGTAACCCAAGCAGCAACCACTAACTTCCAAAGAGATTGGCATGGGGTTGCACAATAAGCAAGGTGGGCTCTGCTGACTATCTGGTAGAAACCAACAAATAACAAAAAAAGCAGCCACAGAGAGGAGAGTGTAGCAGTAGGGAGATGAATGATGTAAGTCTAGACATCCTAAGCCGTGCAGAAACCCAGTCCTGGAGAAATCTGCGATGTAGAACTGAGGCTGACGACACTTCAGCCACACTGAGTAACCGTCTTGTTCCCCTGCACTGGCCACATGGGAGGCCTTCATGTCTGTTCTGGACAGAAGAGGGCATGTGTGTAAGTAGTTTTAAAATAACTAATAATGTACACATGCAATAGAAATGTGTGTTTGATTATACCTGTACAACCTATTTCATGTACAAGAGCATTAAGCGAGTCGGGGTTTTTTCAAAGAAAAGTTGAGGGTGTGCATGCTAATCATATGGTGGTATTCTTACGGTGATTTGTGTAGGCCCATGGCAATCATGTTGTTATCAGGGAGCAGGTCTTAATTTTAAGAGTCCTTGGCAGTCTGCTTATTTCCTATTTTATCCATGGAACTTCAGCTTCATTCAGTGCACAAAATGGATATACAGAGAAGCAGGATTAAGGTCCCATTGGGAACGATAAATCTGGTCTGTCCTATTTTTCAAGTGCAGCTTGAATTATCTTCTATTAACAGAGAGTACAGGGAGGAGAGACTGTCAGTTAATTCATTCTTATGTCATTAAATCTGTTGTCCTGAAAAATAACTGAAAATAGTGTGTAAGCAGCCTTACTTTCATTGTGTCTTCAGGCTATACAGACCAGATTCAAACATTAAGACAAACAGCATTTCTATGACCTCTAATGCCTCTGCTTAGGTCAGTGTTGGATAGAGTGGTGCAGGCAGGTTCTGTTCTTCCACCTGCAATGTAAAGGTAGATTTAAGCTGTTACACATGCTTCTTTGAGACAAAGCAAACTGTAGATATTTTAGCATGCTTAATGTGTCTTCTTCTGCTTCATATATATTTTAGTGTTTCTGTAAAATAATGGTGCTACAGTTTCAGAGGTACACTGGGCTTGCTGATGTTATCACAGAACGCATTGCGTTTTGTACAGCATCTGTCTGTCTTATGCTGCTGTTGAACATCACTGAGTAAAAAGCTATTCCTGCAGATAACTGATTTTATTATAGGTCAGGCAACTATCAGATAAAAAGATACGAGAAGTTCCGACAGCTGTGGAACTTTTCCATTATTCCAGGTTTAAAATAATATAACTTTCATGAAGAATCAAAACTCAGTACGTGATAGCTGAGGAAGTCTAAAGAAACATGAGGCTGTGTCCCCTCCCCAGTGGTACTGGGGGGCTGAATATAAAGACAGGTTCTCTTTGACACAGAAAATTCCTGACCATCCACTCCATGCCACTGCCTGGTAAGGAAGGTATTCTCCAAACTAACATCCTTAAAAACCTCTTGAATTTTCACTAAGTTTAACCTCTTTAGAGAGAAACCTCAGGGGCTTGGTCAACTGGCATGGCCAAACTGGCTTTTTGCATATGAGTTTTCTGGAATAAAACCCGTGTAAAACCTGATTAGTGTTTTGAACCTTTAGGATGCTGGAAACTACTCTTATTTCCCCACAATCACTAGGGTCTGCATTTTCTGAAACTTTGAACCAACAATGTATTTTCAACCAATGTATATGTTCATGTGTTTATGTTTATGCTCCTGACCCAAATTTTTGAAACAATTCTGATCAAAGTAGGTGCTGGTGGAGGCTGCAGGAGTGTTCATGAGGACAGGTGATGCCAGGCACAGCTGAGCCACTCAGCCCCGGGCAGGGAGGGGTGAGGGGAAAAAGGGGAGAAACAGCCCTGCCAACCCCAAGGAGAGAGCAGGGGGAGGGACAGGAGGAGATCTCTTCTCCTGGATAGCTCACACCAGAGTAGGTGGGTCTCTCCTGAGGGAGCCGTAGCTTCTGCAGAGGAGCCCATGATGGATCAGGAGCAGCCAAGAGGGGATGGTGTGGACACTGACCACAGCCCCCACATCTCCTCCTGCACCCCTCAGGGCAGAGTCAGGGTAGGTGGGGCTTGGGAGCGAAGGAGTGAAGGTGAGCCTGGGGGGAACATGCCATTTTCATTTTGTCTTTTTCCCTCACTACTTAAATCTATTTCAATTGGTAATAACTTAAAGTAATTTTCCCAAAGACTAGTCTGTTTTTCCCCAGAGGTAGTTGGTAGGTAATTTCCCTGTCTTTATCCTGACCCATAAGTTTCTGTCATCTTATTTTCTTCCCAGCCCTGTTGAGGATTGGGAGTGAGGGATTGATTGGATGGGGGTGTCTAGCAGCTGGTCGATGTCAATCCAACACAAACACTCTCAAAGAAGGAATATGAAATCAAAATACTAATTTCAAATTGCATTAATTTGACGAAGTATATTTTCTGGACCTCAGCAGCTTGGAAGACAGGCTGAACTTGATGCATTTTCACAACAGAGCTTTTACCGGTAGCTTATATATGCTTATACATGTAATCAAATTTTTGAATTAAAGAAGACACTTTGGTCCAACTTTTTTTTCAGCATATATTTCATACATGATGTTCACTGCTTTCCTCTTCCCTCTCCAGAAAATATTACTTGCTTCTCAGGCTTACTATACAACACATTTGTCCTGTGCTGTGATCCTTCACCTTCCTTTAAAGGATTCCGTTTGGAAATGCTCCATGAGATTAAATGACATACTAGGACAGCGCCCCCAAATTAAATGAAAGAGTTTCAGATCATGGTTGGAACATAAGGTATTCATCCCACAGTAGCCATTCAAATATGTCATTCACCATGAGTAATAAAATTTTATAGGACAGCAAGAGACACGCTATTCTAAGCACCAGTGCATACACCATTATTCAACAGTAACCTCCTTTATTCTTGTTCTAGGTCAAAAGTAACATTGTGCTCTTCTGGAAATTCTGGGAAAAAAAAACCAAAAACCAGACTGAAAGTGCTGATCTGCAGGCTCATTTAAGATTAGGTATTTATTCTGAAAAATTAATAGCAAATAAAAAAAATCAGATGGGAAAAGATGAAAAGAACAACGTGATGTAACAAGGTCAAACTATACTAGGCAGTTTCGATCAAATATTTTTGAATTGGAACTCAGTCTTCCACAGTGTGAGGCTTTCTGTTGGACAAGAGTGACCTACTGAAACTGGAAAGAACACACACATGGCAAAAATAGCCAGAAAAAGCGAGACAGTAATAGCAACTCTGCAAAGGTCTTGTTTTATCTTTTCTGTCCTATAAAATTCAGGAAAAAATTTAAGTCTTCCAGTCATTATTGATCTATACTTTTTAATTCTATACATATTATTTTACTTTGGACTCACAAAAAATTATTCTATACAAAAAATGATAGCACATAGCTGTTTCTTTGTGTCTGCTTTATGTTACCAGTGGAACAGGAAAAAAATAATTTTAAGAGATAAGAAAAGCATGTATTTGAACTGTTCTTTGAAAAGTAAGGTAACAGGATCATTGTGGTGAAAAATTGAGAAAATTAATTATTATTGTCTTTAATGAGTGAAGATGTGTCCTTCCCAGCTACATCTACTTTTCTGGAAGTTCTCCCACACAAATCTGAAATAATTTGAATACTTCTAGTTCAGTTCATTTGAAAGTCAGATTTGTCAAGATACTTCTGTGGCTCAGCTGAAGGACAGTAATATCTTACATCACTGTTGTTCTTCCCAGAGAAGTTGTTTGTTCCCAAAGAAGTTTATTTCTTAAGCAGCTCATTTGAAAACACTAGAAAGAAAATATACAATTTGCATATATCAAACTGCAGTATAAAATGTTATTTTGTTATTAATATTTTCTCTTAAGAGAAAGAGAAAACCTGTTCCTCAGAAAAAAAAATTTAACATAATGATTTTTGTGAAAACCTCACCTCCTGTGAGGTTTTACTAAATGTATAATGAGGTTTACTAAATGTATAATAAAAATTAACCAAAAAATAGTAAAATGAAATTGGGAATATCATGCTACCTTTTTAATAGTTGCTGATTTTATAAGTAGAACATAACAATTGCAATACTTTCATGAAAAATCCTAACTATGTGCCCTCCAAATGTAAAAATAACAGTATTAACATGTGGGTTTTTTGAGTTTACAGACCTTGTGCTACACTTCAAAATAGAGCAGACTCCAGGTGTATTGTCTATCTTTGATATTCTTTAGCAATTCAGAAAAATGTTGAAATGTCATGCCTTGAAGTGAGGATTTACATTATTCATATTCTTCCTTCTTTATAGGTTCCCTGTTTGAAGACTAAAAATTATAATTTAAGGAAGGAAATATTATCTAAAAAGCTAAGTAGTTCATCAATGGTTGTTGAAAACCAGAAGAGTAGTATTTTTTCTTAACTTCAGTCTGTTCCTACACTAAAAGTCTGATAAATGCTGTTTGAGAAGGGTTATAGAGAAGGGTGGGAGGGGACATACAGAGGCTTCAGCTTCAAGGAGATTTTGAGATTGTGCAACTTAATATTATTGGTTCTACTGGGGTATGTGTGGCAGGGATCAGACTAAATAATGATGACAATAAACCAGCCCTACTTTGTAGTGTTAACCCCGGAATTACAGCACTTTATTCCTTCTTTTGTCCATTCTGCAGATGGAGTAATGTAGTTCTAGTTCAAAAACTAACAAGCAGAACAATATTGGAATATGAAGCTGTCCTAAATAGCTCATTCTGGCCCATAAGCTTTTAGTTTTATTTTGAGACGTTAGTTTTTAGATCTTAGTTTTAGGTCCAGTTAATTTTAATTATTATGTAATTAACCATTAATGTTGAAAATGTTGTGGGTTTTAAAATGAGATTGCTTTGAAATTTGACCTTCGAAATTAAAATTTTGGACAAGAATTGATGAAAATAATAAAGAGTTGAAGTCCTTTTCTGTTCAGGATCATAATTTTATAGAGGTAAGAGATTCATTACACCTCTAACTCCTGGTAGCTCTGCTCTTTGAACAGTATTCTAAACGTTTGAGCTGGATTCTAATGGAGGAGACAAATCATCAGTGTGAGAGTAACTATGTTTTAATTGCAGGCCTCAGGTGTGCACTTTTATGCAATATTTTAGTCCAGAGTGATGTTCCTGTAGGAACTGGTGGAACAGTAGCACATCCGAGTAGCACATCCGAGTCCTATTACACAAAGATGTAAAGAAAAGTAGGAAGAAAATGAGGGCACTAATTTAAATAAATAAATAAAATCTTCCCCTCTCTCACAAGCCCAATTGTGTTTTAAGCAAAGGTACATCATTTTCTGGACATTTTAACTCTCAATGTTAATTTAAGAACTCAGTGAGGACCACTTAGGACTTTCACAGTGTCATTTCTGTAATAGAAGAGAACCTGAAAGTGATCACTAAGCCACAAATGACTATTAAAAGGGCACTGGTGATTATGGAAAGTAAGAAGTGAATTCTGAAAGGAATTCTACATACTCTTCAGAGCAGATTATTTAAAATGAACTGTTCCACTCAGTGGACTATTTATTCGAGGTAGCCGTAATTTGATTTCGTTTATTTTGATTTCCAAAATGAAAGCTGATGAATACACTTTCACTTCAAATCTCCCATAGTTTTTTCTTATGTCTTACACTAGAAATGGCAGTGCTGCACACTGAGGAGGTTGGGCATCCTGTCAGCTTAAGGAACACTAAAATCAAAAATTGGGTGGTAGAGCTGAAAAGGCTGGTGTCAAATACAGATCTGTATTACTTCTACACTGCTGGCTAGAGGTTGTGATTTGAGATGCAAAGGAAGGCTCTAGCATATAACTTTGACCATGACTATACAAGTCTAGGTGCTGCTGATCTAAGCAGCTGTGTCAGAAAAGGGCTACTGGCTAAAATATAGTCAACACAAGAAACATCACAATCCCTTTCAGAGGGCCATCTTTAAACTCTTAGTGATATAGGTTCTCTATTACTAATATCAAAGATAAGAAAAACAAAAGATGTTATTGCTGCCTTGAGGGTAATGAAACAACATCAGACATTAAAGTGTCAAACACTGATTCTTGGAACTATATGGGATTCTTTTAAGAATTCAAGATATATTAATATCTGTATAAAAATAATGAGTACAATTTATTTGTGTACTTACTGCATATAATTCTGGCCAACTTTGTGGTGCTTACTACCCATGGGTCATTTTTATTTGTGTGTTCATTATCCATTAGGGTAAACCTATTTTTTTACATATGTCATGCATATACCACTGTAGTACACTGAACTGCATGAAATCAGACTTCATCACAGTTTATGTTAATATTTGTACAGAACAAATACTCCTTACTCTAAAGTTCCATAAGGTGCTATATTGAAGTAATTGCCAAAATTTAGAAATAAAGCAGTTCCAAGAGGACTGAGAGCATAAGAGAAGTGTTATAGTTCATTACAGAGATGGTCTGGATAGCCTATTTTTTTCCCTCTTTGTCCTTTACATATATGCTTTAAAATCAGTTGTTTTTTAAAAAAATATAATTAAAATGAATTATTCTTACTGATGGAATGTCACTGCACCATATCAGGTTGGTAAGATTCAATGTTGTAAGAGTTCTTTTGTAGACAGTATGAGCAAAATACCTGAAATGCTCACCTGGCAGTGGAAGATACTGTATGTGTGGAGAAAGTTTTATTAAGGATGATACGTAGGATAAATGTGTACATGCATAGTCACTTTAATTCCTTTTTCTGATATTCTATTTAATCTCTTAGCAGTAAAGAGAGGAAAGGTTCAACAGCCTTACCCTCACAAAATACGGTGCGTCTCTGGTAGATGTATACGTATGCCTATATGTGTAAGAAAACTAGAGTGAAAAGGCTAAAGAAGTAGGTTTAATTTACCAGGGGAGAGTAGATGAAAGTTATGATTTATTGTTTCACTGTCAGTAGAATGGAAAAAAAAAAATACTACTATTCCACCACAAATCTTTCCAAAGATCTGTAGGGTGTGTCCTACAACAAAATAAGTCTGCAATATCATCCACTGTTACAGTATTGGCATTGTGGTGTCCTGGTAATTATTTTATCCTTGGATTTCTGTGGTTATAAGAAAGAGGCAATGGGATGGAGAAACAGGTACAAAATCTCTTCCCATTTCTTTTATGGGTTTTCTACCGACAAATAGATTTCCACAACAGAGATGAAAGCTTGGAGGATAATGTTTGACATTTTATAAAAAGGATGAAATTTTCTGAGTGCTTTTTATAACTAAGAAATTCAGTATGTGTATTCCATAATGGTAGGAATGGACAAATAGTTTTGCCAATATTTATTTAAATGCTAGTTGACCTCACTGCTTCTCCTAGATCTGAGTATTTCAAGATCTGTCCTGAGAGATTCATGTCATCAAGTGAAACTTCCAACTTATTAAAGCCAATGGCAAAACTCTCCAGGAGGAGCAAGGGCAGACAGCAGTGGGAGGTAAATGCTCCTCAGGTGGGAGTCGTGGTTATGTTTAAGCTTAAGCTTGGTTTATGTAGGGTTGCAAAGGTAATGCATCTTGCACCTCACTGAAGGCACAGACAGGTTTGGACACTATGTACCCTTAGGTCTCATGGTGTGTGTCCTTCCTTGTCCTCTCTGCATACAGCCCTGCCTGATTTTAATAAGGGGCAAGGAAAGTACTGCTTGTTCTTCAGCCTTCAGAAACCCCAAATTTAGTTTCTTTTAACAATAAATCTGTCATAAAAGATTATGGGAGAGAGAGGTGAATGTGTAACGAGAGCTTAAAGCAGAGAGCCATAGCAACTGAACCTAAACCTGATCCAGATCTGAATACAGATTACTGCAAATCAGTGCCTAGCAGACAGGCTACACAAGCTGAAAGAGATGAGGCTTATTTAAATATAAATTCTATTATTTTTCTTGATTCTTGGAGGCTGAGTTATTATCTTTTAAATTGAGTTTAATAGTATTGCATACCCATCTAGTTTTGTAGCTAACAAACCCACCATACTTTGCAGGCAGACTGGAGGAGCAATTGCTTCATGCTGGGTTTTTAAAGTTGTTGTTATTATTATTATTATTTTTGTAAATATTAAAAAAAAAAATCCTAAACCTTTTATATGAAGCCTCTCTTCTGGTGTAACATAGACATAGATTCAGAAGTGATGTATTATAGACACAGAGGAACTGCTAAACTTGAGATTTCTAGTAGCAGTTTCAACTGACTTGCATTTCCATTATTTTTTATTCAGTTGCTGCCTTTCTGACCCTTGTCGCAACCAGACTTCTGAAGCGTTGTACTCCCAGACAGGTGAGAATCCATGTCAGGACATGTGATGGCAGTACGTGTCTGGCACATCAGAAGATGTGATAAGAAGGGGCTGCGTAGTGCTCACCTGATGTGTTTGATATGCGTTGCAGGCAGGAATCTGTGAACTCTAAGTCCTCCACAGTAACCCAGTTGCAGCACTGTGACCCCACACTTATGCCATGGTGGCAGCTGGTTGTATACCGTGAGCTCATCCATTACAGCAGAGGGTAACCAGTAGTGACTGGCTTGAAGATGCACACAGGAAGGTTGTCACAACCTGCCACAGTCATACAAAATACCTGTAAGGTCACCAATATGAGTGTAGTGCAGAATGACTATATTTGACAGGTGTGTGTTAAATAATCTTTCCTAAGGATCATACATCTAATATGTATATTTTAATTTTTTTTTTACATTAGAAATCTGTTACAGAAGGTAAAATGTCATCTTTGAAGAGACATGAAATAAAATCATATAGGATGCAGCACAGGTTTAGAATAAGTTCTTATATCTCTTTTGTGAAGAAATCTTCAAGTAAAACAGAACTTTAGCCAGTGCCACTGAACCACTCTCCACCAAAATCAGTGGAAAACTTATATTTATTTGGTATGCAAAGCCTGTGCAAAATTGTGCAATGAGATTATTTACGTAAGTAATGCAGGTGTTTGAATATATGTAGGAGTATTCGCTAGACCAAAATCATACTCCCAAGATCATAGTTGCATCACAGACCTAGTTTAAGCTGTGATTACATAGGATTAAAAAAACCCACAGGACAAACAAAGATTGCCTTTGATCAAGCAGTCTTTTGACATTCTTAGGGACTGATGCAAAAATTTTAATTGTTAGTGCTGTATTATAAACCATAACTAAGTTTCTAGCTACTGTAAAGTTTCTTGCTGGTGGTGAAATAAGTAAGTGCCAGTCTCCCACTTCACATTTAGAAACGGCAAGGCAAACTTTTCAGTGAAAGAATATTTTTCCAAAAGACTTGTAGTGTTCACTAGATGAAAAAATGTCTGGGTGGCCAGGCCCAGAGAGTGGTGGTAAAAGGAGTTACCTCCAGTTAGTGGCCCAGCATAACAGCACACATCACTGGTGTTCCCCAGGGCTCTACAGTATTGAGGCCAGTTCTGTACCTTCATTAATGATAAGGGGATTGAGTAAACCCTCAGTCAGTTTGCAGATGACTGTTTGTCTGCTTAGGGGTTAGGAAGGCTCTACAGAGGGAACTGCACAAGCTGGATCGATGGGTTAAGGCCAATTATATGAGGTTCAACAAGAAGTGTCCTTCACTTTGGTCACAACAACCCCAGGCAGTGCTACAGGCTGGGGACAGAGTGGCTGCAAAACTGCCTGGAAGTAAAGGACCTCGGGGTGCTGGTTGACTGCAGCTCAACATGAGCCAGCGTATGCCCAGGTGGCCAAGAAGGCCAATGGCATCCTGGCCTGTATCAGCAATAGTGTGGCCAGCAGGACCAGGTCACTGATTGTCCATCTATACTGGGCTCTGGTGAGGCCACACCTCAAATCCTGTGTCCAGTTTTGAGCCCCTCACTACAAGACCGACATTTAGGGCCTGGACTGTCCAGGGAAGGGGAACGGTGCTGGAGAAAGGTCTGGAGCCCAAGCCCTGTGAGGAGCAGCTGAGAGAGCTGAGGGTGTTTGGGGAAAAAGGAGGCTCATGGAGACCTTATTGATCTCTACAACCACTTGGAAGGAGGTTGTGGTTAGGTGTGAGTCCGTCTCTTCTTGAAGTAACAAGTAATAGTACAAGAGGAAGCAGCCTCAAGTTGCACCAGGTTTAGGTTAGCTATTATAATTTTCTTCATTGAAAGGATTATGTTTTGAATGTGTGATTAGGACAACCACCCAAATATGAAAATTAAGGAAATTTTGATTAGCATGAGAGCTTAATTTTTCTAGCTGTTGCATATCAAAGTACTGGTAAGAGATGTTTTCTGGATGGTTTAAGAAATGGATGAGCTCTGCATGTGTAGTCAATGTTTTTAAACTTTAATGTAGGTGTTAGATGTTTTATGTATGCCTGTTGCAAACACGAATGCTACTAATTAGAAGCTTTGGCAGAGCAGTTTGTATCCATAGCTCAGAAAAGAGCTATGTGATTTAGCAGACTAACTGTGCATACCTATGACATGCAAGTAATTCTTGCTCGATGACCTAACAGGTGGAAAAATTGATGACTTGCTGTTTAACATAATACTAAGCAGTTTGACAATTTAAATGTTTTTATTTATTCATCATAATAATTTTCAATCAACCTGTATACTCACGGAATTGCTTTAGTTTCCAGACATGAACCTTAGGCTATAAAAGTAAGCAGATGGGCAGCCTTGTCTTTTTGCTAGTCTCAGAAAAAAGCTGTGTGCCTAATTAATTTCTCAATGAACTTTCTTTTCATCCAGTTCTGTTCAGGGTATCAGCATTTGATTGTTGCAGTGCACATCCAGAAGCATAGATGAGAATTGTGAAGAATGTAGTAGCACTTTGGGAGTCAGTGCCCGTCAGGTTATGTGACTGTATTGCTGCTAATCCCATGAGGAAGTGCTACTTATCTCTGCAAGTATTTGGATATCTCCAACCCGTTCACAAGCTTAGAAACAGCAGAACAAGTAGTAAGATTCAGGATTATTGACAGGTTTTGCTACAGACTTTGGTTAATATATGAGTGAGTTGAGATTTTTAACTTGTTTTGGTTGGTTGGTTGCTTTTTGTTGGGTTTTTTTGGTGTGTTTTTTAATATGGTTGTCTTTTATCATAACTGTTATGAGGCCAAGGTATTTGTATTTCCAGTCTCTTGCCAGTTATTAGTTAGAATATCAGATGTGCTATTTAAGGAAACATTCAAGGGACAATGTTGCAAGATCACAGCTTTCCACCAGAGTTTATGCAGCTCTAAAGCAGGGCCAGTCTGCTTCTCCATCCAAATTGAAGCACAAAGAAAAATTGTTACGCGTTTTCCTCAATCGTGAGTTTTTTCCTCTGAATATCTGTTCCTTTCCATTATCATTCATGTTAAATGCACAGCAATGGATTCCTGCTTTTGATCTAGATACAAACATGTTTATTTGATGTATCATCTTACTTGGCTCTTTCAATACAGGCTGATCCCCTGGGTCTGGGAGGAGGGGAAAACCAAAATATTCATTTGATGCCTGCCTGGGAGAAGACCATCATGGCTCACAATATCACACAGTGTTATTCCTAGAGCTGAGTTCATACACTGCTGTCTTGGGGTGACTTTATGATGTGTATCCCATATCGCTTCCCTATGCAAACTGAGCCTGAGAGGGGGAAGGAAAAACTGAGCAAAACTTTTTCAAAGCAGTTTGCAGCTTGTTCAAGGTCACACAGAGATAGCAATTTTTTTTTCCAGCTGCAGCAGGGGAGCGAGGAAGCACCCGGCTTGCTGCTCCCAGGTCAGTTTTTTGGCCAGCTGTTCAGCTTCTTTTTCTCCAGAGAGAGACTGAGAGTTGAATTTTTTTCCCTTCACTGGAATTTCGGATTTTCTCCCTTTTCTGCTGGACTGTTTCAATATCGGAACACATCGGGAGGACTTTCCACCGAGTACAGAGGGCCTGGCCCTGGGCCAAGCCCCAGCTCCGAGGAGACCAAAGGGAGGACTCTAACACTTTCCCAGGTTTTTTCTCCACAGCGAGAGATTTTATTATTTAGCATTATTTTCCTTCTCCCGTATGTTTGTTAAATAAATAGTTTTTATCTCTTTCACTTTCCTTTGAGGAAAATTTATTTTCCCCGAACCTGGTGGGGGAGGGGTGGTGACCTGCCTTCTCTCAGAGGACACATTTCTAACTTTGGCCAAACCGGATCAACTGCACTGACAGTGAAGCTGGTGGCCACATTTTACAGCAGGATAAATTACAACCAGACAGGACTGCTCCTTGGAACAGTTAACACACCCACTCTTATCAGCTCACTATAACTCTTTTCTCTGCACCAACTCACAACCCATGAGATTCTTTGCCCACAGTGTGTTAATAAGGTTTTTCATCTTTGTGTGGTGTTGGCCATCCTGAAGTCCGTCCAAAATAGTTGGAAACTGAAGGCACTTTAGTAGAGCAACACTTCAATAGCTCACATGGACAGACCCCTTTCTGATATTAATAGAGAACAAATTCTTTCTACATCTGGGCAACAATTATTTAGGTAGGACTTCTCCCTTGCATCTTTCACTTTTTATGAAACCTGCTACCCCTGAATTGTGAGAGCTGTCTAAAAACTAGCGTAGTGGCACTCACATTCGTGTTATGAGCTACTTTTAGGTGCTCCTTTAAGCACCTTGGTCTCTCCTTCTCCTCATGTAAGCAACAGAGTGCACATGTGACCAAAGCTTAAGCTCTAACATTATTTCCCCTCATTTTGGGTGTACATAAGGCTGTCAAAGGATTGAGTTGTGAAAGTCTTACAAGTGGGTATGTTGGCATGTTCTTGTCTCCTGTTGGAGGTCCTAAACCCTCTTTTTGGTCATGTGATGGATGACATATGAAGGATGACTGACATTAAAGAAAAATTTAAAAAAAGGACATGTGGGACCCTCATGGGAGAGAATGACAGATGGTGTTTGCCAGAAGAGTTCATATTTGAAGGGTCTTGAAGCATCTCTAAAAAATAAGGTGACAAGCTTATGGTATATATGAGAAAAATGAATTTTTCTGGTAGGTTAACCAAGTCTGTATCTTGCAAATGCCTGAATTAATTTAGTTTCCATTTATGGCAAATGTTTGTTGCCCTTCAGAGGAATTTATAATTGCCACAGCTAGTTCATGCAGTTGACAAGTGGGTGTACATACCTTGCATTTCAAATATAATAACAGTCTTTCAAGAGAACTATTTTGGGAGCAGGTGAATTTGCATACCAATAACAAGAAAGAAAATTGCATACACCGTTGAGACAGAGGGAAGTAGAAAGAAGAAAAATTGATAAGGGGTGCTGAATAGTCTTGCTGTATGGTTGGATTCTGGCTGTAATGATACAGAATATTTGGTAACGAGACCTACATCCATATCAGACAGGCAGGGTTCTCTCAGTATCTTTATTCTAATAATACTCATGATGACCTGAAATGGTTTTTTGTGCGTTTTTGGAAGGGACTTGGGCTGTGCTAGTTTACTGTGAACCAGTACCAGTTACAATAGAAAGATGATACCCTAAGTGTGTATTATTTTCTCTGCTATTATTTCAATACAGGTTTACATAAACTGGTAGATTTTACAATCTTAGGAATTAGGAGGGAGTCAAACACTATAGCTTTGTAAAATCTAAAGGCAAAGTGTTGGTGCTAACCTTCACTGAACAGTTTAAACTCATGCTGAAATAGACAGCTTTACTTCCTTGATCTTTTCCATTCATCTACATGAAGTTGGATTTCAAATAAAGAGAATTTCATCTTCTTGGAAGAAAAGAGATTGTATCTGTAGAGCTGATCAGCTACTTCACAGCAGAACTGACTTTACTAGAGCAGTCTTCTTTATAGCTTTTTCTTGTATCACAGTCTTTTGATGTCTAACTCTCTTCCCACATCTCCTCAGTGTTTTGGACATGCTTATTTTGAATGTCCACTCCATGCCAAATTTTCTAAAATGTACTCCATCAATTACATTTAGTCTTGTTTTCCATTTGCTCTTCTTGTTCACAGCCATCTTTCTTTCTTAGTCCCAACAACTATCTTGTATATGAGCCCTTGTAGGTTGTTTGTTGGGAGGAGGAATAGATAAAATAATTCAGGTACAATGTTTGGTGCAGTCCTAACTATCAGTCAGTCTTGATTACTGCTCAAGTACATGTATGCATTCAGAGAAACAAACAAGTATTTATTCTCAGAAATGCTCAGCTAGAGTCTATAATGTTAACTGCACACAAATAAAAGCTGGTTTTGTACCGCTGGTAAAGAACTTCATTCCTCAGGGCAGGGTTTATGACTGGCTCAGCTCCAAGAGGTATTGCAGTGCCCAGCAGTAGATGACACACTATGAAATTTGCATAGGTTAGAGAAGACAGATGATTAGTCAGTAAGCTTCTATTTGAAGAGGTAAAGGAAAAAAAAAAAAAAAAATCTCTTTTTCTAAGAAGATGACAGAAAAAAAATTCAGGCCTGTAGATACAATGTGTGTACATATATGTCTGCATATATTAAAGAGTTTCTGCATTTGAAAGAAAGAAAACACATATTGCAGTATGTTCCATGTGTAATCAAATAATCTGATTAGAAAAGCATAATAAAAAGATGGTTAAGCTCTATCAACATACCTACATCACTTCTTGTCAAAGAGTCTCCTCTGGCATTCGTTTGTCTTTTCTCTCACTTAATTTTCACTATGTGAGGCCAGCAGGTCAATTTCTTCTTCAGATTTCAGTGCCTGAAATCCTGCTGAGTATCCAGCCTAAATTTTCTGTTTCTTTATTTCCTGTTGTTACCACTGTGGGTTTTTATTGTCCTCTTCTTCCTTAAGCCTTGGCTGATGTCGTGAGATCAGAAGCTCTGCGACTGTTTGAGCGAAAAGTTAAGCAGTCTTGCAGAGAAAACCTTGTTGTTGTGATCCACATGTAATTATTACTCGCCTGCCAGTGTCAAAGTAAACGCAAAGTGCCCCATTCATTTGAACTCTGACTGCTGATGCCTGATCACAACCCTACTGTTTCATTATGGGCTGATCTGTGGTGCTGCAGGCAGGTATCTTAATGGAGTCAGGGCTGGCCATCAGTGGGAATCCGCTGTACAAAATGCTCCACAATTTCATAAAAAGCAGGGTATTTCCTGGCTACAGCAGAGTAATAGCAACTTTTCCATCAGGCCAGTCAGTTACCAACTTTTTGGAAGCCCTGGCCATTACATAGACCTTAAGATGCTGTGTGACATCTGTATAACGCAAGAACCTCCAAACTGATCAAAACCAAACATTCTTCTAGCCCAGAATCCTTCCCTTGACAGTGTCAAAAAAAAAAAAAAAAAAAAAAAAAAAAAAAAAAAAAGGTGTGGAAAAGGGGTAAGGAAAGAGCCAATCAAAGCTGCTACTTTTAGAAGACTCTTTTAGCCACCAACAAACTGGGGCAGCTTAGGGATTCCTAACCTGGGAGCATTTAGTTAATTTCATTCTTCTGGGAATGTTTTTACTGTAGTAAGATGGAGGGCCACTGGGAGCTGGCAAAAGGGGGTTTTACTCCTTGCGTGCCAACACAAACAAGCCCGGAGGTCGACGCTGAAACCCCTCTGGAAGGCGCACTCAGTGCCCAACACACAGTGAAAACGGGGTAGAGCTCCTCACCCAAAAGGGGCTGTACCCTTCTGTCGCTGTAAGGCAGGCACGCAGGCGAAGAAGTAAAGAGAGGGGACTCTCTGTATGTGTTCCACGCAGGCTTATTCCCGTGAAAATACAGGGACGAAGAAGCCAATTGCTGGGAGGGTCCAGGGATCTTATACTGGGTACAGAATAGGCGGGGAAAGGGATCTCAGCCAATGGAATAGAGAAAAGCAGGGGGATTGACAGGAAGGGAACCAATGGGAACAACACATAGGAGGGACTCAGGGAAGGATCCAATGTGGCGTTGAGGAACAAAGAACTTTCTAGAACTAATACATATTAAAGAAGGAAAATGAATATACATAACTTCATACATAAAACAAGATAGACAAAATATTCACCAATCGGGGAAAACATGCAAAAGACAAAACAAGGGAATCATGGTTCTCACGATGACTGAAAGTTACATGCTAAACTTGGGTTCCTGACCACCACAGCTGGTTGTCTGAGTTTTCTTCAGGAGACAGAGTAGCTGCAGCCACCTTCACCGCTACATCAAGACCTTGTGACTGTTCAAACATCCTGATTTCAGCATCTCAAAGAAAACATTAACTGATGTTTTAAATTACAAAAAGAATTTAGTAACCAGGAAAATAATGATTCCTCTTTGACTTTCCATGTAGCAGCCACGGTGTCAGCATTCTGGGGCTAGCATTCTGACAAGGGAATATATGACGATTTAGCATGCAAGTAAAAGGGAAATAAAGTGGCAACTAACTATTTTGTTGATTGAATCTTTGTTTTACTTTTTTCTTTACTAGGAATTTAGGAATGGAACAAGGTGTGGAAAGATAATTAGGAGGAAAAAAACCCATAAAGAAATACAGACAAAAAGAGTTAACTCATATCTGATAATTTTCTTGGAGGTGGTTAGGTTGGGGGAGTGTATTTCACATTACAGAAAATTGAGTCACAGATTCAGTCTAGTGTAGGATTAGTTTTAACCAAGCCTGTTATCTTTAATGGGACTGTTTATGCCTACAGAACTTTACAGAGTTTACAAAAAATCTTTGCTGTTTTGAGTGCTTTAGACAGGCATTTGAAGACAAAAAAAAAATGCATATTTTGCAGATTTGTTATAAAAAAATTATTAATATTACCATGGACAGATATGAATTAGCGAGACAATCATAAAGATTGTAGGAAGATATTCCTAGAGTAGATAAAGTATAATAGATTCCAGTTCTCTAGGAGAATTTAATGGAATTTGTCATGAGAGTCCATTGTTAAAATTAATGGCTTATGTTGCTTACAATGATGTGTTATCTACCAGTCAAATTTGGTTTTGATTCAGAACTGATTCCAGCTAATTCTAATTTCCTAAATGACCTTTTCATTAAGTATGCCACAGCCTCAAGATTAAAGATATTTTTTCTAAATAGTGGTGAAATTTTTAGTAAATTGCTCGCTTATTTTTGTCCTTCTCTCAAAATAAAAGAAAAACAATAATAGACATATTTCCACCCTTTTCTTTTATGTCTAGTAAAGATTTCTTACAAATAATTAATAAAAATTATATATAATTCACTCATAAGATGTTATACTTTTCTCCTTCAGAATAACTGTACATAAAATGAAGGACATTTTTTCCATATCCTGCTTCTGTAATATTACTGATTTTCAAAGTTGCTTTTCATTTTGGGAGGTTGATGTTGTGTTACTGGTTCTTTCTTCTAACATAAATTGAAGCTTATAGAAAAAAAAAAAAAAGATTCCCAAAAGCAATATCTTTCCAGTATGTGTAAGGAAAATTCCAAATTAGGAAGCTTGAGGATATCTTCATGACTTTCCTAAAGGAAGGGTTTATTTGGCACAAAACCATCCTTCCACACCAGCTGCATATTTGTAAATGGAGTTGTCTTCTTGGCTGCTTGGTCCATGCATGGACACAGTGAAGCTTCTAAGGCCATAGTTTTACCCTTATGAGCTGCTTTTTCAAAAATGACAGAACAGTATTGACAAACAGTACAGAGCCACTGGTGATTTAGAAATGCTCCATCACATTTCTTCTTTTCTGTCGCTAACATTATTTTTAGTTGAATATATTAACTGAAATGTCTACTTCTGAGAAAAAAAGAACCCTGTTTTTCTGATTTTCCTTTTCATTTATAAGATCTGCAAAGAGTACTTTTCTTTGAACTAACACTTAAACCACAGTCTTTATTTACATAGATGTTTCTTTCTTAAATCTATTTATTTATGAAAATTTTACTGCAGCTCTTGTGGAAATAAATTTGATTTTGCATTACTTTCATTTTCAGTCAAAAATTCTTAAGGATTGCAGTTTGTGATATCAGGAATCTTTATATCTCTGCCTTTGATATGTGTGCAAAACTGTGCAGTACAACAATTCAAAACAAGAAGGAAAAAGCTGTGATTCCTTCTTTCCTAGAGGCTTTCCATCATTTATATTCACCAACGAAAGGTTGGCATGTACCTCAAGGACTAATGCTAATGAAAAATGTTGTGTTAAAGAAGAAAAATCTTTCATAACTTGCATACTAACACACTGAACTCATTACAGCTTGTCTTACTACAGCATGCTCTTTTATGTCTGCCGTAGTGCACTTCATTTTCAAGAGACTGTGACGTGCACTGGTTCTGTAAGCATATTTTCTCGTCCTTATCTTCAAAAGCTGCCTTTGGTTGTCATAAACTACTCACTTATTGGAAACATATTAGGCACTAGGGTTTTCTGCAGTTTCTGACTAATATCAAGATCTGAAAAAAATATATTTAAAATGTATCGGGGGCAAGTAATTGTTTTCCATTTTCCTGGAGCAGAGTACTGGTGAAGTCGTAGCTCAGGAGCTGCCAGCAACCTCAGCATTTTTATTAAAATAGTGAGTTGTTTGTGGCATTAGCTGTCTTTTTGTTTGTTTTTGGTAGCATGTGCAGGGAAACTGTGTTCCTGGTTTGCGATTGCAGACAATATTACGTTATGAGTAGTCAATAACAAACATACATTTATAAAGTCTTTATAGATAAATTGTAATAATTAACTCCATGTTGAAATTTGGAATACCTTGGAAGTGAAATATGGTTTTGGTTTTGCTACAAACTATTTCTATGGGTGTGGCCACAGCTCTGGGGGTACACATCCAGCATTTGCTATGACATCTTAATTTGTCATTCAACTGTTCAGTCCTTTAATTTTCCTCCTTAAAAAAACCTCAAAAAACCAACAAAAAACCACCAGTATTAATATTCCTAGCTACATTCACTAAAAGTATCACAATGAATAATTCTTTGCTCTCAATGTGCCTTCTATTTCCCAAGCAACTCTCACTGAACTCTTGACTCAATAAAATACATACACACATTTGACTTTAAACCAATCTAATATATAGAAAAATAATGGAAAGGTTGGAAATGAGCTTATGAACGTCTGTAACATGTCTCTCAAAAACTTTTTCTGCAATTGATTTTAAGTGACCTGTGTCAAAATCTTGATGAAAATGGAAAAAATGTCATGCAGAGGGACAAAAAATAATTGAATAGTAGTTGCAGTTTTGCAAAGAGCTCTGCTTCAGTAACTATGAGATCAAATTGCTCTGATTAAGTCATAATAAAAGTATGTTTAAGATATGAAAGCATTCCATTTCAGTTGTCCTAAAGGACTTGCCTGTTAGAAATACACTTTGCATTTGAATATGTATTTTTACATTTTGCATTGATTATGTCCAGCTTGATTCTTTATAGTTCTATGAACTCTGTGTTCTGTGCCTTTTTCAAAGATAACAAAGCCTTCTTAAAAGAAACTCAGCTACTTGACATCATGCTTTAATATAATATTATGAGATTGACCTAGACTGGTGTTCTTAATAGAAAAGTGACTATAAATATGATATGGTGAGTTTTCAGAAAGGCAGAAATAAAATTCAAATTTAAGTTAAATAGAAGCTTAAGCTATCTGAAAGCTATCTTTAGAACACTGAAAACTCAGTCTTGTTTAGTAATCTCCAACTCTGCAAGTAAGGTAAACATAATTTAGTTTTATTCCTATAATTGAACAAGAAGAAATCTACATAAACTAACAGTACATTTCAACATACTGCATCAAAAGATACTTGTCACCTGCTTCTGTTTTAGATGGCGTATCCCTGAGCAATAAAACAAATTTTCAAAAACAATTAAGAAGTCAACATAAGTTGAATGAATGGAGTAATGGCAATTAATATCACATTACTTCAGTTCACCATTAAAAAAAAGAAGAAAACACTCAATAAAATCAGTAAGAACCTGCTTCCCTTTTAATCCAGTTTGGAAGAGAAAATATGTAAATGCCAAGAAATTATACATTCCTCATACTAAGTGGGTTGTCTCGGTTGGTTTTTTTTGTTTTCTTTTTTTTGTTTTTTTTTTTTAATAAAGGCAAGGGGAAGAGAATGTTGGGAAGAATAATATGCCAGTAAAGAGAAAGATTAAGTAGTGTGAGGCTGAGGGTTTTTGGAGAAGACTTTGGAAAGAAGTGGTAGAAAGCCTTTAGTAGTCTGCAATTAAGCACTGGTGTTGACATCAGTGTTAATGGTGGTGTCAGAGATCCGCATGTACAGGTTACTGAGCACTTCAGAAATATTTGTTCTTGATACTACTGCAGTGTTTGTGACAGTATTTTTGTGTTACTCAACGTTATGTCATTTTCAAACTGTAACATCTAACAGACATGTAAATTCTAGTAAAATCATTGTGAATCTGAAGCCTGCCTCTTGTCTGTGCCCTACGCCAAGACCAAACTGTGCCAGATGAGGCTCACCAAAAACTTGACATTGTCCTAGATTTAGGTAGGATAGAGTTATTTTTTTCCCAGTAGCTGGTGTAGTTCTGTGATTTGGATTTAGTACAAGAATAATAACACACTGATGGTTTAGTTGTCACTGAGTTAAGTCAAGGAGTTTTCAGTTTCCCATGTTCTGCCAGGAAGCAGGTGCACAACAACCTGGGGGGAGCATGGCCAGGACAGCTGACCAAAACTGGCCAAAGGGACATTCCACACCCCAGAATACCACATTCAGAATATAAACTGGGTGGAAACTGGCCAGGAGCCATCAATCGCTGCTAAGGTACAGGCTGGACATCAGTCAGTAGGTGGCTAGTAATTGCATTGTGCATCACTTAATTTTCTTGGGGTTTTTCTTCTCTCTCTCTCTTTTTCATTACAGTAATAATTATTATTATATTTTAATTTTTCCAATTATGAAACTGTCTGTATCTCAACCCACTAGTTTTTAACTTTTTTTTCTGATTCCCCTCCCCATGCCATCAGGGTGGAGGGGGAGAGCAAGCGAGCAGCTGCATGGTGGGGTTATAGCACAACAAAGATTAAGAAGAGGTAGGAGAATGGTTAGGAAAGCAGACATCACCGAATTTAGACAATGCAATCTCTCAATATCAGCTGGGGATTGCTGGGTCTGGTATGGTTGCCTTTCCCAGTCTTGGCTGCATAATGTTCAAACTGGCTTGAAATAGCATTGCTGTCCTTTGCAAGCCTGAGTGTAAGGCAAACGAGAACATACATTTGTTAAGCATAAAATGCTCCAAAGCTGAACAGTTAGCAAAAAAGACACATTTGTAGCATGCCCTTGGAGGGAAAACTGCACGCGGCAAATTGGTCAGCCATCCCAAGCCTTACTTTGACTTTGTGAAGGCAAGTTACTGATACTAAACTGAATTCTGGATAAGTCAAAGATACAGTCAGCATATTAACATCAGGTTTTATTCTAAAAAATGATAAAATAGGCCAATGACAGAACTTTGGGTCCTGCCATTCACAAGTATCTCCCTTTTAATTATATACATTATATAGTTCCCTGTGCACATTTTTAAATTCTGAAAGTTTCCATTAAATTTTGAGCTCAGACAGCACGCCAAGACAGGGATTTAATCCTTCAAACTCTGATGATATTTGCAGGTCTAGGTCCTTGACTGACTTCTTTTTATTTTATGGAAATTTAATGCAAAGCTTATTTCAATTCGAGTACTACATACCAGTGACACATCAGAAATAGTTACAATTTTTCTTTTCATTAACAAACAGAAAAATCAGAATCTGAATTGAAATGAAAATACTGAACCAATTTTAGGTATTTCTTAATAAGAAATTAAAGCATGAAATTATATCTTCATGTAAATGTAAATTTCAACTTTATGCTAATGAAAAATAATTTTTAACTATATAAAAGCTTGCCTGAACTTACTATGAATCCAGTAAGGATATTTTAAACAAATATGTTGTAAAGCTCTGTTGAAATACCCTTTTTGCTCTAAAAAGTCATAATAAAAGAACCCCTCTGTAATGTACTAAGTACATTTTACTATTTCCTCCACTCTTTCTTATAAATGAGTATTTATATCAAAATCAATCTAGATAGGTGAAAATAATATTATTATACAGCAAAAAGAACAGTCAAGATACAGTCAATCTCTTGGTTTTTTTGAGGAAAAATAAAAAGCCAATGACAGAAATAACTTTGCTCTTATTAACATTTGAGGTGACTGAATCAAGGTACAGAAATGTTCCATCATTTTATGTCTCATAAAGGCAAGTGAAGATATTTTTTGCCAAACAACTTTGTTGATTGGAAGAACAATCAAAAAAATGAGAGCGCTGTGTAAGATTGAAAATAGTCTGAATTCAGAAGGATAAAGCTGAATCATTTGCAATTATCAGAAACAAGAGAACTGAAAACAAAACTGGGAAAAATGATTTAAAGTATATGTTGCAATAAGGCAAGACAGAAGCTGTGTCTTCAGAGTAGTCATAGTTTCTTAACTGGAAATATTGAGTCACTCAGAAGCTCAACCTCTGTGCGCACACACACACACAAAAAAAACCCCAAACCCAATCAAATACCCTAGTGTCAAGCATAATTTTCTTTGTTGCCTTTTTTTTAATCTGGTTTATCCAATAAGTGCACAGGTATATTTTAAATTTTTTCTTTCCGGGAACATAACTGTTAGAAACTTCACTTCATTTTCTTTAAATAAAAGTTTTATTTTTATGTAATAATGGGACATGAGAAAAACAGGCACTCAGGCAGAGATAGGGCCCAGGGAAAAAGAAAAGCTAACTACATCAATTAGTGTTGCAAACTTGCAACAGAAAGGACATAACTGTGGTCCCACTTGCCTTGTTCCAGTTATTCCCTCATTTTGAATTAATTTTCAAACATGCAGAGACACTTCAAAATTGTAAACTCAGTAGAGCATAGAAAAAAAAGGCTGTTGGTAACTCAATATAAGATGTTTAAAACAACAGAAAAAAATGTTCTCTTGTTCAAGTTTACACATAATGTCATAATTTTATTTTATCAGCAAGTAATGATTCAGAGATTTGCACAGATCATAGACTCACAGAATATCTCCACTTGAAAGGGATCATAAAGTCCAATTTTCTGCTCCTTACAAGACCAACTAACACTAAATCATATGGCTAAGAACATCATCCAGACACTCTTTGAACTCTGACAGGCTTGGTGCCATGACCACTTCCCCGGGGAGCCTGTTCCAGTGACCAGTGACCCTCTCAGTGAAGAACCTTTATCTAATGTCCAATCTGAACTTCCCCTGATGCAACTTCATTCTATCCCCTCATGTCTTATGGTCAGCCACCCAACAGAGGAGATCAGCATCTCCTTATCTGCTGCTTGAGGAAATTGTAGACTATGATGGGGTCATGCCTCAGTTTTCACTTGTCCAAGCTTATCAAGCCAAGTGACCTCAGATGCTTCTCCTAAGTCTTGCCCTCAAGACCTTTCATCATCTTGGCTGTGCTTGTCTGGACACACTTTGATGATTGATGTTCTCCTTATATTGTGGTGCCCAAAACTGTCCCCAGCACTTGAGGTGAGGCTGCCCCAGTGCAGAGCAGAGCAGAGCAGAGCAGAGCAGAGCAGAGCAGGACGATCCCCTCCCTTGCCCGGCTGCCGATGCTGTGCCTGATTCCCCCTAGGACACGGTTGGCCCTCCTGGCTGCCAGGGCACTGCTGACTCATGTCCAATTTGCCATCGACCAGGACCCCCAGCTCCCTTTCTGTGAGGCAGCTTTTCAGCCTGTTGTCACCCAGTTTGTATATACAACCCTGATTATCCCATCCAAGGTATAGAATCTGGAACTTGCTCTTAAATTTCATATGGTTGGTGATTGCCCAACTCTTGAGTCTATCCAGGTCTCTTTAAGCCCTCCCTGCCTTTGAGAAGTTCACATCTCCTCCTAGTTCAGTATCATCAGCAAACTTACTTTCTGTACACTCACCTCCTGCATCCAGATGATTTGTAAAAACATTAAAGAGCGCTGTCCCTAAAATTGAGTCCTGGGGAAGCCCACTGGCAGCCAGCCTGATGTTAACCCCATTTACTATAATCCTCTGAGCACAACCTGACAGCCAATTGTTCATCCAATGTATTATGCACTTGTCTGTGGACTAGTATGTGGGACATTTTGCCCAAAAGTGTACTATGGGAGACACTATCCAAACCTTTCTAAAATCCCAAACCCCCACATCTACTGGCTTTCCTTGGTCAGCTAGGTGGGTGTCCTAATCATAAAATGAAATTAAGTTGGTTAAGCAGGACATGAACTTGAGCTGGCAATGACCCATGACTGCGTTGCCTCTTAGGTGTTTTTCATAACTTCTTGTAACTTCCAGAAGAACTTTCTCTATAAATTTTACCAGGCACTGAAGTGAGACTTACAGGCCTGTAATTAGCAGGGTCTTCTTTCTTACCCTTTTTGAAAACTGGGACAAGATTTTTCAGCTTCCAGTTAACTGGAAACTCAAGGAATCCCAAGACTGTTGGAAAATGGTGGAGAGAAGTCCCACAATAACATCAGCCTTTCATTATCCAGGGATGGCAAAACAAGAATAAGCGCAGAGGATGAATTTTTAAGAGGATAGTATGTATCTAAATGTTACAGCATTCCTCTGAGTAAATGACCTGGAATACCTTTGCCTCAGTAAACAATCCTGTATTTGGCTTCATGTTACAAAAAATTTTTGTGTTAAAAAGTAAAAAAGCTTTCAGGAGTACCAGTGATATACCACCCTGAAAAGAAGTAGCAATTAAGAAGCAATTAGCTGGGGTAAGGACGAGGGGATGTATCAGATAAATACAGAAAAAGACACTGCATTGTTAATCTTGCAACACCTCTATGAATGGACAAATGGCCTCTCTTCGACGGGAACTCAGTAAAGAACTCAGTGCTATGGACACCAAACCATAATATTGCATTTATGAGTTATTTTTTACTTTGTGGAGCAGCCCTTTTTTTTTCCTTTTCTTTTCTTATCACTGGATAAATTTCTCTATCAGGAAAAAAATATTTGTTAATATGAAGTCGGTACTGACAGAGAGCACTAACAAAGTTGGAGTGGCCCGCAATAAAATAAGCCATATAATTAAATAAACATGTTTAAGACAGATGAAAGTATTTTAGTTAGATTCTGAGCAATTAATGGTTGAATTACTTCATCTTGATGTACAATAAATTTTAGAGTGTTTTGTTGTGTATGTTTTTGAGGAGACAACCTGTTTGAGGGAGAATACAAATTTTGGAGTAGTTGAATCAGTTTTGGGTGTGCTTTTGTCTTCTTTGGGAAAGAAGGGATGCATTTTTTCCCTAAGTTAATATAAGCTCTAATAAGGATATGATTATACTCACTAAAGAAAAACAAAAAACCTCATCAAAACAAAAAAAAAATCCCAAACAACCTGAACAAACAAACAAACAAAAAAATGCAGCTTTGACATCGTGTTGCTAAGACATTGATTTACTGAAGGAGACTCTCAGAATTTCAGTCTTCTGTTAGTGTCACCTGGTGCAGTATGGCTGTTCTTCTGATGCATCAGCTGTTAAGAAAATGCATGGTCATTCATATTCGCAGTGAAACTTCATCCTCCCCTTTGTGTTCTTTCTCTTTCTCATTGGAAAATTGCTATGATATTATGTGTGTACATGAGTGGAACTATCCCTAATCTAAAGAGTTATATTACTTGAATTATTTAAGGAAAGAAAGAAAATATGATAAATGTGAGGGTAGTTTTGTTTCTCAGGCCATATCCTGTCTCTGAAGTGCTGATGCAGATCAGTGGAACTACTCAGTGTGTAAAATAAAACACGCATATAAGAATGGGGTCAGAAGTTAGTTGCAGCAGCAGATAAAACAAATATATTTGACTTTGTACTGAAGGGGACTAGGAGACATTGCACTGGCATTTACAATTTATCAGGGGAAAGTAATGATCAGCTAAAACATAACCACTTTTGCTGACTGTGCCTAAGGCTCAGATACAGCAAGACTAGTTCTTATTTGGCTCCCAACTTTTCATTTCACCAGGATGGAAATCTAGATGTGAACTAGCAAGTTAATTATCTTCCTGAATTTGGGTTTTCCCCTTCTTGGAATCAGTGTGATGCTGGAAGGAAGGACTAATAATTTCATTTTTGTCACTCTAGGGCCACACATTTGATTTAGATGTCTGTTTAAGAGTCTGAGTACCGGTGATAATTGTGTTTCAAATTGCACTCCCCTTTGTTTGCTATTTGGTTTATCTTAAGTTTCTTCTGCTGTGTTGCATATGTTTGCAAGTAAAGCATATTTAGTCTATGATTTGTTCCATAGATAATATCAGGATCAGGGATATGCTGGCACAACAGTTTTTGAAAACCAAAAGCATTAACAACAGTGACATTTGCTTTCAGTGTTTACATATATATAGTGAAAATAAAGATGTTCTGATTTCACACTGTGGCTGGTATGGGCTGCCTAATAAAGAATATCAGCAGACAGAGTAAATCACCATTTCATTGTTATATTAAGAAACATGGATAACCATTGGCATTGTGGCATGCAACACAATGCTCTTGAATACTGAGTCAGCCATTAGAAATACAAGTGACTGAAAGAACATGTTCTAGTAGTAGGTATGGTCTTTCTCTCTCTGTATATACACACACATGCATAAAGCAGTAAACTAAATCCTGTTGAGCTCTGGTTGGAGTGTCAGGCTCAGGGGAAGTAAAGACCCCCTGTGTCTCTGAGGCTAGATGTCCCTAATCAGCTCACGTGTAGTACTCAGCTTCTGGGACATTTAGTAGATCCAGAACTGATCCCTTTGCAGGTGGACTCAGGAGGTACATTTGATTCCTACTGAATCCCCATGACAGTATATAAACATCCTGGAACGGTCACACCGGTGGATTTGTAAACCAAAAATTTGCTGTTCTGACTTTGCCATTTGGTTTAGGGCAAGTTATATCACCAAAGGATACAAGTTCTTTAAAGGTCCATTAGCAATTAGGTCTGTGTTTGTCATGTGTACTGCGTCATTTTTTTACCTTACCCTCTTTCCTTGAGAAGTGTGAGTTTAGTATTTTGAAATATATTTTGATTGGGACCCTTCTTTCCCCCCAGTGGAAATGCTGCTAAAGGGTGTTCAAGGCTAATGAAGAAAAAGGTTTCTTACACTTATGGAAGACATTGAAGTTTATAATGGCCCTTATTTCTTAGGCGAAACTATTTCATGGTTTTGAACCACCTCCCTGCTGAATGTCTTGTCTTATACAGTTGAGCTATGTCTTTATGGTAGAAGGTTCTACTGCAGTGGAGGAGAAAGTTTATGACTGAAATCTTTATCTTGGAACATCAGGTCATCTATTAGCTATGCTGGGCTTATGCCACAAAGCACTTTAAGCATAAAGAATATAGTTTGAGACCAGGTCATTTGGTCCATCCAGTCACATTTTTTCTATGGAGAAAAAGAGAGGAAAAATTTTTATCTAGACTTTTCAGTTTGATTTGGCATCCTCAGGCAAAAATTAGTATATAAATACAGAATTATTGTATGTTAACTTATATTTGGCAGGGATTAAAAGCAGCAACTTGCACAATACCCTAATGTTTGTAATAAACTTGAGACCTATGCATGGTCAAGGGTGTGCATGTAAACAGAGTGCATCATATATCTGCTGTAACATATACACACATAGAAAGATATTACTATATATAGCATATTAAAATTATTGCCTATTCTAGCAAACATCAGTTTCTGTTATGCTTTGCCATAACCGCAGAAGAGAGAAATATTTTACCAGTTTTTCATGCCTGAATTGACTGTTGAAGATGTATATAGAAGACTTTTGTTCCAGAAGAACTATTCAGGATGAATCAATAAATCCTAATGTCATCTATGCTGCTTTCTGCAGTCTCCATTTCCTTCTCAGTCTCTCATTGCAAGGTTGTTAGACCTCTGCATTCCAGCCAACTAAATTAATATGGGCAGCTTTTTTTTTTCATCTGTTGAAGGCTGGTAATCAACTTTGGGAACTCTAAGAACACAACATCCTCATACTGGTGCTGTGATTTTTATTGGCTCTGAATATACTCGTTTTCTTGACAATATTAATTGTTGCTTATAAAGATAAAGAATAAAAATTGCCTTCCAGTGGAATTATTGCAAAGCTCCTCTGGTAAATAATTAAAATAATATACATTACCATTCTGCAGAGGAAAGAAGGAATCAGTCTCTCCTTTTCTTACTGCATTTCAGAGTGAGCTTGTGAATTTGTGATGAAATCAAGACAATTTTAGACTCCTGCTCCAGATAATATAAACTGCATTCTTAGGATGTTAAAGGCTGATCTGGTATAAACTGACTATGGGATCAACAGTGCAGAGAAAACCAACTGCATTGGTTTATTTACTTCAACTTATACACTTTATGCAGAATCAGGTATTGTCCAGAAGCTTCATTCTAGGAAAAGACATCACCTGTTTTCTCACAGCTGGCATGAAGCCAGCATAAAAATGAATGCCATGTACAGTGGTTAATTTGACAGAAATGCAATTGCATCCACATATCTGAACTGGACTGAATGTTCACTCTCAAGGTGTCAACGCAGTTGTATCAGATATCAGCCAGTGTGAGCCTGGAAAGGACTGTCCTTTGGCAAGAACAAAAATATGGCTTCACTGCTTGTAGAATTATATGACTGTTTTTCAAAGCCACTCTCAAAGAGTGCTGTAAAAATGTAATGCTATTTTTTAACCACTCTGTCCATACTCCAGTCTAACATTTATTTGAGAATCCTAACTTTGAAGTTTAAAGAGGAGGGGGAAAAACCCATGATGTTCACAGACACTTCCTTCCCATCCCCTAAGAAAAGTAAGCTTACTATGACACAGAGCAGAGGGCAAGGTCTGCAATACTACCTGTGCACACATCTATCAATTTTGGAATCTGAATTGCCATTCTCTTGCAAAGGCAATAAACACAGTAATATGTCTTGGATGAAAAGCAAGAAATAATAGGATTTGCTAGGTAGAAGACAAAAAAATCTGCCTAGAAAACATGCAATAGGGTAATCTCATTACCAGAGAACATTCAGGAAATTAAACCTAAAAATATAATGTGAATATGTTTAAACTAAAGACTGTCAAGCCCCCAAACATATTTGTAGCAAGAGTAAAATGACAAATGACTGTGGCAGCATAATTCTCCCCTTTCAAAACAGTGGTGGTTTTTAGTGTGCTGTCCGTTCATTTTCAGTCTCTTGATTAGATAAATCTTCTGCATGTATCTCACAAGTCCTGTAGTAATGGCACATATATTCTTGTGATGAAGCTGTAGGGAGGAAGAGAAAAAAGACTGAGTAAGAGTGCCTGACTGTGTAGCTTAACTGCTGCACTAAAAGGGCTCATGTAGAAGTTTTTTATGTTTTGTAAGGCTTATTGTCTTTGTCCTTTATTGAACACTAGAAACACTAAAATAAAAAAAAGTTTATAACAAGAATACCAACCACTATTTGTCTATGCAATGAAGTATTAAAAATTGCTGTCTTTAGATTTTTTTCATTTTTCATTTTTATACTCCTGTAAATTGAAACTTATAGTTTGACTAACAGATCTTTCTCTTCTTGAGCTCATGTTAGTTGTCCTTAAAAGAAATAAATATTAAAATATTTAGAAGCAATTGCTTCTACTTCTCTTTTTCCTCTCTCAATTCTTCTGCCTTAAAGAATTGAATGGTGTGGAAATGATTGACAGTTTAATGAAACTTAAACTGTTCTATTGTTTTATGTTTAATATGGGTTTAAAATATTTCCACCAGGAGTGGTCCCATTGTGCTGGATTTTATCACTGGGAGGTTTGCCTGCTTACCACATGAGTCTGGCTGTATCAGCAATGACTGGATGTCACCCCATGTTTAAATGCTCTCATGCAACCAGGTTGTGTTTGTTTTCACTGTCCCATGAGTCAGTTTGGCTGTCAGCCAGACTGACCACTTCTCACTGTGCTTCTCTAAAGGAATACTAGTATTCTTTGAGCAATAGTTTGTCAGCAGTATCTAATGTCTCAGCTCCTTTCAGCTGGACAATGAAGTCCTCAGTAGATGGAAATTAGGCTCCTTTTACCCCAGCCTGTCAATATGGTGTATTGGTGCTGCACTGCTTCAGCTTTTGGAGTTCCCACTCTAAGGAGAACAATTCACTGCATATATAGAGATAAATATCTAAGCACAACAGCTGTAAGTCTTCTTATTCCAAACTGTGAAAACAGTTTTCTTCAGCTCTGGAATGAGCCCTGCTCTAATCTCCAGGAAAATGGGGTTTTTTTTCCCCACTTGTAATCCTGTAGGATAATTCTAGGAGGACAGTGCTTTCCTTTCCAGCTAGCTATAGTTTGTTTCGTGAGTTCAAAAGTGGTGCTGCACAGCACAAAACTTTTCCAAGAGAAGGATTCTTTTCTGTCTTAGGTAGTACCTACTTCTCTTCTGCCTTTCTAGTGTCATTTGGAGCCAGCTGGCAATGAAAGGCTAGTTTTGGCTGAAGCTGCTACTTCAATAAACATCTGCCAAAACTGCAAAATCTGCCTGGTAGAAACGTGTAAGGGACAATTCAGAGAAGTGTAATAGAGGACACAGCAAGAACTAGCTAGCCTCTGCCTGTGTCTCACTGTGTGCCATGACAACAGAATTGCATAACGTCTAGAAGGAGCACACATGCTGTCCATGTTGTGACCAGTGTCTCATCTTGAAAAGGCTGGATAAGGCTTTGAGCAACCTGGTCTAGTGGGAGGTGTCCCTGCCCACAGCAGGGGGGTTGGGACTATTTCATTCTTAAAGTCCATTCCAACCCCTTAACATTCTATGATTCTATGAATTCAGAACTGGCTATAAGAATTAACATGCTGATCAATTCAGAGTAATTTGGCCAGCAAATACCACTTCACTGGATCTTAATTGTCCAAGATAATGTACAGGAGAGCAGACCATCACACGAGTTAGCCTATGCAAGTTGTTAAAGACACACAACATTTCAGGCAGCCTTGGAAACAAATATTTGGGGATTGTCATTTCAAACAGCAGTGACTAGCAGTTCAAAGGAATGGATGACCTTAGGATTCAGCTGCTTATCCCAAGCGTTTCTTGCTGTGAATTAAATTAAGGTGAAAGCAAATAGAAATACATAAATACAAAATCCAGAAAAATCTAAGGAAAGGATGAATAGGGATGGGAAAAAAATGGAAAAGAAAGGAAACTCCATGCTTATGTCTGTCTAGCACATAAGTTATCTCTGAATTTTTCTGTTCTTATGATTCTGCTCTCAAGCTTCTATATGATTATGGCAATAAGCTTGCAAGTACTTCATAGTATTCCTAGCCAAGGACCATTGCTCTCATCCAACCCTTAATTTTTCAGGCTGTATCATGGGAGTAGATCCTAAACCCAGCATATCCTACACTTTCATCACAGTTTTTGGAACATGATCTAAACTCCAGTCTCTCCTCTTTAAATGTATCTTTTTATTACCCTAGTTATAAATTGTTTTTTCCTTCTTTGTAAGTGCTAATATCAGAGTCATGACTAAAAGAGAGTTTTCACCCAGACACACAGACAAGGTGAGATTCATCTCACCTAGTTTAGACATTTGAAATTGTAGAAACATGTAGAGATCTGTCTCTTAGATACCTTTGGGTTCCTTTGTGAACAAAGAACAAGCTACAGATTTTTGGGGAATGAGTCATCTGCTTTATTTTAGACATCTACACTCAGATGAATTACTCTACAGGAATACTACTTTCTTTCAAGTGAGCATAAAGGAAGCCCAAGGTGGCTAGCTAAGAGGTAGACATCTGCATTATTGGTCAATAAATCCTTATTTTAACAAATTTAACAAGCACTTTCCCATGGTTGGCCAAGCTTTCAGGAACCTATTATAGCTGTACAGAGCACAGAATTCTTTTCTACAGGTCTGGGCAATGTTTAATCCCAAAGCAAATCTTTCTTATACATGAGCTTCATAGCTTATGCATGTGCACATTAATCCTAATTGTTCAAATTAAATGATCAACAGTCTTGCATTCAATTAATGAGAGGGCTTTGTTTCTAAACAGGCACAGTAGTGACCTGTGCTATTGTCAGATCCTGTACTGATAAGCAGGGTGCATTTCAACCGCTTTCTTGCTTCAGTCATTCAGTGCCTCTTTCTAACAATGGTTCCTTTTACCCTCTCTTGAAATAAAGGTTGCACATGTTTTGTCCTGCTTTTGGTCATTAGATTTGCACTCCAGATTGTTTCACAAAAAGAATCTGTGCACTGAGGTGTGGTACCTTTCCCTGTCATGTTACAGTGAAGTTGCAGCTGCAACTGTTATCTATGTTGTGTTTTTAACTGTCATGTAAAGTTTTATTTAGAAACAGAAACAGAGAGATGGTAAGCTAAAATGTCAGTATATGAGGAAGGAGCATAACGAAAGTGTAACAGTGAAATATTTTTTTTCATGTTTAAAATAGCATTCACATCTTATCTTGAGGAGAAGCAATGAGAACTTACATATATATATATATATTTTTTTTTTTTTCCCCAGTTATTTTCCCTTCTCCTTTTTGCTGGAAATAACTTTTAAGAAATCAGTATAGCTGAATCCAGCTTCTTACTCAGATCATGTCTTTCATCATAGCTTGGGCATCTCAAAAATATCATCACCTTCCCATTCCTTGAAGAATAGCTAAATCTAGGTTGCAAGTTTCAAACCCGGTGGAAGAATTTTATATGAAATAAAGGTTTCTAAACAAGTCTAAAGGGACTGAGAAAAATGTAAAGACAGTTCAGAAAAAAAATTCCACAACCAAAATTAATACAGGTGAATTAAAATTAGAGGTGAAATAAAAACTGTTATCCGGGAGGGTGACTGGTTGTAGGAATTGGCTTCTAAATTTAGAGTGACAAACATCCTCAGCTGAAAAACATTATTTAAGACCAAATTCTTGCCTAGAAGATATCACTCTGAATATCCTCCTGTTCCTTCTTCTTTGCCTGCTTTATATACTGGAATGATGCCATGTGGTGTGGGATATCCCTTTGGTCAGTTGGGATTAACTCTCCTGGCTGTCCCCTCCCAACTCCTTGCGCACCCCCAGTGCTGGTGGGGTGAGGAGCAGAAAAGGCCTCGATGCTGTGCAAGACCTGCTCAGCAGTAACTAAAACACCCCTAGATTATAAACGTTGTTTCCACAGCACAAATTCAAAACACAGCCCCATACAAGCTACTATCAAGAAAATACCAAAAGCAAGAGAGTTTTCATAAACCTGATTTATGTAAGGAATTATGCCGAAGTCTTGTACAAAGAGCCTGAAATTTGGTATAACTTAAATAGCACTGTTCATAAAAACATAAATTATTTTAAATTCTGAAAACACATTTAATTATTGCAATAAAGAATTATAGTTTTGTCAAAAATTTTACTATAATGCATTCAAATAACCATTTAGAGGTTAATTGGACAGATACCTGTGGTTAATCTTTGTTAATCTGGAAAATTAGAACAAATAATTTACAGTTATTTTAAATCTAATACTTTAATCCATCAGAAAATATTCTGATGAAATTGACCATTACTTTTATTATATGAAAAAAATAGTTTTAGATAAAACTAGTGTTTAAATGATGAAAGGAATTGTATTTGTTAGCATTTGAATTAACTTTGATTCTACTCTTTTACTGAAGGTCATAGAGTTTAATTGACATTGATGAAGTCTTATATTCAAGTGACCTATGGTTGACACTAATAATGACAAAATCTTCTTTCTGGAAGAAGAGGATTATTGTGGTAGACTTTAAATAACTCGGCATTTTCAGTGAGATGACCTTGTTATTTGCATTATTCATGGTTTTTCTGATGGTAAATATAAAGGAATATCAAGAAGAAGTGATGACAGTGAGATACCCAGATCTGAAAGGTATTTAGAGGAGCAAGGAGTCTATATAAATGTACTGAAATATGCTATAGCTGCCCATTCTAGTCAGAGTAAATTTTTAGGAATATTTCAGAAGCTTTTAATATCTTGGGTTGGGTTTTTGTTGTTGTTTTTTGCACCTTCTTTGTTATGTCCAAAACTTGCAAGAAATAGAAATTTGATAGTATGCAATGAAGAGATTAATTGAACCAGTGGGAAGAAAAGGTATGTGATCATGCTGGTGGGAACACACTTTGGTAAATAAATGACATGAATATTCAAAATATGATAACTTTAGCTGCACTACCAGAACTTAGTATCATGACATCATGGACACTATGAGAGAGACATAAAAGGAGGTGATGAAGTTTTTGCAGTATAAGACAGAAAAGAGTAAGGAATCTGGCAAAGATTTTAGGAAGGAATAACAGTTGTCAGCCTTGGGCACTCATCCTGTACTTGTTCAGGATATATTGAGGACATACAAGAACTTGCAAATCTTTGGGCACAGTATAATATTTTTTTTTATTTTTGTTTAATCTGCAAAGTGTCTGCAAAGTCAACAGTATGTGCTTACCTCACTCTGTACATGTGGCAGAAGTGTTCACCTGTGGGTTCCTTGGATGTGTGTATCAGTGCATATCACTTTACTGGTCTTTGTTTTAAAAACAGTGTGGGGGCTGAGGGATAGTGAGCCAAAGAGTATATTTCATAAAGCTGGGCTGCTTCTTATTTCCTAGAGTATGTAGTGTGTGCTGGAATACTTAGACATTGCAACATTTTCAGGGTTTTCTCTACAGCCAGAATGCCTAGACATATTAAAAAATATAAAATTAACAAATTCAGACAGTAGCTAGATGCTAGTACTGTTTACTTAAGAAACCATCAGCTATAAAAGTCACATAAGTTATGAATATGAGCATCCATATGCTTAGATGCAAATTACTGCTCCTATTGCAAATGTCTCTCATGCTCTTATTCATGCAAATGAAGTCAAAGCAAGTTTTGTATTTGAATTAAGAGAGAGCTAAGAATATATCCTGCAGAACAAAGCCATCATCATCATCATCATCATCATCATCATCATCATCTTTACATTTTAAACCTATATGCTCATCTCCCAGAGGTAAGCACACTGGTGCACGCTGTCTACTTGGAGCGTAGAAGTTAGAGTTAAATTCTAGGCATGAGATTAACCCCAATTCCTTGCACAGCCCTATTGTTTGAAATGTGCTGGTGTCGTCTAGTCTTCAGCATAAAATCTCTGCCACCATTACTCCAGACTCTCAAATTGTTTTCTGTTCCTCTGTATCCCTTTTCCTCTTTATTATCCATAAGCATACAGGGAAGAAAAAACAGACTTTTGGGGAAGGGCTGTGTTTTGCAATGTGCAAGGAATCTGCACACTGCAGTTGCATCCTGCTGTGGAAATGAGACAGTATCATATGAAAGATATAGGTGTAGGCTCTGAAGTTCACTACTCATAGGGGGAAAAGCAAAGAATGCTGTTTGAGGATGACCTCAAAGTTAACCCTAAGAAGCAGTATAAATAGAACCTTAATCTGCACACTGCAAAAGTAATTGAGCTCATATTTTAAGGCACCTTCTCTAGCACCTTCATTTTCACAGTATGCTAGTATCTGACAAATGAAACAACTGTGATTTTTCTGGACACCATTACCAAATGAATCCTGATTGTGTAAAAGAATGTTGCATTGTTATATCTAAAAGGAAACCTCAACAAATTAAATACTAGTGAGGTTTGTCTGTACAATGGCTTAACCTGTAGATAAAACTAAAATATTACATTGCAGAAGAAATTCTGAGTATGAAAGAAGCAGTCTTCAAAATTGTAGCAATTCGATATCTAGTCTGTCAGACAGAGGCTGAAAAGGACTTTCTTCTTTATAGAAGAAAATGATGCATTAAGATAGGTGTATAGATAGATGTAACATTTTGAGGTTACATTCATCCTATACTATTTCCTTGTCATGCTTAGTTTAGCAGCAAAGCTACAAATTATTTTTCATTTGTTTTCTTATATTCTTAGCCCTGGAGGGTCAGACTACTTTATGAAAATCAAACTGTACTGTCTTCTTGGCTCTATCTACTGTCATTCTGAAATTGCCAACATGAAGACGACCCTGATCATAATGTTTTTTATTATCAGGCTGTTGTTGTTTATAATTTATGAAGCAGAAGGATACTGGGTATTTTTTTTGTTTGTTTGTTTCCCTCTCCATAAGCTTCACTGATCCTGTATGTCTGAGAACAATATTAATTTTTACTGGTAAGCTGAATAAACACAATTTTTATCATAGGTGGAGAACACTTATCAACATCAGGGTGTCACTCTGAAGAAGTAACTTTTCTAACCTAATACTTTGAAGTTACCTTTCTTTTCCAATAGTAAATACAATACATTGTAAATCTCAGGGTAGATTCAGCCATTAGTGTTTACAGGTAATGACAGCAGCATGCTTCAATTTTGAGGTCAATAATTCTGCTTTGGTGAATGCCTGCTCATTTTTTATTACATCTTTTTAGCTTGTAAACCTTTTGTTTGGCTAACAGCTTCCTGAGCTGAAAATAATTGTCCCTTGAAGTGTTCATTGTCAAGCACTATACAGACTTGGCAGACAGAACAGCAGTGTGTTTCCACAGGAGATGCAAGTTTGGGGAAGACAGAATCCCCTCGACTCTAAGTTGGCAGATGCTAAAGCACAGCTTTCTAGGAGAGGAATTACGTACTGTTTTGCAAGGAGCTGTGAAACACTCATTCATTCTGGAGCCATAACAATCTTTGACTTTGGACTGCATTGCAGGTCTTTAGCCCGAAGTCTGAAGCTCTCTGGGTGTCTTAAAAGATCCTGCAAATCTCTTACTAATAGCCTACATACTACATTGACTCTTTGTAATGCCTAGATGGGTGTGCTAGCCAAACCTTGTCATGAACATATGGGTTGGAAAAAAATCTCTTCCCCTTGATGAAAATGAAACTACAGAGTGTGGCAGAGAGAGAACCCAGGAAAAGATGGTGTACCTCCACTGTGATAACTCACCCTTTGGCACCTCTATTATCCCAAAAAGCTTTGGAGCCTGTTGCATGTTGTACAGTACATTTGATATGCTCCTGTTTTATAGTGAAACATTAAAGACCTCACAAGTATCAGACAGCTCATGTGCATTTGCAGAGAATTAATTTTTGATGGGAAGGAGGGATGACATCTTACCTCTGCTAGTAGAAGAAAGTATTTGATTCATCCATCAGTGTCCATTATCACAGCATGGACCAGGCTACACATGTATATCTACAAAGAAAGGCACAGACAGGTTATAGATTCCCTGAGCCATGCATCAGAGCTGTCCTGAGGAATTTGACCTCTCTGTGGGACTAATTCTCTTGGGTACCACTCCATGTTAAACATAACTACAGGGTAAGACAATATCAATATGGGAGATGAACATCTCTACACAATATAGAGCAGAAATGAAATGAAGATACAAGTGTATGTACTCATATAGATAGACAGAAATTGTGCTTCACAAAATGCTGTTCTGGAATGTTGGGTGGGAGGAAATTAAGTCTTTTTCCTTGATAAGGTCAAAGATATTTGCAGAGACATACAGAAGTGGCTCTGAAGGTCTCCAGAGCTCCAGTACAATTCACAGGGCTCAGTCAACCCAAAATTTCATTTTTCAATAAATAAGCTTCTCCATGAAAAAGTATGTGATTCTAACTGAAAGAATCTTGATTATGTACTTAATTATTTACTTAATCTTCATCCACTGATAAATGCCCATTTTTCTCCTTCGGGAATTGCACCTACAGAAATTACTAGCCCATCTTAAACACAAAAATACCACAGCTTTCTGAAATGTTTGTACGGGAAGACTGTCTGATAATACATGATATTGTGTGACTGATGGTTTTTTCCTTTTTTTACTCTTCTTACTTAATTGGTAGTGAGAAGAGAGGACACCTGATAATAGTATTTAAGTTGTATGGTGGATAGGGGTTTAGAAAAAGCAGCAACCATTTTTCCTTGGAGTCTAATTACTTGTTGCCTTATTGTTGCTGGACAGTCTGAATCTCCTCAGTTATCTGCCACCTCTTAGAACAGATGTCTAAAGATCTATGCCTTCTACTGACCTGGAGGGCTAAGAGGACTGAAGGGCAACATTGGAAGGCAGTGAAATTTGTGGCTGCAATATGGATGGGTGATGATGCTGGACAAGTTGTGTTTATGCAGATTTCAGCCCATATTCCTATGGCCATTAGTCAAATTAAGTTATCTGTAAGTATGAATGAGGCTCCAGTTAGAAAAAAGACAGGTTAGATATTAAGCTAACACACTGAAGGCAGACTTCACATCAACTGGGAGAGGTACAACTGAGTGAAAGGAAAGGGTAGCGAAATAGTACAAAGTTTGTCTCAGCTAGTTCCTTATCTATTCAGTGGCAGGTAGGAGAAGACAGTGACAGAAGCATCATGGTTTCTTGAGCTTACGCTCCTTTTTTTCCATCTTGGCTGTGTTGGTGAGAGAATTTTCTGTTTTGCTTTTCCTTTTCCTTCACACTTGTGAAAATGGCTGTATCTGCATGCTATTTTTTTTCTCTATCCATAAGTCCAACATTTGATATAGAAAAGGTTACCTCACCTTAATCAAAGCTACTGAAACAAATATGGATAATGTAAAATCAGATGGTAACTAGAAAGTTTTTCTTCTTTCTTTCTTTCTTTCTTTCTTTCTTTCTTTCTTTCTTTCTTTCTTTCTTTCTTTCTTTCTTTTTCTTTCTTTCTTTTCTTTCTTTCCTTCTTTCGTTCTTTCTTTCTCTCTTTCTTTCTCTTTCTCTTTCTTTCTCTTTCTCTTTCTTTCTCTTTCTTTCTCTCTCTCTCTTGCTGTTGCTTTCTCTCTCTTTCTTTCTCTCTCTTGCTCTTTCTCTCTCTCTCTCTCACTCTCTCTTTCTCTCTTTCTTTCTCTTTCTTTCTCTCTTTCTTTCTCTTTCTTTCTCTCTTTCTCTCTTTCTCTCTCTCTTTCTCTCTCTCTTTCCTTTCTTTCCTTTCTTTCTCCCTTTCTTTCTCTTTCTCTCTCTTTCTCTCTCTCTTTTCCTTCCTTCCCCTATTGTTTCTGGTAAGCTTAAGTACATTATGACTATTAAACCCCCTGCTTTCTAACTTCTAAAAATCAAATTCCTGCAAAGGAATTGTATGTTTAGCAAGTGTGCATTTTATTTTTCAGCTTCAGTAGGCAAACCAATATTTCTGACACTGAAAAATGTGTCTTTAACATTGTTACCATACCTTCTAAGTATACAAGTTTGTTATAGCTCTCTTCTCATTTTTTACATTGGCCTTCTTTGCCCTGGGTGGAAAAAAATAGAGCCAGTAATGACATGTATTATAAAGATTAATCAACCATAAAGACTATAATTGAACACACAAGTGTAGTCATTACTTGATTAATTACTTCAATAAAATAATCAGTCTTCTACATACATCAGAATAATATTCAGTGGTGACTAGAAGAGAGTGTGCAGAGACCAGGACTGCCTTCAATTCTTACATCAAATAGAATTTTCTACCTTTCCTTCTGCTTGGTTGCAGAACTTGCTTTTATTTGAATGTTTAACTTGAATGAACTTGCTCTCTTTCACAGTAGAATTTTGTCATCCTAACTTTAACCTTAAAAAAAGATACTGAAACCTCTTTCTTGAACTTTTACATTGAAAGTTATGTGGTGACCTTATAAGCCTATGTGAAAAAGTAATTTCTAAGGAAGTATGTAGAAAGTGTCACCCATGGGATTTAGCCTGAAGTTCACAGAAAAAATTGCTCAATCTCCTAGACTGAAAGTGCTATTCAGTGAGAAATTGTTGTGTTCTGAAATTTTCATTCCTAAAGTATGTTTCCTAAAACCGAAACATACCAATTTATACTGTAGTACAGAAGTTCATCTGCTGCTGCTTTTAGAGGGCTCTACTGAATCTCAAGGTCATGAGAATGTGTTTTCCTGCAGCCTGTAAGGGAAAGGTAGAACAAGACTGCATATTTATTAAGAAGATTGTGAGATAAATCTAGCACAAATGAATTTGAACCTGAGAAATTGTATGCACAAGTCTGGATGCTTTTGATTAGGAGATGTATTCTTATATCAGTTGTGGTGCTGTATTCCCCCCCTTTCCCCTGCCCCTAGCCCTGGCCACTCCCGTTGGTTCTCCCTATTGGTTCCTGTACCCCAACTCTGCCGTACCACGCCTGGGCCCTGAGAAAACCCCCCTACTCCCTGACCATGAGGTCTCACTGCCCCTGGGAACCACGTGGACAAGATGTAACAATAAAGGTCCTCAGGGGCGCACATGGAGAGACCCTTCTCACCTCCTTTAGTGTCACCATGTTGTGGAGCCAACAGCTAGCAGGAGCAGGTATGTGGGGCTGTCCAGAAGGACTGCGGAAGAGCAGAACAGCCGCTCTGTCCTAAGCAGCCCCACAGCACTTCCCGAGAAGGCTGTGGCTTGCTAAACCAAACGAAGCACTTCAACAATCAGTTGTTGTAATATTTTTACAGAAGGAAGATGAAATCATTCTTCAGGGGTTAACTACAGTACAGTGGTTAACTAATAGTATTAACTAAGCTGGCTGAAATAGATACTGTGTGATTCAATGTTTGAGACATGGTCACAACCATGGCTGAGCATCAAAACTGAAGAAGAAAAGTACCCCATGATGGCTTCTGCTTAACCCTAAGAGTTCACACCAGGGTGTGAACTGCCATTTTAGAGGCCATAGGAATTAACTGATACATAATTTATATTTGAGTATTATAGTAGAAAACACATTTGCCTTCTGCAGTTGGACATCACAAAGTAAGCATCATTTGTGTATATTTGGAACCCTAGCAAATGATTTATCTATGTCTTTAATAGCATGGAGCTCCTGGTGTACTTATTTATAAGCTTGCCACACGTCTATCTAAAATGCCCAGTCCGGGAGTACCTATGTCAGTCATTTTATGTAACAGTGTACTATACAAGACCTAATTTTCAGTAGCTCCTAGTTACACTGTTTCTTAAGTAAAATTTTTTGGAACTAGCAAAACATGTTTTGTTTTTTCCTTGAGATGGCTATAATCACCAAGTTCATCTTTCTACAAGAAGTCTTGTAGTTTTTTGAAGTGTTTTTTTGAGTTACTTAAGCACTAAAAAGTGCTGACCTTTTTAAGCATTATTGATTATAGTATACAAAATTTACACACTGCTGTAAATTGATTTAGTACTTCAGAAAGCCTGAAGAAATATGTAGGAAAGGTATGTATCTGTATTTTCTTCCATTTTTCCAAGTATTATTTGGGTTCTTAATAAATAGGTTATCCAGAGAGGAGTAAAGAGTGAGTTCAGCTAACTAGTATTGCTCAGTCATGAGAGATGCCTGTGTGAACTCTGAAAGCAGGAGCTGTTCACCTACAGTGTTGTGAAATTCAGCATAAGTGAAGTTGTCCTGCCAAGACACATCCCCAGATGAAAACCGAGGATGCTCAAACTGCAGATGAGTGTGATTCAGCCTCCTCAGAGGCTGGATCTGTCGGCGTTCTCATCAAGCAAATGGGACAGGGAGCCTGGACAGGCGTTCCAGCAGCCTTTTTATTATTTTATTCCATTGTCAATCTCACATACAGAGTTGAGACAGAGATGGTACAAAGCTCACGCCATCACAGGCATCCAGAGACTTCCTGGTTACAGGGCATTCTTAAAAGCTTCTTAGCCAATTAGCATGCTTCTAAAAATTACAGACAACTGTTTTAACCAATCCTCAACAGCACATGTACATCTGTTGTATACAATACTTGCTTGTTATGCCTTTATATAACAATGCACAATATTTCATTATTAAGCTTAAACTTATCTATCTTTCTAAGCATATTTTCTGCAACTTCAAAACCTATTTCAGCCAAACCTAAAAACTCTAACAATTGTTTTAATGTCCTTGCTTGCTGTATAATTGTATCCTCTTCTATCTTCAAGTTTTCACAGCTAGAGCTGATTCCTAAACTCTTTTTGCTTTATTTCTGAAACCTGCTTTCTTCTCACACCTAAGAGCTTTTCCACCTTTTATGTTTCCCCACAGGATCTTTCTGCGGTCCTGTGACAAACCTAAAGAATTTGCTGAGGAGGATTTCATCGTGACTCAGTTTTTACCCTTGTTTCCTGAAAATGCTGATTTAGCCTAATATGGTGATGCAAGAAGCATCACAAATAATAAGGCATAGAGAATTCCCACTGTATTCCTTATGGAGCATCCAATCTGTGTTGTGAATGGGTTGCTGTCAACCTTCTGAGAGAAGGTTAATAGGATTCTATGCAGAAATAATCTATGCTTATAAAAGGGAATAAACTGTATTAACTTCTGTGTCTGCATGTGTGTATTGGCAGCATCTGTTTGCTGATCTGATCTGCTCCTCCCAGAAGAAGAGGCCCATCATTTCTGTAGGAACAGTGTTGTTCCTTACTGTTTAGTCTGCTACTCATTTATTTTGGAAGAAAGGACAGAGAGAAGGCAGAAGAATTAAATTTCTTTTTTTTCATGGAGAAAGTAAATTGAAAGAAAAAGTGTAAAGCTTTTTTGTCTTGTGCAAGACTTTTCTGTGCTTTCAAGAAGTAATGTGTTACTTAGAATTTTGCCTCTGGTGGAGCCACGTTATAATAAAGTGAGGGCCAATAGCACCTCATGAGGTATAGATAAAGGCTGGAATATTGCTACAGCACTGCTGTATGGCTATCTCACTGGGATTCATCCCATTTGAGGTAAGCCTGATCTGCAGCACTTAGGTAGGAACAACACTTTGAAGACAGGGAGGTTACTATTAGACTGAGGAAATTTATCTTCATATAAGTAAATCACACACTATTACTCATCTAAACTCTAAAATCTTTTCTGTTTGGTTTGGATAATCTGTACTGGGATCCTTCTCTTCGAGGTAGAAGTGAATAGGTGAACAGCAAAACCGATGTCAAAGATCAGGTCTCCAGAACAAAACACGGACAGAGACTGCAAATCATTGCTTTCGTTGATGGCTTTATGAAGTCTTTACAGTTGACAAGAAAGCTCAATCACTGAATGGGCAAAACCCTGAAATTTGTTTCTAGACCATCTTTGCCAAACTAAGATTATATCCAGCCTGGCACAGTCACAGATTAATTTCCTTTAAACTGATGTAAATGACAGGTGACTACGATCACTAAAGCAAGCACCTCAGAAGGGCACTGTTGGGACAAAAAGAAAAAGCATATTGCCACAGTCCTGCTTATACTTTATAACAGAAAACAAATATCCTGCAAGGCTGTCAGTCTGCCACCTCTTATGAACAATGAAGGTGCTTAAAAATATAAGCAGCGAATAGAGAACAACATGCTATTTGTCACTTGTGCTACTTAGTAGTCATGTGTTATCACTTTTGCAAAGTACATAGAAATAGATGATTAATAACTTTGTACAAATAGAGCCTCTTATGAGTGTGCCAGAATATGGCCTTGAGTGCTAAAATTCAATATATTATCGAAATGCTTGTCCCCAGAAAGCAAAGACCCCTGTGGCTATTTTTTTAACCTTAAATATAATACCTTGCCAATGAATTTAAATTATGTTCACTACTGTTGTCATTTCATCAGAATTCTTTGAATGCTTAGAACATGAAGAAATGTCAAAATTCAGCACTAGTATTTAAGTAAAAATCTGTTCAGGGATTTGGGCTCTAGAAATATTACAGTATATTCATTCTCATTAAATCCTGTATTGCCTTTCTTGTCTTTCAAAAAAGCATGGAGTTGGAGGAGAAAATCTGGTAATAGTTTGTCCTACACCAAAAAGTAAAAGAAAGAATCAGGTGCAGATATGCTAATTATGTTTGCAAAAGGCATGCTGCTATTGGTCTCTAAATTTGAATGAGATCCATGAAGTTGTACATTATTTTAGGATCTTAAGATCTGAGAAATAGCAGGAACTGAATGTTATTTTCAGTTAAGATTTCAAATAAGTCCCATAATAACATCAGGTCTTCTACAGAGGTTCAGGGTTCTGGTTTTATATAAAAGTTCAAGACAAGCTGCTCTTGTATAGGAAAGTAACAGCTACTTATAGCTACTATTTTTTGGTGAATATAAGGGAGAATTCTGATTCTATGAAGAAATTACAAAGCAATTACAAATCAATTACAAAGTCGCATCACTATATTTTAAAATAATATTTTATATGCTGGTGAATCCTACTGAAATTATCCTCACAAGCCTCAGACTGTAGTGTGAAGATGGATTTTGTTATGTGTACAAGAGCAAATCTTAAAGACAGGGATCCCTACAGAGATGTCTTATCAACAGCTTGCTTTACAGATATGAATTCTGAATCCACTTCCTGTAAATCATTAACATCAGATTAACTTCATTAGTTGAATTCATATTCTTCTCAAAAATGAAGCAGATACTTTGTGTTTAACAGGTGGCTATAATAATAATTCCTTGCGTCTTGTCCTTAGGCATTTACTCCATTATGGTGGCAGAAGTGCAAAGGGGGAATTTGAGTCATGGAGGAAACTGTTATATTGTAAGATATTCTCTTTCGCTAACCTTGAACAATATTAGCCCTCTTGATAAAAATTTATTTTCCTTGTCTTTTTGTGTTCATTTTTTTGCCTGTGCAAAGCTTAAGCAGCGTACTATAGAGTAAGAATCATAAGAAGGAAAAAACTAAAACATTGTAAAGGGCCTTTAGGCACTATCTGGTCCAACTACAGAGTCAAAACAGAGCCATATTCAAAGCTGTATAGATTTGTTCAGGTCTTTGTCTGAGTGCTGAGTATCTTGTCTTTAAGAGAAGCCTTGAATAGGTCAGAGAATTGTAATAGATTTACTTGCTTTGTACATATAAATAATTAAAGTGTTCAGGGAAGAGTCTTATTTTACACATACATCAATAAAAGGCTAATCTTCCAATTTTCATCAGCTTGAGTCATTTAGATGCTCTGCTGTACACCAATCTTTCTGTACAAAGATTTCCACCTCTTCTTTTAAGATTGAATAGCTAGAAGGATAATGACAAGTTTACAAGGAGAGTGTTAGGCTTAGTGGTTTGGCACAGCACTCAATGCCAGATGGGTGATAGATTTTATAGATGCAATACTGAAGCCAATCCAGAAAGTAGTTACATGTTTTCTACCCACTTCAATCTTTTCGAGCATGGTGGAACTGTTTCTTCTACCCCCAGGTACAGCAAGCTGCATCCAGAAACAAGACAATCTTGTGATTGTGACTAGGGGAAATGGAAAAAAAGTTGTTGGCATATACAATTAAGTCATGGAAAAGATCGTTCTGTGAATGTTCTGTGAAAATCTGAGGGCAGTTGAGGTCACTCAAGAATTTTTTGAAAATTAAATTCTCAATCATCTGGAACAGTTTTACTAGTCTTCTACTTTAGAGGTTTTGGTGAGAATGCTACCTTAAATTATGTTTTGATGAACAAAGGCATTGGATTTGGTTTCCTCAGTCCAACATCTAGTGGTCTGTTGTACCTGGTGCCAAATGATGAGATACTCTCATTTGTGTTTGGCAGTCTATTTAGGAAAAGATTGGAAGTGCAATAACAAGGAGTATGGTAAATTAAAACTCTGCTCTCCAAGCTACACCTGTGTGTTGAGAAAATCCCCGATCACTGTATGATTAGTGTTGGATGATGTTATTGAGAGAGACATGCTCTTAATGTATTTTAAGAGGCCAAGTATTGCATCAGTTGGGTGTTCACAGAACGTGCTAAATGAAATTTTAATCTTGGAAATTGCAGCTGTTCATCATGTTTCTGTTCAGATAAGAATTTTCCAAACTATTTTGTGGTTTAAGCTTTATAAATCCTATTGGTTTTCAATGGTTCTTTTGCACTTAAAATGTATGGTTTTGCTTATTTTTACGCTTAGTTTTAAGGCTACTTAAAATATGATATCGGATTTAAAGTAATGTTTTCAATTGGGGCACTCAGATGGAGCTGATACATGTCATGTAAGCAGTGCCAAGGTGTTGGGGTCCCTCCCCTGCTGTGTAGCCCTGGGAGAGGGGCCCTGAGGGGACAGACACGGGGTTTCCCTGCCCCTGCTCAGCCTCCAGCCGAAACGTGCGCTGGAGCAGGGCGCGGGGGGATCGTCGCTCGGGGGCCCGGCCGAGATGTGGGTGCAGCGCCCGGCATCGGCAGCGAAGCTGCAACCAGAGGAGGCGACGCACGGAGAACTGAGCAGCGCGGCCCGGCCCGGCCCACGCAGCCCCGAACGCGACCCCGGGAAGAGCGCGCAGGCACCAGCAGCCCCGACAATTCCAACACGGGAGCGACCGAAGGAGAGAGCAAAGATGCAGCGAGACAGAAAACAGCAGCCACTCGGAAAAAGGAAAAGATCATAGTAACTAAGACCTTAGGGATAGTAAAATGGTATAATGTTAAGCAAAATTATGGTTTTATAACAAGGTGTGACAACCAGCAAGACATATTCGTGCATAGAACTGCTATTAAAAAGAATAACCCTGAAAAATGCATCCCAAGCTTGGGAGATGGAGAGGTAGTGGAATTCAAAATTATACGAGGTAGAAAAGGGTTACAAGCATCGCAGGTCACTGGGCCTGATGGTGTTTCTGTAAAAGGCAGTATATATGCTAAAAATCGTAGTCATGTTAGACAATATCTCCCTTGTAAACCCCCCCTACAGTCTCCCTTTCCTAATCCCACCTTTCCCTTTTACCCTATGTCCTATTACCCCCAGTGTATTCCTAATCCGTTTTTTCATCCATGGTTTCCCTCACAAAACCATGCTTTTGCCAATTGTTTCCCCAAAAATCCCTTTCCAATGCCGAGTGGGGGATGAAAAGGGGAAGGGAAGAAATTAAACCCTCTCCTGCCTCAGTTTCCCCACAAAGCATGCTCAAAGAGTTCTGTCTCCCTTCTGTCAGCCCTAAGATGTTCCACAGAATCTGTTTGGACATTTAAAGACTCAGGAGGGTGGCTTGTTTTGTCTTGAAACTGTTCTTGTTATGTTTATCCAGTTGTTTTCATTCTCCTTTTATTAAAATAAAACGGGTGAGGTGTTGGGGTCCCTCCCCTGCCGTGTAGCCCTGGGAGAGGGGCCCTGAGGGCACAGACACGGGGTTTCCCTGCCCCTGCTCAGCCTCGTTCCCATGGGTTGGTTTGTGTTCCCTGCGCGGGCAGAAGGACCCTTGGTCCCGTGACTGGAACAGTTCCTGGGCAGAGCTCCGGCCATGTGGCTGGAGAAATAAACATCTCTGAAACATCTAGCAAGAATCTGTCTGTCCATATATATTTCCTTTCCACAGGACTCCTGGTTTGATATATGCATGTTGCAGGATCCCCACTGCAACACCAAGGGACTTGCCAAGGTGAGTGGGCACAACGGTGTGCCATGGGTGCTTAAACTTATTAAGCACAGAAATGTGTTGTGAAGCTCTCAGTACTTACATCTTGCTTTCTGATTCATTCTTGCAGCTTCTAGACAAGATTTTAAAATAACATAAAATCTATGAATAAGTAAAGTAAATAAATAAATAATGATAAGTTTGGGTTAATCAATAAGTATGTAGTCCGTAATTAAGTTAAGCACTCTTAGAACTCAGGAGTTCTAAGAAGTATTTTAAGTAAGGCTCATACGTTCTGTATGAAGAGAGAAAGAAAAGAGTAAGAGGAAATAAACCAGGATTGAGTTGGCTTAGAAAGCTGAGGAGAGAAACATGGAGTGATAGTGGAGTGTTTCTGCAACTAAATGAAAGGAGTTAGAGAAGAAGAATGGGAAAAGGAGAGAAATGACAAATCAAATAACTCCTCATGGCTTTTCTGTACTTTTCTTGCTAGAAGATCACACTTCTGTATAGAAAACCCAAGTGAAAGAAAAAGATACTGACATGTTGGAGACCAGGTTAAAATTGGAAAGCAGTGTATTACAGCTTGAAAAGTAGAAAGACTGACATATAGCAAATTTCATGGAGCAAATTAGTCTGGTCTCAGGATTTTAATTCAAAACACTTAGTGGAAGAACAAGAACATTAGAAGCAGATGATTGTGGTGAATTTAGGACTAGAAATAGGATCAACTAACCTTGAGTGAAGGAGAAAATGGGCAAAAGGACAGGAGGAAAGGAGCTATGAGCAAAATGTAGAAATTAATGGAAAATGGAGACAAGAAAAAGCCATTTTCTGTTTGCATCGATATTTCATGTTTCATTCCACAAGTGCAATAGGAAGAAATGTCTCAGAATAAATAGAGTCCTCTCTACCCATGGCCAAATATGAGTAATGGAAAAGCTGAGTTATTAGCATGGTGGAACAGACACACTGGACTAGATAATAGCTGGAGAGAGAAAGACGACTGATCAGGCAGAATAGGATGGGAGGGAAGATTCAGTGACTGAAAAGGCAAACCAGCCTCAAGCTCCATGCCTATCCCTTCACTTCCATTACTGTATTTTTTATTTTTTCTGTTTGTCAAAACCAGCTCCTGAGTGTCAGATAAAAAAATCCAAACCCAAATAACTTCCAAAGTCATGTTTTTTAGAACATGTTTGAAAATGCATCAAACAGCTTCACCAGAACAAAATGTAAGTGCTGTAATTGCATGACCCTAGAACTCTACCTTTTCTCTGGGAAAGAGTTGCTCTTAAATTTTTCATTAATTGGTTGATGTTGTACTGATATTTATGTCAGCCTTTTCTAATATCTTTTTTCATAGGAAGGAAAATTGTTACCTGGACAGGCTTAAAATCGACAGTGGTGAACTATTGATAAGTAAAAGAAGTGGCTGCAGTGAAATTAGTTTTTTAACTAGCTAGTGATACCCCACACTGACAGAATAAAGAAAAAATTTGGTTTGGCCAGCAGCTTCTTTTCTATGCCATCTTTGTACCTTGTTTTATTTCCCATACTTGCAACTCCATACATACAATCCAAGACAACTCAGCTCTCCTCCAGTGTTGGAATTCCTTGCATGCCTTTGCTGATTGTAGCATTCCCCAAAATAAGGGAGAAATTGCTCATGTAAGTATATCCTTCTGCAAATTGTTTCAGCACTGTTATCTTTTTTTATGCCAAACACTTATTAAAATTTGGAGTACTGAACTGTTGTTTAGCAGGTTCAGAAATTTGATGTATCAACTATGGGTAACTGCTGTCTTTTTCAATTTTTGTCTCTTATATTCAAAGTCCTTAGCAACCTGTTTCTTTACACAGACTAAAATCAATGAGCTAGATACCCTAGGCCAATCTTAAGATTTTTCTCAATTCACTTACTCCTTGTCTTGGGTCCAAGTATTACTGTAGCTGCTGTCTGTTCCTTGGCCTAATTAAGGTTTAGATTTTCCTTTGATGTCACTGAAGAAAAGGTGCTGCAGGCTTTTATGGAATCTAAGACTGACCTGTTTGCAGTCACTGTTTTTCTCTATAGTCCAAATTTTACGATGTGATCTTCCACTGTGACAAGTTGACAGCCATATCGGGAGTGTGTGGTGAAGAACGTCAGGAATGAAATAAGGGCACAGTAAACATGTGTGTGGATTTTGTTTCCAGATGCCTGTTAAAACAACATGCTTTGGCTGGGCAGAAATCACATAGCCTTATTCTTTGTGGTCTCTTTGCAAAAATTCTATGAATTTCAGTGGTACTGAAGTATACCATTTTTAGTATTTAGGAATACTAAAATGGCTGCAGGAAACTAGTTTGGAATCCAGCATACTTTAGAGAGAAGTCTTTAAATTTTAAATGTTTAATTCCTAATTTGAATAAAGGCCAAATATCCTGACTCTTTCCTCAGTCATTTAAGGAATAGAGTGAAAATACAATATGCTTAAATCACTTTAAGGCACTGTCTTCAAAATCTGTATACATCAAAGTTGAAAGCTCCAATGAACTATGGCATTGATATAAAGTATATATTGAATATGTACTAGTTTACTTACTTCAGCTTCCCAGGGATATCAGGGCTCTATTATTTAGTGGAAATAGATGTATATTTTTCTCATGCTATGTAAGGTTTTTAAATTTAATTTACAATTTTAACAACTGTTATGTTAAAATACTATTTTAGTTTTGACTTTTTTGGTGTTTTTTGCTGCAGTTTGTTACTACCTAAATTTTATGACACCCTTTACGAAGAGTGGGAATTTGGGCTGAGATTTCAGTATGTTCCTATTAATGACTACAAGGTTTTAACTGATTTTACATGGAAGGAAATCTGGATACAGAAAGATTTTTCCCATGACCAAAAAATCCTGAAAGATGTTAACAGGAGGCAATTCCCAGGGTGGCTCAGATAAGAAAAGCCTTTTCACTTACTGTTGAAATAGAGACCATATAACAGAGATCATATCAGAATTCCCAGCTGAGAAACAAATACAAAGCACGCTCATGAAAGCTGGGAAAGGGAAGAATTTATTTCTGGTGTTTGTTTTGGGTTTTTTTTGCAAATTTAAACCAGAATGAGGAATTGCTCCTCAGTTGCTAATACAGAATAAAGACCTACTTTATTCTGTATTAGTCTTATTTTGCCCATGATTATGCCATTAAAATCTTACCCAAGCATAATGGATATACCAAATTTTATGCTGAAGGAAATATCTGCTACATCTATCATGGTATTTTTATTTCTGCAGTGTTTAGTAGTGTTTAAAATACAATGAACTACAGGAATTTCCACATGCTCCAAGCAAGAGTGGATTAAAATATTTGCTTCAAAGAAGTAAACTCTTAAAGCCTGTATTTCTTTCATAAAAATCAAATAGTCATAAAGATAAAAACTTATCAGTGATCATTTAATCTCAAGGACTGGTTCTACTGGCCTAGTTCTGCCAGAACTACTGGTGGAAAGAAACTCTACTTTTAGAAGTGTCATTAATATAGAAACAGCCAGCATTGCATTCTGTATTTCTAATTTACAAAATGCTATTAAAAATAGCAGTTTGGAGTGACAGTTCATCTACAGTCCTTGGGAAATCTAAAAATAAACAGCCACCTGTGCTCAAAATGCTAGTAACTCTACTTGTAAATCACTTAGATTACTTATTATTTGCAGATACTACTTTTTTTTCCTTGACACTTATGTACTACACAAATCAACTTGGTATATACAAATCAAAAGTTACTCAATTAACATAAAAATAGCGGATGTCACATGAAATGTCAGTTAATGTCAGGTCTGGAATGAGCAAATAAATTGCCTCATCAGTTTAATTAACAAAAAAGGTAACCAAGTCAAATTAATGTACTTCAAATTATATTAGATCCATTTTGAATGGGATTCCACTGTTGAATTTTAATTGGAAATTCACTTTACAGGACAAAGAAATACATGATTTTACTTTGATGATCAATACTGGACAGACAGGCAACAAACTTTTCTAAACATATTAGAGAGAATGGGATAAACTTTGGTGTCTTAAGGTCTAGGAAGTTCTATTTAATTATTATACTTATAAAAAAAGATTTTTTGAAGTTTTTAAATATAAATTCTTCAGAGTTCTCTGAGACTTTCAGTGTTCTGATGACTGCTGTTAATGTCAAAAGACTGGACTCCATGATGCTAAGCATCTTAGAGAGAGGAGAGAACCTTCGAGGAGATCAGAGCAATGATGATGAAAAAGAATATTATTCCTCATTGTGAAACCAGCTGGAGCATGGAGAACTCAAGTGACTTGACTGGCTAACAGAAGCTCAGGAGATACATGGCAGAACTGGGTCTGTATGTCACATCTTAACCTCATAATGATCTTTCTACTTTTCATTTTTCACTTGCTCTTCATGTGAGTAACAAAGAATAAGTTCATGTTGTTGGAGGGTTTTAATTAGAATGTGTTGTGGTTTCTTTTTCTCAATACTGTTCTTTGACTGAGGGGAAATGGAAAGAAAAATCGCTAAGTGGAAGGAAGTAAAAACAATAAAGTGGTATTTGGAGAAATGCACCACAGAAAGACCAGCAGAAAAAGAGATTTCCTCCTAGAAATGAAAACTTTCACCCTTAGCATATATACAAGATACTTGATACAGAGAAATGAATTTGTGTATCATTTTACATTATTTCTGTTAATCTGCCTGAATAAACTAAACATGAAGGACTCACTGTAGGACCCCCTTAATACCTAAAAATTAGGAAAAGAGGTGATCAAAATTTCCCCAGTAATTAGTGTTGCCAGTCAGCATTGCAATTTGTATTTTGAATGCAAGCTCATATTTTGCAAAGGGGTAGCTCAAATCTTTAAAAGTTTATTTAATCGCCCTCTTTCCTGTTTGAAGTGTGTTTGGTATTCCCTTTGCTTCTGTTTAGGGTTGACAGCTGTCTCTGAGAAATGGAAATACGTTTCCAGGCATTTCGTGTAAACAGTTAACATTTAACATCTATAGTAGAAGAGAAAAGGACTTAATCCCTTGAGATGTTATTCCTAGTTCCACTGCTACTGTAGTTATTATTAAATCAAATTACTTTCTGCTAAAAAATTGTTTGGACAATCAAATTGACGTATATCTATACATTTACATAATTCAATCAATCAACAGAAAGTTGCAGAAGTGAAAAGAAAAAAGAGATACAGTCACTGTTATAGCACACTCTCCCCGTTACCTGGCATCCTGGAATATTTATAAAAAACTGGCTGGAATGGATGGACTAGCGCTCCCAATGAATTCACTTAAGGCTTTTGCAAGTTTTCAGTAACCAAACTAAATAATATATTGCTTGGATTTAGCAATTAGCAACATTCTAGATATTTCTAGCCGGTAGAATAGTAGCAGTTCTTCAGAGTCAGTATTTGAAATTGTCTCTTGATAGAAAAAGAAGACCTGGATTGCTTTTTTTCCTAAAAGAAACTTGCAAACAAATGTGAATTGATGATATAACATAGTAGTCCTCTCTGGCTTTCTAGCTCAAAAGAAACAGGTTGTAGGAAAGTGACTTTAGGTTGGTTTACATTGACTCAACTCAAATGATTTAACTGTGCTAACTTGTTTAGCCTAAGTATGGTTTTCTTTCAAATGCCAAGCCTAAGCACCTTTTCTAGTTATAGAAACTCTGATCTTTAATTGAACTAGAAAAATATAATATCTATTCATCCATGTCCAGATTTACATTTTAAACATGTATAAAGAAATGGATATGTTTGTCTTTATTCTTTTCCCCAAAAATAGCAAAATTTTCAGAAAGTTTGAAGCTGACCAGGAGATTACCTGATCCCATTATATTGTTTGAGGGAAAGAGATCTCAACACCCAGTAAAGTTGATGCGGCCTCTTCTGCATCTCAAAGTATTTTCCCTTATTCATATTCAAACTACTTTAATTTTTTTAGCCTTGCTTCTGTTTGATAATATATAAGTAGTATAGAAACAATTGAAGCTTTGTTATTGATATATTTTTTAGTCTCAATTTGTAGCCTTTTGTAGCAGAAGATCTCACTATAAACAATCATTGTCTGAATTAATTTATTTGAAAAATAACAACTTTGGCAGGGTTTTTAAGCAGAGAAAAAATAAATTAGCTGTATGAAAATATAAACATATGTTGCTTTAAACTCACAGCCAATGATATTTAAATCCTATTTAAATTAGATAAAATTTCCCATAAGGGTAAGGAAGGAGAAAGAAGCAAGCAAAACAAGTAAACACAAAAATGTCAGATAAAATTCTTTATAGTTTCTGTTTACAGTGGCATGTGATTGCCTTCTGCACAGTGTGGTGTTGGCTATATAATTACAGTGCATGAATAAAGAGCTCTAATTGCAGCAGATGAAGTTGATTATTTATCTTCCTCTATGCTGAAGACATTTGATTTTATATGCCTGCAACGCAGAGGTGTGTACAAATCAAAGAGCTTTCTGAAGGTGTAGTGGCACCATCCTGAATTGTTTTGGCAGAGAAATATTTCTGATGCATTTAATGGTAGTAGTAATAGAACATCACCTCCTCAAAATTTCTGTAAATTTTCTGTGGGATTTTCTCCCTTTTAGACTTCTACTCTTCTTGTGTTTCTTCCATGATTCACGTGGGGTAAAAGTACAACAGTCTGGGCAGTTCAAGGAAAGTCATCGACATGCACAGTTTCCCTACTCAAATACTGTTAGGTATGAATATGCCAAAATCAAGAAAAATAACCTTGGAACTTGACTAAAGCTTGGATACCTGTACAAATAGAGATCATAAAATTTTCATGAACACATGACATGAAATGTGCAGATTTTGATCTGTCTACAACTATTTAGAAATGGGTCAACATATGTTGAAAAATGCATGAAAGACAGGTGGGACAGGATGTTGTCAAGTATATTCCCAACCAGGAACAGTGCAGAGAAAGGAAAAAAAGTGGTGGAAGAAAGGAAATCTAAGACTTGCCAGGCTGAAGGTTATTGCATCAAAAAAAAATTCTTCATGAGAGAATACTTCCATCAACAGTTGTGAAGATCATCTTTCTGCAATTTTCAAAAAGTCTTGTCTCTTTGCTTATGCTTTTACTAGCACAAACTGTGCTTGAAGTTAGTCTTTTTAAGAGTGCTTAAATTCTAATGGAGGAATTATACATACTTTTAAAAATTGTTATATTAAAGTTAGGATGATGAATATGTTTCTTTTCTAGAAAAATTCCTATTTTGGCTCTTTCTGAGATAATCCTGGTGTCCTTGGGAGAGCATTTTTATTTCAGTTGAGGTTTTAGTCTTGAATATTCAAAGTTATTTACAAAGAACCATATCTGTAACTCTTATCAATTATTCTTCATGTGCCTATTTTTTCAAGTACTAAAACATGTGGTATTGTCTTCCCTCTGTGCATCTACAGTATCTTTCTTATAATTGTTTTCAAACTTATGGGAATTTAACTAAAATGGATTCCAAGTCACATGAACGTATACACAGCCATATGTTGCAGAGATTAAAATGCACTTGCAAGTAAGATACAAGAAAGCTGTAAACATTCTGAACTAAAGTAATTTGTTCAGTTGCATATGCCTCACATAAATACCATTAAAGTGTGTTTTATAATGTTAGTATCCTTTCTTCTAACTCATTAGGAAAAGGCCAGGTCAGAGCTGCTGGAGGATTGCAATACCAATGCTTGGATAACAGCTATTAGGGGGACAACCACAAAGGCATAGCTGTAAAGCAGCACGCATTTACCCACCTAGTTCTTCTTTTATGTATGTTATGTTTGAATACACCTCTGCAAAAGATATTTAAGGGAGACAAATGCATTTAAGCAAGGTAATTCCCTTACTTAAATAAAACCAGATGACATAAAGAGGTTGTTTACTAGCTAGAGTATGCAAGTTTAGGAATTGGTTATTACTCTAACTGCAGTTCTGAACAATAGTGTGTATTAAGTTTGAAACTAAATTTTATTACAACTAGCTGGAGTATTTAATCTGCCAAAGTCACTGCTGCACCTCTACCTGTTCACTAAGTGGTTATTTAAATGAGATGCTTTGTTTATGCGAGCTTGTCTGTGATTGTGGCATCACATTAGCTGATTTTTCTTGTGTATTCAGGACATAACTCTGGAAAACTTCAAAGGATAGGGCCTACAAAAAAACATCTGAGCAAGTTATTACCAAGCTTGGATGTTCGCATGGTGAAAATAGTCTCTTGCTTCTGAGCTTCTCTTCTTTAATTTAATACCTTTCATGCCCTGCCCTGGATCACTGTGTTTCAATGGCTTCCCAGCTGGAGCTACTGCTTCCTCAGGCTGAACCAGCCCTGATCCCTCAGCCTCTCCTCATAGTGCAAGTGCTGGAGTTTCAATTACCCTGGGGTCCATTTTCTGATCTTGTTCCAGTTTGTCAACACCTTCCCTGTGTTGGGAAGTCCCTGCACTTGATCACCTGTGTGTGGTCTAACCTATGTGTCATCTAACGAGCAGGGGAATAATCACTTTACTCACTATTGTGCCAGTGAAGCCCAGGGTGCTGTTGGCATTTTTGCTGGGCATTTCTGCTGCTGGGGGATGCTGCTGACTCACTCAGGAGTGCTGAGCTGCCTGCCTGAGGCTCCCAGGGTCTTTTCAGCACATTCTCCAGCCTGTGTTGCTGTAAGGACCTTTTATTCCTGGGGAAAGATGAGGTGGAGGTTGGAAAAACGTTGGTGGAAAGACTTTGAAGACCCAGCTAATCAATGTGTCTTCCCAGTCTCATAAAAGCCAAAAGTGGAAGTTTTCAGATGCTAAGGAAAGTGGTATTTACTATTTTCAGTGGTATTTACTGATAGCGTGTTGAGAAGGTGATGAGAAATTTGAATAGCTGAGTAGTGGTGGGTGTTTGAGATAAACAGCATTACCTGTGCCATGCAATAACGTACAGCTGTCTGCTTTCGAACAATGAGGACATTACTGTGTTTTTCCCTGGTACATGGTCCAGAAAACATAACAGTATTAGCAAATCAGTGGCATGATTGGCTAGGTCTAGTGGAGGGTCTGAATATTGTACTCTATTAGGAGAGTGCTTCCAAGGATTTAAGCTTCTTTTGTAACCAGACAATCTTTCAAAATGTGCTTTGTTGTAACTGTAGACATTGGCTCCAACATTGATAAACGTCTCAGTTTGTAAATGGTCTTTCAAGAGCAACAAAAACTATTGCCCTTACTCAGTCCACTTACTGAACCAAGTATATGATACTCTGTGAATCAGTAGGTGAATTTCCCTTTCCTCTATAACAGATACAAATTTCCTGTTGGTTTTCACACTGCCTTATATTTTTATCTCTCTTTATTTTCAAAATGGTGATTAATCGACCTACAGCTTTTAATATTCAAAGCTGCATGACTTCTTCTCATTATGCAATCAGTAAAATTAATGAACGACAGCTCTGCACCACCAGGAGGCCTAGCTGAATAGCAAAGGGACTATAGAAACAGGTTATTTGTGGGTCACTGCCAGGATAGATTTAATTTTATAGCACAGAATATTTCTTCTAATATAGAAAAATGTTTAGTGAATATTCTTGTGTTAATGAAAACTGTTAAATTTATGCTACTTCATATTTGGCATCACTTCAAAACGTCACTGCTGCACTTTGTTAATTTACTTTTGAATTCATTTCAGCATGTAACAACAAGAAGGGAGAAATTAGGGGAAACGGAAGTCTTGAAGAGTGAACCTGATGGCTCTTCAAAGTGGCAGATCAGTTTGTATTAGGCTATGGATCTGGGATATTCAGTGAAAATTCTTAAATTTTTCTCCTGTGGGTATTGCAGCAAGCCTTAAATTAAGATATACCGTTCCTCCCTCTTTAGTTGAATCTGGGGCTGATTCTCAGATGGATGGAAATGATGATTTTCCTCAGCATTTCTGTATAGTGCCTTCAAGTTTCACAGTTAGTGAAAAATGAATGTGAATGGCACTCGCACATCCACATACATGGTTCTAAATGCACTATTCTAGACACATAAAGCAGAAATTCTGTATTGAGCACAGCTGAAATTAACCTTATGTAGTATCATTATTTTGCCTTCTGCCATATGACAGAAGGTAGCAGTCTGTTCCCATGTGTTGGAGTCATTACTCACCACAGATGTACATAGATGAAGGGTGATGTGATACAAGATGCCAGCTCCAGAAGAAAGCCAAATTGATCATCAGATTTATCAGAGTCTGCAGGGTGTCACTGAGTTTGCTACTCTAAAAGTGGGTTAGATGAGCATAGTTTCTGGTGATAAGAACAGTACAATGGGAGCATCAGAAATGTGTTCTTTTAGAACACAGGGAAGTACTGAGAATATTTTGGTATAACAAAAGGCAGCCTGGAAAAGTGAAGAGGAGGTACTTAGGAGAGTCTAAGAAGAAAGGAGAAATCTCAAGAAATTGCTGAGAAATCACTTTTCTTGCAGTGCTCTCTGTGGCATTTAGCATATTAAAAACAAAAGAACATTATTATCATTGGATCTCTGCCATCTTCCAAAGGAAGAACTAACAAAATAACAAAGTGGACCTTTTTTATGGGATGAGAATCTACTTTCTTTCATCTACAGAACCAGATGTCCTTGTTTGTGAAAAAAAAGAATAAATTAGCCACTATGTAAAACTTTAAAGAAAATGAATTGCTACTAGGAGATTTAGGATTATTTATCATGGAAGAGATTACCTTGAAATTTCATTTCCTGGGAGGGACATGTGGAGCAGTGCTATATGCAGTGTGCTATAGCAATATATGGGTGATTTTAAGGATTGGGGATAACTAGAAGAGAAAGGGAAAAAGGAGATAATTATACAAAAAGTGAAAGAAAATAATCCTGTGGTCATGTACTTTGTAGTCATAAAATAAGTTTTTAAATTTAGTAATGATTGGGAATCAAGTACAAGCAGATATTTGAATATGAGCTATACTCATCTGTCAAAAAAACCCCTTATCCATTTAATATCTCAAAGGTAAAACAGAGCTGGCCTCAGAGACCTTAGAAGAGCTCTCACCCTGCTTTAATGCTGATCTTTTCCTTAGAAAATAGAGTATCATTAGGCAGAATTAAGGAACTATAATGACTTCTATTTTTAAAATTCCTTTTGACACAAAATGATAAATATATATTTTAATATCACATGTTCTCTTAAGACTTACTAATAATTTACATAAAGGCCTCAGTCTTAAAAAACTGTCAGATTTATAATTCGTTCTTTCCATTAATCACCAAGGGATTAATTCTTTTCAGGATTGCACTAAGAGTGATGAAAATAAATTGAGGCTGTGAGTCTGGAGCCTGAGAACCAATAATTTTTATCTCCTACTTCATTCAGTAAACAAAAATATATAAAATTTCCTCTAGAGCTAAGAGAGCAATGTGTGTAGATTTTCTTTTTTAACTTTTTCTTTAATTTTTTTAAACATTTTGTCACTGAATTTAAAAAATTAGAAAATCAGTCAAGGTCAAACCAAATCAGAATTTGGCAATTAAATTAATACACTTACTTGGATCAATTAAGTATTTAATATAATCCAAAACTAAACTTGAAATTTTCCAATTATTTAACCCTTCTAGTAATTTTTATTCCTTTAAATTAGTTTTTAAAACAGAAAGAGCCACTTAAAAATGCGCATTTTAACTTTCGCATTATGAAAAATATCATAAGAAGAATTATGGACATAGATGACTGATAACTCCTTTATCTTGTCTTTACTGTCAACTGCTGTAGAATTTGAACAGATTTTTTCCTCTCTCTCTCCAAACTAATCTTTTCCTGGGAGGAAAAAAAATTCTTGGATCTCCAACTTTATCCAGTGGTAAAACTAGGTGATTCAAATTCAGTGGTCCTTTTTTTGGGAAGGAGAACATAATGATCTCCTTCTGTAGCTATTTTATTGCTATTCAATATAAAACACAAAAATAATCTGAGAAGATTGCAACACTGAACATATTCTTCCTGGAAAAGACAAGAGATTGTGCATCCTCCTGTTAAACCAGAAAAACTCATAGCCTGGAGGCGCAACATGCTTCTTGGTATTTAGGAATCTGGCCAGCTTCTCAAATAAGTGATCTGTAGCTTCTACTTTTGTTTCAGCATCATTTTAAAGTAAGGCTGAATTGGACTTTGGCTTTTATAGAGTGAGAGAGTATTAAGAGGGTTTTGTCCTTCTGAGTCAGGGCTGCATTGGCTGTGTGAACGGGGCAGTGTCTCCCAGCAGCCTCCTCTACGGCTGGCTCCAGTCTAGTGGTTCCTTCCTCAGCCAAAGGATGGTCTAGATCCAGTCCTGGCACAATAAGAATTTTTCAAGACTGGTGCTTGGAGAGTGTTTGTTTATTGGGTCTAAGTGCTTGTCTTCACTCATCCACTTTGCAAAGTGTCAGTCATTAATGAGATAGTAAATATGAAAGTTAAGAAAAAATACAGAAACTTCTGTCACTCTCAATAAAGGAAAAACATTCCTTCTCATCTCTCCTGTTTAGAAATGTTAGTGGTAGGGGAATAGTGGTTAGTGTAGGAATAGTGTTTTCTCCTGCCTTTCTGCTTCCTGAGTAAGCTGGACATAGAATAAGAACCATTTTGCTGTACATAAAACTAGCAACATTTTCTTAAGTTTCATATAATCTTTTAAATAAAAAAAAAAAAAAAATCATTGTTCTGGCCTTTCACTTGTTTTTGAAATATCTCTAGAAAAATATAAAAGACACAAAGTGCCCTAATTCATAATTTCAGAAGTTTCTTAATTTTGCCACAGTTCTAAAATAAAGAATTCCTTGTATAAAATGTTCCCTAGAGCACAGCCAATAAAAATAAATAAATAGTTTATACAGATATCTATACGTGAGATTATAAACTAGTTTAATTTAATTAATCAGTGGAAGAGGAGAATACTGACATATTATGCATAAACTTCCTTCCTCTGATCACCCAGACTCAGCACTGAACATACAACCAAATTTGATCAGTTCTATGTTTTGTGGCTTTTTCTTTCTCAGAAAGAAATGTGCAGCCAGACTATTCCAGCAGAGGCCATTTTCCATCTTTCTATAGCATATGCTTCTGTTAACAGGTATATTTTCTAACATACAAATGTAGCAAGAAATGCCAGTGCTGCCTAGGAATGAGCTACATCATAAACAGGACTAGTTAGAAAAACACTGTAGAGATTAGTGATCTGGAAATGCGTACAAAGGATTGGATTACACAGGAATGCGTTTACCTTACCTTCAACTTTGAGGCCTTCTTTGAAAGCTTCCAAAATTCTGATGATTTTTGATCCAGGCTCCTTGCTTGCACATCTACACAGTAGATGCCCAAACCTAGATGCACAAAGAATAGATACCTCAGAATTTATATAAGAACCTAGCTGATGTTGTTGAGGACAATAATCTAAACTTCCAACTCCTGTCTGTTAGAACTGAAAAGCAGTCAGCGCTTACTGAAGAGAACATCAGGCAATAATTACGGGTGCGAGAATACCCAAGGAGTAGATTATCTGGGATCTGTAAGCAGCTCTAACTTTAGGTATTATTTATCATTGTTACACTGCTACAATTTTGTCAACAAAGGAGACAATGTCTTTGAAAGAGAGAACACAGCTTGTAATACATGACAAAGCTTAAAGTTAGTGAAAATAAATTAAAATTTTGCTTTCCTAAAACTGATTTCCGGTAATACTTAAAACCAAACTGATTTCCGGTAATACTATTGAGATAGAAAGAAAGAACGTGCTCCACTTAAAAAGCAAAGCCGAAGTGCTCAGTAGATGTCATGTCATACCAGGCTGGTGTAGATAAGTGCATTATGCACATTATAATGGGCAGAGCAGCCTAGTTTTCACTTGTTGCAGGGTCTTTAGGCCTCTGAGGAAATGTCCAGTGATAGTGATGCCATGAAGATTTTTGCCTTTTCTTTTATACCTGTTATACCTTTTTACAGCTTCTGTATTCCTAGTGCTTTTTGCCTACATTCTTGGACTTGTTTGTTAAGCTAAGAGACTAAACATTTTAGAAGCTTTGTAGCTAGGGATCAGTGTGCCCCAGACCCCAAGGTCCTCTCCAGAACATATTCTGTAAACCAAGATAGAACCATCCAGGGGAAGGTTCCTTGGGGAGGGGGGGCTCACTTGAACCTCTCATTGGGGAATCTTTGATAGATATGCTAATTAGTAAAGCCTATAATGTTATACCCAATGTTGGGGGGGACACGCGGAAGAAGAGAGACACAGAGACACAGGGAAAGACTCGGTGGGGTACATCTCGATGCATATGACCTGGATGTGTACACCTAAGGATCCTTAAGAATAAATACCAAGGTAAAGTCCCTTTTCCCCTTCTAACCGTGTATGCCTCTTGATTTTAAGACCAGGAAAAGGCATCGATAGAGTGTTACAAAATGTCACCTGACAGAGGAGAGAAATGCTCATTGCCTGCAGAACCTGATGTGCTTCTCCTACCTAAGACATTCAGAAAACTATGCAAAAGAAAAGAAGGCAGAAGCAGAGGAAGAATAACAGAAATCAAGATGATGATCGTGTCAAAATATGCAAGGAAGACCGGGCAGGAGATTTTGCTTATACTCACATGTGGAGAGGTTCAGCTATAACTTGTTAAAATCTGGTTATCAAAAGGGAGAACATATGGCACAATACCCGACTAGCAGAAAACAAGGGGCATGCTACTCTGACAGTTGATCTACTCAGTATTTTTGTGTCTTGCTCCTGAACATTTAAGTACTCATGGCATGGAAAGAAATGGGCAGACCCATCTTGAAAGGTCTTTTTTGCTAAAATGTAGTTCCAAAGGGTGTTCAGCTGTTCTGAATTGTGAAGTATGTGAAAGCAGCAGGTGGTCTCTCACCGCTCTGAGTGAAGAGGTCAGTGTCATAAAATCAATGGCAGTAGATTACTGCTAGTAAGAAAAACTTGTGAAAAATCCTGACCAGAGATGCACATTTGAAACATCTATGGAGACTAAGCTATTTTCTTAGCTCCCTGAGTGTTTGGTCCTGTTAATGCAGTAATCAACACCAAAAAGCCTGCAATTTACCAGTGGATCACTTGGTGAATACCTATCTTAAGGGCTCTTAAGAGCTTTTCTTTACTAACAGACATAAGCTGTTGGTATATTGTTTTAAAGCAATAAAGGACTTCAGGGCCAAATACAGTCTGGCTGTACAATGTTGTTATTTGCTTGCTAGAGTGCTTTCCTGACCACCTTTGAGCAGAGCTATCACTATCCTGAGCTCTCTGTGGCTTCTGTGTGGGAGCGTGAGGTGCTGCGATCTTCCAAAAGTGTCTCCAAAGCAAAGCCGCTCAGCAGGATCAGCCACACACACTCACACAGGCGTGCACGCACACACGCACGGATAGCTTCAGTAATATGGGTCAACGGCAAAGAGGCAGGAAGGGTCTCTGCATGGAGTTCCAAGGACGGAAGTTTATTGCATCCACACCACGAAGGGATCAAGGGGTAAAGACATGGAACAACGGAGAGCTCAGGATTAAGTACGGGAGCGGAGGGAGCATCAGAGACCAATGATCTGAGGGCACGGGGGCGGTACAAAGGCAGGACTAGGGAATGGGAACCAGTGGGGAAGCTCTGGGGGAGTGGCGAGGGGCAAAGGCCAATGGGGGAAACCTGGAGTGGAGAACTTTCTAGGACATGAAACATACAAAGTAGCAAGGGAGTGAAGGGGCGATGAGCCAACCAAGGGAGCAGAATTGGGGTATATCGACACAGTAGGGCAAAGCATTCTGGGGGAAGCCTTTCTGGTCACCTCAACCTCGGGAGGATTCTCTGGTACCAGGGACTGTCCCACCAGCGGACTCTCCTTGCCCCCTGCACTGTAGACTTACCAGCCTCCGCACAGAGCTATTTTTTTAGAAAATTTATATTTTTATTTCTATGAGAAAAGGGAAAAATGGTGAATTCAGGCTTCTGTAAGGCTCATGTATTTTAAAAAACAGCTTTGAGTTAAACTGACTTGAATTGTTTTATTTTGACAAAGAAAAGAGAAGCAGCTATTTAAAAATACTTCATGTTTACAAACGTGTAAATATACAATGTTTCATTGTTTTGATTTTGTTAAAATAAATTGGTACTAGATTAGTGAACTGGAACTGGAACTTGATTACAATATATATCACATCTTTGATATTGATGGCTAATGTAGGAATAGAATTAGAATTTCTTAGACAGATTCTGCTCACCTATTTTGGAATTTTCAGAGTACATCCATTAAATAAATACATATATGGGTTCTTACACTGACAAGAGGGATTATTTTGATAGGGGGCCCTGGACTGTGGTTTTACAGTTCATAGAGTTAATGCCTTCCTTTTTGAAGAGTTAATTTGTGGACATTCTATACTGTTTGGGGTAATACTGCCATGATCTTGGTACCTGTTTTCTTTTTTAAAAATGTGTGTGTTGGGTGGAAGGAATTTCTCAAGCCGGAGACTATTATCCAGATATTATAGTTTCCTAGTTTTCACTGCGTCTGAGCTTTGTTGTTCATGATGACAGTTAATAATTCAATGTTCATTATATGCTATTTGTTGATCAGAACAGATCTCTTCTGTTAAAAGAGAGTGAGAATTCCTTGTGTAAGTCCATCTGACATAAGATTTCCCCAGACATTTCCATGAATAAATATGATCCCATTTTTCATAAGAAGTGAATAATAACTTTGGACCGCAGTTCAGTTTTTAGTAGACATGTTGCTGCATGCTTTCCTACCTCCAGGACAGCTATAATAATAGCAAAGAGGAGGTTTTGGCTTTGGCTCAATTTTAGTGTACATTATCAAGGCCATTATAGGGAGGTAGTTTCTCCTTCTGCCACTAAGAACCTAAGCAACAATATAACCAATGACTAATGCAAGAGGACAATTACTGATTTCATCAGCTGTCAATTGAAGCCATATGGTCCAGACACTAGAGAGGTGCTAAGTGATGCACTAGTAATTCAGATGCAGATGAAACCTCTTTTATGGTATAACCTTCATGCAGGGAACTTATACTTGTTCCACAATTAATCAACACATTCATTTGTGTGTGGGTGAATGACTTTTCTGGGGTAAAGATTAATATGTCAAGTTTTTCACTCTTGGTAATAAACTAATCCTAAAATATGACTCTTTTTAATCATGTGTATAGTATTTTAAAATCTGATTACTGTTTAGTATCAGAGAATGTGAGGGTTTAGTCTTGGCAATTAATTAAGGAAGAAAAATATGAACAAATGTGAGTTAGGTTAGGCATTTTTCACCCGCTGCTTTTGAAGACAAGAAGACCCAGTAGTTTGAATGTTTTTGTATTGTTTGTGCCTGACAATAAAGTCCTTGATAGTTACTCAGGGTAATAAAGATACATATTAAGATTATTAATTGCAAACAAGTAGCTGCCGTAGAGAAAAGTAGTTAAGGACAGAGTTCTCATTGGCATAAGCAGTACAAGAGGAAATTTTTAATTTACTTTTTTAGTTGAAAATGGTACTTAACAGCAAACCCAAATATATCCTAACTACTTTTGTATCTTCTAATGGAAGATTTCCAGTGCAGAGCTTCAACATAGTTTTTTAATGCAATGGAAAAGAATTCTGTCTAGGTCCATGTTGTTTTATTCTATTTGCTTTTTCCACATGCATTTTCACATGCCAAAGGCTATACACCATCATATAGCTGGTCTATGGGTTAGGATAAAACAGAATAAAGATCTCTTGCTGTAGTAGCCAAATCCGAAGGGGAGCCTCAGCCCTCCAGAGGGGTCTCAAAGAAAAGCCTTTCCTCTTCATTTAATAGAGAAATGGTGACATTTTTTTCAACTCCCACCCTTTACCTTTCCCCCTCAAAGCTTTCTGTGCAGCTGATCATTTTTATTTTGACTCTAGCTTCCTATCACCTTCTCTGTTAAAAATGGAAAAAATAAATCCTCTATCCATCATAAGGCAGGGTACTCCTTAACCTCTCCCTGGGTGGAAAGCTGACCACTAATCCTGTGTTGTTCTGTACTTGTTGATTACTTATCAGTCTTCTCCTTACTTACCACGCTGAATCTATAGGGCAGCCACATTACTGATGGCTTGGAAGCTTAATCTGCTGATGAATGTGCCTTTGGGGAAGATAGTGTGATTGCTGAGCCTGGGAAAGGCTCTGAGTGTGTCTGGGGGAGTTATGAGAAGGGAAATTAGTGAACAGGAAAGCTAAGGACCTTAATGTAACTTTAATGTATTGCATAGTTTCTGTGGGTAAATGTCTGGGCATTTTTTTTTTGTGTAGAGAATGCATAATTGTGAGCTTGGCATTTTCCCCTCAAGGAAGCCCTAAAGGTTAAAAGCTTGAGGGGGCTGGAAAATGTTTTTATCCTCTCTGATCTATTACTTAATGGTTGTTTAAAGTGATACCACCGCACCAATATTAAATATCATGATAACAAAATTTAGCGTGTTTTTGAGTTTGGGATTTTTTTTACCATACATTCAGGAGATCTAAATAAGAAAGGGGGAAAACCCCAAGTTTAATGCTGTCAACATTAAGAGTATTTTGCTTTAGGGATAAATTTTTACACCTTGAAGAAAGAGTCCCACCAAGGTGTTTGAAAAAAAAGGAATTAAACACATTTAATGTCTTCTTCAATCATCAAAGTGATTTCTGAAATATGAGGTGGCCCAAATTAATCTCTGATGTAAATCAATTGAGTTTAGGAAGGAGAGGGAAACAGTAAAAAAAAGGAAAGCAAATGGCATAATCAGCATATATTTTCTCATTCCAACTTATTGTTGATTCATTTATCAGTCCAAATTAATAAACTGGAAATCCAGGGAAAAATTGCTATATTGGCTATAAATTGTTCTGATTACTGTCAAAAACAAATCCATAGTAATTATGTATATTGATCATGCAGGGGATTCTAAAATAGGGACAGCAAGAGCAAGTCTCAAACTTGTGTCAGGGGACATGTCTTTCTAGCATGAAAACTTTGGTTTTGCATGGGTATACTTTCTTTTAAAGTGATGCATCCATTTCAGAAGTGTAATTCCTAGTTTGTGGGGCGGTAGAAATAAAATTCCCATTTCATAAACACTTGTGGAAGTGAAAATCCAAAAATTTACTTGTGCCAATGCAAACATCAAAAACTGCTGAAACCTATTCTAGTGTAAACTTCTAGCTGTTGGCTTACGTTCATCATAGATTTAAGAGATGAATCTGTTCTTACTGAACACCATACAAGTTCTTTTTTCAAGTCACTGTTCAGAGTGAGAGCTCTCACTTCTATCCTCCTGGTCTCATTGACAAAAAGACCTAATGAGAAGTGCTTAGCCTAGATGACTGCAAAAGGATTTCCTCTGACCGAAATTTCAGTGTGGGTGTGACTATGCAACTAACTTCAGGCACGGGAAAAACCAATATACTCTGGAAAGACCTCATTACTCTTGGCATGTTTGACATGTTCCACTCACTCTCTCCCTTCAACCAGCTCTCAGAACGGCGTTGAAACCCATGTAAGTGAGGTTCTGCACTGCTAAAATAGGGCCATACGCTGTCAGGCTTATAGCAGTTTCAGCATTATTTTGAACTTCAGTGCCTATTCAAGCCTGAACCAACAGTAACCTTGGACTTTGCTTGTTACTTGTTGATTACTTGAAATAAGAGTGGCATCTTGTAGCACCTCCTCTGGCTGAATTAATCACTCTGCCATTAAAAGCTGGAAATTATGTTATCGTACAACATATGTAATTCCTTTTTTGCTCCTGAAAATTATAGTGCTTCCAAAGATGAATCTATGACGAAAACAGCAGAACAAGCCAAAATTTACTAAAAAAGGCCTACATGTGATTGCTAGACACAGTATCTCCTCCAACCTGTTTGAGATCAATTTAAGACTTCCTATGCTGTACTTGCAGAAACATGCTTTTGTTTTTTTTCTCTTTTCTTTTCTTTTTTCTTTTCTTTTTTTTTCTTTTCTTTTCTTTTCTTTTCTTTTCTTTCTTTTCTTTTCTTTTCTGTTCTTTTCTTTTCTCTTTTCCTTTTCCTTTTTTCTTTTCCTTTTTTTCTTTTTTTCTTTTTTCTTTTTTCTTTTTTCTTTTTTCTTCTTTTTTTTTTTCTCCTGCCCTTCCCTCCCCTTTCCCCCTTCTCTCTTCTCTTCTCTTCTCTTCTCTTCTCTTCTCTTCTCTTCTCTTCTCTTCTCTTCTCTTCTCTTCTCTTCTCTTCTCTTCTCTTCTCTTCTCTTCTCTTCTCTTCTCTTCTCTCCTCTCCTCTCCTCTCCTCTCCTCTCCTCTCCTCTCCTCTCCTCTCCTCTCCTCTCCTCTCCTCTCCTCTCCCTCTCCTCTCCTTTCCTCTCCTCTCTTTTTTTTCTTCAGTGGTGTAAAAGCACCAGATTTTTGTGGAGTTAAATCCAATGGATTATGAACTGCAATTAAACTCTCAGCAGGATGGTTACTAAGGCCTTCACACCGGACAGATATTGATAGGGAAATTGGTGGAAATTCCTGAGGGTATTTAATGGGGTGCAGCACACTTCAGTTAAAAACTTATCTGTGGCTTATGATGTTGGTTTTATTTTGGTTTGATTTGGGGTTTTTCCCCCCATTTATATCTGACTCTAAAGGTTTTATCTTGAGCAAGTTTTCCCTGCTCCTGATCTGGCTGTCCATGTAAGTCCTTACACCTGACTTAGTTCCTGCTTCTGCTCTAGTATTAATGTTTATTCTACCTTTCTACTCTGACTCCTGACCTGAGTCTGGTGCCTGCTTTGGTTCCTGCCCTTCCTGCCCTTACTCCTTCTGAGTTCCTGCCTGTTTTCTTGGTTTCCCTCCCCTACCTACCCTTTTTCTTTTATCTAATCTCTAGACAACGGAGCTGCCTTGACCCAAGATTGAAGACCAAGGAAATAACCTTTGGGCAGAACAAGGGCATCTCCATATCTGTTTGATGACTAGCAAGAACAGGGAGTAGTGGATACCTTAGATGATTCTATGTGGTCTCTGGTAACCTGTTTTATTTGAATAAAATCATACCTTTCTTACATCCCAGGGAGCTTAAAAAATGTCAGCAGTGCTGGAAGGAACATCATAGGATGTGATCTGAGGCAGCTGTAGTTGTAAATGGGGTCAGTTCTGTTCCTGCATGTTAATCTCTTCCTGATATTTCTGTCAAATCTGCAGAATGACAACGTGCTGGAAGAAGTGGATGGTAGTTCACAGACAAAAATTTAAACCCCCCATACCCTAATAGGACTCCTACTCCTCCAGTGCTGATGGCAGTGTAGGAGCAGAAGAAGGGAAAGCATGCTGCTGCAGGTAGGCTTGAAGACAGCACTATTGAAAACCTCTTTAGAAGTGCTATATCTTCATAATAGCAAGTGCCTGAAGCTGCGTAGGCTATTAAGACCTCACAAGTCACAAATCGTGCTATGTCCTGGCCACTTTCCAAAAGCATATGGAAAAGATGGAGGCACAAATCTGTTACCGTAAGAGCTCTTGCATGTCCACTTGCTCAATTAACACGTGAATTCTCAGAGACCCAAGCAGGAAACTCAACCTCAGGTGTCTTAACCTTTCTCAGAGAGTTTCTTGGAGTTGTTTCATCATGGGATTCTTTGTCAAAACTCCATCCCATCTAGCTGATGTGCCTGAAGTACAGTGCACCTAGAGAACCAAAATAAAAGCTAAAAGCTATGGACAGTGCAGAACAAACTGTATTTAAAAAAAAAGGTATTATTCTCTCATCCATGTGCACTTATAAAGAAAATTGCTAAGTGCGCAGAACACGGTGGGGCAAGTATAGTGTGTAATCACTGATAAATAGCAACCATCTTTATCTCTTCTGAGAGATCAGGCACTTTCACCTGACACAGATAAAACTCCTGCTTATCAGGTAGCAAACCTATGCCACCAGTGTTATAGGTAAAGTTGCTGTATTCATAGGCTGTATTAGAGGAGGGACAGGACTCAGACAAACTTTTGGCAACTCAAAAAATTTTGGAAAAAAAATTCCCTAAATTCTTCCATGTCCGTAGAGAGTAGGAGGTAGTTTTACTGCAAATCTCAGATGAAACTTCTTGAAACAAAGTGTAGTGCAACTTGACAATTGCTACTGTTACAGACTTTGGTGTTACAGCTTTGAAAATACGGTTCAATGGTTCGTGATTCTGAATAATTTGATTTGTTGCAGACAGTGACTTGGCATTCTGAAGCATGAACTTAGAAATCACTTGAATCAAACATTTAATTCAAACAACAGGAACTGGGATTGTTGTCTTTGTTAGAACTGCCAAAGTAAGGTTGGGAAAAACAGCTTAATGGGGCTAATCCTTGGAACCCTTTCTCTTGCCCCATTTCTCAGGGGGCTTATATGGCCCATGGCTTTAATGAGATAATCATAACTGTTCAAGTTTCTTTGTTGTGCTGATATTCAGCCTAAATGGTCTTTCAATTCCAATTATAGATATTAATATAGCAGTTAAAGGTCAGAAAGTGCTTCAGGCTAGTGCTTTGTCTATCTTATACAGTAGCAACCAAAAAATTGCTCTGCCAATTCCAATGAGAGATATTCAGACAATGGCTAAAGGTCAGGAGAAATGCTTCCATAGAATGAACTGAGTTAGAAAGACAAGCAGCTATAAATACCACTTGGTAATGTTTATATCCATTTAGTTTAAGAGATACAACTACTTAATTGGAACATTTTGAATCATGTTAATTCCTCTTAAATAAAGAATCTTTACTCAGATTTAAGGGGAACAGATCATCTTGCTCTCCTTCTATGAATTACAACTTCCATGCAACTGGAGGCTCCTCCATCTATTTCTCCAACTCCTTCTATCACTAATTGCATAAGCAAATCCTATTGCTGCTGCATGCCCAAAAGGACAGTAGGCAGCTGTCTATCTTGGTTTTTAATCTTTGAAATCTTTGAAAATTGAATATAAAGTAGAAAATAGTTCAGAGACAGAGCTGTTTCCCTTTATTTTTTAAAGTAGCTTCATATTTAAATGTACAGCTCTTTTCTGTACAATTGCACTTAGGCTGGGGTAGTGATTGGATAATGCCTTCACATAGGTCTCATTAGCTGAAATCACATTTGCTTTTTCAGGGCCCAGAAAACAGGACTGTTGGTGCTTCTTTTCATAGCTGATCATACTTGTGAAGTGTGATGTGATTGATAGGTCTGGTGATACCTTTACTATACAGATCTGCTTCAAATGGGTTTGGTGTTTTGTGAAGTCTCTTGGGACCACAGTCTGTCAGTGTCTTCACAGCATGAAGGAATTTGTTTGCCTAACAAAAATTTTAGTTTGCTGGGGTCTCTCTGTTGCAGATACACAGGAAAAGTAGTAAGAATATAATTCTTGTTGGTCAAGCGCTGAGTAGTCCTTAGTTGGACTCCACTGCTTATAAGTGCATACAGTTAAAATGTGTATTCCCTGTCTCTTGTTAAACCAAGATGCCCTTGTCCTATTTTAAAATTTATACCAATTTTGGAATTTGGAGGACAGTGCTAACAGCTCTAAGAGTATTGTGATATGAGGCCCAGGGGCAACAGTGCCATCATCCATGGATATCATACAGTTGAAATAGAATGACAGGATCTCTATGTCTGAGTTAGCAAAATGCTGATTAAACAATTCCAACTCCCTTATCCCTCTTGCAACTTCCCATTTCACAGCCAGTTAACTCCAGCGATTCACTGGCTGTGGAGAGGATCTGTTCTCAAGTACAAAGGATAATTTTTTTAATATCCAACCTTCTATGCAACTTGTGGCTTTCAGAAGGCAATATAGTACTTCTGCAGTGGGTGACACTAGAAACAAAGTCTTCCTGCTGCAAGGCAGTTAAGCACAGTTTGAAAGGCTTCATAAACTTTGGGTACTGATTTAGTAACTTGAGTTTGTACTCAGACTGCCCAATAGAGGAGGCAGGAGCACCCAAAAAATGACCTCAGATTAATTTTACCTCTTTCTAAACTCTATGTTTTCTCAAGCAGTGCAATTTTACAAAGTAGGAACAATTCTGACTGGAGTAAAGATATTGACAGACAGTAGATCTACGCCTTCTACGCTGTCTTAAATTATAACACATTACTCATTATCTGTCTCAGTTCCAGTACTTGCATTCTCAGGAGTTCTTAATCAGCTCAAGGTGAAGAGGAAAAACAGAACTGCACTTCAAAATTGTATATATTTTCTAAATTTAAAGCACTGGTTCATCCTTTTTCCCATGATTAAGATTTTAAAACTGTTTTCTGATCGATGATTCTTCTAATTGGAAATATGTCTATATATACCCAGAACTAATTTCATGTAGCCACTTGCAGCATCATAAGGACATCCAGGAAAGATTTTCCTTTTGGTTTTCCCCTCTTGTGGATATAAAGGCAGGTCTTTAGAAAACCCTTATGGAAGAACTTTTTATTTTATGACCACAGATTCAAAAGAATGAGGAAGACCTTTACCACTAAGTCCTGAGGTTCAGAATGCACCCCATTGCTTTCTAAATTCCTCATGGAGCTTAGGTGTGGCCAGGTCCAATCTTACTCTCAGACTTGGAAAACTGTTTATGTCTAATAGATTTATCCGTACAAAGTTTGTAATAATTAATATTGAGTAGCTACCTGGATTAGTAATGTTTTATTATTATTAATTCAGCATGCTGTCAGTCACTTACAAAGGATCTATTCCAAGTAAGGGAGAGTTACCTGGTGTGCAATCTGTCTGCAATTCAGGGAAGGCTCAAATTAGGCTCATCCTGGTGGGTAATATTTATAGACTGAAGTAGTTGTCTGCCAGTCAATGGTATAGACAAGATAGATATCCTCATTTTAGCTCTGGTATCTTGTTCTGTACGTTGGTTATCTTGCATTCAGCTTGCAGATTCACCACAGGACATGAAGATTGCTTCTCCTTTAGCATTTTGCTTTTTTTGGCTCTCTGGAGATTGGGATGTGTCCCAGAGAGCAGTGAAGAGCATGGAACTTTGTGAAATGTCTGAAAAATCAAGACTGTCAGAAAGGAAAAATTGAGGGAATCAGTCACAAGTGGAAAAGTGCACCATTGCATTTGATCTCACAGGACATTGTTCATTGTACCAGTTGCAGGTGGTATGTTAACTGTCTGGACAGCTGCCAGAATGGAAAATCCCATTCATCTGATATGGGGTCAAAAGAAACTATATTATACACATTTGAAAATGAAGAAACATAGCTGAAGAGACTTATTAGTAGAATGCCTGTCTCTTTACTCCCTGTTTCTGAACTGTTCTTGGCTAAAGTGTAGACCAAAACTTACACCTGCCTGGCACATAGATGGAGTTCACTCTACATTTTATTATTCTGGTATTTTTTAGCTGGAAATATTGTCTCTCACATGAAAAGACTCTAGTAGGTTTAGTGCCTTTGCATATATAACAGCAGACTCTCCACAGATCTCACTCCTAGTCTTATATTTTAAGGAATACTGGAATAATATCAGTATTTTAGAGACTGGGATTTAAGTGCAATCCTTTTGATTGCAAAACATCTCTCTCTATTGGCAGAGTCAGTCATGGGAAAAATACATCCTGTGCATTTAGAAAGGAATATTTCTAAATCTCTACTAACTCCGTCCATTCCTTCTACTCATGGAGTATTTCCTTATAATACATTTAGTCATTAAACAGAGCAATAAAATTACAGGATTTTTCTTAGAACCTATTAAGGCATTGTACTTATATGTGTATGCAGAGGTGGGTGAGTACTGAGATAACATTTCATACTACATCAAAAGTATTTATGCACGTGTTCTTGTTCTACTGATCTCATATGGTATCTGTTTATTACCGGAGGCCTAGGCTCTAGGGTATATCACCATGTCCCGCAGCCATAGGGAGGAGGAGGAGAGAAGATCCAACAGGCAGGAATTGTGCAGCAAGATTGATTTATTTAATTATTTTACAAACTCTTTTATAGACTTTTTTCTTCATAGTCTAATTGGATAAAGGATCCTTGGGGGTGATTGGCTAAAATCCTAAAACATCCATTGTCAAAATATTTTTCAACTGTACCATAAACAAGACTTTTCAAGGTTGCAGGTGTTTGGTTGTTTACATAACTCTGCTACCTCTTCTGTGGGAGAGAAAAGTCTCTCACGGACTTAGAAAATAGCAAGAAAATCCTTGCTAGCAGCATTTTTGTATCTACATCTGCTTGAATAACACATTCAGTGTGAAGAGAGATTTATTTGAGCTGCCAAGGATGGCAGTAAAGATCTTGCCAAAGAAGATGTAATGTGTACATCTGAGCACCTGTGAAGTGTTTCACTTGTGTGGTAGCCGCTGTCAAGGTGCAGTTTTCTCTTGCCCTCTGTACACACTGTGAAAAAGAATAAAATAAGACTCTTTAAATAATTGATATACAAATGCCCTCTTACCAAGAACTTCAGCCTTTCATTGGATATTTTTCTCCATTTTACCTAGAATTGACATTATTATAAAAGTGTTCAATAGAATTGCAATAGAAACGGTATTGTTTTGATTTTATCCCAGTAGAGGTGCTATCATTAGAAAAAGTATTTGGATGTGACAGTAAAAAAAGGAAAATATAAAATTACAATTTGGATTTGGAAATAGCACACTGAATTGGTTATTGTAGAATCGGGCAAATCTTTATTGTTTAAGCCCACAATAAAAAAAAGGGAGCACCACAGTGCAAAAGAAAAATTACTGTGCAAAATTGCCTTGTAATCCTGGAAAGTAAGTAAAGTTTTCCTTCAGCATTTGTTGAGATTCCATTTTGAATGATGGGATGCTTTATGTTGCAATTCTTCCCTTGTAATTCCTACTTAGAATAAGATATAAACCATGTCAGTCTTTAAAAGCAAAACCAAAAAACCCTCTTTAATGTCTAATGATTATATTCCTTTTTAAATTACTTTTTGTCAATTATGCTATTTTCATACAGAAGACACAAAATTATGAGGTGAATATGAACTAATTGATTGTTCCCAAAATGCAAATGTCCTTGATTTGAAAGCCGTATGTGGCAGTTGCTCTGGTTTTAAAGCTGCCTTGGTATATAAGCAAGAAGGTACAATCAGTCAAATAAGCTGAGTGCAACAGCTCCTCGTTAAATAGGACATTTTTCTCTTTGACATCCAAAGTTTGCTGTGCTGTGGAGTGGAAGTTTATGATAACAGTGCATAGCATGATGTTAAACCCAAAAGTTTTAATACTTTTAAGTTGTGACGGTGATGAAAGATAGTCAGGTCTTCACGTGCCTCCTCCCCCGTCCCCTCCCTTGGCATTGTCTCTAATGGGCAATATGATTTGCCCTAAGATAAAGTGCTCCTGGGTAGGAGCTGTCCTAAGATAAGATGGTGTAAGAGACGGTCCGAAAATCCCTCATCTGCCTCACGATCATTGCCGAAGACAGAGACTGAACACAGCAGTCCTGGCCTGGCTGAGGTGGGATTGTCTGCCAAGTGTTGCCTACGGGTGTGCCCACTGGGAACTGGTACGCATTCCTGAGGAAAATTAGTGCAGGTCACGATGGACTGTGCCGTTCTTGCTGCCCAGGCAGGAAGGACTGCGCTGAAGCGGAAAGGAATGACCTGTCTTGTACGTCTGTCCTGTACCTGTTTCCCAAAGCAACGGACCCCGTAACAATGGCTGTAGATTTCCCAACCTCTTGGCCAGTTGCCCCTCGCTTCTGAAAAGGACTATAAAGGGACCTTCTGAAATAACCGAGATCAGAGATCTCCCCACGGAAAGAAGACGAACCTATTGGCGGAAGACCACGAGGACTTCGTCTCATCCGTTGGTAGCTATTGCCCCTCTTTTCCCTCTCTCTCTCTCTCTCTCTCTCTTACTCTCTTCTATTGCATTACTGCGTTGTGGGCACTTAATAAAGGTGCACTGCTTTGATTAAAACTGAAATCTCTTGTGTCCTTTTACACTCTGAGATCGATAAACGAACCATCACGACCCCCGCTTGCATTAGCGGATCGTGACAGATGGCCAGGTAGGAATTGCAGGAGAAGCACGCTGGGATGATTGCATAATTAATACATTCCAGAGATGGGGGAGCTGTGATGATTACAATTGACTTTGGCACACCTTGGCCTACAAAAAGGCATAAAATGCTGCTGGAGACTGGGCCAGCCAGGCCAGCTGGTCTCCCAAGGCTGCAGGCAGCCTCCAGGCAGATCCCTCCACTGTGGCAGGGATACCTGCAGGGTAAGTCCAGCACAAAGATGGGCAACACTTACTTTTGGACAGATGAGTAAAACCACTAAGATCCAGTCACATATGGAGATAAACTCCTAAAGTAGCTCCACAGGTGCTCTATTGCTTTGAAACTGTGCATTCTGTAAGGCCAAAGACTATAAACTTGTACATTTTTAACTAAACCTGCTTGTATTATAACCCTGTAGACCTGCTTATGTTATATACTGCATTGGCAATATTTAGATACTGTATTAGCAACAAATCCAACCATAATCATTCGCATAGTCAGTGTCATATTTTTATATGACCAACAGTCTTATCTCTACTGCTCTGCTATGTAAATCACAGAAGTTTGCTTAATGTCTGCAGAGATGGTCCTGGTGTGGCCTTTTTTTGTTTGAAACTACCACATAATCAGAGGATAGTGATCTTTGTAAAGTTTCTTTTACACACCTTCTCTCTTGTTTTCAGCAGCCTGAATGCTGACCCAGCTTGCTCAGAGACTCTTGGAAGGCAAGCCATGCACAGTCTTATTGCCTTTCACAGAAGTGTACCATGTAAATTTGGGATTTAACTTTATGCTTTTCCAGAGTCAATTTCAGAACTCACTCCTTGACAGACCTTTTCCATAGGGCAAATGCTGATGGACAGTATCATAGAAATGGTAAGAAATTGATTTAGCTTCCAGGACAATCTAGATAATTTGGTCAGGGAGAAACTTAAAAACAGAAGTGAAATTCTGTATTATAGTCTGTCAGTTTTTAAAGCGACATGTAATTTGGGAAAGTGCGAGATGTGATAATTTCCTATATAAAAACAAAGACATGCCTTTGAGGATTGACAAGCTTGCACATATGCTGGCTGTGCATACAAGCTGGCAGCAGCATCTCAAGAAAAAACAGGTAGGAGTATGTGTTTTATTGGGATTCATACTGTTTTGGTTTTTTTTTTTTTTTGTAGTGACAACTACGTGTTATTTCAAGTACCTGTGATATTCCAGTGATATAAAATAAACTGCTAAATTTTAAAATTGCTTTTAATGAATTTGGTGATAGTTTAAATTCAATAAGTTGTTCAGTACCCCTTTGAAAAATACAAGGATTCTTTTCAAACTGGAAAATACATCTGAAAAAGAATGACATCTATCTTTTAGAAATTATGTTCCTACACACAACTAGGTGTTGTTCTGATGTTCTCTGTGTAAAAATGGATATAAATGTATCTGTTAAAAAAAAAAAGGTATTTAAATGTGGGTTAAGCCATTTATGTGACTATTTCATATAGGTGAGCTAACATAATAAAAAGTGTCAAATAGAGGCTACATAATCTAATCCTACATGATCTAATGAACCAGTGGATGGCAGTCAGGACAGATGGGTTCTAGCTTTAGGTCTTTCACTGACTTATCCCTGAGGAACTGAACTCAATCTTCTCTCTTTTTTTCCCACTCTGTCTGTCCAGCCTATTTATTCTATTTCACTTGGCATTACATTCCCAAAAAGCATTCGGCCCGATGGGTCTCCAGTCTTGACTGGATCCTGTAGGTGCTGCTGTAATGCCAATAATTGTCACTGATATAACGGAGAATGGGGAATTTTTCACAGAAGTGAGTACTTTGTAGCTGTAGTTCTGAGGATGCAGTAGGCAGCTTTTGAAAGCATGAATCATTCTTTCTTCTCTTACAGTGCCTTGTAAATCATAGTGTATTTCACACTACAGTTCCACTCCCCTGATTACTCTACCCTCTGAAGCACTTCATTCAGCATATTAATTTAAAAAAACCAAAGCAAAACTGTGCAATAGAAGACTAACACATCAGTCAATTTCTTTACTTTTCCTCATGTGAGAATGAAGTTCTGGATTAACCACATTGTTTAAAGCCAGAAGGCCTTTCCATATGTTTTCATGAATCTCGATGGGCTTTAATGTTGTTCTGTGCAGTCAAAACAGGTTAGTCCAAAAAAAATTTAAAATTATGTATTGAAATGAGTTTCTTCGCATGAGACACAAACTACATAGCATACTTTTCATCATAGAAAACACCACTTGTCCTTGCTATTTTTTAGTATAGTCCTTTTCCTTTTATCAAGATATATATTTAAGTGCAGCAGTCGTGCTTCATTAAAATTTAAATTATAGTAGGTGGGCATTGATAGCAGACAGTCAAAAGTCAAAAACTTCTGCAAATGCAGTCAACTTGTTCAGCCTTGATTTCTCCCTCTTCTGCATGAGATTTTATCCTGGTTTGTAATAAAAACTTCATATTTTTTAAGTTACCACTTCTAAAATCTGTATGTAGGCAGAGGTTAAGTCGTGAGTCTGGTATTTGATCAAATTCAGAACACTAATTTTTGTAATATTTGTGGAAAGTTTTCAATAAAAGGCCTTGAAGAAAGTAAAGGATGGCCCAGCAGTGCTGTTGTTGGTCTATAGGAGAAAGGAATGATTTTGTCATGTGCAGCTTGTATACAATAAATGCAAATTTTAGTGACCAAAAATATTAATTTGATCTCTATCAAGATCAAATTGAGTTTAATTTTTAAAAGCATAAAGCAAATCACACGTATTAACTTTTTGTCTTTGTAACTATTTTCATTATTAAATATGACTCAATTCTATATGTGGAGGAGTTAAATCTCTAAAAATCTAAGCAAGTCTGAAAATATTTCTGGGTTTTGGAGGTGGGTTTTTTTGTTTGTCTGTGGGATGTCCATTCGGACAATGAAATCTTAGGATTTTGGACAGGTAACTTGTGCTTGATTGGATATAAAGGACCTGCCATATTGCTTTTTCTGTACAGGGTCTCCCCCCTACCCCCAAACAGAAATATACTTCTTTGTATTTTTACATTGTATAAATACAGTGACAGAGCACAGCAGCAACTGAGAAACTGAAGTGGTTTTCTTGAGGAAAAATGAGCAGGAAACAAACAGACTCAAGGATGAGGTAAATAAATTCTCCCAATGTTTGAATAATTACAGAAATCTCACTCTGACAGAAAGTTCACAGCTTTAATATTGCACCATTACCTCACCATTTTGTCTTGAGGTTTCCCACATTCAAGTGCACATCAAGCTGGTTTAATTAACTAGAAGAAAAAGACAGGAAGGCCATCAGATGTACCTACTTTAGTAACAGAAGCTTAAGCAATGCTGAACGTGCTGTCAACCTTGGGTGATTCCCTTCCACTACCCTCACTGATCTGTTAGAAAAATCTTCTTGGCTAAGAATAGAGCTCACAAGAAAATGAAAGTACTTTGAACTCAAAAGGGAAAGAGGCAGCAAAAGAAATCAGAGCTGTAAATAAAACAGTGAAAATGCATGTGCCATATGTGGCGCTGAATAGAATACCCCACTGCAAATCTTTGCTGTGTGTAAAGATCTTTTCTTTTTTTCCTCCAATCCTTTCACTATTTCTGCTAGATGTGAAAGTCTCAGTGGCACATGTTCAGCTGGAGCAGTCTCAGGTGTTCATTTTTAACTGCAAATTAATTTTTTGGGCTTGGAGTCTTAAGTTTAAGCTTTTGACTTTGAAAAGCATAGAAACTACTTGGTGGTTTTTCATCTGATTTTTTTTGACACTGAACTAAAGAATAACTGCTAATGTTTCTGGGACACCTTGTTTAACAAGTGATTAGAGCTGACAGGGTGTGGTATTTGTTTTACATGTTGGTCTTATTTGACTGTGTGCATTTTACAGACCTCCAGTATCTGAGCAGTGGTCAGTTCACAGTCTTAATTTATGTTTACAGCAACCTATTTTGTAAAGGAGGAAGTAAAAACCTAATACTACTCCTCTGCCATAAAGGGGCATTTAGACCCAGGGATTAAAGGTTTAAGGAGGTATTAAGACTCCAAGCCACAGGCAAAAAACCAGAATTTTCAAAGCTTTGTGTAGATATCTACAGACTTCTTAAAATCTGATGCTAAATATTTTTGCCTGAGATTTTGAGGCAGAATAGTACACTTAATCATATTGACTTTAAGTAAATAAAAAACATGAAGTTACAAAACTTCATGTTATACTAGGTAGCAGACATTGGCTTAAAAGCTTGATAGGATGCTAACTTTGTCAAAAGATTGCTTTTAATGAAAGACCAAGTAAGAAAATATTAGAGGAAGATTTTTGAAGATATTCAGGGGAAGTTCTTAACAAAATCTAAGAAAAAGTAATCACTACTGGTATATTTTCCATTCCCTGCAGGAAGAAATAACTAAATGGCTCTACCTTATGTATAGACTGAAAAAAAAGGTGAATAAATATGAAATAACTGTATCTTTCCTTACCTACAGGGGGAAGCATTCTAGAAAAGAGAGTTGGTGCTAATTTTATTGTTTTATTTTGTTTTCCTTGTCATATTAAGAGGATTCTGGCATAGTTTTACTTTATCTCAGCATTAGTCCCTTTGGAAAATGTTGCTATGTGTCTATCTAAAGCAGCAGTCTTAGTTTGTGTAGGGTTTGGTTTGTAATCGGGCAGAAACACCAATTTAGTGTAGTGGTTTGTTCCAAAATACTCATTACTGTTTACCTTCTGTGAGATAAGAATTAGGAGAAATGCAAAGCAGGCACCAAACTTGAAAGAATATAAAGAAGTTTATTAACAGACCTAAAAGAAAGAAATAAAATCATACCACACCTTCAGAACTCTTCTCCTCCCCCCACCTTTCTCCCTTCTCCCACTGAAATGTAAAAAGACAACCCTTGAGATGGTCAGTCTGTTTATCACTTCCATAATAGCCTTGTTCAGTCCATTTAGGAAGAGGAGTCTCTCTTGCCCATGCTATGAAAACATTATCACAACGAGCCAGCTACCCGGGTTGGTTCTCTGCTCGCATGTGAGTCCCTTCCCCGACTTGCAGCTTTTCCCACAACTGCTTTCGAGGGTCCACTCTTGAATTACTGGGGTACAATTTTAAGGTTGAGCTGTTCAGAAACAAAAGTTCTCTTCACCCATCTCTGGAAGCATTTCATCTCTAAGAACAGAGGCCCTCCTCCTTCCCTGGGAGCAAAGGGTCCTCCTCATCTTCATCTCTAGGACTGTCTCTGGGAGCATCTTTAGGAACAGAGGTCTTCCCCTTTCCATGTGGAGTAAGAGTCCTCATCGCTTCCGTCTCTCCCTGTTCAAACTTCTCATGAAATTACAGCTGCTTCAGCATCTGCCTATCTCAGCGCAGGTGCTTTGCTCACAAGTACAAGTTGAATGCTCCACCCCCCCATGCCTTCATGAAATTACAACAGGTACTCTGATACCTCATAGCTTTATCACAGAATTTCAGCTTTAAGCATCTCCTCTTTCTCTTCCCTCAAGTTTTCAGTTCTTCACAGCACTAAAAGGGTTAATCTCACCTAGGCCTTGCAGCTGGAATTTCACTTATCGCTGTTGGTCACATGAACTTTGCTGGACAGCGGTGCAGCTTCAGCTGAATCTTGGCTGCACTGGAGAGGGGGAACCGGGCCACTCCGGCTGCAAATAACAGGTCTGGGGGGGGTTCTGCAGGTGGAGCAGGGCCCTTTGGCTCCAGGATGGCCGTGGCCCGGCCTGGCCTGGCCTGAGCAGGGCCTGGGCCGGGCCCACCAGCCCCTGCACGGGGCCCGCAGCCACCTGTCCCAGTGCCGGAAATGGGAGCGGGCTCTGCCCGGGCTTGTCTATTCTTAAGGGTGGATCACAGAGGCAGTCACAATTTTAAGTGTCTTAAAGAATTGTCCATATTCAAACTGGCCAGCTGATAGGTTCTGTCAGGTCACAGAGGAAGCTGTAAGAACCCCTTTGCAAGAACATCACTTCCGGGACTATGCTTGCTAACCCATGACAGTTTGTAAGCGTAAAATAATGAAGTTTATTTAGGTGTGATCATTTTGAATGGCAGGACCTATACAATTTTGAAATTGCTGAAAGGAATTCAGTAAATGTTCTCTTTGTGCTATGGAGACTTCTCTTTTTTTCAGCAGGAGCATATAATTTACTGAGTGAATATATAACCCAGGGTTAAGGCTGTTATTTTTTGATGCACTCTTTAGAACATTTGACAAAAGCTTGGTGGTGTACCTTTGACATCCTAATTGTACATAAAAACATGACTTAAGAAAGCAAAAGAATACAAAAATCTTTCTGGTCTGTAACATGACATGAGTGACAAATATTCTAAGGATAAAACCCTTTACACAAAAAATGTTTTAGCACCAGATTGGCGGGACACCAATACCTATTACTGGTTGTTGCTATGATGATGAATTCTCTGTAGAATTTTCATAAGGAACCTGAATGGTTACTGTCACAGTGTCAGAAAAAAATACCTAAGTATGGTCAATACACTTTCCTAGATGGGTTATCATAGAATCATCACAGAATGATTTGCACCTTAAAGATTATCTAGTTCCAATCCCCCCTGCCTGGCGTTATGAGTATTTGAAGTGCTGCACAAGTAGGAACATTTCTTGTCATTGAGTTCATGATTGGTTGGGGAAACAAAACAATGGCAACATAATGAAAAGTTTTGCTTGAAGCAGTGTGGGCTGGCTGCTCGTATTTGGTTGAGCCTCATGTTAAATGATGCTGGTCAGTAGGAACTCATCCACTGAGAGACAGGGCCTTTGCCAGTGCTGCTCTTAGATTAATTTCTACGTAACATGTGCATCAATTTTCAGTAAGAATGAAGTCACAAAACCTTTATTCAAAGAACACAGAAATCTGGCATATTTTCTGTTTTTCAAATGGGTTTTTGTAGCATGGAGTTAGTATTTGGTAAGTTACAAATATACTGGGAAGGAAGAACTTTAATGAGTTTTACTTCTTTAGAAGGTATTCTTGGTGCCAATTTCTTAGGTGCCAATTTCTTAGTTAGATCAGTCAGCACCAAGATTAGGGTAAATGCTGTCAGTATTGGATTTTCTCTAACATGGATGAGATCTACACTTTATTCCTGGAATGAAAGCTCCTTGCCAGACTCATAAAGTTAAGGTAGCAAATGGAAGTGTCTCCATTCAACTTTTAAAGCACAAAATCCTTGATTTTCCTCCCATTTTTATCTTCTTTCTCCTTTTTACTTGTTAGCAGTGATTTCCTCTTGGTAACAATACAAAATTGATGACGTATGGACCACCTTTACTGTCTAGAATGGCAATTATAGAGCAGAAAAGTCCAAATGTCTATTAGGTATGACTTCCCTCCTAATGACTACAATTTCCTAGTGTAATTCTTCTTCCAAAAGGCTTAGAAAAAAAGACAAATTAAATGCTGGCTGTCAAGCATTATTTTATGATCCACTGCTTCAGGTCATATTACGTCTATGAATCTTTCACAAGAGCTTGAGGCAAGTGTGTGCCACCCAAAAGGCAAACTACTAATGAACCCACTGCAGTGTTATTAGTGCCACTTCAGAGTCTCAGTCCTGCTGCTGCTCTCTTGATTCACCACCAGCAATATAATATGGATTGGACTGTGGATCCAGGTGGTTAGTCATTTTTCTAGACTCAGTTGGCAAGGGCTGCTGCATGCTGTGTTTCCCACGAAGAACAGCTTTGTACTGGGTAAATAGTGAGCTCTACCACATTACCTACACATCTCTGTGCAACTCTCTATATTTTTCTGTGGATATGCCCAGCCCCCACCCTGGAGGGACATCTGCTGAGATAAGGAGGGTGCTTAACCTCTCAGCAGAACTCCCCTGGAAAGGGAGCTACTTTCAGTTACGGCGAGAAGAACACAAACCCAGAATCCTCTGGGAGACCCTATGCAGATCTTTTGTAACCCATTGGCCCTTACCCTCTGACACCCACCCCCTGTATCCCTATAAGAGCTAGCCCTCTACCCCTGCGAGGGGGAGAGTGAGCTTGTCCCTGGCCTCCCCTTTGCCAGACTAATAAAGCTACCTCGTGGAGAACAGCTATATGGGCCTCTCGTCTCTCTCTCCCTGGTCTGGCTTGGAGGCTGCCCTGCAGAGCTGAGCTGAAATCACGAGCTGATAATCACTAAAGAGCTGACAGCCTCTGCACGGGCCCTCCTGCCAGCAGCTGAGGGAAGACACTGGGCCTCAGGAAGACGATCTCTTTCGGGACCATCTCTCTGGACCGGCCACAGCTTCCTCGGTCAGAGCTACTGACCCCACACCAGCTGCCATATTTTTCCGTCGAGGTTGTTTGGCAGTGCTAAAATGAAGTCTTTATGCATGTAAAGCTCTGCATTTGGTAAGTGAGATGCATATTTGACTCTAGAAGTTTTGGTTGCATTTTTAAAATAAAGATTCTGCAGAAATCCTGCTAGAGTAAGAGATGGTACAGATGTAGTGCTTTGCTGATCAGAGTGCTTGTTTATGTGCAGAATGAAGAAATCATCCCTTTGTCTGTAATAAAAGCACCCTGATTCAACGAGTTCTGAATAGGTGATACATAATAATAAATCTTACATAGCGGAAGAGTAGATTTTTATGGAAGATAAACACTGAAACAGAGGGCAGGAGTATAACACAATTTTTATAAAGTTGCATCTCTTTCAGAGTTTGACTATACTCCTCTCAATTTGTTTAGCTCCCCAAAATATGATGCCTATTAATCACAAATATGGGTTTCAAGCCAACATTCCCCTATAAAACCTGTTTTCTTCCATAACAGCAAACTTAAAGTCACTACAAGGTGATAATATTTCACTGTGTCAATACAGCAAACATAACCAAACAGTGAGATGAATCATACAAGGTACTGGTCTTCTCACCTTAAACTGTCACAGCACAGTGGTTCTTTATCCAAACCCCTGGACTGAAGTACTCACCTACTTACATTTGTGCCTTGGCTGCAGATTCTTCAGGGCTGGAAGGTTCAGTGCCATCTTTAGGCTGCATGATCCAGAAACAGTGAACTAGTATTAAAATTCCAGAGTAAGAGACATTTTAAGAAAATAAATGTTTCATTTTTCCTAGACTGTGTGTATTAACTAACCTCATATCAAACAAGGAGAAAGAAGGGAAAGTAAAGAAGGAAATAATGCATGGTTATCAGTATATTTTCTTTTAAGATTTCATTCCATATAAAGACCTAAGACTGCCCAAATAAAACTTATACCACTTTGTAAAATTATGATAAATTTCAAATATGAACACTACCATAAAATGAAACCTGTGAAAGCAGTAAATAGGTTTTGGGGGAGGCATTTTGGTGCAAAAGAATTCTTCCCTTAAATAGTTTTTTAAAACCACTCCCTTTCTCCACAAATTATAATGGGTTTTAAAAGCTATTGTTTTCTTTTGTAATGAAATATATTTCTGTTGTACATATGTGACAGATGGAATCTATTTTACTTGTTTGTTTGTAGCTGATTGTGGAATTTTTACTGTGTTTTCCTAAATAAGTTAAGACTTCCACATTCTGAAACAAAGGTGGATTAGGGACACAGTCTGAAAGGATTGTCTTTGCTACTGAAGAAAAGATAATCCTAGAGCTCTTGCTATCTTCAAGACTGCATGCTCAGACTGACTGGTACACACAGAGCAGACTCCTAGAGTAGATTCCTTTCTTCACACCATACTGAATTTGTGCAGCTGTCCCCAAGTCTGAATTTTGAGAGTGTGTGTGGGGGGAGGTGGGGTAGGGTACGAGGCAGGGAGGGATGTTTCCAGTTCAAAGTGTCCTGAATGGTTTTAAGATTGTGCTGCAGCTCATGACAGCGGTATTTTTTTTACCATGAAGTTGCAGGTATGTGTTGCATGAGGTCTGTAAAGCCTTTTGAGGTACTGTAATAGGATAGTCAATTGCCAAAACTGATGTACATGGTTGTCCATGTTACTTTTTGGCAGTACTTTCAGGAATTTCCCCAAGTTGTGCCTGGACAGTACCTGTTCTGGAGAGACCTAGTTGAGATAATTGAAAACACAGCAGTTAAATAACAGTTAATCAGGAAGACAATAAATGAGTCAATCCCGTTTTCTTCCTAAGCATTTCAGATGTACCCTGTGAGAGGACACTGCATGCAGACAGCTAAGAGCAGAGATTATGAGATATAAGAATTAAAATTCACTGAATACCAAGTCAAATTTCACAATAAATAGAAAGATGATACTGTTCCTAAAGACTCAAAGAGGACTTTGTAGAGTTTGTTGCAGCTAGGAATGCACTAAAAGTTGGAGATTGGACACAAGTGTGAGGAAAGCAAGAAATACTAGGGTAATGCAGGAAGCAGGAAGGAGATGACACGCTCCTTTACTCCACCACACCAACTACTCCCCCCCACCCCCCACCTTTTCTCTCACTTAAACTTTTTCTTTTCTAAATAAGAAACAATAATAATTTCTATTTACAGAATAATAAAACCAGAACGCAGCACCATACAGGCTGCTGTGAAGAAAGTAACTTCATCCCAGACAGACCCAATATAAAAGCAATGTTGTTAAAGCCTGGCTTTGACAAGCTCCTTCAGACAAACAAGTAAGGATTACTAGTAGCACTGTTCAGTAAGAAATGATGATGAGTCCAAGTGTCAATATATATTTTCAATATCAAAACTTGCTGCTAGGTCTATTTCTCAATATGATTTGACTGAAAGAACTGGCAGACTCCTCTCTGGCTCAATAGGAGCATGTTCAGGTATTCTGTATGGAATAATAAGAATGATAAAAAGGTCAAAAATTTTTTGCAACTGCATATAACTGTGAGGAACAAATAAATCAAACAGGCACTTAAAGACTTTGCGCTCTTTTCTTCTTAAAAAAAAAGCAACTGGGACACTGAAAGTTATGAATCTATCTTTTTTTTGTCCCAGTTTATAATTTTGCCTGTAGCCTCATGCTGGAAACTTACAAATCATGAAAACTCTGAAAAGTATAAGTATATAAAATATCAGGTAATTCTGTCACAAATTATCATCTTATTCTCAGTCAGCATATAATACTGTGCAAACAAAAATCTGGTGAAAGGATCATACTCTGATTGCATTTTCATATTATGGACTCAGAGTAAAATTGCTTCAGAATTGAAATTATTGTATGTGAGGATTTTCAAGGGTGATTGTGACATCTAGACACACACTGGAACTCAGTGGAACTCAGAACTAAGGAGAATAACATAGCTAAGGTGCTTATTTAACTTTGAAAACTTAAACATTTATGCTTAAATTGACACAAGGATAAAAACAACAGTGGGGGCTGTGACAAGTTTTTTTTGCTTTTGCATCTTCTGCTTTTTCTCTTGAAATTATGTAGCACATGTCCCTACTCCTCTACTGTTTATGGAATATTTTACACATTTATTTTCAAATTAAAAGGAAAGAAAAACTCTTAAAAGTGCTGAAGTTACTTAGCACCAAACTTGGACAGTTATTTAGACTGCCCTCTCCTCAGCACTTCAATGCCATTCATTTAGACTTCAGAAATGTAGTTTTCACTGCTTTAGAATTAGCAGATGGAAAATTTATCTACTGTGTGCTCTATGTAAGTAGTGACTTGATAAACATGTTTTGTTTATCCTTTGTTGTAGAAAGCATTGAAACTTGCTGATGCAATACATTAGAGACATCATAATATAGTCCTTGCTTTGGGGAAATTTTTCTGGGAATCAGAATATTTCTAGGAAGCTAAATTTATGGTTATTTTATGGCATGAAGAGAGAAAATGAGCTCTCAGGCTCCTTTGAAACCAGTATCTTGTCAGGAAATTTGTACCCATTTCGATATGCTTTGTGTGTTGTGATTTAGCTGCTGGATTTACTTATGATGCCTTTTTGCAAAAAATACCAGGTAGAGAATTTTGTGCTCTTGGTGCAGAATAGTGAATTTGATTAGCCATGTTATTTTATGTTATCTGTGATTTTATCCCTACCACAAGTACTGTGAAGAAGCATTTTGGGAAGCAGAAAGCTCCATATCATTAATCATAAGTAAAGAGTGAAACTACTTCATTAGGCATGTGGAAATGGTCAAACTTAGACAGTGTGTTTGCTGGGTTGCAGGGATTTCTCACGCAGTCAAACACGTATGACAGAAGGCAGCGAAGGGTGTTGCAGGTGGATGGACAGACAGACTGCATCTCCTTTAAAAGATCTCTCTGTGGTCTTGAAGAGCGGATGGTCTGAGGAGGGAAGATTCGTCACTCTGGATCCATCCCTTAGTGAATGCTTCTGTCTCCCCTAACCGTGGACGAGGGTGCCGTGTAAAACGCCGTGATGGCTGTGCCAGGAACATTGCACTTAGTAACACTTTACTGCAGCTTTAAAGCTCAATCATGGCTGAATTTTGGCAGTTCTGATTTGCTAGGATCTCACTGTCCAAGGTGTTGCTCTAATATCTAGCCAGGTTATTGGGGAAGCTCCCATACCTCATCTATTCTTTCAAATTCTTTGTAACTTTGGTCATATTATTTTTAAGGTTTTCACTGCTGTTGTAACAGAAGAAATTAATCAAAATTCATGACGCTGAATTTCTGAAGAAAAAGAGAGTATCTTCAAAGAAGTACCAGTGGAGCATGTGTATGGCTTTTGGCAGCATTCCCAGCACTAATTTTTAATATGTAGTATAACATTATGTTTTGCTCAGTTCCAGTCTAAAAGCTAAGTGGACCAATTTAGCAAATGTGTGCAGTGATGGAAGGTACCCGAGTTTATGATTCAAACTTTAGTATTCATTTTTTTCAAAGACCTGAACGTTCACAAATTCACAGCCTTTTAAAAATGTGTGTTGAATGGGAGGAGAATGGAGAGGGAAGTGTGGTAGTGTTCAGTTCTTTGTGAGTCTTGTTATAGTAGACCTAATATATAACAGAGGCATAAAGTATTTTCCCTTCCTTCTTTCTCCATATTGCATAGCTCTGTCTTACCTTAAAGAACATTCTTTAAATTTTTACCATTGGTTTAGACTAATCATGTTTCATTTTGGTAAAAGCCTATAGACACTGAATAATCAAAGCCTTTCAGATGACTGATTAAAACCCCATCATCAAAATGGTTCTATCTGAGAGAGCTCTACCTATTGCTGTTCTGTCCTGAGCAAGTAATCCCAAATAAATCAGTGAATCTATTTTCTTAAGTAAGAAAATAGATCCTATATTTCCATATAAAATCAGTGCATGACATTTATCTAGGCCTTTACTTTTTGAGTACCTCTCCTAGCAGACTGAGATGCTTTTAGGACTGTGTCCTTGCATTATGCAAGGAGGTACTGCTCAACTGTCTGTGCTACCTTGCTCTTCTGTAACATGCAAAGACATATTTTGTGGGCTAGAGTCAGCAGTCCTTTGAAAAACTATGTGATAAAACCACATGCACCTGTGCTAGGCCCACTGCTTCCTTTACTTCTACCTTTCCCTGCTTTCTTGTCCTGTTCATGTCTCTGGACTCTAGAATCTTCAGGGCAGTGACTGTGGTTCTTTCGGATACATTGTTCACGGGGCACATTCTCAGTCCATAAGACTGGATACTCAGTTGTGGAAAAAAGGAACAAATGTTTTTCCCCCACCTCTCAGGCATGTTGGACCTAACAACAAACTGGAATATTAATAGCTGGGCTTTGGAAAGAGCTGAGCTAGTTCCTCAGGGTACATTTGAAGTGCCTTTACACCTCAGTGCGGAAAAATTTGTTCTGAAATATTTTCTGCAATGAAAAAGTAATCATTACAGTCAAAATCAATAAAATTGAAAATGCAACTTTTTGGAAATGTAATGTAAATATATTGTGACTTATATTGCTTATTTGTTTGTATAACACTTTTGTATTACAGATAATAAATTTGTCTCTATTATCTGTATAATGTAGGAAGAGACATTTCATTAGAATTTGCACATATTTTTAAAGAAATTACCTATAAATGAAAATACCCCTAGTAAGAAAAAGTTTCTCTTGGTTTCAAAATATTAGAACAAGTGTCTATTAAATGGAGGAGTCATTTGGAAAGCTTCAGGTAAAAACATTTTTGGTGAATGAATGGAGGATTGGGAAATAAGGTGTTAAAAGTGGGTGAAAATTATTAGCAATTTGAAACTGAATACATTTGTCTACTCAGTGCTCTGTTCTCTGCTTTCTGGTTCATTTTCAGATTTTTTCAATTTTTTCAGTTTGCTTTCAGCTCTCAGTGTTATCTGTTGAGGTAGCTGTGGAAATGGAAAGAAGGATGTTTTTTGCCCCTGGTTAGCCATAAGAACTCATAATGCTATATCATTCCAATAGCTGCAAGTATGTGGGCAATGAGTGTACAGTGAACCCATTTTGTTATTAATCATTTGCTGGAGCAAACACTCTGCTACAGCAAGGGCTGTTCAGAGGCGTAAACTGCATAATGTTTATTATAATAAATCAATCTGTACCAGATACCCTAGGGGATCCCAAATCACTGGAGGAGATCCAAAAGATTCCAAGTAAGACATCTTACAAATCTACTGACAACTGAAAAATAAGGTGGAAAAAAGCTATATGGGCCAAATATGTGAAATATAAAGCGGGATGATTTATGTTGGCAGCCCATCATGGTGTGTATGTTCATGAATGGAATCCATTTCTCATTTAAGAGTTTTTTAAGACTATCATGGACTATGGCAAGTGAAGACATACTTGAGTTTCAGCTCATAGCAAAAGAAAACCATTCAGTTATTTGATTAACATATATATATATTCAGTTATTTGATTAACATATATATATGTATATATTAACTATATATATAGTTAATGCAACAGAAAAGCTGCATAGCATGTCTATTGGAATAAAAAATTGTAAGTAAAAATGGCACATAAAACCCAGCAACATGTGTAATGTGCTTATATAGCTTAAGCTGTAGTCTTTTTCTTATCTTAGGTGGAAAGGTCTGAAACACACAAACTGGTTAATCTTTTCTTCCTCATTATTTTTTACTTAATACTTGTACACTCACAAGCACACATGAAAATTATTTTAAACAATGGCTTTTAAAGCTAAAGAGTTGTTTATTTATAAGTCAGGAAATGCCAGAGTTAAATAAGGTTTCCTAGGTGTTATATCTTTCCACCTTGTTCAGGTTATTTATGAAACAGACTTCTAGATGTGCCATAGTCTCTTTTCTCCTGTCTTTTCAGCCAGGTCCTTATCCATCTCACTACCCTTTGTTTTCTTTCCACATGGACTCTCTAGACTGTGCAACATTCCTGTTAAAGTTCCCACCCTGAATTCTCATCCCATCCACCTAATCCAATTTGTTTCTTTCATCTTCATGTTTCCAGTTTGCTCTTCTTTCCTTATCCCTTCCATCACGCTTCCTGCACAATTTTCTCTGTCTACTTCCTTCATATTGTCATAGCTTCTCAATGTATTTATCTTTTCCTCTCATACCAGTCCTGTGACAGAGTCTATGCCATTTTGGTCTGATTTCCAACCTCAGCTCCTTGTTGTACATTCACTAGTTTGTCTTCTACCAGCTAAATCCTGGGATCTCATCTCTACTTTTTGGTCTTTGCCTCCCTTCCACATGAATCTTAGTCTCTGTGTAATCTTTGTTCCAGTCTACTTCCCTCTGCTGAGCCACCCATTATACTCTCTGAATTTGAACAAAAAGCTGAATGCTTGTACTCAACTCTGTTTTCAAAATTAGCTCTAGATAAAATACCTGGTACAGCGCACAGACAGCCTTTTTTTGTACACCGGATTGGAAATACGTAATTTCTCTGTAAAGGAAGCTCTTGCATATTATCCTGTTCGGGCCTGAGAACATTGGTACAGTCAAGCATCTTCAGTAATGATAGAATTATTTTAGACTTCATCCACTAAAATGCAACAAAAATATATTTTGAACATGGACAAACTCTGTCTTATTTCCTCAAAGATCTAAAGTTATCCAAATTTGGGGAGACATCTACAAGACCACCAAAGGCACTTCCACAGGATCACTGGTGTACAAGCCATTTATTCTTTCAAATTTTTTCAATGCTCTTAGGACAAGAGTTCTAAGTGTTTTCAGAAACGTGAGAAATATCAGGCAAATGGGCCAGCTGGGGCATCAGCAACTCTGCCTTTCATAACATCTTTTTAGCATGACTTTATTTGGTGAACTTTACTAGGTCTATACTCTAAGCAGAGCCAGATCCAGACTTTAACTGAGCAAGTTTTGCCAGATAATTTATGATTCAGATCTAGGCTTACTGATTGTTTTTGTTGCTGTTGCTGTGGTTGGTTGGTTGGTTGGCTGGCTGGAGTCTTTTTGTTATTTTGGTTTGGGTTGGGTTGGGTTTTGTATTCCATATCACAAATGGTAGACCTAGATAACATTGGTTTTAGTGAAACTTGCTTGATATTTTCTCTTTTAAAATCCTGTCTCTACATTATTGTAATTCTGCTTCATTTAAACTATTCAAATTGAAAATGCCCATGTGCCAAAATTTTTTTTAGGTGTTTTTAACCAAACTGTTGTAGCTGTTTATGAGACTGGGGAAAGGGAGAAGGACTATGGTACCATGTTAAACACCTGTACTACACCTTTGTTGGAGAGTGGAAACACACTGCTTTGGAGGAATTTGATTGGTGCAGGGAATGGGAAAGAATAGCCCTGGGGTCAGGGATGTGGGAGTTCTTTTTCAATGAAAATTCGCCTAGATGTAGCTACACACTCAATGAAGAGAGTAGAAGCTCAGTTCACTGGAGCCCACCTTCTCCAGTCTGTCCCAGTTTTTGCTTGGAAAATAGGCTGTCCACCTCCAGTACTGCCCCCAAAGCGACCATCTTCAGTCCAAGACTGCATGGGCTGAGTAGGCCTTGGCCTGTAATTGAGCATTATTGTTAGGAATTGCCTTATGACTTGCCATTAAAAATTAGTACGGAGTTTTGTGATACAGGTGTAGCAATACTAGTTTAACACATTCGAGTCCCTTCAGGAACAATTGCTCTTCATTCACGCTCCTCTTTAGTGAGCTCATGAGGATCTATACTGTTACTTAATCTCCTGTTCTTGGACACAGATGAGTTCAATATGCCATTCACAGTGTGATGCCATAACTGCCATGATATTTGTTAGCAAAAATCAGGAGGTTTTATGCTCTCTCCAGCCAGCCAGCGGTTTAGGGACAGAAATTCTTTAATGATTCTGCCACAGCAGCTTCTATATCATAAAAATTATGCACAGATTAAGGAGTCTGTGGCCTGTACTGTCAGTGTTTTCCCAGGTGGTACCCGGGCAGCAAAGAAGAAATTGCTTGTGTCAAAGGTAGACAGGTGAAGAATGAGCTACGTAAAGAGGTACAGATTCTGTGAAAAAAATTAACTGAGGGAAAAATATTTCCCCTGGACTTCTCAAATAGTTCAGGAAGAACAGAATGTCATCCAGTGAGGTATCACCATCAGCACAGGGACCTCAGGCTGAAGCCATAATTTTAGTTTTTCTACTTTTCAGTGCTACAGCTTGAAATCTTTTGTGTGTGTCTGTGTCTGTGTCTGTGTCTGTGTCTGTGTGTAATACATACTACGGGTTCATTTTTTTCTATAAGTATTTTGAGTTATCAAAATTTTCTGAGAAACACATCAGAAAGAATGATCATAAATGAAACCAAATTCACATGACGGTAATACCACAGTGATGCTTTAAGAATTGCTTGACAAACATTAGACACAGAGTTTATTTCATGAAAGTTGTAGTCAGTATCATGTATCAAAATAGGTAACTGCAGGTTGATGCCTGAGCAGATACTTTTAAATTGAGAGGTGCATTTAATGTAGTGAAAATGTGAGCAGCATATCTTTCTGATTTGCTATCCTCTTTCAGGTTCTCATGCCTCCCTGACTCATCTTCTCTGTCTATTCCTACCATAGTTTTCTAATCCATCATAAAAATGTGCTTTTTGCAGCTACATCATGTAATATGAACACTATCTGCAAATATTTTCAGTCAGCTGTAGGGCACCTCATCTCTGGAAGAGATTCTAAAATCCCATATTAAAACTTATATTCTTCAACAATAGCATCGTTTTTGTTTGGGAGTCCTTTTTATGGCACATCCTCTTTTTTTATGTGGCTCATTATACATAATTTGAACATCACTTTTAAGAATTGCCATATGGTGTCAATAAATAAGTCTTTAGAGGCTTTCACTTATCTTCTAAATATGGTTCAATGGTGACTAATTAAATCAATATATTAAAAAACTCTACAGCCTATACAAATCAATGGTTATTTTAATATTTAGATCCTGCCTTATTAAGAACTCCTTGAAGATACATCCTTCAAGGGAGAAAATTAGCTATTTCCCCATCCCTTAGCTTTTATTTTATATTGCACTACACAGTTTTTATTGTATAATGAGCTGTATAGCATATTGGTAGTCTTAATTTTTGCATTTTTCTATGCTTTCAGTCTCAGCTGGGGTTCCTGAAAAAACTTCACTTGCTTGCCCTCACAGCAAAAGCAGAATTGGAGCTATAAAAGGGCTCTCCTCTTCATTCCCTCCTCTCCTCTGCATTCATTGCGAGGTAATTTTGTGAGTACTGCATTCTAATATTAAATTGGATAGCAACTCATCTCAGACATAATTTGTATCCTTGTATCTGGCACAGAATCTATTCAGTGTAGTAACTCAGAACTTGGCCTTGACTAAATCTCTAGTTGTTCAAAGAGCATTTTGACTCTCACAGTAGAGGTTAAGCAAATGTCACCTGTGTCTGTCTTAACAAGAATTAGATTTTAAATGGGTAATCACCATGACATAAATTCTGTATATCTCAGAGGCCTGCCTGGAATGCTTTACAGCTACTAGAGTACACATTCTATCCCCTCCTCAGTTCCTGGGAACACTACTTGCTCCTTTGACTGTTTGGAAAATAGAAGCCTCCAGCCCTTTTACCTTCCAAAACATCCTGGATTCACTCCCCTGTGTTCTTGCCTTAATATTTGTTAGACACCCTTGCTTGTTTAGATAGAAAAAAAAGTAATCCCATAAACATTAAATTCAAAGCTTCTGTTTTTCTCTTTCAGACAGAACTGCTCCTTTCCTCTCTGATGCCTCTCAAAGACTGACTTACATGATTGTGTTGAAGTATTGTGCTTCAACCAACCATTCTTCACCTTCGTGACAATATAGGCTTGATAATACCAGAACCAATTCTTTCTATGCTCTGATATCCAATCTAAAAAATGCAATTAGATATACAGGCACTTGCTCCATAATATTTTTCTTCCCACAGGCAGCCTTTAGCATTCTAGTGAGCCCTTTTTGATATTGTGTGCAAAGGTAGGAAAAGAAATTTTAACAAGAAAGGCAACTTTCAAGGCTCTGCATAAACCTGTTTCAGTGCTGATAATCAAGCTACTTAAACCAGTGATTTCCAAAGTGGGGTGAGTGCATCTCAGGGATTGTGCAAGACAATCTGCTGGGATGTGGGAAGAAAATATTTTGCAAATATATTTTATTACGTTTCTAAAAATCCATGTGGTATTTATTTTGTCTTTATCTCATCCTTATTTTTTTTTTAAGATTTTTTAAGATTTTAATGTACATAATACATAAGCACAGTAATGCCTGTGTATGGTTTATAAAAAAATCTATATCGATATATGTAGGTGATGCACACTCAAAATGTTTTTACTGATAGGGTTGAATGATCAAAAGATTTTTCAGGCGCCTTTTTTTCAAAGATAAAAATATCGGTAAACAGTACAAGAGTCATATTAAAAAATAAACATATTTAAGTATTTATTTTCCACAACAAAAGGAAATATTGCTCTTATAATTTTTTTAAAAATCATGGTATTTATTAGAATGTTTAAAAATGTGTTACCAAAATGGTGACTTTAACAGGAGAACAAGAAGTAGTAAAGTAAAAATGGACAAAGAAGGAGACAACTGTTTATTCAAGAACATTTTCTTCAATGAGAAAAATATTCCATTTCAGCTATTCCTAAGAAAGAGAGGTGCAAGAGACAAGCTGGCAAGCAATATCAGGTAGTGGCAATTCTCTGAGAGAATGATTTGAATAAAAGGGGAAGTCCAAGATGAGTGAATTTGGAGATGAATTTTGAAAATTCTTTGGAAGTTTGAAAATATTCCTGGGGAAGAAAAACACTGTTGCTGAAAAAGAAGCTCCCCTGTCTTCTTGGTCAGAGCACTCATATAGGCTCCAAGAATACAAACTCACTCTGAATAAAGTGTTTCAATTCTTTAGTTGCCTCAAAGAAGATAAAAATATGATCTGTATTTTTTGCATAGATTTTGAGGAGACTTACAACAGACAGTGGGCAACAACACAATAATCTGAAGTGCCTGGTAACAGTTTTTAAATAAGAAATGTTGTGTTTGTGGTTTAGAAGTAAATTCATTCCCAGGGCAAGAAATCTCTTACATAACCTTATATAACCAGTAGAACTAAAACCAAATACAAGATCCAAATACTCGTCACACACAATGTATATGGGTTATGATGCAAGAGAGAATGGTATGCAGAATTGGTCTAATAACTCATGCTGTGAAATTTGCCAAAGTCCAAGCAGAGTAAATAAAGTGAAAGTTCATCGTTATAGAGAGGGCAGGTGAGTAGATTGATGAAAAACAACACAATTATAGGCATAATCTTACGTGCTCTTGCAGAGTGAGTACAGAGAGTTTAAAACTGTTTAAGCTGAGTGTATCACTACCTTTGTAATGATTTAAACTGATCTGGAATTTTTTGCTTCAAAGATAGGTGAATGACTCTAATTTCATCAATTGCTCACTACCATAGGTAAGCTGATGTGTGGTAAAACAAGGCAGGTACATGGTAAATGGAATTGTTCAAGCTGTCCACAGCAGTATGCCTCATACGCCCTCTGTGTCTCATGATATTGTTTGACCAAGTTGAATATAAAGGATTCATTAACATCCAGTGAGATTTAACAGCCCTCAGGTTAAACAACACAAAGTGGGGAAAGTATATAGAAGCAATGAAAAAGTATGAAAACACCAAGGACCTCCAAAATTTCAGGAACCAGACAATAACTTTACTCTTTTCAGGCAGTACCTATTCTATTTTTGAGACTATATTAATTGTACCCAAAGAAACTCTAGTGTGGGTACAGGCAAACAAGTTTAGAGGTGCCTCAGTGTGGTTTATTTTCTGTCTTTTATCTGAGTTACTTCCTTACAAATGCTTATAGTTGCACATGGTGGCATCCACACTTGGAAAGTTGCACTGTGTTATGTATCTTGGTAGAGTACATCAGAGGAACTTTTGAGGGAAGATATATCCCTAAGGAAGTTTAAGATGTTCAAGGTGAGACAGCAAGCCAAACCTAGTATAATAAAGAAGGGTTTGGTATAGTACCAAAAGGTTCCTGAGGAATATTTGCTACTTACATGGTACAAAAGGTGTTTAAACTTAATACAGCTGAAGTTACAGCTTGGTGTGCTTCAATTAGGAGAAATTGCTTTTAGGGAATCCTTGAAATCAATAGTTGCACAATGATGTGTGAGTTACAAAGGGATATAGTCAGTCACCTTCCGGAGAGGTGAAGATAAGAAAGGAAAGGCACAATCCAGTCTTCAAATGTGAAAACATTTCCTGCTTTCTCAACAAAGGAAAAATGAACTGACCTCTTACCTTCCCAGCTATGAAAATTGGTAGCAATTAAAAATTAAATGAAGCATAAGTAGCAAAGTGAGTTCAGGGGATATATCAAATACGAAGCACAAAAAGAAAACCAATAACTTAAACTAATATAATTTAAAGTAATTTTCAAAACCAAACATTTTCTAGTTTACAAAGCTTTATGTCTGATCATTATTTAATAGTTTTAAAATGATGCCTAGAAATGCCAAAGACACTAGTGGTCTTAGATTCATTGTTGCTGCAAAAAAAAAAAAAAAAGCTTAATTACTTTCCAAACATAGATAGGTTCAAAAATATAGATAAGTATATCAGACAAACTTTGGAAGAGAATTTCTGTTCAGAAAGGGGAAGTACAGGAATCTTTGGACCCTTTGGCCTGGGTCTCAGAATGACTGTGTCAAAACTAGGTATCTTTTGTCACAGGTGACACTTGGATAATATAATCATCCTAAATATAAAAGCATGCAAGAGAAATAAGACTATAAAAACTAGAGAATAAATTAGACTGTATCATAGTTTAAGTGGTTTTTAGCCACTGGTTACACTTTTATGGTCTGCCCTTAGCCCTCACAGTTCCTCAAACATTCTTACAGATCCTGTGGGAGTGCACCTCAGAGTTTTTCATGTCACTTTGTCACTTGCCCCATTGAGCAGCAGACCCACACTTTCCTCAGCTTTTCTTCTGTTTCCAGTGTAGCTACAGAAACCCTCTTTATTATCTTTTGCTGGTTGGAGCAACATGTGAGCTTTGGACATTTCCACCATAATCTCTGCAAGCACTCTATGTTTCTCCTGGGTAACTTGTTCCAACTTCTTACTCTGTGAACTGCTTTTTTATATTTGAACTCGGTGTTTCCTGTTGAATCAAGCTGGCTCTTTGTAACACTTCTGTTATTTACAGAACATTAGATTAAGCCATTCTTGTGCTCTGAGGAGCTTGTCCTTGAAGATCAGCTGGTTCTTCTGGTGTTCTTTGCCCTCTAGGGCAACATCCCATGAGATATTACCAAATAGGTCCCTGAATAGGCAGAAATCTGCTCTCCTCCAATCCAAATTTGAGATTCTGCTGTTCACCTTACTTTGCTTGATTTTAAACTGCACAGTCTCTTGATTTTACCAGCCAAGGCTGTCTTTGACTTTCATATTTTTGATGATATATTTACTGATTGTGAACAATAGTTTCAAGAAAGTATTTCACTGAATGGCTGACCTGCAACAATAAATTATCTTAAACATACACTAGAAATCTTCAGGATTGTTTGTGCCCAGCTCGCTTGCTTTATAGCAGACATTCAGATGTAGATCCCTGGAGAGTCAGTTGGTGATTGCAAGTCTTCTTTTAGCTGCCTACAGGCTTCATTTAGCCCCGGATTTTTTCTTCTGCAGCACAAACCTGTGCTGCCCATGACAGTCTCTTCTCTAAATTTAAACGTAAGTTCTCAGCAGACTTGTCACCACTTCCTCAGTGGTGAAAGCTCTGCACACTCCAGCCATTCCCTTGTATACAGCAAAACCCTTCCTCCTTGTCTTTCCAGCCTGTCTCTCCTGAAAAAACATGCATCAGTTCATTGGAGTGCTCTGGTGAGACCTACCAAGCTGCATCTCTGTAAACTTAATGAGGTCATACCTCTGCAGCTCCCATGTGTTTCCCAAAGTGTGGCCTTTCCTTCCCCTGTGGTGTTGTTTTCTCAAGGGTAGAGAAGAGAAAGCATGAAAAGATGTGAGTTCTATTTTCCTCTGGTGCCCTAAAGCTTTTTTTACTCTCCTAAACCTTGCCTCCTCTTTGGATTATGACAACACTACCCCAATATACCTAATTTACAGTTCTTCTCTAAAGGTTAACAAGACTGTTTGCAAAAACACTCTTGCCCCATTTTGTCAAAGTACTCATTCCTCAAAGACTGTCCCACAATCACAGAGACCAAAACCTTGTCTGTGCGGCTACTTATACAGCCAGGTCTTCATCCCATGTGTATGTTCACACCTACCTGAGCCTTTGCTTTCACTGCAAAGACTAGCATGAGGATATTTCTTTGAGTAGTCAAGCTTTACAGAGACTTCCATTTTAAAGCTAGAACATTCATATTAAACTGCTGGAGAGTCAAAGAAGTTTTGGAAGTGCCTTTGTCAGGCACACAACAGCATCAGGTCTAATAGTCAAGCTTTTTATATATAAAGAGACATCAGAAAATACTTTATTCTGAAGGGCACTTAGACACAGTAATAATTTACCAAGGTGGTTTATACTTTTGTAATAATGGAAAATGGAATTTGCGGTACTTCTGCATGAATTACTTTTAATTTTTCTGTATTAAGTTAGATACTTTGTTTTTCTTCTAGAAAAGTAGATACCCAGTAGATGATGATTTGTTTAAAACCACAAACCCTCATTCAATTTTTAATTAGAAAAGTGTTAAGTTCATTTCTTTTCAGTAAAACAAATATTTGTTATTGCTAATACCTTTTAAAGGCAAGCATAGCACTTCATAGTATTTACAGGAATAGTGTATGTAGTGCACTGCTTCATCATGAATTCATGTCAATCATTTCACTGTTGCAATAGAACTTTTCTGAAAGAAAATACATTTCCCAGTCACAAGCAGGAAATTGAATTCTGCTCTATGAGAATTCAAGGGACACATGTCCATTGAACCATCAGATTCACAAGTTAAAGTACCACACTGCCTTTTCTTGTGCTGCAACTGACATCAATCACTTCTGAAACACCATATTTAAAAATCCAGCCAAAAATGCAATTAAAATGGACAATCTTGCTCACAGAGACAATAACTGCCATGAGCCAAGGCAATTTTTTATTTCAGACAGATTTCTGGCTCCATCTTTTTTTACATGTATAACTGCTTCTTTCTCACCACTGTGTGATATTCAGTAAAGAAACTACTACTTTGTAATGAAGAATAGAGTCTGTCTTGTTTCAGTTCTGTAGTGGTTTGGTCCAAAATACTCATTACTGTTTATCTTCTGTGAGATAAGAATTAGGAGAAATGCAAAGCAGGCACCAAACTTGAAAGAATATAAAGAAGTTTATTAACAGACCTAAAAGAGGAAAGGAAAAAAAAATTATACCACCTTCAGAACTCTCCTCCTCCCCCCACCTTCCTCCCTTCTCCCACTGACAACATAAAAAGACAACCCTTAAGATGTTCAGTCTGTTTACCACTTCCATAATAACCTTGTTCAGTCCATTTAGAAAGAGAAGTCTCTTCTTGCTCATGCTATGAAAACATTATCACAACGAGACAGCCGCCCACTTCCAAATATTGTTCAGTCCATTTAGGAAGAGGAGTCTCTCTGCTCCCATGTGAGTCCCTTCCCCCGACTTGCAGCTTTTCCTGCAACTGCTTTCGAGGGTCCACTCTTGAAGATTTTAGGGTACAATTTTAAGGTTGAGCCGTTCAGAAACAAAAACAGAGGCCCTTCTCCTTCCCTGGGAGCAAAGGGTCTTCCTCATCTTCATCTTTAGGACTATGTCTGGGAGCATCCCTAGGGACTGAGGTTTTCTCCTTTCCTGTTTGGAGCAAAAGTCTTCATCTGGTTCATTTCTCCCTGTCCAAGCTTCTCATGAAATTACAGCTGCGTCAGCGTCTGCCTATCTCAGCGCAGGTGCTTTTGCTTACGAGTTGAACACTCCACCCCCCATATCTTCATGGAATTACAACGGGATACTCTGATATATCATAGCTTCACAACAGAATTCCAGCTTTAAGCATCTCCTCTTTCTCTTCCTTCAGGTTTTCAGCTCTTCACAGCAATAAAAGGGTTAATCTCACCTCGGCCTTGCAGCTTTGAAGCTGGAATGTTGAATTTTCCTTATCGAAGTGGAGAGGGGGGAGAGCCGAGCCGCTCCGGCTGCCCACGGCAAGGCAGTGGGGGGGGTTCCACGGCTGGAACAGGTCCATGGCTTCAGGATGGCCTGGCCCAAGCAGGGCCTGGCCCGAGCAGGGCCTGGCCAGGCCCGCTGGCCCCCACTCGGGCCCTGCAGCCACCTGTGCCAGCGCCGGAAACGAGAGAGAGCTTGGAGGGGAGTTTGCCTATTCTTAAATGTGGATCACAGAGGTGGTCACAGCTTTAAGTGGCTTAGAGAATTGTCCATATTCAAACTGGCCAGCTGATAGGTTCTATCCCAGAGGATAGAACCTTTTCTTTCTTCATTCTTTCCCAGAGGAAACTGTAAGCACCCCTTAGCAAGGACATCCCTTCTGGGACTATGCTTGCTAACCTATGACAAGTTCATATATTATTATTTAATAATATGGTCTGATGGATAATATAACTGGTTATTTGTTTGATTTTCAATCACCAAAGAGGACTAATGCATGATGTTTCCAATATTTGTACAGACTGGTGATGATTGTATCTATGTTATTAGAACAAGATGTTTTCTTTCTTTGGCTTCATTTCAGAAGGGCTGAATGTAAATATTATTAATATCCTCTGTATTATTTATACTCATTTTGGCATTTGAAATGGGTAAGTTAGAAGAAAGTTTTTACAATCATTCATGTAAAACTTGGAAGAGCTGAAGTCAGCTGAATTTTTTTTTTTTTTTTTTTACTATAGGTTTTTTGGGAGCTGTTCTGGCTTTTATTGAGACTCCAAATTTGTGGCAAACTATCACAGTGAAAACTGTTGGTATAAATGCTTTTCTTTTGAATATAATCAGGAACATGTCAGAGGTAAACCCAGATAGGTCCAGATATGCCCAGATAGGTCTTGAACTTCCAAAAGTGCTCTGTCTGGATGGTCAGCAGCAGATTTTACACTTCAGGTGCCAAAAATATCAAGTGATTGTGAGAGATCTATAGTGACAAAAAATGATTCCTTGCTTAGGAATAGGCTATAAAGTCATTAAAGCATCCTTAAAGTAAGGGACTCTCAAGCTTTTAGAAGTCTTTAGCCTTAATCTTCTGGATTTTAGAATATGCATAGGAAAAAAAATTAGCTGTATAATTCCTGGGGAAAGCATTCCAGCATCTTTGGAGTCTAGAGTTTTTGTCTACAGCTAGATTTATCTCCATCTACAATGGTTCTATCATGGCTCTTTCTGTTGTCTAGAGTGGAGTGAACAAAGCCTGCAGAAAATCATCTGAAGTACACAAGAAATATTCATTCCTTCTAAAATTTCCAAATAGATGCCTGGGGTATGAAGAAGAGAAAATGTCATGGGAAGGGAAATAATTTATTACAAAAATGCTACAGGACAATCTATTACTGTAAAATTGTTCCAATTTCTCTAAGTGGATGATTTTCAAGAGAAAACTGACTTATGAAGGAAGAGGAATGTTTCTGAGAATTAATATAGTCCACCTAAAAACTTGTGGGATCTTTTGTTTAAATGCTTGTACTAAGCCAGTGCAGGAGTGAGACCATTTGCAGCCAAAGTTTCTTTTCCTTAATTTTTTTCCCAAATGAAGAAAACACAACAACAACCAACCAACCAAACAAAAAAAACCCAAAGGAAAAAAACATCACTTAGGGCAGTCTCAACAGGACTGAAGACACTGTTTATTCCATCTGCATTTCTGGTGTAATTTTTCGTGGTCATTGACACTACTCTTTGCTTTTTGTATTAACTCCTTCAGTGTCACTTCCAAGGGTACCCTGATTTTTAAATGAGTGAGCTCTCAGAACTGTGAGCTCCTTAATATGGACTCACATTTTTGCAGCTAAATACTAAATAGGCTGTTCACTCATAGAGGGTTTATTTCTTTTTTCCTTAAAACTAGCAAGATTTCCAACTGGAGGATCAGAGAAAAGAGAGGGTCAATACCCGTGGTATGAAAACAAAACTAAGTCACTCCTCGTCAGACAGGTACATGCCAAAATTCAAAGAAACTTTTTAAGGTCTGAAGAAATAGGTTTTCTTTCTTCATACCTTTTTCACCCTTGAATATTGACATCTTTTCTGTCACTTTCCTTGCAGACTTTCCTCATCCAGCTATGAGTTTTATTCAAGAACCAAGAACAACCAGAAACAGAAACCACACTAGAATAAATATATGTTTCTGTTTCTCATGTTAATGACCTAGGTGGTAAACTCTACTGCTTCAGGTTTCTGATGCAGAATCTGCTCATTTACCCTTTATAGAAGTCATCAGTATCCTATTGAATTGAATCAGATACATTTTATTTCCCTCTAATATGAAGGAAAAAATCAACTGCTGAAAGAAAATAACTTCAGTGAGTGGTTGGCTATGAGCTTTGCAAATTCGCTTTATTGTGTGTATCTCTACTAGACAAGGCCTTGAGCAATCTCCTCCAACTTTGAGATTAACTGTGCTTTGAACAGTTTCTGAAGGGGCCAGGACCTCAGACGGGCCCTTTCCACCTATATTTTTCTATGACTTTATACATGTAATATGTATATATTTATAGTCAACATACATGTGTGCACCACATAGATACAGGTATATGCTTTGTTCTTTAAAATAAAATAAAAGGTCAAATTGTATTTTTGTAGGCTTGACCACATTGCAAACTCATGCTATATAACTCATTCTTCCCTCACTGCATTGTGGTTGCTGTTGTTGGACTACTTGTTAGATTGCTTTTTGGTGCTTTTTTGTGACATATGTAAGTTTTATTCACTCATATCTATAATCAGATTTTATAGAAATTATCCGTGAGACTCTGACCTACTTCAGTTTCTTTGTTGCCATACAAAACTAAGCCCTTCATGGAATCTCTGTGTTTACAGGAGAACAAGTGCCAATAATCAATGAACATCAAAGCAGAATTAACTGCTGTATCCCAGAGCTGTTGTCTTTCTGGAGCCACAACATGGCAGCTCACTGAGGTGCAGATGCCCAACTTAATGACGCAGTGTGAAAGGCAGGATGGAGGAGAGCTCTGCTTGCCAAAGCCAGGAATTTCTTAAAGGTGATGTTTCTCTTATGAGAGAGAGGAGCAACAAAGTACCTACAGTGTGTGTACAAAGGAAGTGAGTATGCTGACCAGGCTGGAGAGTATTTGGAATTAATAATTGTTCCTAAATGACCATCCACCATGAGGGAAAATTCAGTGTGTGATGAGACAAACTGCATCAGTGTCCCATCTACAGGGAACACAGTTGGAATATTGATGTTGAAAGTGTGGTTGTAGCTGTGTCTTCCCCTATTCATAGATCTTCTGCTCTAAAAATTGAAGAGAACTCAGCAAGCTTTTGGTAAGTACGAACAAAATCTGCAGGCTAACCCAGAAAAGGGAAGAGAACTGATATAAGAATGCTTAAAGTGTTTTCTCTCTTAATAAAACAAGTACAAGAACTTCCAGTTTTATTAATTTCTCCTTTGGGTACTTTCTTGCATATCCACTTCTCCTAATGCGGAGTTTAGGGAAGCATTAATAGCTTTTTTTTCTTCTAAAATGATTCAGAATGGTTGGTCACACTATACTGGAAGTGTCAGAGTCTGCTTGGGATGCTTCTTGCCTTTGTGAAGTGGATTTACTTTTCTTATAAGGAGGTTCAAAGTTTATGACTTTAAATTCCAACCAGTGTGTTGAGTCCCTTCTGTTGATCATATTCCACCAGGTTATGTGCAGAAATATTTGTTTTATTGACCAAACACAACGAAAAAGTAATGGGACTGATGCTTAAGCTATTTTTGGTCTTACTCATAGCTATCTGCTGATAACAGATAAAGACAGGAGTAAAATACAGAATTTTGGTCATCCTTTTCTAAAATGTAATTGTTCCACCTACAAATAAATGAGCTGGGGTTTTAATAAGCAGTTTTCATACAGCACCTTCCATTTTCAGAGCTCTCAATTGTTGTATCCTGTAATCCAGTTATGGCTTATTTATCAGATTAACTTGGTGAAAGTTTTAATTGAGCCAAATATATAGCACTATAAGACTGATGAAATTTCATGCCTCTTTTTTGTTGGCGTAATATTACTGTACCTCTGATTTCCTCAGAAAACCCTTTTTTTTGGTTCTGGTGTTTGACAATGAGCTAACATTCAAAATGCAAACAGAGAGACTTTACACACTGACTGCAGTAAAAAAGCATTTTCTTCTTATTTACAATATATGAAGTAATGGGGGAAAAGTGATTCCAGTACCATCCTAAAACAAATTTAAGTTATCTCATATTGAAGGAAAAATGGCAATTTAAAAGAAAAAATCTATAGCAAACACAGGAGAACTGAAATAGCCTAAGCTATTAAATAATTTTTTTAAAAATCACAAAATTGCTAATAAATTGACCAAGTGGAATAAGACAAATTGAAAAATATTTGTTTCATTTTCCATACGAGAAATTTACATAGGCAAAGTTCAAAGCAATGCTTGTGAAGTTTCAGGTGGAATTTCAAATTAAAAACATCACCTACTTCCTTTTTTGTCTAATTTGCCATATAGGGAAACACTGATTTTAGTAGTTTTATTACTATATCAGCTGTTCAGCATAGGTTGAGAAAACACACCCAAATGATGTTGAGATTTTTCACTGTCAAAATAGCAAACACCGAGGTAGGAATATGAGTTGAGAGCTGAAACAGCTTTTGCAAAGCCTGATAGACCAGAGCTGATACTTCTGAGGAGAAAACATCAGGTGTCAGAGAGATGTCTGAGAAATCAGATTTCAGGTTCTGAGCTCTGTGTGATGACCAGCATAGACTCTAACAACTATTAGCTGACCAAGGTTTCCTTTTTTATAGTTATCTGAGTTCTTAAATGAATGGCTTTTTTGTTCCTGGGTTGCTCTCCCAAAACACATTGGTTGTCCACAGTTATGTATTTTGGTGAATATCAGGAAGCCACATTGTCCTGTTGCAATCAGTTTTAGTTTTACTGTGCGTGGGTATGTTTCTTTGTCAACAATATGGGGAAAATTGCTGAGGTTTTAAAGGAATTTAAGAAGTAGAATTTTGCTCTGTTTCACCATGTCCATGCTTTAGAAAAATTAGAATATTTTATTAAGGGATTGTGTCTCCAGATTCAAGGGGGAACTAAAGTGTAAAACAATCAGCTTCACTTTCCTTGATCTAGTTTCTTTTCTTTTCTGATACCATGTATTTTGTCTTCAGGATTAATCTTTCTGATAATTTGCAAACTGAAATCCTTTTCTGTGTGATTACAGGATTACTCAGCCTTTCATAGCTGGTTTTATCGAGACTAATGAGACGAGGCTGAAAAACATCCAGAACCTGTGAAAGGTTAATCTTGTTCTTAACACCACTGTTGCTGCGATGTAAAATGCATAGTAGTCTTTTCAATTTTATATTGAATTTTGTATTGCTAGGTAATGTGGCACACTTTGAACTTACAGGGGAGACTTGGGAAAATTAAAAAATAAACCATACTAAAAATGCAGATATCCTACAAAATTGTATGAAAACTATCTAAGCAAAGTGAGGAAAGTCTGGAATATTCTTTGAAATTAAGGAGAAGTGGGAAAATCTACAGTCCAGGCTTGAAGAGGTGGAATCAGGTAAAGGAATAATGTATCTAGCCAATAAAAATGTATTGTAGGAAGGAATGGTAACAGAAATTTGCAAGTGCAGTGAAACATAAAAAATTTAATATAGAGGAGAAGATAATCATTAGTGAAGGAATTTGAAGGAGGGAAGATACTGATGGAAAATATGTCAAGTGCCATGGTGATAACTAAAAAATTTTGGGGCATTTTTGTTAAAAGATGATAGATATGACATTATGCTTGTGTCACTAATATTCTCAGTTACAGGGAGTCAAAGAAAGTGCTAAAACCAGTAATGTTTTGTCAAAGAAATATAAGTTTTAACACTGCAATAAATCACTGTGATAGTTTAAACACCAGACTATTAAATAAGCTTTGGGAAGATATGGCAGAGTGTTAGCATACATAGTCCAAATGTCTGGAAGATGCCTTTGTGCAGCAACCTGGATAGAATACTGCAGTACATTTCAACATCTATTACAGTCCTCATCATTCAATAATGGTGTCTAATGCTGAAAGGTGAATTACTAGGTAGCCGAAATGAAATGTTCTGTACTCCAAAAAGGTTTAGATTTCACACATTTGATAGCACACTGATATTGCATAATGATTTTTCTCATCTCACAACACTAATTTCTTGGTGATAATTCAATTATAGTATTTTATAAACATTCTTAGTCCTCCTCTGGCATCAGTTACGTTTTAGTTATAATTAGTTTTTCAAATACGTAATAAAACACAGAATACAATTTGGAATCCCAGTCAACCTTTAAATCATTGTGCTGTGCTCTTTAACTTCTAATCTAATGCTTTCAATGCTTGGCTTCAAAAAAATGTAGATTCCTTTTTATTCTTGTCAAGTAGAAATTATGTTTAAACCTGAGATGGAATATATTGACCCTATTGTTTACTCTGTTAAGTGGTTTCAGAACAACCAAAAAAAGTGTTTGTCTTACCAAATCTTATTTGCATATGTCTAATCAATTTCAGTTGCTACAGAACTATAAAAATCAGTTGTGAGTCAATTCTGGTTAAACCCAGTGACAAAATGGAGTGGAAAAATTTTAATCCAGTCCTTTGGTCTGTTAGCTATCTTTCATTCTTATTAAGGCTCAATATAACTCAGAGCTGACCTTTGTTAAATCCTTAGTCAGTTTATATTAGTCCAACCTTCTTTTATTTTTACCAAACGTGCATTTGCACTAGGTGGGACTGTGACTTTTTGCTGTGACTGTGGACTGCTCCCGTTCTGCTTCCTGAGATGCCACTCTGGCACCAGAACTACCAGTCTCTACTTATGCATTTATAAATACTTATGCCAGAAGTTCTGCCTCTGCCGCTTCTCCACCTCTCGTCTCCCCAAAATGGGTTCATACCACCTCCTCTTGAGCAGAGAAAGCAGTCATTGACATAATTTTAAACTGGTTTTGAACTCTGTCTATGCACAACATCACAGCTAAGGCTGCACAGCAGCACAGGAGGAAATCCATCAATGGCACTTTAGCCTAGCACTATGGCAGTGCCACACAGTCAGAGAAGAAAAGAACCACATTATGGCATTCTTCTAACAAAAATGCTTCAAGCTAAGATAAATGGGAGAAGTTACTTCAATTTGGAGTAATTATGTTGTTGAAATATTTTCAACACCACATGATGTGACTTAACCCTGATTGCCAGTGCTAACCAGCTTCCTTTAAAGAAGAAATAAATATTTACTATTGAAAGAGAAGATTATATGTAATATAGAGAGACAAGGTCTAAGCCCATAAAAATCTAACCAAAACCAAATCCTTTAGAGAAAAGGAGTGAAATAGTCACTAGACAAGATGGAAAGCTGACTACTATTTATTTGTACAAGAATTGATTTATGTAAGACAGAGATTCTCTTAGGTCTCTTCATGCATCCAGTAGAAGTTATTTTTTCAGGTCATGAACGTTTGTGAGGGCAAACAACTTTCAAACGGTCAAAAAGTAACTTAGATTTTTGCAAAAGTCTTACAGCATCTCTGCAAATACTTGCAGTGTAATTGAAATACATACAGGAGCTCAGAAGGGGCAGAAACTTCTATACAGGCATAAGTCTGGTTCATGTTGCCATGACAGCAAAACCTGTGACAGTGCTATAGTTTTCTACAGACCAGAAGCACTTAATCATAATATAAAATTACTAACTTAAGTCAAGTAACTTCTCAATTTGGTGACTCTTTTTCCATCTTTGTCTTACTGATAACTTTTATTATTCTTTTTCTGGAAAATGCATGTATTCTTCTATTTTTATTCATAACACAATTTTAAATTTTTTATTATTCTGTACCATCTAGAATTATCTTTTTCATAAAAGATCTGTTAATGAACACAAGACACAGAATTAGAGAAGCTAGAAATTATATGTTCTTTTTGAGTTGAGAGCTTTAACTCTGTTTTGACATGGCATCAGTATTTTCAACACCTTATTTTTTAGTGATTTGATGTAATTGTCTTGAGTAGAAGGGATAATAGATATGATGCCAGTAATATTTCAGCTGGTTTGTTTTCTAGAATTTTTTGGTTTGACTTTCTTTTAATTCTGTGAATCATAAGTCACTAGCAAGACACATCTCCCTACTTCCTAAAGTAGAACTTCACAGGCAATACTTTCCACAAAGAATTTTATTGATGGAAGAAGTATTGATGGGCTTCTAAGATTCTGTGGAAAAAAAAAGCTCTGGACTGGCTTTGTCTTTGTTTCAGACTCTATTCCTTGCAGCATAGCTGAGAGGCAGACATCATGCGTTACCAGAAGAAAGAATAGATCTGTGGCCTGTGAAGTTTTGGACTGTTTCTCTACCTTTTCAGCTTAAGAAATTAAGAACAGTGTGAGATGAAGCTGCCTTAATGGTAATGTATAAGGCTAGTCAGGACAGATTCCAGCTGTCTTTTACTCGGAATCTGGAGGAAGAAGGCAATTCCTGAACATAACACTTCAAACAAACCTGGCTGCCCTTTCCTGATATGAGAAGAAACCAAAAAAAACCACATTTGTGCTATTAAATGTAATTTTTCTCAAACTTTGGGCAAATAGCCCACTTTCTTTTGTTATAATTTGGAATGGCTTTGAAGCAGAAACCTCCAAGGAGGGTCTGAAACAATTTCCAAGAAAAAGACTGTAATTACTTTTTAGTGCTTTGTTCAGTGAACTGAAACAAAGCCCTAGGCAAGGGAGAAGTTTGTGCTTGTTTGCCTGTAAACTCCATGTATGCAGTGCCATTACCCCAGTACCCTACTGTAAGGTGTGTGTATGATGCTCTGTACCTATCTCAACCCCAATTGGTGCTGCACATTTTGGCATTGCTGCATAATTTACCCAGGGGATCTGTTTTATGGCTCTTTCTCTCAAATTGACATTTTCCAGTAGGTTCCAGAAAACAACAGCAAATTACTATGTAAGTGCATTTCTTCGAAAGAAATAATGAAAATTCAGAGTTGAATTACCCCAAATACAGGATTCCAGTCTGAGTGTTGCTCAGGATCTCCTGGAGTGATTTGAATTCTTAGCTCTGTTAAGAACAAACACAAGGTGTATTTTTGAAGATGTCATACTATGAAAGAATAATTCATTCACAATGCTTTCAAAATTAGCTTCTTTTCACTGTCAGTATAGTTCCACATAATGAGATAGCAGTCTTTTTTTCCCCCTTCTTCTTATCTGGAGAAAGGTACCCCAAAAAAGAGCTTGTTCCTTCTGCCATGTTTGAAATTCAAAGCTCTTCTGTACCAGGAGTAACGGCCATGTTAAGGAAGATGTCTTTTAGCCCACAGATTTATAATTTGGCTACAAATACATAAATTTCAAGAGAAGGATCCCTATTAAAGAAGTGGGTTGTTTGCCACAGGTTTAGTAGTTAACCATTAAAAGAAAAAAGACAAAAAATTCCCTTCTGGCCAAAAGGAGAACACTTAACAAATTTACCATTGAGTTTGTATGGCAACTTAATGTCATTTCTGGCCCTGACTCAAGCAGATGTGCTGTAATACCAGAGGAAATGTGGTAGCTCTTCAGGAAACTCCATGGCTGCTTTCTCCTTTTATATATGTCTGTTTTGAGTGAAAGGAAAGGGCCTAACAGGAAGAAAAAGAGAAATTTTAGATGAGACATTACTAAAAAAATAATTGAAGCAGTTGATTGTGAGCCTGAGATTGCATTAGACATATAACTGAAATTGATTTGAATCTGTGCTATAACATTATGATAATGAAGTCTGTGGCCTCACCAAAAGATTATAAACATGACTTTTAAACTCCTTTTGATATTCTTATTACAACTGCACTTAAATTCATTATGAGTTGCTAGAAGGTCATCTTGTTACAAAACATGCATAGTTGGCACAACTCAATATGCTCTGGTAAGTCCTAAAAACCAGCTGAGTAAAGAAAAACATTTGAAATAAATATACTGGATATCAGATCTTAGCTTGCATTATACTAAGGGGCCGATGTCAGTTTTGAGCCCTAAAGCTCATCAACACCATCATAAATTTCATTTGTTAACCATATTGTTCCTTCTATTATGACAAAGTTTGTTGCTTTCCGCATGACCTGGATCTTTTGACCTACACGTACTCATCTCTTAAATTTGCTGTGCCAACAGTCACTTCACACTTTAATACTTTGGGGAGTTTTTTCTCTGATTTTGTGGGTTACTTTAGTAAAAGAATGCCTGGACATAGCAGAAGTGCTAACTAATACCTGTGTTTGAGGTTTTATTTTTTATTAAAATCTGAAGGAATGTAGAAGGTCTCAAAAAAGATATATATTTCAATCAAATTATTTAAATGTTGTATTTCTGAGGTGCTAAACTAATCAAGTACAGTTGAAACGTGACTTAGTGGTCTGGAATAGGTAAGATTTTTAAATCCCTATTTAATATTGTTTTACTTACTCATAATAGTCTGACTGTTTTGTAAGACCATTGGAAATAAAGCCTTTTTTACAACGTTATAGTTTTTTGAATATTTTAGAGAGTCTTATGAGCTAACCTTGTTACATAAAAAAATTACTTAGGAAAGTTGCAAGGTATTTTACCCAGAATATACATGCATATAGGAACTGCTATTGTGCTTCCCAATACTTGTCAAATGTCAAGAGGGGAGAAGATGTGTATGGTACACAAATGTTAGGAGAATCTGGTAGGTATTTAATATGGAACAAATATGTATAGCTGTTAAGAAGATCATGTCAGAGTTGAATAATGTCTTTGTTTCTTCAGGAGTTTTAGCTGTAAGAGTTTTAGCTGTAAGAGTTTTAGCTTGCAAGACTACTTAAGCAGCAGGGGTTCTTCATGTTCTTCGGAGCATGTTTCCCCTGATACCTGTCAGAGGTGCCATGGCTTCTAGCAGTGTCAGCCAGGCTTTCTAAAGATCACGAAATTTGCAGAAATTTCTGAAGGCTGAGGGAAACTGAAAGCCTTCAGCAGTCATCTCAGTAGTACTACCTTCAGCTTTCCTCCCTTTCCCTTTCAAACTGTGAAGCAGCCTAAAGACAGATGACAATATTGCCACCTTTTAGGCAATATTTGAATGTAAACATGTGACTCAAGGTAGCAAAAAGCCATCTTTAGATACATATAGATTAAGACAGCCTAATTCAGAAAATCCAGAGAAACTAAGAGCTTTAACTGATTTCCAAAAATAAGTTAATCTTTTAACAACATACATATGCCCTTAGGAAAACTACCATCGTCTATTTTTAAGGTATTTGCCAGATAAATTCTTTGGAAGTCATATCGTAAGGTTTAGTTTCCTCAAAACCCAAAAAAAGTCATTCAGATTGTGATATTTGATATCTACCTGTTTACTTCTTTATTTATAAGAGATGAGTGATCAGAAGATGTAGATCCTTGTGAAAGGAGGTGGCAGGTTGTTGCTGCTCTAGAGGACCACATGAGCCTTCCGTTTCAGCAGTGAGACTAGACAGCTCACAGGCAGATAAAGAGGTAAAGAAATGCACTGGCAACCTGCAACTATGAAAACACTATTGAAAGAAGGGATGAGATAGACAGACCTTGGAGGTGGCAGAGACAGTCAGTGCAGAAGTTGCTGCATCTCAGAAACCTTCTATAGTGCTACAAGAAAACCTGAAGTAAGGAAACTCTGAGAAGACAAAGATTTTTGTACCTAATCTGTCTGAAATGTCTGTCTTGATTTAAAAAGTAAAGTATTCCAATTTATAGGTTAATAAAAACATTGATAAAAGTAATTTTATATTTTAGGACATTTATCATAAAGAAAAATTTTAGATAAACTTCCTCAAAGCCCTGTCTGACTCTGGGTCTTGCCACAAAGATCTACAAGTGAAAAACCCTTTGCCTGTGATCAAGGAAAGAAAGAATAATATTGATAAAATAAATATGCTTCATTATTATTTTAATGATATTTTTATGATTATGAAACACATGTGAAATGATATGGGTTGCAAAGACCATGTACCTCTTCAAAGCATCTTGTGTTAGTACAGCACCAAATCCAATTTGGATCACAGCAAAACTAGCTTTCAGACATTATGGCTTGAAGTGCCCTGAGATTTTGAAAAAAATGTAGGTAGTTGTCTGACAGATCCTCTGGTCTCCAAAACTCTGGTGTCACCTCTTGGTCATTTGTGAATTATCATTCAAAGTCCACTGAAATCAACAAGAATAATTCAGTGAATTTCAAATTGGATTAATATTACATTATTACTCCTATTAGATTATCCAGATGTAAAATATCATTACAGTCTGAAGGAAGTGCTGAAGGGAACTTAACCATCTGTACCACAGTATCTCAGGAAAATAATGGAAATTCTGGGAGCTGCTAATGATAGAAAAGTGATAGACCCCCAAACTGTTCTTTATAATGAGAATGTTATTCTGTATGAGCAATTTAATGAGAGCGTTCTGCTCTGCAAAGGATAGTCATATTGCATCGTTTTAGGATGTTCCTACAGGTGCGGTTTGACTTGCTCTTTATTCCATTTTCCCAGACCTTTGCACACTTTGCTAACATGCTAATTAAGTTCTGAACCTTCTTCTAAAGCTATTCAACTACTTCCCTCAAAGAGAATACCTGATCACAGATGATGGAAGAGTATGCTTCAGAGCCTCATCCAAATGCGTCCATCAGGGGTATGGTTTATGCCAAGTTTGGCTCCCCCAACTGATACAAACAATGTATTTGGAGACTTTTCCCTTCAAAGGCATCATGCCTTGCACAGAAACTCTGGCATCTTGTACAAACACTGCTCTGGTGGGCTGCAAGAACAGTTATTTTGGTACAATGAAATGAGAAGCCACACACAGACTTTTATCTCATGACTACCAGGAGTAAAGTGTGGTTTTGAGAAGATATAAACCAAGTGCTATGGGAAGTGGATGAATTCAGTTTGCTAGAAAGTGCTACAGCCTGTGAAAATTGGAGAGGAGCCAGCTACCAGCAATTCACTAGGACTTGTGTTCTACTTATGCGTGCCATTCACAATACAGTTTAGAAAAATACTTAATAATTTTTAAAGGGATTTTTTACTTTGAAGTATAGTAGAGATTTTGAGATTCATAATGAATTTCAGAATTGCAGAGTCAAGTGTTTAAATGAATTTCTAATGGATTAAAATTTTAACAATAATATATTTCATATTTGTAGGAATTAGTTTAAGATGACATTGTAACAGCTAAGACATGGAAACACCTTGCTGAGCCACTCACACAAGTTTTACAACATTGTGTATGGTAAAATGCACTACAGGTGCAAAAGCTTACCCATATGTCTTCATCTAGAAACACCTTCAAACTGTAATCACCTTAATTTAGTAGCTTCACCTTTACTATGTAGATTTTAATAGCAGCTGGCCTTGTTTAGTAGCTGCACTTATTTAATAGCTGCACCTTTACCATGAGCCTTTCCCATGCAAGCCGTAGGGCAAAGTAATTAAATTTAATGAAAACTGTGCTTTCCAAACAAGGATATATGGCTAGTCATATGAAATGGTCAGTAGGCTAAATCATTTGTGGAGAAATTATCCACAGTACAAAGGTTAAGGTACAGTAGCTCAAAATATGAATTAAGACTATATTGTAAAGAACATAAATTGCAGAATTTCCTTGATGATAGCAACATAGGAACTTTTCCCTTCCAAGGCTTGTATGTCCCTGCAAGCTCAAGAACTCATGACAGCATTATTCAGTGAATGAGGATGGAGGCTGCTCTCTGGAGTACTATGGGAATGCCTATTTTTTTCAAAATAAATATCAAAATGAGAATCTGATTCTCACATTATATCTTTCTTCTCCTGTTAAGGGTGTTCTTAGCACCAGTCTTTGCACTCTTCTCCCTATATTATGTTAGACAAGGACAGACTTCACAGCTTGAAGTGATTTAAGGAATAGAAAATAAACAATGAACTATTGATATACTAACAGGGACATGATTAACAGCAGAAGAAATGAACAAAAGAAAATATTGGTCTTAAAATTCTATCTTTTTTTATAAGAATGATTAAAAGCCCTTTAGAAAAAAACACTGAGTTCCATTCACTGGTGTTGTTTTAAGACGGAGGCAGTAAAAGATACATGACCTCTGCTAAAGAGACAGTCTTATTTCATCTTTATGATCAAAATTGGTGAATGGAACACTACAATGATTTGATGGTGGTGGGTTTTAAGGAAATAAAATTTTCTTTTGCTTTCTAAGGGAATAAAAAAAAATTAACATTATTTTTATAAAAGATATTTCCTTGATGTTGAAAAACCTTTGCTTTCCACTAATGACAACATTAGTATTACCTCTGGAAATATTTACTTTTTCCCCTCAGAACTTTGTGTTTTGGGAATGTAAGCGGCAGTAAAATCTCTTGGGATTTTACCTACTAAAAGGTTCCCTACTATTTCCATCATAGTAGCATAGAAGTTTCATTGCTGGTATTGTTCCTACTTAATACACAAAACATTAATGGAACAATAACACTGTGAGATTTTTATATGTTTTGAATTTCAGTTCTCTCATATTGCTGTACAAAATGTGCAAGCTTTTTCAGTAGATAAAGTGATGTACAGCAGCAGTGAGATAAAAGCTGCAAACAGCAGTTATGAGATGCTTTTGATTAAAAAATGTACTTCATTTGAAAGATAAGCCTCAGAAATTCACCTCTGCTTGTAAAAGCACAAAAATTTATTCTTTGTTGTACAGCAGTAGCAATTAACTGAAAATATATTTATTTGAGTTAGTAGTTCTCTCTTTTCTGAGAACTGAAAATACTAATTAAGATAACCCTACATGGATACTTTCATTGCTGTGATATTTCTGCTTTAATGGAATAAAAAAAATGGGGGGAATTTTTATTTATGTATATCTTTGGGAAACCTGATAGTACTCTGTTTCTGGCTGGTAATGTGTAGAGAATAATACATTCAGTTTAATTGTTTTAGAGGAATGTATTGCAGCTGCTCGTCTTCACTGGAATAATAGGAATATTTCACCCTTTTACTCAGTTTTGTAGCAATCCTGCTTATGTTCTGTCTTCTCACCCATGCAGTGTGCAGCCCCTGCGGAGCCTGGCAGTTTCAAGTGTAATGCTTTTCACTAGCAGTGTGAGATGTGTCTTGCCCTTGCTAAGAGCAAGGGTGACTTTTTAAATGGCCACCTTTAGCGAGGCTCATGATCCATGAGCCTGTGCTAAGCATCTCTAAGAGTCCAAGAGCTCATTCCTCCTTACACAGCATGCACATTTCCGTTCATAAAAAGGGAATTTCTGAGGTAGGCACAGGAAATGCAAGACATTGTGTCTCAGTTCTGTGCTTGCTCAGCACAGACCACCTTGCATACTCTCTTCTGCCGTAGGCAGTCATTTTATCGTAAGAGCAGCAGTTAGTGGCCCCTTTATCCTCAAAACTATTTCCCTGTATAACCTCTTCTCATGAAATGTTTCAAGAGAAATACTGATCTACTGTACCATCACAAATGTCACAAAAACTGAATTCTTGGTAAGAGTCTCTTCTCTCATTTGGACTAGACATTACTTCTGGGATAAAAAATCTCTCTTCAAAATAAACATATATCTGTGAAATGTTTTTCATTTTGACAAGTGGGAGTTCCTCATCCACTCATAAGAAATGCATTTTGTCAAAGAATTTTGGTAAATTCTGTCTGAGAGCATTCATCTATCATTTACCTATTCATTTTTCTGCTTTTTCTATCAGAAGTTGCTATTTGGTACACCCTGTCTCTCTGAAAAAAGCAATATTCTGCTTCAAGGCCAGGTCACAAATGTGAAGATGGAAAGAAGCATTATAATGCACTTTTATAAGTTTGCTCTACCCCCTGTACACAGTTGCAACCATTATCATAGGAACCTGTGTCCAGCCCCCTAACCTGACCTGCCCTTCTCCATAGCATCTTTGATACCCATGCCCTCTGACAGCAAAATGTCCAGGCTTGTAATACAAGGGCTTTTTCACCTTCCTTTCCATGGTTGCAGTCCATGGAAAACACAGCTGAGGTAATAATGAGGCCCATAAGCTGCAATATTACCACAGGGCTATGAATATGTTACATATTTCAGAGACAAAATAATGGAAAGGAGGAAAGAAATTTCTCTTGCTATGATAAATACTGATTTCTCTGGTCTTTTTGAAGAAACATTACACAAGAGAAGTTTTAATCACACTGTGGAGCCGTTCTCAATGATTCTTATCTGCAAAATCATTTTTGCAACTGATTTTTATAGTGAACACATGGCAGAACACCTTGTTTGTGAGCAGACATCTTTTCTTCTAAATGTGAGCTTGCTGACAGTCTTACCTGCAGTACCTGAAATGCAATTTTTGAGCCTTGAAGAGAGGAAGGAGAGAGAGGAAAATACTATCCAGTCTAGATTTTATTATCACATGTTACTCCATTGCCCTCAGCTTGGGGCAGAACTGGGCTTCCCATATGAAGTGGAATTGTTACACGTGGTTTGTATAGACATCTCAGCAGTTTTTAGCTTTGAAACACCATGAGATGATTTGTCCAGCTTTAAACCAGTTTTCAGATACAAAGAGGGTTAGAGATTTTTGCCACTGTGAACATGCATAAGCATTAATAAAGGCAGCTTGCTAAAACTTAACAAGGAAACGATAATGTGTAAGTGAACCAGGGCATGAACTGGCTTTGTTGGTTTTTAATCTTTTTGCTTCTAACAACATACGCTTTCATGAGTGAGCAATACCATTGTTTCATAGAAGTGGATTTTGGAGGATGTAATCTGACACCTTCTAAGGAAAGGCTGTGTAGGGGTTTTGGGTATGTGTAGGGCCTGCCTTGTTATTGCAGTTGGAAGGAAGGAGGGCCTGCAAAAACTGAATCTAATAGTATATGAGTATAAAACTGTGAGCTTTCATTAAAATATAGCTATCAAAATTCATCAAATGACACATGAAAATGGGAGATGTCCTCTACTCTTAGTATTTGACTGATCTGTCGGCATTCCAGGAAAGCCAAGACCCTTGTGCCCAGCCAGTCTGTCAGTGTTCCATTAGTGGGACCCTTCACTGAGCAGTCCTGCTGGATTGGAGGGCATTTCAACTGACTTATTCAGGGACACACACCAGTGGCATAAAGGAGACTCCTCAGTGGGTCTTCCACTTTATTCAGTTATGTTCCCCACTTCCAGACACTGCCAGCATCGGTGAAGGACTCTTTACAGAGTAATGCCTTTTATTAATAGAAAATTGTGGCAGGTTAAGATTCAAGGATTGTCAGTGATAATATCTGACTGCAAAAACTTATTCAAAGCAACGCACAGACAAGCTCTAATCCCCGGTAAAATTATTCAGCATGCACAGAGTATGGTTCTTACCCAATAGGGGCCCCGGTGGAGGACACCACAGGTTCAGGCTGTCAGCTGATCCCAGTAGCTACAATGGAGTCTTCCTGACTTTCTTCCATCTGCAACCTACTTTTATACCATTTCTTTGTGTGTAGGTGGAGCTTGATGTCATAGTCATACTGAAGGTGTAAAATTCTTTTTAATTAAAATAAATTAAATTCTGTAAAATAAAGAATCTTTGTCATTGATTGGCGTAAAATTCACTCGCTTTGCTCTTAAAGGTCTAGTTGATAAAAGTATAGAGCACATGCTCAGTGAGGGGTGGTTGTACCTTGTGGGTAGGTAACTTTGGGATGGAAGTGTGCATTAATATTGCAATTAGGTTAAGGTTATAATGAACCAAACCAATTTCATCTGAGAGTGATTTCACCACTGTTGCTGGCTCGGCAGCAAGACATCTTCTCCTATCCACCTTGACTGACAAGTGCTATGCAGTTTATCAGCTGCAAAGTCCCATCAAGTTCCCCTCTCCGCAAGGATGTAAACAGTCTGTTCCACACTTCATTCCATCCCCCTTAGCAGGTGCTAAAAGTTGCAGATTGTGGGTGTGGGGAATCATCACGGAATTTGAGCATGCCAACTGCATTCCATCTAGGAAGCAGCAACTGCATTTCACCCTATAATTCCCATACCGTTATAACTTCTGTTAGGATGTGAGTATAACTACTCAGTTTCCTCTAATTTTACCTCCAGCCATCTTTCCACAACAGAGTTCAACAAAACCTGAATTATCACTTTCTCTCTAGCATTACAATTCAATTACTCCCTCAAATCTGAAGTAATTTTCGAGACTGCATCTTTTGTATTTTCAAAGTGTTTCAATAGAATATATTTGGTATCTGTAACAGATTACTTGGGGTTAGAGTCAATAGTTCACAATTCTCCTTGGCAATGTATGTATATTATTTGACAAGTGCAAGGGAAGCCTACACCACTGTAACCCTAGTGTTTAGAGGTTATTGGAGCACATAGATGTGTTTTGACAATTCAGCTTTTCTCATGTTCTTTTTAACTATTAGCAGTTTTATCAGGCAAAGAAGTTGCATAAGTTTAATTTTATTACCCTTAGAGATGAAACATGTAATATATACAGTATAATCTCCTTTTGCATGTATTTGCTGAACATTTATAATTAACAGTAATAGAAATGTGGTGTTTAATTTAATAAAAGCTGATAATTTCAATTTATGAAAATGTTTGTATCGATAATGTATTTATCATATGGCCTATGTTTCAGCATACTGTTTTCACTATACATTGCTTACTAAATTTATTAATTTTATACATGGTTACAGCAAACACCCAAAAAATTATAGTAGATAAAATAGCAAAAAAGAAAAAAAAGCCAAAACACATGAATTCATAGCTGTTAAAGTGAAGGAGAAGGTTTCTTTTGACTTCTGTTGTCTATAGATTTAGGTTCTACAAACCAGAGTCCTTGAGCTGTGCAGAGTCTGCGAGGTGAACTAAAGGACAAATATTGTTTCAGGTAGCTGCTGTAAAACTGTCGCAGAATTCCTGTTCAGTAGAACAGCACTTATGAAGAGAATTTTGATCCCATGGCATCTTAATTTTTATCTGGATTAAGATACCTCAGAATCATCTACATATTAGTATCTGCAAACATGACAGCATCTCCTCGTATTAAAAAAAATTCCCTTGGTTTACAGGTACTGAACTGATCTGCCAACTCTGCAGGAAATATCAGCATTGAAAGTATAAGCTATCTGTGACCCTACATGTAAGTATAGGTCTCCATATTTGGGAATCTATATTTGAAAATTTTGACATGATTTAAAAAATATGCTGAAATGCCTAAGGACCAAGACTGGGTCTTTCAAAATAGTTATTAAACTACATTTGTTTGCAAAATTAAATTTTATATATAATTTAGGCTGAGTATTTCTAATGTATTTGGTTTAGTGTTGCCATTTGAAAATGCCATATTATTGGTGCCTTTGTTTTAGACATTATAGTTTGTGTTTTCTTTACATAGCAGTATTTGATAGTTTTTGCCTGAAGTAAGCTGAATTCAGATCTGGCAACCCATTGTGCTAGTTTTAAAATTATCCTTAGGCAAATAGTAATAATTCTACAACTATTTAGAGTTTCTTTGGGTTTTGATTTGTGGGCATTTTGATAATTTTTATTGAGCAAAGGAGTGTCTGGCAGTTAGTAAAATGCATAATAACAGATTTGCTGTTTTAGTTGCTGACCAGTGTAAATGTTGCAATTTTCATTCACCAATCTTGAGATCAAACTCTTTTATAGATAATGGATGTGTTGTGTTAAATTACATGGATCTGCCTAAGGCAGTTTCTTCTTGTATAAAGCAGTGAAGTGTGTATTCTAAAAATTCTTGTGTCTGTTGTAGCCCTTTCCTTGCTAAAAAAAATGTGATTTTTTTTTTATTTCTAAGAATAATTCTATCAATAAGTGCTACTGATAGTTTCAATAAAGTGTACCAGCAAAGTACAGTATCACAGCTCAGCGTTAACCATGTCATAGTCAGCAATGAGATATATTTCCAATTATAAAAAAGAATTATAACCTTTATTTGCATTCCATATTATTTCTTCCCTCTTCTCCTAAAATGAAAGTTTTGAAAGGTGACTGTCCACATCTTGGTTCAAGACATGACTCATAAAGATCTTTAGAAAAATAAAAAAGGACTACTAATGTTATTTATGTTTTACAGTTGGATACTGTAAAGTGATCTAGCTCTGTTAAAGCTGATGAAACCAAACTAATAAATAAGGACCATAGTATTCAAACATTTACCTTGTCTGTACTTCGTTGAAAAATCTCTTCTATTCTCTTTGTGCTTTTTTTTGTCTCTAATTTATAAAATAATTTGACTTAAGACCTCCAAGTTGTATTTTCTTTTTTGTTAGCACTGCCAAAGAAAACCCCTTTTATTATTAAATATGTGGTTGGAGGTATAAAAAGCCAAATAAAGACCTTGTGACACATTATGCATAAATGTGGAGCATAGCATGAGCAGGGAGAGCAAAATATTTCTCTGTGGGATAAGGACATTAAAGTGACAGAAATAGTGAAGAAACTCATCCCTTCCCACTTCCCCTTTTATTTTTATAGTAAAAATGAAACTTTTATGAGGGCAGTGCAAAACAGCCCGTCTTACTTTTTACATGAACTTTAACAGCAAGGAGTGCACCCTGCAAATGCCTTATCCAGCTTCTCCATATGTCCAATTTAGATGAAATCATAACACAGTGTTCAGGAGTGCCATGCCCAGTGCTGTGTGATGTCAGGAGTATTACGATTGCCATGAAGCCTTGCCAGGAGTATTATCATTGTACTTCCTGGACAGTAGAGCTAATTTTTTCTTCCTTTCCTGATCACATCCCTCCATCCCCCTCTGTAGGTGGGACTGATTGACCTGAGTTCTTACTGCTTTAGCAGTTGGAAACAAGCAATCACTCCCAGTGATTACACTGAAATGAATTCTTCATTCGGGATCTAAACCTTCAAGCATTATGGATGAAAAATAATAGATAGACTTTCTATTTTCTAAATGACAACATTTATTATGACTCAGAGGGTAGATTTTAGTAACAAAGGAGGCCAGAAACTGGAGCAAAAATGAAAGAGGAATCCGTCAGACCAATATCCAAGATAAGCTCATACCAATAGGTGGACTCTTACTCAAATCTAAAAAAAACCACAAACCCCACACATCTTTTCATTTGGTTTCCTACTGAAGAAAGATTTTTGCAGTGACCCTTGCTATCCACCATCCAGCCTGTCTTTGAACCCTCAAGCCTCTTTCAAATAAATTTGACGACTGCAAGGAGTTACAGATTCACAAAATTTTATGCAAATTTATGGAAGATGGTGATGATTCAGTTGTACTGATAGCAGATTTCTATCTAAGAGATGAGTAATAGAGTTATTCACAAATATCTGATTTTCAGCTAAGTTCCATTTGCACTTGGATGCCTGACTAGACCAGTGGCAGCTGAACTCAATACAAACTTCTGATCAATGGCTGATCCTTGGAAGGCGAACATGTATCCCACACACCTGAGTCCAACATTCAAAGGAGATTTCAACCAGTTGAAATTGTTTCAGTATGTTTATGTTGAAAAACATAAACGTACTGAAGTGTGTATGTTGACATATTTCAGTAGGTCTAAATGCTATTCTGCCATTAAACATTTGGAAAAAGCTAAAATATTTAAAAGAAGAGGAGAGGAGAGGAGAGGAGAGGAGAGGAGAGGAGAGGAGAGGAGAAGGAGAGGAGAGGAGAGGAGAGGAGAGGAGAGGAGAGGAGAGGAGAGGAGAGGAGAGGAGAGGAGAGGAGAGGAGAGGAGAGGAGAGGAGAGGAGAGGAGAGGAGAGGAGAGGAGAGGAGAGGAGAGGAGAGGAGAGGAGAGGAGAGGAGAGGAGAGGAGAGGAGAGGAGAGGAGAGGAGAGGAGAGGAGAGGAGAGGAGAGGAGAGGAGAGGAGAGGAGAGGAGAGGAGAGGGGGTAATATATATAAGGGTCATCTATATAGTACCTTGTGGCAGAAAACTGACATGGTCCAAATGGTCTAGCCATGGCAACACAGAACAGACTGTTAGTGCTGGTATGCCTGGCTACGAAGGAATGCAGAGCTCATTTCACAGCTACCTACTGGCACAATGCCTATTGTAAAGCAAGCTGGACAGATTCAAAGTAACAAAGCTGATGTCTCAGAACTGGACAAAGTACCAGCACTTTACTCTGACCTCTAAAGCCTCTGACTGCCACTGAGTAGTTTACATTGTCTGTCCTCTGTAAACTTGACAGTAACAGGTGTCTTTGGGCTGCTAATACACATGCAGGTCAATCACAACAGGTCTACCAGAGCAATAACAAATGGGTTATACTGGCAGCCGGTCTTGATCTCCCTGAGATAAGAGTCAGTGAGTTTGGCCTCATTACGGAGGTTTAGCCTCTGGGTGATAGTTGCTTGCTCAGAGGAATTTTCTTACTTGCTTACTTTATCCATGGCCATGCTGCAGGGAAAGCTGGCTAATACAGAATCAGATTGAAACTGGTTGCTGCTGAGTTGATTTGGTCTTTCTGTGAAACTGTCTTTTCCAAGAGATGTATGCTGGTAAAGAACTGCTGGCTTTGTTCAGCTCCAAGCAGATATCTTCTAGATAATCCCCACTTTGAAACTCTCTTTTCAAGCACAGTAAGAATGGTAAACTGTCCCCATAGACTGGTTGTTTAGATCTTCAGTTATGAAACTTCTTCTATCCCATGTCCCACTGTGCTTATGCCTGGATTTAGGGCATTTACCTTCCTTTTGGTAGACGCTCTTCCACTCACAAAAGGACCAGAGAACTGCCTGCTCAGAATAAGAGCAGCATGAGACTGATTGTTGAAAGGGAAACATGTTTTGCCAGCAAAACTTGAAGGGCAGACAGGTGATAACAATTCTTAACTAGGGAATATATTCAAGATTAGAACTGAAGCCATGTCAGTAGTCGATTTTGAAGTTTAAAAGCTGAATCCAAACTCTTTCCCAAGTTCATGTCCATCTCTCACTGATTCAGAAAGAGAATTTTAATGTAAGTCTTTCATCTTCCAGAATAATACTTTAGTTTTCTCATGGGCAATACAGTATTAATAAATATTTTTTCTCTCCCATTTCTGCTCTTCCATTCTGCAGAAAACAGATAAATATTCATTCAGAGAGAGCATGGAGCTAGCTGTTCATGAGGAATCTGCTTGGAAGCAAGAAATACAAGTACAAAATCCCGCTCTAAAACAGAACGCAATCTTAGACCCCAGGCTCCTGAAGCTGTAGGGCCTCAGCACTTCATTTGCTTTCAGCATTTCACTTGAGGAACACTAGACTCCTATAGTTTACTGGTAAGACCCCCTAGGAGGATAAATGTGAAAACAAACCTATTGCTAGTATACTTCAATTCACTAGGCAGGGTTTGCTTCTCAGCTGGACAGGGCTGTAAGGCTGGGAAGATTATGAAAGTAAAAGTAATTTTTAGAGGGATATTTTAAATTAGTATTTCTGGGTATCTACTCTCTACACCTTGACCCCAGCATGGGTATTTTGAATGAGAAAGCACAGAGGCATACCAAGGATGCGGAAGAGTCAGCTTGAGTTTGGCCACTGAAAAAGAATGAGGTCTTTGATAGTTCAAATGCTTTCTGTGTAATTCTTCTTCAAACCCATTGAAAGGAGCTATGAAAAGAGCTGATGAATGCAAAATTCAGTGGAAAGCAGATCAACAGAAAGAAGTAGTTGAATTCAAATCTGCATTAAATATTTTCTGCTGAATATGCAGATAGGATATATTTTGTTTGCGTAGATTGAAAAAACCATTCAGGAGAGCAGATAATCCACCTCATAAGGTGTCACCTGATAAGTTTTGGAGTTAATAATGTATGTCATTATAAATAATTTAAACACAGGATGGAAAATAAAAATAAACCTACTGCCATGAATAAGTGATCTGTAATTCCTCAAGTTTGTGGAAGGTAGTTTCTTGTCCCAAGTACTCAGCAAGACAACAAGAAAAGATGCCTTCTTAGACTAGTTTTTTTGTGAGTAGAGAAGGACTCATGGGAGATGTAATGGTAGGTGACTGTCTGAGTCACAGTCATCCTGAGATGGTTGAATTTAGAGCTTTTGGTGTGATAAGCAAAAAGGTCAGCAGAATTGATGTCTTGGGTTTCAAGAGAGCAAACTCAAAGCTGGTCAGAAAGCTAGTTAGCAGTGTTCCCTGGGAATCTGCAGGCTAAGGTGCCCATGTGTGGTGGTCAGTTTTGAAGAACTACCTTTCAACAGCATAGGATCAGGCAATCCAGTTGTGTCCTAAGTCAAGAAAATGTGTCAGAAGACCAGCTTGGCTGAACTTTGGAAGTCAGGAGGAAATATGAATTGTATGATCTTTGTAAGAGAGGTCAGGCTTTGCAGAAAGTTCACAGGTGGTCAGTTCCCTGTGCCTGTCAGTGTTTAAGAGGCATTTGGACAATGCCCTTAACACCATGCTCTAACATTTGGTCATCCTTGAAGTAGTCAGGCAGTTAGACTAGATGATTGTTGTAGGCCCTTTCCAGGTGAACTATTTCTTCCCTTCACATCCCTTCCTTTCTTCTTCCCCTCACTCATTTCCCTACCAGTACATGCTGAGGTTATCTCTGACGACACTTCCCCCCAGCCCTGCACTACCAGAAGGGATTGAGTAGCCATAAACGTGCCCCAGCCAAGGCATTGGCTCTGTCACCGCATGTGATAAAGGTATGTTCCTTCTGTTGGGGGTGAGAGCATCTTGAGATCATTTGACCATCTGTGCAAATTTGCAAACAGCAGGTGTAGAGTGCAGTTTTTGAAAGTCTTCTGACAGTCTCCAATTTCTCTAGGTTTCCTCAGGATGGCAATACCCCACACCTCAAGCAGGACATGCTCCTGAATTAAAAGTTTTAAAAATTTTTGGAGGTAAGCAGTACCTATTCATTACCCATGGATTTTTTTTTCTCCTCATACTCATTTTTAAAAATGTGTGAGCTGTTTTCCATGGAAAAACATACTAAACCACTGTACTGGTTTGGCCAAATTCAGAAATATATCCTCTGAGAGAAGGCAGGTCACCACCCCTCCCCCACCAGGTTCGGGGAAAATAAATTTTCCTCAAAGGAAAGTGAAAGAGATAAAAACTATTTATTTAACAAACACACAGGAAAAGGATAATAATGCTAAATAATAAAATCTCTCGCTGTGGAGAAAAAACCTGGGAAAGCGTTAGAGTCCTCCCTTTGGTCTCCTCGGAGCTGGGGCTTGGCCCAGGGCCAGGCCCTCTGTACTCAGTGGAAAGTCCTCCCGATGTGTTCCGATATTGAAGCAGTCCAGCAGAAAAGGGAGAAAATCCGAAATTCCAGTGAAGGGAAAAGAAATTCAACTCTCATTCTCTCTCTGGAGAAAAAGAAGCTGAACAGCTGGCCAAAAAACTGACCTGGGAGCAGCAAGCCGGGTGCTTCCTCCCTCCCCTGCCTCAGCTGGGAGAAACAAACGTTGCTATCTCTGTGTGACCTTGAACAAGCTGCAAACTGCTTTGAAAAAGTTTTGCTCAGTTTTTCCTTCCCCCTCTCAGGCTCAGTTTAGAGGCATAGAAAGGCACAAAGTTAATTTCTGGGCACAGGGCAGCGATATGGGATACACATCATAAAGCCACCCCAAGACAACCACAAGACCCAGAACAGCAGCACTGTCTCAGAGGAAGGTCCATGTGGCCCAATACGCTGCCTACCAAGTGGAAAATCACCAATCTCTTAAACTGAGCATAAGAGTAGTGCAAGCCTTCTGTCAGGGTCCTGGGGGTGGGTGTCTCCCTCCTCTGGGACCCCCACCCCCACCATCTCCTGTCAAGGACCCAGGGGAGGTGTCCCAGCTCTGCCTGGGACCTTCAGTCCCTGCCTGAGCCCTGCTGTAGGTGTGCCCATCTCTGTTCCATTCTCCTGGGTGGGCCTGGGACCTGCACTGCAGAGCTGCTCTCTGGGGTGGAGCCCTCAGACCCGGGTTGTAGTTTGTCATGATGAACTCTGGGAAGAACATAACTGTCCTGTTCTGTTCCATTCTATGCCCTGCACTCACTGTGAGTCAAATAACAATGAGCCTGTTTCTTGCTTGATGTTTCAGGGGGTTTTCAGCTCAAAAAAAAAAAAACACTTTAAAGGACACAGAGAGGTTACAAAGTGGAAATGGAATTTTATTTTAATTTCCCAGATTTTTTTCAGGGGTCCACATCAAAGAGGAGGCAGCTTTGTAGACTCCCAGGGTAAGTCCCCAGGGTGGGTCCTTGGGCCTGAAAGGTTGATCATTTTCAGACCTACAATATTTGGGTCCACACTCAAAGTACAGCCAGGCAAGGAATAATTCTTCCAGATGGGAAAAATACCCCATTGCTGCTCTCATCATCACACCCCCTTGTCCCACCGAAACCAAGCTGTTTGAATCCTCTATTAAGCACGCCCATTGGCCATGTTTATACAGGATACTAAACATGCTTCAGCCAAACTTTCACAACTTATTTTTGACTTCAATCTTTCTGAGAGATATTTGCTAGCCTTGCTTAGTGGGAAGAAGTTAATACCTTATCTAAAGCCCTAAAAAGTCTTTTTTTCCTTTAGGATTTAGTATTTTAAGTCCTGAAAGAGTAAGGATGGTACTATCTCTGCCATTTTGTAAGTTAGCACCAAAATTCATCTGTATGTTCAGACTATGTAAATAAGGGAGTTTGCACCCTATACATTCACTGTTTGATGTCTGAAGCTTTGCAGAGATGTAGAAAGCATTCAGGATTTCCTCACCATTCCTTACAATGCACCAAGAGAAATTTCCTACTAAACCACTTATGGTGAGGTCTTCTCGGAAAGAAGTACTGAATTGTTATGTCTTCTTGACCAACATTTTCTTTGCACTTTGATAGCTCTTTTCCTCCTTTGGCATTCATCCTTGGTATCTTTGAAAGATTCCACTCTATTCCATTCCATTCCATTCCATTCCATCTAGAATTGCAGTACTCCAAAAGTATGTATTGTATTTATGATGCAATTACATTGCTTTAATCTGCCCTGCAATTTTCTAATGTATTTTGCACACAATGTAATGTCTCTTAAAACAGCAATTATTGTGTGTCACTAATTAAGCCCATTTAGCTATTGTAAGAATCATACTAGAAATGTGCCATTTTCCTCCCCAGCTCTCTCTGAAACGTTTCTGCAAGTCTTTGTTTTAAGCGACTATTTACTTTCATGCTCTATCTCTTCAAACATGCCACTTCTCAGTTGTTAACTTTCTTCTCTAACTTTTGGTAAGTATCAAAGTGCATCTTTTTATGTGTCCAAAATATATGATGAATGATTTACATTTTCATTGCAAAAGTTTTTTCATTATACTTATTTAAACAGTCTAAATGAAAATTCTACACATGAATCTTGTTAGGATTTTTTTCCTTAAATCCATGTCAATTATTCCCTAACAACATGTATGAAATAATAAACAATTGCTTGCTGTATTTTCTTACTGAGATTTAGAAAGCTGCAGTCCTGATTCTGCAAAAGATGAACATACAGGCTGATCTTATTGCTTAGATATGCATAGAATTCTACTGAAGGGAAAAAAGGCATATGTTGTTTTCTACATATATATAGACTTTAGAGTAATTAAAGGAACTCATTGTGCCCGCTGTTTTCATGTTTAAATTGTTCCCATGAGGTACAGTTGCAAGAACATGGTACCTGGCTAAAGCATACCATTGTCATTGTTTTGCTGTTCCATTCAAAGTTACACTAAATAGTTTTGGTATTTGGGTCTTGGAAAATTGTATTAGGTATATTAGGCTTTGCAGGAACTGTTCACAGCACAAATATATCTCAACCAGACAAGACCTGGGCTTGTTCCAAAAGCCTTTGTTCCACTCATGGGCAAGGAAAGAAACAAGATTTCTAAGATTTCTACTTCTCTTCTGCAGACATAGACAAGCTTTCAGTGGTGCAAATACTGGCAGAGGGTTATTCTGTGGGCCTTGGTTGTGGACCTTTCCCATCTGAAGGAGAGATAAACTTGCAGTGTAAGAGTTGTGCTAAGAATTCGCCTCCATAGCTCCAACACTGAACGTAGAGCAGGGTTTTTATCAGTAATTCTTGATGAATTTGGGGCACATGGGAGGAAATTACAAACAATTTCCCCTCACTTTCAGCATTTGACCAATGTGTCATCCGCTTGATTTTTTTTTTTATTAGTGACATTATTTTCCTTCCCTGTTTCATTTTAATAACTAGTCTTTTTTTTTTTTTTTTCATAACCAGATAAAGAGATTGTTGTGGTTGAATAGCATCTCCGTTGAATGTGTTGCACCAATGCAGCACTTTCTAATTAATATTTTGTTCAGTGCTCCTCATTATAACATTTTGTTGTGCTTAACAAAAAAGACAATAATAAATTTTCCATCAGGAGAAATCTTTTGGTCAGTGCCAAAGCCATTTGTTTGCCCACAGCTGGGATGTGTTATAGTTTAGCCTTCAGAGGCGCCATGCCAGCAGTTTCCTATGGAGACCTGGAATAGTTCATGTATATTATGTGCTGAGTATGCCACATACACATGGAAATTAATTGCTAATCCCCCCCCCAAAAAAAATAGTCTTGATTTCTCCTTTTCCAGATGAATTCAAAAAGCAAGAAAGCAAAATATTGAGCATTTCCACTGTACACCAGTGCCTGAAATCAACTTGCAATAGGGGCTGTAGTGCAAGAAGTTGTTGGCAAGCTTAAATATTTTATGGAATGAAAAACAAACAGGAAGAGGAGACTGTGTGTCCCAGTATGACTATCATGATCATGTTTAGAACCCGAGAGCTGTGTATTTTCATTCTGTTTGATAAATTGTTCTCTGCTTGACATAGAAGTGCCTTCATTTCTTTTCTGGCTTCTTTTTATTCCATTTGGAATCAAAGCAATTAATATATTTTATATTGAATATTAGGTTATTTTGTGATTTCATCCAATGTAAAACTTGGTGCTTTGGCTTCAACATCATTTCAGCAAATAGCTATTTTTTATCTTACTACGAATGCAATTCTTTAGAAAAGCCATCTGCCCATCCTAGGCATGATGTGCCAAACTTGGAGTGTGACAGAGTAGTGTTTGAAAGATAAATGAGTAAGTGTGTGTGGTCCTCTTGGAATTTCATCATCTTCAACTCCTGCTCAGAATCCTCTTTCCCAATTATTTTGATACTGCTATAGCTGAGAAAAAAAAAAAGTATGATTTAGATTCATAGAATCATAGAACGGCCCGGGTTGGAAGGAATCTTAAATATCATCCAGTTCCAACCCTCCTGACATGGGCAGGGACACCTTCCACTAAACCAGATTGCTCAGAGCCCCATCCAGTTTGACCTTGAACACTTCCAGGGATGGGGCATACACAGCTTCTTTGGGTATATTTACATTTGTGCTTTAAAAAAAACAAACCCCAAACCCCTTGATCATTTGATAATCAGTAGCATTGGGACTCTTGAGTGTCTTCTGTGCATTTGTAAGATGCCAGCTTAAGTAAGAAAGAGAGCTCTTTCCTTATAGTATCTGTACTGTAAACTCAAAGATTTTCTTTCTATCAGTTTTTGTGAGTTCAAGAACATTGCACATTCTGTGGTCCCAAGCATAGTTTTCTTTGGTGACTCCTCCATCAGAGCACTATTCTGTTTACGAGCCATTGTATTTGAACGGAATAACTACCTTGTGGTTAAGGTAAATAATGGATCCCTTAAATTCCCACCTCCTGAGTGATTTTTCACACATATAATTTCTCAAAAGACATTAATTGATCACACTGCTATAATTTATTTATCATGAAGAAAGATATTCCTTGGAATCCACAATATCTGAACATCTGTGCTTGTACTAGTTTGAAAGCAAACCAGTGAGAGACTTGAAATCAGAACTACAATTTAATAGGAAGATTAAAAATAAATGCAATAGTACAAAAGCACTGACAGAGTCAGGATACAAACTGACACCCTGTTGGGCAGGGTGCTGGTAGCAGTCCGACTAAATGGTGGCTGCAGTCCTCTTGAGGAGATAGATATGGTTCTGTTGAAGCAGTGATCCTGTGGAAGGGTCTGATCTTCCTCTGAAGCTCCAGTGGTGGCTATGTAGCTCTTGTTCTCTGGGAATCCAGCAAGTAAGGGCTGACTGTGGTGCTCCAAACCTCACATTATATCCAGGATGGAATGCTGGGTTCCTCCCTCTGGGCAGAGCATCTCACAATGGGATGATGTAATTTTATGAGTCATGCAGGTGAGGCTTGATAGCCCATTAACAGAAAAATATCTCTCTGGAGGGAGTTATCAGGGATGTGTTGTGGAAGAGACAAAGAACAGTGCCCCACCTGGATTTAACAGATGGTGATAGAACACATACTTTTGGTTACGTCTTACATTGTGACCTGAGACAGTGCTCCTGGTGGGTGGCACTTAGAGTGAAGATGCTAAGGAACAAAATGGAAGAGAGTGAAAAAATGTAGAAATAACTTATGTTGACTGTTACAGCGGGGATTACTGTAACACGCATATATCAAACCAGGAGTCCCGTGGAAAAGAAGTGCATATGGACAGATTCGTGGTAGATGTTTCAGAGATGTTTATTTCTCCAGCTGCATGGCCGGGGCTCAGCTCAGGAACCCCAGTCATGGGACCCAAGGGTCCTTGGCCACACCGGGGAACACAAACCAACCAATGGGAAATGAGACTGACCAGGGGCAGG